>NC_088391.1:26365714-26995357 GCF_037993035.2 Macaca fascicularis | reverse complement strand
GCTGTATGAGACCTCGTTCATGTGCCTCCCTAGATTCTCATTGCTCGCCCTGTCCCCCAGGTCCTGAGCAGCCCGCTCAATGGAAAGCCCCTCATCTTCTACCTCTGGGTCTCAGTCCTCCCCCGCCCGTTTGGTGATGGTTGGGCTCTCCATGGTGTCCCTGGCGCATGTCTTGGCAGGAGCTGCGTCAACCTTGCACTCAGCCATCGCCTAAGGACCGGGACAGTCTTGGCCCTTTGCTCCACTTCCGTACTACAGGCTGTGGGACCTGGGTTCCCCGGTGGTTGCCCTACTGGATGAAGACCTTGAAAGTGTGGGGGGAACTAATGAAGACAGGAGATGTGCTCAGAGGTTCCATTCATCTCCCTTTCTTCCCCTGATGGACTCTTCTGAGGGCAAGTGGTTTTCCATGATCTGTCTGGAAGATGGGCCACATGGCCAAGCAACTGGCTGTGTTGTCTTATAAGCTGTGGCTAGATAAGTGGATAAATGAGGTGGACCTTATATTTGCTAACTCAATCTCCTTTCCTCCGCACTCTTGCTGTCCTGGGATTGTTCTTTTTTATAAAGCCTCAGTACATAGGTAACTGCCACAGGTTTTGTTTTCTAGGAAACACAGGAAGAGGAGTGGGTCTAGAAAGCAGACCCTCAAGACTGGATTTTGGATTGAGTTGCCTATCTGTCTGAAAGCATTAGGAACTTCATTGCTTGTGGAAAATGAAATGTTAACAATTTTGGCATGCAACAGCATCCTGAATTAGCTTTCTATTGCTGTTATGACAAATTACCATCATCTTAGTGGCTTAAAACAACACAAAGCATTAATTAATTTATTTTTAAAATTTAAATAAAAAAAAATTTTTTTTGAGATGGAGTCTCACACTGTTGCCCAGGCTGGAGTGCAGTGGTGTGATCTTGGCTCACTGCAGCCTCTGCCTGCTGGGCTCAAGCAATTCTCCTGCCTCAGCCTCCCAAGTAGCTGGGACTACGGGCACCTGCCACCATGCCTGCCTAATTTTTGTATTTTTAGTAGAGAAAGAATTTTCACCATGTTAGCCAAGCTGGTCTTGAACTACTGACGTCAAGTGATGCACCCGCCTCAGCCTCCTAAAGTGCTGGGATTACAGATGTGAGCCTGGCCTAATTTATTATCTTAAAATTTGTAGGGTGGAAGCCTGATAGAGGTTTCACTGGGCTAAAATCAAGGTGTCAGTAAGGCTTTGTTCTTTTCCAGAGGCTCCAAAGGAGAAGCTGGCTTCTAGTCTTCTCTAGCTTCTAGAGGTCACCTGCATTTTCTCTGCTTGTGGCCCCTTTTTCTGTCTTCAAAGGCCAGCAATGCAGTAGCATCTCCCTGACCCTTATTCTATGGCCACTTCTTACCCAGTTAGGAAAGTATCTCTGTCTTTAAGGACTCGAATGATTAGATTGAGCCCATTTGATAGTCCAGGATAATCGCCCCATCTCAAACTACCTAACCTCAATCACATCTGCTAAGTCCCTTTTGTCTATATGTAAAGTGGCATATTCACAGCTTCTGGAAAGTAGATATCTTTGCAGGGAGCATTCTTCTGCTGATTACTCATAAAAATTACTGAAGTTTTCACTTGTGGTTTATTGAGAAATGTAGTTATAAGACAAGCCATTGGTAGATGTGTGACTGATGCATCTGGTTGTTATGGGAGGAACAAAATTTATAAGGATCGTGGCATGAGGTATCTTCTTTTGATGGAATTAGTAGCTTTATAAAAAGAGAATCACAGACACATTTAAGCCATGCTCTGTCAGCCAGAGTGTTCCTAAAGCAGCTTTAAAGACTCATTTCTCACAGCGACCATGAAGCCTGTGCTGAAAATCCAGCTCTGAATTTAATTATAAGGGTGGCAGAAATGCAAGACATATTATGTGCACCATCTCAACAAGGTTCCTCTGTCAAACTTACCACCCTGAGAGGAAAAGATGGGGACTTTGAGACACGAGAGGGTAACCGTAAGGGTCCCAGTTCCTCTGGATCCTCCTCATTGGCAGAAACATCACCCTTTCCACAGGAAAACATGCCCCCTTGCTTCCCATTGTCTGGAGAGTTTGAGAAGCCTCAGGTGAGGGCAACGCATTTGACTTGCTGGTTCTCCTCAAGCTCAAGTCCACCACCCTCATTGCCTTCAGGCCGATAACCAGATTCAGGTCTCAGCTCAGCCTGAATGGGGAAATAGAGCCCTGCTTTAGGGTGAAGTGGTCCGTATAAAGGATTTGGAGAATCTGGGTAAGAAGCGCCTGGAGGAAATAAGGCAGCACATCGTGGGTGGATCTTGAAAATATTAGTCCTGAGAGGGAGGCATATAGACTGGATAGGGGAGAATTCTGTGACGGGGGGCACCCATAACTTGGGATTCAGTGTTCCAATCAGACACTGGGTGCTTATCTTAACAGTTTGCTAGAAGGACCCCCTGAAACCTAAATTGGGCAACACCTTTCAATGAATAAGATGGAGATGCCATAATTTCTTTGCCTTAGAAAGTGGTCAGAAGGCTCAAGGAGCTTTTGAGGTTTTGAGGATGGATGGACTGTGGATGACTCGAAGCCACCACGTGACTATGCCCTACATCCAATTTTACATCTCTGCTAATTTAAAGTTAAGGTTGTTTCTGAATTTATGAATTTGAGCCACTGGGCAAAGCAGAGCTTTATTTGATTACTGATTCATTTATTTAATAAATATTCACTGAAACCAATTATATGCAAAAGTGTCTATGACATAAAGAAAATCCCTTGCCTTGAGGAGTTCCTAATCTAGTATGGAAGGCAGGAGAGAAAAGTCATCTACTCTTAAGGCCACTCCACTGAAAATTCTTCAGTTATATGCTGTGGCATATGACTTTCAGAGCAGTTGTCCTGTAACTGCTGCTTTTCTAACATGGTAGAATGACACGATCTTATGCTAGGTATAGAAATAAGTGCAGACACTTGAATAGGCTTATAAAACCTTTCATCTGAAGACTTCAATTTGAAAAAAGACTCTAGAGGAAAAATATATAGATTCAGACAGTTGTTTTTAAAATATGTTTGTATTATTTATTTTTGAGATTGTCATTTGGAGGCTATACAATTAGTTTTCAAGAATTACTGAAAATGCAGACACTATTTTGGTGAATTTTTATTTTAAATAGATGTGGGTTTAGAGGGATATGCTTCAGGCAAAAATCTCATTAATTCTTCTTGCTTTCCATTTTGAAATGAACAAAAAGGTTTATGAATGAAGGGCAGAGGAAGAAAGATGAATTTCTGTCTTATTTCATTTCATCTGCCACTCAGACATTATAGTTTCTTTAAAGCAAGGAAAACCACTTAGTTTTTGATAATTTAAGTTCCTCGCATAATTAACAGATAGTTTTTCTGGTCTATCAACTTCATCATTTTTTCAATTTTTTCATGTCTTATAGTGTGAAGTAAGCATCACAGTAATAGTTAAATAAGATGATATATCAGTAAAACATGCACTTATTTTGACAATTTTTATTGCAATTAAAAGTTTGGAATATTATTATAAAGATGAATATCAATAAAATTGTTTTGGGAACAATTCATGGAGAATATGGTAGGTAGAGGGTGACCAATAAATATTTGAATGACATTGCAGAAGGAGTGAGTTTATAATGTGTAAATTCAGCCATTTCCTTTACTAACACTTCATTCTGCTTCTTTGCATGAGGAGAATGTTTGTTGAGTGATTATACATGATTAAGTAGAGAATGCTGCATTAGGAGTGCTGAATTCTGACATCTATTCCAGATGTGTTTTGGTAAATAGTATTATGAAAATACCATTTTTTCCTCTTGTAAAAGAAATATGTTGTTTATTCATATATATATGTGTACATATATGTGTGTGTATATATATATATATATATTTAAAAAATACAAGGAAGTTTACTCATATGGCTACCACCAAAAAATAATAACTATTCATAGTTTGGTATCTATTATTCTAGTCTTTATGTATGTAATCATTTTATTAAGTAGACTTAAATCAGCAAAAGGTATTATTTTTCCCTCAATGCCTTAAGATATGTTCTGTTATTTCTTCATTCCCTGTCTCTTGACAATATTTTTGGCATTCTTCATGGTGTTTCCATTTTTCCTCTCTCTCACACACTTTGTTGAATATGGCGGGAGTATTTACACCATGGAAATTGGCAAATGCTGCAAATCCACATCTTGTCCTGAGTCCATGTTTACTGCTCCAGGTAATCGAGTACTAAGCCATTCAGTACATGACATTCCCTTAGTTCAAGGGATTGCTTTAGAGGTTGCCTAATCAATGTGATGCTTCGAAAAATTTTTGGGGAGTTGTGGGTCACAGGAGATCTCTTTCTTTTTGGATGACAAAGAATACGGATTTACAGCCTGAACTTGCTGCTGCCATTGTGTTACAAAGAAAAGCTATCCTGAAGAAACAACTCGCACAGAAATAAAGTCAGGAGCAACATAATACTGAGTGGGGAAAAGTTGAAAGCATTGTCCCTGAGAACTGGAACAAGACAAGGATGCCAACTTTCACCACTTTTACTCAACATAGTACTGGAAGTCCTAGCCAGAGCAATCAGACAAGAGAAAGAAGTAAAGGGCACCCAAATCAGTAAAGAGAAAGTCAAACTGTCGCTGTTCACTGATGATGTGATCATATACCTAGAAAATCCTGAAGACTCATCCATAAAGCTCGAAGAACTGATAAATGAATTAAATAAAGTTTCAGGATACAAAATTCATGTACACAAACCAGTAGCATGGCTATACACCAACAACGACCAAACTGAGAATCAAATAAATAACTCAATTCCTCTTACAGCAGCTGCAAACAAAAACAAAAACAAAAACAAAACGTGAAAAACCTAGGAATATATTTAACCAAGGAGGTAAAATATTTCTACAAGGAAAACTACAAAACACTGCTGAAGGAAATCATAGATGACACAAATAAATGGAAACACATCCCATGCTCATGGATGGGTAGAACCAATATTGTGAAAATGACCATACTGCCAAAATCAATCTACAGATTCAGTGTACTTCCCATCAAAATAGTATCACTTTTCACAGAACTAGAAAAAGAATTCTAAAATTCGTACGAAACCAAAAAGGAGCCCACGTAGTCAAAGCAAGATTAAGCAAAGAGAACAAATTTGGAGGCATCACATTACCTGACTTTAAGCTATAATACAAGGCTACAGTTACCAAAACAGCATGGGACTGGTGTGAAAATAGGCATGCGGACCAATGGAACAGAATAGAGAACCCAACAATAAATCCAAATACTTACAGCTAACTCATCTTCGACAAAGAAACAAAAACATAAATTGGGGGCCAGGTGCTGTGGCTTATGCCTGTAATCCCAGCACTTTGGGAGGCCAAGGTGGGCGGATCACCTGAGGTCAGGAGTTTGAGACAAGCCTGGCCAACCTGGTGAAACCTCATCTCTACTAAAAATACAAAAATTAGCTGGGCATGGTGGCGGGTGTCTGTAATCCCAGCTACTCGGGAGGCCGAGGCAGGAGAATTGCTTGAACCCAGGAGGCTGAGGATGCAATGAGCCCAGACTGCGCCTTGGCACTCCAGCCTGGGTGACAAGAGTGAAACTCCGTCTCAAACCCAACACAACACAGCACAACAAAACATAAATTAGGGAAAGGTCACCCTATTCAACAAATGGTGCTGGGATAATTGGCAAGCCACATGTAGACAAATAAAACTGGATCCTCATCTCTCACCGTATTCAAACATTGATTCAAGATGGAACAAAGACTTAAATCTAAGACCTGAAACCATAAAAATTCTAGAAGAAAACATCAGAAATACTCTCCCAGACATGAGCTTATGCAAAGATTTTATGACCAAGAACCCAAAAACAAATGCAACAAAAACAAAAGTAAACAAATAGGACCTAATTAAACTAAAATGCTTCTGCACAGCAAAAGAAATAATCAGCAGAGTAAACAGACAACCCACAGAGTGGGAGAAAATATTTGTGAACTATGCATTTAACAAGGGACTAATATACAGGAACTCAAACAAATCAGCAAGGAAAAGAGAAATAATCCCATCAGAAAGTGGGCAAAAGACACGAACAGACAATTCTCAAAAGAGGATAAACAAATGTCTAACAAACAAACAAAAAAAAGCTCAACATCACTCATTAGCAGGGCAATGCAAATAAAAATCACATGTGATACCACCTTACTCCTGCAAAAATGGCCATAATTTAAAAATTTAAAAAAAATGGATGTTGGCATGGATATGGTGAAAAAGGAACATCTTTACACTACTGGTGGAAAAGTAAACCAGTACAACCACTATGGAAAACAGTATGGAGATTCCTTGAATAACTAAAAGTAGAATCACCATTCAATCCAGTAATCCCACTACTGGGTATTCTTCACACAAAGGAAAGGAAGTCATTATATGAAAAAGACACTGGCGTACACACGTTTATAGCAGGACAATTTGCAATTGCAAAAATGTGGAACCAGCCTAAATGCCCATCAAACAATTAGTGAATAAAGAAAATGTGGTATATACGCACCATGGAAAACTAACCAGCCATAAATCAAAACAAAATAATGACATTTGCAGCAACCTGCATGGAGTCGGAGACCATGATTCTAGGTGAAGTAACTCAGGAATGGAATGTTGTATATTCTCACTTATAAGTGGGAACTAAACTATGAGGATCCAAAGGCATAAAAATGATGTAATGGACTTTGGGGATTCAGGCAAAGGAGCAGGCAGGGCATGAGGGCTAAAAGACTATGCATTGGGTACAGTGTACACTGACCATGTGATGAGTGCACAAAAATTTCAGAAATCATCACTAAAGAACTTATCGATGTAACCAAAACCAGCTGCTCCCCAAAACCTATTGAAACAAAATTAAAAAGAAATAAAGTCTAGAGAAATGCAGAGAGATTGAGCTAGAGTCCTGAACAAACTGTGTCTAAGCTCTGTGCTAGCTTTGAACTTTAAATTATGTGGGCTCATAAATTATTTCAGTGTCTGAGCCAGCTCGGGTCCAGTTTCCTGTTCCTGAGATGTCTGAACTGAACTGTGCTGAACTCAATAGTATCCCATGTTTTGTGGCATTCCACAAATGAATTTTGTAGAAATGAATACACAATTTCAGAAGAAACTCACAGATATTTGAGGAGTATGAATTATATATTACGCTTTTGCAGCAGCCTTTCAAGTGCAAACCTCAGGATGTGATGAACTCTCAAGAATATGTCCTATTAGTTTGGCTTAATTTTGAGGGGACTTGATTGAGCTGAAAGATAATGGAGACTTCCAAGATGATGCAGAATTCCGTGTCATGTTAACATTCAGTATATTACTTCCAGAACTGTTATGAAACTTACGTTATGAAATTTATTTGCCTAAAGTTTAGGCAACTTTTGCTTCTACCTTTCTGAAAATATTTTATTTTTCAGAAAGGTGTTGAAATAAAAATTAAATACAAGTTGAGAAATACATTAAGAGTTACTGTCCGTGAAATAAATCTGAAGTCAGAATGTAAACATATGCTTATTGAATAGATCTCAATTTTTTTGAGACCAGTTTATTCCTGTTATTGCCACTAGTTTCATTGACTTGATCAATATTATGCACTCTGAATGGATAAAGTTGATTAAACTTTTTTTGTGTGTGTTGCTTTTGTATTCAGCCCATCCATTGCCATTTTTAGTATTACAAGATTTATAGAGCTACAGATATTTGGTTTTCTTTCTTTCTTTTTTTTTTTTTTGAGGCCGAGTTTCGCTCTGTCACCCAAGCTGGAGTGCATGGAGTGCAGTGGCACGATCTCGGCTCCCTGAAAGCTCCGCCTCTCAGGTTCACGCCATTCTCCTGCCTCAGTCTCCTGAGTAGCTGGGACTACAGGTGCCCGCCACCAAACCCAGCTAATTTTTTTTTTTTTTTTTTTTTTAGTAGAGACGGGGTTTCAGTGAGTTAGCCAGGATGGTCTCGATCTCCTGACTTCGTGATCTGCCCGCCTCGCCCTCCCTCCCAAAGTGCTGGGATTACAGGCGTGAACCACCGTGCCCAGCAGGATATTTGGTTTTCTAATCAGGTAGCCTGCTATAGATTGAATTTTTGTATCTCCCCCAAATTCATGTGTTGAAACCCTAATCCTCAGTATGATAGTGTTTGGAGGTGGGGCCTTTGATAGGTTATTAGGTCATGAGGGTGCAGACCTTCATGAATGGCATTAGTGCTCTCGTAAGAAAGGATATGAGAGAAATTATTTCTATCTTGGCCATGTGAGGCTACAGTGAGAAGATGGCTGTGGCTGTCTACAAGCCAGAAAATGGGCCCTCACCATTCACCAAATCTGCTGGCACCTTTTTCTTAGACTTCCAAACCTCCATAAATGTGAGAAATAAATGTTTATTGTTTAAACCACTCCAGTCTATAGTATTTTTGGTATTAGCAGCTTGAACTAAGACATGCTCTATTGTTAAAAATTCTTGAACGTTTTTGTGTTAAAATATTTGTGTGTGTATGCGTGTTTGTATATAGATTAGATATCCTTCCTTGTTGCTTTATTTCTTGGTCCCTGTTAATTTAGCTCTGATTATGTCTAATCTAGGAAATATTGAAGATAATTATTTTATTGCCTACCCACCCTTATGAGTCTCTTTTTCCCAGCAAAAGATTCCCAAGTTTTGTTCCTTGCTATCCTTACCACATACTTTTGAGTCCTGTCCACTGTGTTGCAAAGTCCTTCTTAAAAGTAATGTCTCAGGAGTGGTAGCTCACGCCTGTAATTCCAGCATTTTGGGAGGCTGAGGCAGGCAGATCACTTGAGGCCAGGAGTTCGAGATCAGCCTGGCCAACATGGCAAAACCCTATGTCTACTAAAAACACAAAAATTAGCTGAGTATGGTGGCACATGCCTATATTCTCAACTACTCGGGTGGCTGAGCCACAAGAATCGCTTAAACCTGGGGTGAGGCTTGTTGTTGGGGAGGTTGGTTGCAGTGAGCTGAGATTGCGCCACTGCACTATAGTCTAGGTGACAGAGCAAGACTATGTCTCAAAAAAAAAAAAAAAAAGAAAAAAAAGAAAAAAGAAAAAAATAATAATGTGTTGATCATAAGAGGAGACTAAAAGAAGTGAGCATTGATATAATCAGCTCTAATAAACCTACTGGGCAGAGCTAATGAGAATTCTGTTATTGTGTGTATATTTTCCTACTCAAGTAATTTGAAATATGTGAAAAGTTATAACTAAGTCTGTGGTTCATGGAATGGTTTTTAAGCAATATTCCTCAGAAAGGAAGAAAAAGTTGGGTTTTGCTCTGTCACCTGTCTTCTTATACATTTTTTTAAAAAAGATTCTTCATTTTGTTCAAATTCTTCATAGACTTTGCATCTGTTTTTGAGGTGGACTTCCTAAATGGTACCATTTGTTGATCTGCAAACACCTGAGTTACAAAAGGCTTTCTCAAATGAGGTCATTCATTGAGTCAGAATATTTATCTAAAAAAGGCCACATGGAAGGACAGATGTTTGTCCATTTGAATTTTGCCCTTTCTTAGGAAGTTGCTTTGGCTCCATGTTAGGAGAGCAGTTCCTGGGGGAAAAAAAATCTATGTGTGAATGTTCAGACCTTTCCATAGGCAATGACAAAGGCTTTCCCTGGCAGTCTTCTGGGGAAATCTGCCCTCCCCACACAACCTTGGTGCACAGCTAGTGCACTGTGGTCTTTGAAGAGACCTGCAGTCAAAGAGTCCTGCTCACTGGTTGGTCATGCTCTTACACACAGTGACTTCCTAGCCAGGCACCTCCACTGGGAAAGGTGCCTTCTTATGCAGAAACCTTGAAGATATTTTCCCCACTCTGACTGACTCGGTGTCCAGTACCTTTTCCACTTCCAGCCTCTGGGTCCCAGGTCCATAAAACTGCAAAAGCCTTTTGTTCCAAGATTCTTATTCCATGAGACACTGCCCCCCACCCCACCCCAGGGATCCATCTGATCCTCAACAGGTGCACTGTTCCATGGGGAAATGCAATAGGGGAGAGACGACAGCTTTCTCTGGTTTTAGCCTCTTGCTTTTATTATCGCAGTACATGGATAAAGGCTTCACCCTTGATTTCATTTTGGCGGGTTGCTTTTAACTTGCTGTTCTGGCAATTCAGTTCTAGTCAGCTCAGCCTAAGACAGGTCCTGACAATGCAGTTCCCATCAATAAAAGCTTTTACCATAAAATGGACACACCAGGCAATAATAATTACAAAAGCCAAATTTACTGAGCTCTTACTGTATGCCAGAAACCATGATAAGCCCTTTAAATATGTGATTGCTGCATTGCTCAAAGTGTGGTCCAGGAACCAGTGCCGACTGACAACAGTTTGCTACCAATTTAAGACATGATAAGTAGAAAAACTGAGAGTATGTATTTAGAAACTTGTATTTGTCACTGCTTTGTAACTGGTATATATATATGTTTTTTGTGTTTGTATGAGTATTCGTCCACAATAGACTGAAAATTTTAGAAATATGTTCTTTCACCACAGATGAATGGAGAAGCACTATGCTCTCTCATTTAATCTTTAAAACGATCTTTTGAAGTACATCCCATTAGCACCCCTCATATACTGATGAGTAACCCAAGGCACAGACAGGCTGAGTAACTTGCTCAGGGTCACGCTGATAAGTAGTGTCAATGCTGTGGCAAGACAGCTGGCTCCAGCTGCTGAGCTTCCTCACTCCAGGGCTGGATTCACAGCTCTTTTTATCAGTGAATGTCTTGTGCTACCCAAATATGATCTAACAAGTGATCTATGGAGCCACATGGGTAGAATATCTGTCATTGTGTTTGCCCCAGCAAATCCAGGGTGCATAGCTGCCTTAGACAAGTACCTCTGTCACGTAATTAAATGACACTCTCTACCTACATTGGCAAGGAGAAGTTCTGAGTCTTTGCAGGAAACCCACCCCATTCCAAGGTATCTTCTTGTGCTGGGTTTAGGGTTTTCAGAAATTCATTCTTGTTACAATCAGTATTTACCCAAATCAATTTTCCCTGTCCTTAGTACCAATTTCCACACTTATAATTCCATTTACTTTCAGTTTTAGGATTCTGCGTCTGCATGGCCATGGATACATGTTTCCTGCCGTCATCACAGGCATGGAAATAAAATTTTGCGAATCCAAATATTTCCCGTAGACTGAGGTCTCGACAGCTTATACTGGCACACCTCGTTTTATTGCGCTTCACTTTATTGTGCTGTGCAGATATTGTATTCTCACAAACTGAAGGTTTGCGGCAACCCTACATCCAGCAAATCTATTGGTGCCATTTTCCCAACAACATGGGCTCACTTCATGTTTCTGTGTTACATTTTGGTAATTCTCTCAGTATTTCAAACATTTTCATTATTATTATCTCCATCACAGTGATCTGTGATTTGTGAACTTTGAAGTTACTATTGTAATTGTTTTAGGGTGCCATGAACCGTGCGCAGAGATGACAAACTTAATAAATGCATGTGTGTTCTGACTGCCCCACCGACCAGCAGCTCCCCCATCTCTCTTCCTCTCCTTGGGCTTTCCTATTTCCTGAGGCAGAACAATATTAACATTAGGCCAATTAATAACCCTGCAATGGCTTCAAACTGTTCAAGTGAAGAGTCATGTGTTTCTTTAAATTGAAAGCTAGAAATGATTAAGCTTAGTGAGGAAGGCATGTTGAAAGCCGAGATAGGCTGCAAGTTAGGCCCCTTGAGCCAAACAGCCAAATTGTGAATGCGAAGGAAGAGTTCTTGAAGGAAACTAAAAGTCTACTCCAGCAAACACATGAATGACAAGAAAGTGAAATAGCCCGATGGCTGATATGACAAAAGTTTGAGTAGTCTAAATAGAAGATCAAATCAGCCATAGCATTCCCATAAACCAGAGCCCAATCCAGGTCAAGGCCCATAACATCCAAGAAAGAACCTCCACCAGCAAAAAGATTACAACTTGCTGAAGACTCAGATCATCATTAGTATTTTTTTAGCAAAAGTGTTTTTCAGTTAAGATTTGAATATTTTTCTAGACACAATGCTATTGCACACTTAATAGATTATAGTCTATTAAGCATAGTGTAAACATAACTTTTATGTGCACTGGACAACCAAAAAGTTTCTGTGACTTATTTTACTGCAATATCTGCTTTATTGTGGTGGTCTGGAACCAAACCTACAATATCTCCAAGGTATGCCTGTACCGAAGAGCCCAGTGCTAAGAGCAGCCCTGATGAGGTGTGAATGCGTATATGCAAAGAGCTAATTTTCTGGGGTTAAATCCCTTATACATTTTCTTATCTATGATTCCTTGGGTGAAAAGGTAGATTAGGATCAAAAACCAAAACTTCATAAGAAATCCTTGTTATGGAGAGGATGGATGATTTTACAGTGTATTTCTTTTGAGGAAGAGTAAGAAACAGGGGCAATTGGAGGTAAGAAAAACTAGTAGCAGTTACACGTGGTTGGTTCTGGGTAGCGGAATTTGATATTGGGCTGAGTGGAGTTGGAGATTGCTGCTTTTACTGTATACTCTTCTCTATTTGATTTTTTTTTTTAAATTTAACCATGTCCACATATTACTTTGAGCAATTAAAAACAAATCCTAGGTGGGGTTTTGTGTTACATCCGCCTAGCCTACCCCTGAATTTGGCTCGATGTAGTGGGCTGTTCCCTGCAAGGTTGAATTTCCCTTCTGCTGAAAGCATCTTGCTCCAAACCTGGCTTTCTTTTTTTCTTCTGCCTCAAGGACCTTCTTCAAAATCGTGGGAGCCCTCTTGGCCCATGCACAGGAGCAACCAGGAAGTGGAGAGGCACACAGACCCCTGGGGGATAATGTTTCAACAGAAGATGGTTGGAATGAGGAGATACAACTTCAGGCTGATAATTAGGGGAAGAATTGGAACACTTGCCAAAGTTTCCCAGGAGAGTGGAGCCCCTGTTGCCTACAGAGATGACTGGATAACATACTCTGAAATGGACATTTTCCCTTTCTCTCTCATACTCCCCTGTTGCTGCTTCCTAGGCTCACCTCCCAAATAAACTACCTTCACTGAGTCCTCATCTCAGGCTCTGCTTTCAGTAGAAACCAAATCAAGACAGTTCGTTATTTGAAAACTAGTAACCCTGAGATAAGATTCACAGTCTAAGGTTTCTGGACCCTGCTATCTGCAGTTGCATGGACCCTGGGAGCTCTGCTGTGTGTGCATTGGGCTTAGATGCAGACAGAGAATTACTACATTCTGAGCAATCAATGAACAGTTCCAGAAATGTACAATGGGGGTGCTTCATGGCTGGGGGAGGGAGCAAGAGATGCCATAAGGGAGACTGTAAGTAATTTTCTGGCCAGCCAAAGAAATGCCATAGAAGAAGAAAGAAGGCAGATAAAAAAAAGTTGGCATCATACAGAGAAAAGGAAATGCCGTCTCTCCCTTTCCTCCTGTCAAGACGGCTAAGAGGTGTGAGCAGCAGATTGCAAAATAATCCAGGGAGCCAAGGACACTGCCAACTTGCTGTAGATGTTGGAACTGTCTCTTGAGTTTTGGAGGCCAACCACTAGAGTTTGGGGAAGATGACCAAATAGGGACACTGCTTCCTTCTGCCATGTAGGTGGGGTGAAGGAGATCCACCAACTGAAATTTTGGCATGTCTGAAAATTCTGCTCCCAGGGTGCCTCTGAATTTCCAGTTTCCAGTTCTGCTCCTACCTGGCTGTGAGCGGCTGCTGGCTTCTGTGAGACACTGATCCACCCTTGTAATACTGCACCCACCACCTTTTCCTCAAGTTACCTTGGCCTGGTTCTTGTTATTTGCAACGAAAATTTGTGACTGTTATGGTTACCCTCCCTAGCAGACTGGAGTGTCCTTGGGATTCCCTTCTCCACTCTTGCACTTTTGTTTGCTTCTTTCTATATATGTGGCTTAGGGTTGCTGTTTTCCTTCCTCATTCAGATCATGGAGATTCCTCTCTTTCTGTTTTCCAGTTAATTATGTTTTCTTCTTTGTTCTCCACACCCTTGTATACATCTTAGTACTTCTAATAAACCTTCATGTGTGATGCGATCAGCTAAGTGGAACGGCAAAAATAACCCTCCAGCTTGTTAATGCTAAAACCACCAATAGGAGGTGACCTGTGAGGCGTTTCCAACAATTTAAGTGTCTGCCTTAGAGGGGAGGGTAATTGCTATGCTGTTCCTAAGCTCTCCTTGACTCTTGGGTATCCACAGCCAACACAGCTTCTCATTTCTCCTAATCTACTCCCTGGCCTCCTTGTTGAATGAGGGTCTTATTGGAGACCTCCCTTGCTTAAGGCTTGTACTCTTGGCTCCTCGATTTCACAGAAGCATGTCTGAAAAACAGGATCTCCAAAACCAACTTTCCCTCTTGAGCTAGATTTCAGGAAACATCAAGAGTTGAAACAAATTCTGCTTTTTTAAAATCACTTAAAAGACAAGTAACCTGCTCACATGTTTGAATCTTGTCCTCAATAACTGAACCTGAGGCAGCAACGTGTATGAATGCCTTATAAGGGCAACTGATATGCCCCAAATGGGTTTAGATTCTTTTTTTCTATTAATACTTGAAATTTTAAATAAAAGCAATAGCTGTTTATTTTTTAAAAAATGAAAGCAGTGCTAGAAAGAAGGAGCAGGCTGGGCCAGACTGCATGGGTCAAACTATCTGCTGTAGCCAGCACAGGCTTTCAGGGTGTGACCTCAAGTTCTCTGTCTTCCCATTCCTTATCTGAGATGTGGGGATAGCAATAGCATCGGCCCCAGAGGTTCTCATGAGAGTTAAATGAGTTGATATCTATAAAGAGCTTAAAACAGTGCTTGGCACATCATAGCCTGATATTAGAAAGTACTATATGAAATCAAAGATTTTCAAATATTTTCTACATTTTTAATGTCTGTGTGAGCATATCAACAAATTATTTTTCTGCTTATGTAAGTAGGCAACTTATACATAGAGTGACCTCTTTTATTCCCCCTTGATAATGTGTCTTAGACATCTTCATTGTCAGTATTTAGAGATTACCTCATTCTTTTTAATGACTCCATATATTCCATTGTATGGGTGTAGAATAATTTATTTAACCAGTCCTCTAAAAATAGACTTGTGTTGCTTCCAATGAGTCTGTTAACAAAGAATGTTATAAGGCATAGATGTGTGCATTTATTTCTGCACACAGGCAAGTAAATTCATAGAAGTAATATAAATTTTGGTAGGTCTTCTGAATTGCCCTTCAAAAGGTTTACCCATTTATACTTGGTTTGGACTCTTTTAAATTAAAATACAATGACAATGCTAAGCACATATTTAGTTGATGGGAATGAATTTAGGATTCAGAGAAATATGTCTATGGCAATGTTTGGCAGAAAGTTTGGCAACACATGGATTGAGATAAACGTAGACCTTATAGGAGCTCCTTATTGAATAGGAGCTCACCCTAGGTCTGAACCTGGATTTAAGAATACACAGAGTGGCTGGGTGCCGTGGCTTATGCCTGTAATCCCAGCACTTTGAGAGGCCGAGGTGGGTGGATCATGAGGTCAGGAGTTCGAGACCATCCTGGCTAATATGGTGAAACCCTGTCTCTACTAAAAATACAAAAATTAGCCGAGCATGGTGGCATGCGCCTGTAGTCCCAGATACTTGGGAGGCTGAGGCAGAAGAATCGCTTGAACCCGGGAGGCAGAGGTTACAGTGAGCCGAGATCATACCACTGCACTCCAGCCTGGGTGACAGAGCGAGACTCCGTCTCAAAAAAAAAAAAAAAAAAAAAAAAGAGAATACGCAAAGCACTGTTTGCAGAGGTACTCTCTACCCTTTAGCACTGCAGTCCTTTCAAAAGCATCACTGCATGCCTAACAATGAACACAAAGAATATTGCTTTGCTCCATATGTGTGTCTAGCACTTAGCATCAGTCGGTGAGTCCATGTGTCAAATACTGAGCAAGTAAATCTCTTTTTAACTACACCATAACTACAAAAGATGACTACAAAGTAAGCTTAGAAGATGAATGCAGGGATTCTTCCAGAATACAGGGTATTGGAGGAGGAACGCAGGAGACCTGCAGGCCAAGCCCTGGCTGGCAGTTGCTTCTTTCCGTCTAAGGATCACCCTTAGACTCCCTGTTGACCTTTCTCATGCATGGCAGTGAATTTCCTCTACCATCTTGCAAGGCTCAAAGATGTAGCGTGGGATATTCATTCTATAGAACCCAAATGAAAGAAGCATTACTGCTGTGGAATTCCTGACTCAGTGAAAAATTCATTTGATTGGAAACATAAATCTTTATTATTCATTTCTTTAATCTTCAAAAGGCATGAGTCAGGTTAAAATATTTGAATCATGAAAAAACACTAAAAAGAAGGCAAATGTTACCTGTAATCACAATGCTTAAAAATTATATAAAATAAAAAGTAAAAAAACCTACACTCTCAACCACCTCCTTCTCCCCCTGCTACCCCTATGCCTCCAACTGCGTTGCTAGTTTAGAGTGCATCCTGGCATTTTTAGTCTTTAACATAATTCATATGATAAGGGGGCAAAATGAGCTCTGAGTGCTTCCTCACTGAGCTGCCAGCAGCTCATCTGAGTCTACAGCAGCACCCTCAGGAAACAAAGGAGAGGAAGAGGAGCAGGGCTAAGGAGACAGAGGCTTGTACTGGTTAAGGAGATAGATGCGGGGCCAAACTGCACGGTCGAAACTCTCAGCTGTCACCAGCACAGGCTGAGGAAGGAGCGAGGCAGCAGGATGGCGAAAGTGGGATGGGAGAGGGCCAGAAATGCCAGGGATGGGGCTCTGCTTCCTCCTGCATGCACACTGACCACAGAGTCGGAGAATATCAATGCCTGTCTAGTCCTGCCTCCCTATTCACACATGTGTTTTCCAGCACTCAGTTTTTGATGCAGCCTGGAGAATAGAAGTCTGTTTCTAATAAAGATAATGAAGATGATAATAAAAACCACAGCAATAATTTCTGGAGTATTTACTGTGTGCCGGGTCTTTAAAATGCATTATCTCCTTTAATTTACACAACAATCCTATTGTCTTCGTTATATGTAAGGGGAAACTGAGGTCAGGCATGTGAAGTATAGCCTAAGGCTACATACTCAGCTACCTGACCGGGTTCACAACCACCTGATTCTGAGGGAGTTCAGAATCCCAGCTCACACAGTTGGACCCCAGATCATGAATTCCTCCCACTGAATAATAATCCTACAGACGACTCAGTGGGGCTCCCTTTGACTATTCTACAGAAAAGGATTCCTGAAAGCTATCCCGGAAACCATGGGGAAACAGCATTCCACAACATCTTCAGAACCCACCTCTAATCCCCCAACATAGTCAGAAAGGTTTTCTACGTGTGCCTTCCTCCTTACGTTTCTAGAAGGGGAGAAATTGTTCTTACCCATAGTTAGATGAACTGGTTTCGTAGACTTCATGGCTTAAAAATAAGGGGCCAGGAAAACATCAAAAATGATGCCCAGACAGATAGTACCAGACAAAAAGCAGAGCCATAAATAAGGGAAGTTAATGGATGATTCAGAAGTGGTGATATTACTGAATGATACCTTAAAAGTTGGCTACTAGGAAGCTATGTAAAAGGTTTGGGCAATCAGGAATAAGATATGGAGATTACTGGTAATTCTTGGCATGGATGCACATCAAATCAAAGGGGCAACTTTGAAGAAGTGCTTAAATTGAACCAACAAGGCTAAACGGGAGGCTCAGGGAGGTCTGGAGGAAGGGTTTGAAATGTGTGCTGGGTTGTATGCAAACTCAGGTGCAGTACAGCGCTCTATAGACTGTGGGGAAGAATGAATGGTGGAAGGAAATCACTTAGCTCGCGTGTAGGGTCAATGGGTGAATGGGGTGGTAAGGAGATGACATTCAGATGCCAGCTTGTCAGGGCAATGATGTCCCTCTGAGGAGTGGTGGTCCCTTTCGGATGTGCTTCCTTCACGCCTGACACCTGCCGCCATTCCCCAGCACTGGACCTGTAGGTCAGCCCACAGGGCAATTTGGGGGCCAGAACAGAAGGCACAGCTGTTCACTGGGCTGTGAACTTAGAACTGCAGGCACATTGCTTGGGAGAAAATAATCCCCAAGGGGCTTGAGAAGTCAAACTCGTTAAGGATGACAGGGAAATAAATATTGCCCGAAAGTCCTAGGTGCTGGGCACTGTGTCTGGGCCTTTAAACAAGTTATTTTGTTTGAAGCCTTTCAACAAACGGAAAAGACACAGGTAAAATTGCTTAGGCAGATGTTAAACTTACAAAGAGGTGGACAAAGAGAAGGCAGTGCTGGGCTCTCCCTGACTGTTGGGAGAGGGTCGATGGACTCTTTGGATGATTGAGGATCACGTTAGTTTCTGCCAAAGCTCGTGACTGCCTCAGAGTTGTGGGTGATTGTGAGAATTAAATGAGGTAATATATGTAAAGCATTTGGAACAGGACCTAGAACATCATAAACCTATTTGTGTTAATTATCATGATTTGTTATTACCAACAGGTGTTACCAGTAGAGGGCCTTGACTGCAAGTTGTCCAGGCTCTTGGCATTTTGAACAAAGAATTGGACAAAACACACATCAAAGCAAGGAAAGCCGAGATTTATGGAAAGTGAAAGTGCACTACAATGAGATCACTTGGACTCGGGAAGGGGAACATCACACACCGGGGCCTATCACGGGGAAGGGAGAGGGGGAAGGGATTGCACTGGGAGTTATACCTGATGTAAATGACTAGTTGATGGGTGCTGACGAGTTGATGGGTGCAGCACACCAACATGGCACAAGTATACATATGTAACAAACCTGCACGTTATGCACATGTACCCTAGAACTTAAAGTATAACAATAATAAAAAAAGAAAAAAAAAAAAAAAAAAAAAAAGAAAGTGCACTACATAGGGTGGGAGCCGCCAGAGCAGCGGCTCAAGGGACATGGTTACAGGATCTTCTGGGGGCCAAATACCCTCTAGAGGTTTTCCATTGGCCACTTGGTGTACATCTCATGCAAATAAAGTAGTGGCCAGCGAGGCTGAAGTGAAGTTACAAAGTTACCCTGCTATGCAAATATCTGATTGGTTCTTTTCGCAACCAATCAGAGGTACTTACTTTCAATTTTCCATCTTCCACGCAGAAAGGGTTTTGGGAGTTTGGAAAGGGAGTAGCCTCTAGTCCTTTCGTTACTTAGGTGTGGAAAGTTGGGGTTTTCCTTTTGATTTAGTTCTAGGAAGTCAGCGTGAATCAGCCTTAGCTTCCCTGCCTCCAGACCCTATTCTCCTGCCTCTCAAGAGTTGAAGAAAGACCACCAGTAAGTAGAACAGCCAGTGCTTATTGAGTACTTGCGGTGTGTCAGCTCTTTGCTAATCGCTTCACATAGGAGGGGACTGAGCAGGGAGGTAAGTACATTGCCTGAGTCACCCAGATGCGACTGTAACCCAGGGTTTTTTGTTTCCAAGTCCATGCTTTTAAGAGCTAAGCAGAAAGTCTTGGAGGGAACAGAGAGGAGGCAGCCTGAGGATGTGTGAGGAGCAACCTTTACCTCCACTAATGCTTATGTTTGGAAGGAGACCAGAATGGAACCAGAAGTGCTGGGTTCCAACTGCTCAGAGAAGTGTGAATAGTTTTCTCGCTTTTTTTTGGCTCTTTCATTTCCCATCTTTTCTATAGAATAATAATTTCTCTTTGGGCTCTGCAGCGGTTCTCAAACTTGACTGCACATTAGAGTCACCTGGGGAGCTTTGTATAGGCTCATCCCAGACCAATTATATGGAAATCTCATGGGTGGGGGTGGTCCAGGCACCCGCACTTTAAAAATATCCCCAGGTGATGCAAACTACCCTAAAGTGTCTCAGTTTTAGAAGCTTTTTTGAATCATCCAGGAATTTTTAAACAACATCCAGGCCTTGCCCTGCCTGATTCACTTGGTCTAGGCTGGGGCTTAAGTACCATGGTGTGTAAAAGATCCACAGGTGATTTGAATGTGCAGTCAGATTTGAGAATCGTTGTCATCAATGAGACTTTGGGTAGCAACCCAGAAGAAAATATGTTATTCATTCATTCATTCATTCATTCATTCATTCATTCAGAGACAGTCTTGCTCTGTCGCCCAGGCTGGAGTGCCATGGCGTGATCTTGGCTCACTGCAACCTCCGCCTCCCAGGTTCAAACGATTCTCCTGTCTCAGCCTCCCTAGTA
This sequence comes from Macaca fascicularis, assembly GCF_037993035.2. Taxonomy (NCBI): domain Eukaryota; kingdom Metazoa; phylum Chordata; class Mammalia; order Primates; family Cercopithecidae; genus Macaca; species Macaca fascicularis. The sequence continues at coordinate 26,975,094 of NC_088391.1, read as the reverse complement.
GCTGGGATTACAGGTGCCTGCCACAATGCCCGGCTAATTTTTGTATTTTCAGTAGAGACAGGGTTTCACTCCTGACCTCAGGTGATCCACCTGCCTTAGCCTCCCAAAGTTTTGGTATTACAGGCGTGAGCCACTGCGCCTGGCCCAAAAGTTATTTTTTTAAAAAGGAGTTAGAAAGGTAAAATTGAGAACATTTATATATGTCAGTGATTTTCATGCTTATGACTTTACGTTAATTTCACATTCTACATCACTTTTGTGGCAAAGTTTAGTTGATAAAGAATGCTGGCCAGGCACGATGGCACAAACCTGTAATCCCAGCACTTTGGGAGGCTGAGGTGGGTGGATCACTTGAGGCTAGGAGTTTGAGACCAGCCTGACCAAACATGGTGATACTCCATCTCTACTAAAAATACAAAAATCAGCTGGGGGTGGTGGTGCACACCTGTAAGCCCAGCTACTTGGGAGTCTGAGGCAGGCAAATCTCTTAAACTCAGGAGGTGGAGGTTACAGTGAGCTGAAATTGTGCCACTGCACTCCAGCCTGGACAACAGAGCAAAACTCTGCCTCAAAAACAAAACAAAACAAAACAAAAAAAACAAAAAAAACCAAAAAAAACCCTCATACATTGAGATTTGTTGAAATGCCTACGGCCATAAAATAGATAATATTTAAATATTCATAATATATCATCCAGAGGGATATTTTGGGACATCTTAAGAGCTGTTGGGGCACATGAAAACGATAAAACGAGGAAGCATTGAAGAAAAGAGACCCTCTCGTTCTCTTTGCTCACGGTCACACACAGCATAACCTTCACAATGCTAGTAACAGCTGTAGCTCCCATCTTGTCATCTTCAGCCTAGCCCCTTACAGTCTGTGCACTTATGCAAAGCCTCTGTGGTGATCCTGGTGGAGATACAATGACAGATTTCAGGCTTGGTCGTGAGGGTGGGACACAGCTCCTGCTGTAAAGGCCATACGCAGGCTGTGTTCCGTGGCTGAGATCTTGTATGCGTGAAGTGGGAGCCTCCTTCTGTCCACCTGAGTTGATACCTTGCCTGACTGAGAGGTAAGGTATAAAGAGAACAGTAAGTCTTCAATGTTTGTTCACCCTTCTGCCTTCTCCCAACTCCCTTCACCCACCTACCTGCTCTCCCAAATAGCATAGTAGTTGGTGGAGAGTCCAACATGACCATTAGCTTGCTTGGTGACTTTGAGTGAACCACTTACTTCATTGAACCTCAGTTTTCCCATCTGCAAAACTGGGCCAATCGCACCAGTTTCAATGGCTGCCATCAGGATTAGAAGAAAGGCATTTAGAGCAGCCCATGGTTGGTGCTTTGAACATTTTACCTGCTGCTGGCTGGTGTGCAGGGAGAAACAGGGAGAAGGGCTTTGTGGGCTACATAGGGCTGTGTGCTGGTGATCATGGATACCTAGGGCAGCAGAGAGAGAAAAATGTTAGTCTGGGAACTGTGTTCCCCTATGGGCTTGTGCATTCACCTGTCAAATGGGCAGGCAACTCCTGCTGGTTTCCATGGAAATATGGAAATTCATCGTTGTTCATTTCACGTAAAGATGAATTAGGAACGTAGAGTTTTTGGAAGAAAAGTGCCCATTACATTCTAGGTTAAAAGATTTAATCATTCAATTTCAATCTTCAACATTCTTGGCAAGTGATGCCGAAAGTTATTGTTTCATTAATTTTACTAATTAAGTGTATCTGTGGAAAGGAGAGATGCACATTAAAAATAAATTTATTTGTAGGAATATATCTCTGGTATTTACCTTTGTTATGTGCATCAGTGGAATAGGATTCAGGTTATATCTAACCTTTGGATAGGAGCATCCTAAACATTAATTTGTAAAGCAGCATTTTGGTATTTTAAGGGCATTTGTTGCCCTTACAAAACCTGCTATGTATACACCGTGCTAGGCCTGTTTGTAAATGTCTTTGGGTCACAATATAGCTACATTGCTGAGGTTAATTAATTCTATAATTCATTATGGAATAGGACTCACGGCATGCAGAAAAGGAAAGGGATCTTGACTTGTCCTTGGCACTCACTTGTCCTAGGCAAATTTCTGGAATGGAACAGGCTAAGTGTGTCTTTAGCAGGTTCTGACTCCTCTGCACTCTTCATCTGCCTTCTGGGGCTCTCTCCTTTCTCCAACATCAGTGTCCTAACTGATACCCAGGGGTGCCACTGTGGCATCTCTGTGACTGGGAGCCCCTTCTCCAGACCACCCGTTCTGCCTCCCCCTCCCCACCCAGTGGCAATGTCGCAGCTGATCTCAGCCAGGAGGAAGAAGAGAAGTGGGTAGATTAAATTAATTCACACTGTTGTCTGAATGACTGATATCGTTGTGTGTTTATAGTGCTGATTTTTAGAGAAGAGAATTTTTCTCCTCTCCTTTTCTCCTTTCTTCACCTTTTTTTTTCCCCAATGGAAAAACATTTCAGGCTGTTTGACAAAATGAAGTGAAAAAATTCAGACAACCTGAAAGATAAATTTTGTAAGCAGGAGAGGTAATATATCCCACCCGGGGGGTTTTTGCTGATTTCAGTTCTTTTACGACATCTTTTCCCAAAGCATTTTCTCTGGTTGTTTAGATGTGTTGTCAGTATGGGAAGACTCTGTCAGGAAGGACTACAGAATTTGTGGAACCCAGGGAAAAATGAAAATATGGGCCCCTTGTTAAAAATTCTTCAGAATTTCAAGATGGTGGCCACAGAGCATTTTAGTCTGTGGAAATTTCTTTTGGACGTTTCTTGGTGTTCTGCAGAGATTCTTTTGGGATGCTCAAAATTGTTTTTTAATGGTGTTTCTACTTGTTTCACTTTAAAGCTCCCAGACTTGTGTATCACAAACCTCAATGTTCAAAACGAAGCTCCCCTATCCACTGAGGGAGGGGGTGGGTAGAGGGATTTCTCTGAGGTGACTGCAGGATGAAGCCTGGGCTGTGGGTTGAGCTCCTTGCTCTGTAGGTCATTTTGGGGTTTGGCTCTCTGATGAGCCAGGTGTAGACAGGAGTCTGCCTGTATTTCTCGCTTTCCAATGCTCCCCAGTAAACGTTGGCTTTTGCTGATGCTGATCATGGGTGCATTTCAGCCACACTCTATCCACTCCGTTCTCTGCAAGTTGTTGCAGCCTCTTGAAGTCCTATGGACAGGATGGTAAAAGGAGCTCTGAGTGATGACTCCATTTGTCTCCCTGCTGCCATGGTGGCCAGCTGCAGAGGCAGGGGATCTCCATAGGAAGTGAGATGTAAGGAGCAGGACAGTCTACACACATACTTACTATTGTGTTACAGTTGCATACAGTATTCAGTACAGTCACGTGCTACACAAGTTTGTAGCTTAGGAACAATAGACTGTGCCGTAGAGTGTAGATGTACAGCAGGCTGTCCCATCTAGGTTTGTGTGAGTACGTGCCATGATGTGTGCACAATGATGAAACTGTCTAATGATGCATTTCCAGAACATATCCCTGTTGTTAAGCAATGCATGACTGTATAGGCAAACCAAGAGGATGCATAAAGGAAAATGTGGAAAGTGTTAAAAGGCAGGGTGCCCTACTTCTGTCTTCTGATGAACTGAGTAGACATTTGTTTCATCAGAGATTCTGAAGGTATTAGCAATCCTTCAACTTTATGTTTGGTCTTAAGTTACAGTCTTCTAGCAATGGTAATTGTTCTCATTTTCTGGGACTACTTTACTCACTTCATAAAGAAAGGAATCGGGCCCCTAACCCCAGCATATGTGCTTCAGTTATTTTAGAGTCTGTTTACAGGAGATAAATATATGTAAGAGCCAGTATGCTTTCTCAATTGTATTTCCTAGTGAGACTTGTTTTGCCACAAAATTCAAGTTTATTTTCTTTCTAGGAAAGGCATTTTTTAAATTTTTTTGAGACAGAGTCACTCTTTCACTCAGTCTGGAGTGCAGTGGCATGATTATAGCTCACTTTAACCTTAAACTCCTGGGCTCAAGGGATTCTCCTGTCTTAGCCTCCTGAGTAGCTGGGACTACAGGCACAGGCCATAACACCTAGCTAATTGTTTTTAAAGAGATGGAGTCTCACTGTGTTGCCCAGGTTGGTCTTGAACTCCTGACCTCAAGTGATCCTCTGGCCTTGGATTCTCAAAGTGCTGAGATTACAGGTATGAACCACTGTATCTGGCCAAAAGGCAGTGTCTTCCTTCAAAAAATTAAAAGGAAATAACCACTTAAACACAATTTTGGGGGAGAAAATACAGTTCTGAGATAAAAATAAAACATATCCCAGAGTCTATGAACTTGACATTTTTGAATTAGATGGGCTTTAAAAAGTTAGTCATGTGAGATTTAAATTATTCAGAGGCACATTGATTGGCACGCTGTGACTTGATGGTGATTAGTGGCCTGAGGCTTTGAGGTGCTGCTCAGCTCATGTGAAACAGAATCTGGAAGTGACTAAGAAAACCGTCAATGCTTCATAACCAGTCTTCCCCTGCCTCCCCACTTAGGTGAATATTTGAGTGTGGGGGGTGTTGCATCCTAGGCAAAGTAAGAACAAATTGTCAGTTGTGACTTCTGGAAAGTGACAATTCAGGCCAGAGATCCTAAGGGATAAATCTCAAAGTTGACTCTGTAGGTACTAGGGCACCAGGCGTACCACAAACTTCAGTCAGGATTTCAGAAGAGAGTCCTGGGAGGGGATGAGGTAGGACATTGTTGGGCCATTCTTACCATGGGGCCAGCCCAAAGCTTTCAGGCAATTTCTCTCTCTTTCTTCCTCTCTCTCTCTCTCTCTCTCTCTCTCTCTCTCACACACACACACACACACAGACACACACACACAATGATGATATGTAGAATCAGCACCCAGCTCTGCCTCTTGGAAGAGCCATGTAGCTCATTCATATTTCATTTCACTTATAACGTAGGCCTATCTTGTTTTTTCTAGGTTTTTCTGTGCTTGGGTTAATTTGAATGATTACAACATATCTAGCAGACATGAATCCAGATGAGGTCTGCTCTGGACATGAGAACTGTAACTATATTTGTCATGAGGGACCAGATAATCTACACTGATCTGTTCCAGAAGTGGTCCTGGAGCTTAGCACTTTATGAAGAGAAAAAAACCAAAGTATTTGAGTTCACATTACGGAAAAAGAACTATACACATTTTACTGTGCAGTCAACAATGTATAACAGTGCAGAAATATAGATGTAGTAGACTGCTTCCTCACTGATGAAAATACGTGCTTTGGTTCTTCCCAGCAAGAAGTGTCAGAGACCACTACTTTGGAGAGTGAGTCATTTTTTGCGGGACTGAAGGAGAGGAAGTGCCCCTTTCAGCAGAGAGGGATGAGCTGGAGCTTGTGTGCATCCTGTTCATTTTCAGAGGTCTAGAGACAGAGGCTGCAAGGCCCTGTGTGGTTGGAGCGGCAGAACAGGCAAGGTTGTCCCGGGCTCCCACACTGCCTCCAATCCATGAGCAGTCAGGCCTGGGGCTGGAGAGAACTGCCTTGGGCCCACATCTGCTCTTCCAGATGTGGAGCCGTGGTGGGAACAGAGGACCCAGACCCAGTCTTTAGGTCTGGGAGACACAGGAATGGGACTGGTGCTTGTGGTGCCCGCTGCCAGAGACTGTTCCTTTGTTTGGATGCTCTGAGGCCTCAGGTGAAGTGGGTTGGGGATTGGGGCTTGAGTTTCCTACCCTAGGAATGGACCTGAGCTGGGTGGTCTGAGAGGAGGAAAGAGCAAGAGGGGCACTAGAGAGAGGATGCAGTTGAAAATATCCTGTCCTTTCCCTCTGAGGAACCAACCAAAGCCCTCACTGGTGTGGTCAGGGGATTATTTCTGTCTGGGCTGGATTTTTCCTGCAATGTCTGAGTTCTCTAGATTCCTTTGCACATGTCTCACACTTCTTTTCCCTCACCAGTCTACATAGGATTGGATTTTCCAGAGTCAGGTGCACAAACCTTCTGTCTCTGCATCTGCACTTGCTTTGGGTTTCCTTAAGCATCTTGTTTCTCCTGTGAATTGCTACGGTGGCTTCATCCTCCCTCACCGCAATCCTGACACTTTAAAGGAAGTGCTGGCTGTTTGCTTTACTTATTGTCCATTTCCCCGGAATAGTTTCTTGTTTGGTACTGCAGCTTTGCTTTCTAAGCCTGGGTTTTCTCTGCTCTGTGATTGTTGTCTAACAGAAAGGGAGTTGTAGACATCTTGTGGCGTGAAGAATCACTTCTGATTGGTGTTGGACCTGAAAACAGAGCCCCCTGTTGGACAGAAGAACCACAGAAGCCGGACTTGGTTTGTGTTACCCGGTTAAACACCTTGGTGGTGGTTAAATGGCTACATGTGCTCATTGTGCTATAGGAGCAACTTAAGGAGGCTTGAACAAAAGCAGTTCTGAGCTAACTGGAGAGATTATCATTCCATTTCATCACATGGGGGCTGTGCTTCTCTCATTTTCTGATGACTTCAAGTGCGGAACTAAGTGAACCAAGGGAAAAAGTGTGGCCCAGAAACAAGGTATTTTTATTTATTTTTGGTATAACGTATAAGGCCTAGGCACATGCCCACATTTCCCCCTTGCTATGCCATTTCCAGTCCTTTATTCCAGCCACCCTGAACTAACTTCCTCCACCTCCCTGTCCTGTGCCTCTGCACACAAGTTTCTCTCTGTCTGAAACTCCCATTCCCAGCCTGCCTGGTGAATCCATATTCATCTGGCAAGACCCTGTTGAAGGGCTGAAAAGTTTTTCCTGACCTTTCCCTGTGCAAGCTGGCCCTGGGGGCAGCATGTTCTCACTAATATCTAATACCAGAAATGCTCCATTTCAGTTATTGAAAGTTTGTTTCTATAGAGCGTAGAATAGTCTAGTGCAGGCCCCTGAACTCAGCCAGCCTGATCTGAAATCCTAGCTTATTCTGTGTGTAGCCTTGGGCAAGTTTCTTACCCTTTATTGCCTCAGTTTTCTCATCTTTAAAATGGGGATGATAACAATAGTGCACTTCTCTTACTGGGTTGCTGTAAGGATTAAATGAGTTAATATATATAAGGCACTAAAATATAACTGAATTATATAGGACAGTGCCTGGCAAGGAATAAGTGCTGTATAAGTTGTTTGTGGGCAATGTTAGCATCCCTGGTTTGGGTCCACCATGGGTGGTCCATGATGGGAGTTAACAAATGTTAGTGGAATAACTGAACGGCCAGAACGCCTTCCTTCCATCTCTGAGTGCAGTGTCATTTTGACAGCATACATATTCCTTAAGTCTGAAAACAGAATGACAGGAATGATTTCTGAAAAATAGAAAGCACAGTGAGACAGCTGAGATGAGAAATATTCATGGCCTATGAGCTGCGTTGATCATCGGTAACCCAGTTACAGTCTCTGGAGCTGCTTCCCAGGTGGGACCTCTGGTTGAAGGGTCAATTGTTTCATTGACTTCTTCTGCCATTTCCCATCACTTTACCAAACAGGACTTTTTCATATCTACTGAAAGGTGCTCTCAGTTTAACTTGTCAACTCTCCTAGTGGATTTACTCCGCTAAACATGCCATGCCCATGGGACTGGACAAATACCTGTGTAGGGTATGGCCCGGCTCCCCTGGCCTTGTCTTCATATAATAGTGTTGCCTTGGTGAGTTCAGAACATTTTCCTGGATATTTAGTTTTTTAGTATCTCCAACAAGCAGGAGGAAGGCAGGAACATGGGTGATCTGTTCTTGATTATCTTGGTGCTTTTTATTATTATCATTTTTTTATTATTATTATTTTTTGAGACAGAATCTCACTCTGCCACCAAGGCTGGAGTGCAGTGGCGCAATCTCGGCCCACTGCAAACTCCGCCTTCTAGGTTCAAGCGATTCTTCTACCTCAGCCTCCCAAGTAGCTGGGATTATAGGCGTGTACCACCACGCCCAGCTAATTTTTGTATTTTTAGTAGAGACAGGGTTTCACCATGTTGGTCAGGCTGGTCTCGAACTCCTGACCTTGTGATCTCTCTGCCTTTGCCTCCCAAAGTGCTGGGATTACAGGCGTGAGCCACCATGCCCGGCCTATCATGATTATTTTTAGGTCTCCTTTTTCCTGTGAGCTAGAAAGAGGGTTACTAGTTTCTGAGGCAAAAAGAACTTACAATCACAAGGGTTCATTAATTAGCCCCTTGTCTGCTCTTTCTCTTTCTGTATTTCCAGTTTTATTCCATGATGTCACCTCTCCACTTTCACAAGCTGGAGATGTTTATACCATTTTTTATCTTGTACTCATAAGCTCAGACTTTTAAAAAACTTGGCACCTACCCAACCTCCAAGTCACTGCCTGACTTCAGGCCTCTATTATTTCTTCACTGGACTCTCATTCTAGGGCGTCAATCAGTCTCTCTGTCCATTCACATTGCTGCCAGGACAATACTGCTAAAAAAAATCTTGGATTATATTACATAATAGAGGATCTTAAAAATGTGTACTTTCTGAAAGTGTGCATTACGAAGTCAATGACTGCAGTGGGTCATTAGGACTTGACCCCAAGGGGAAACTCTGAGAGTGTAAATGAAATCCATGCCTCACTGTTGTGTAAATATTGTGCGCTGTATTCTATCTTCTACTATCTGAAGTGATTAAAATGTTCTTTATAACTATATACCTGGCCTATAGGTAAAATGTTGATGAGTCAAAGTATAGATGAGAATCCCAAACTGAGACAGCTTAAGAAATGTCCAGGGTCTTATAACAAGTGAAAAGTCATGTGTCATGAGGTCATGTTAGAAAACCTTGAAGAGGATAAAAGATGTTCCACAGCAACAGGTCAGTTTATAAATGGATCTATGTGGGATTGTTGTCAATGTCCATCCTTGACCCAAGAAAGGACCTGATCCATTGGAAATGTTTTGTCTCTCTAACAAAAGGAAGCAGGGCATAGACAGGACAAAAGAGGGTTTTTGGATTATTTTCAGGGCAGAAGTCCACACTGGTGACTTAACTTTGAGAGCTGACAGCTTATCGAGACATGCTAGAAAATCTTGAAGGGGATACTGAAAGCCATGGATGAGGTCACTAAGGGAGTGAGGCAGGTGTGGAAGAGGAGAGGCCTGGTGAGGAGCAGCTGGGGCTGACAAGGGGCTGGTGAGGTAGGAAGAGCAGAGAGCACTATGTCCTGGGACACTGCTGGTGTGTCAGTTGCGGTAGGTGCAAACTGAGAAGTGAACATTGGGTTTGGCAACAGGAGGTGGACAGGCCTGATTGCAGTGGGCTCAAGAGAGGACTGGAGGAGAGGGTTGGAGACAACGTGAGTGACTCTTGCAAGAAGTTGTACTTAGAAGGGTGATATGGTTGGCTGTGTCCCCACCCAAATCTCATATTGAATTGTAGTTCCTATAATACACTCACGTTTTGGGAGGGATTTGGGGGGAGGTAATTGATTCATGGGGTTGATTACCCTCACACTATTCTCATGATAGTGTGTGAGTTCTCACAAATCTGGTGGTTTTATAAGGGGCTTTTCCCCTTTTTGCTTGGTACTTCCCCTTCCTGCTGCCATGTGAAGAAGGACGTGTTTGCTTCCCCATCTGCTATGATTGTAAGTTTTCTGAGGCCTCCTCAGCCCCGCAGAACTGTGAGTTAATTAAACCTCTTTTCTTTATAAATTACCCAGTCTTGGGTATGTCTTTGTTAGTGGTGTGAGAATGGACTAATAAGAAGAGACTGGAAAAATTGGGAGGTGGCTGGAAGCAAAAGTGGAATCAAGAGAGGCTTTTATTAAGGGGGGTGGTTGGGATGCTCAGAAATGTTTCTATGGACCGGGAAAACTACATTCAGCATCCTGGCTTTTATTTGATTTTGTAGGACTGAGAAAGTGTCAGAAAATCTAAAGCCTGGAGGTATTTCTGGGCACTGATGAAAGACTGAAACTGTTTGTAAGAGAAACGCTGCAGTGAATCTGGTCTTGCTGGACAGGGGAGAGCCAGGCCTCCGTGAGTTTGCTGTGGGAGCTGCAGAGAACACGCTGGGCTTTGCTCTTCCCAGGTGGGCCCTGTCCTGCCCTGGTCCATCCACCCCTTGGTCCTGTCTTTAGTTGTTTTCCCTAAAACTGGCCAAAGTAGATTGTGGGAACAATATAACCAAGACATACTAAATGGTTTAGTAACTTATTATGGACTTAATGGTAGTTACTACTTATTGAGGCACCATGTTGGGTATTTAATATATGTTAGTTTTATTTCTAACAACAATCCTACAAGGCAGGTACTTTTGTATTCACTTTATAGATGAGGAACCTGAAGTGCAGATAGGTGTGCTTGAATAGCAGGGCAGTTATTCAACTGAGGTCTATTTGATTCCAAAGTTTATATCATGTAACACTATTTCTTTATTGCTCTCATTACTAGGATTTTTCTTAATCTTTTTTCTTTTTTCTTTTTCAACTTTTATTTTAGATTCAGGGGGTACCTGTGCAAGTTTGTTACATGGATATATTTTGTGATGCTGAGTTTTGGGGTACAAATGATTCTGTCACCCAGGTAGTAAGCATAGAACCCAACTGGTAGTTTTTCAATCCTTGTCCTCTCCTGCTCTAGTAGTCCCCAGTGTCTATCATTGCCATTTTTATGTCCATGAGTACCTGATGTTTAGCTCCAACCTATAAGTGAGAACATACAGTATTTGTTAACCTTTTTTAGACTCCACTTTTTTTATATATTCAGTTTTTAACTCTTGAGGTAGGAAGTGAGGAAAGATCTCATAATACCTGTTGCAAGAAGTACCCTCCATATATGGTAACAATTCCTCCATTTTATCTTTGATGTATTTCTTTTAGACATGAAGACCTGTCCTTTAAGCCTAATATTCTGAAATGTGAAGAACAAAGACATTTATTCCATTTTTTTGCTATTTACTGTTTATTTATTTCTAGCTTATCACTTTTCTGACTTTTCACCCCAACACTGCAAGGCTAACTTTTCACTGTATTCCCAGGTGGCTGCCACCTACTCCCTTTGGCCTTGTGTTCTGCGTTCTCTGCACTCTTTTGAGTAGCATTGTATTAGTCCATTCTCACACTGCTAATAAAGACATACCTGAGACTGGGCAATTTATAAAGAAAATGAGGTTTAATGGACTCACAGTTCCACATGGCTGGGGAGGTCTCACAATCGTGGCAGAAGGCAAAGGAGGAACAGAGGCATGTCTTACATGGTGGCAGGCAAGAGAGTGTGTGCAGGGGAACTGTTCTTTATAAAACCATCAGATCTTGTGAGACGTATTCCCTATCATGAGAACAAAAGCATGGGAAAAACCTGCCCCCATGATTCAATTACCTCCCATTGGGTCCCTCCCACAACACGAGGGAATTATGGGAGCTACAGTTCAAGATGAGATTGGGGTGGGGACACAGCCAAACCATATCAAGCATGATGCCATTTTTTTTTTTTTTTTTTTTTGGAGAGGGAGTCTCCCGCTGTCGCCCAGGCTGGAGTGCAGTGGCCGGATCTCAGCTCACTGCAAGCTCCGCCTCCCGGGTTTGCGCCATTCTCCTGCCCCAGCCTTAAGCAGAGCTTCCCACAGAGCTTTATCGGGAATGCATGATGGCTCTGAATGGGACGGGAAAGTGCATTCTATTTTGTTTCTATTCTGACTCAGAAGAACCCCTAATACTGTAACGATAAAGCCAAAGGCCACAGCAGCCCATTGGAATGATGCCTTTAAGCTGACGTCTAGTTTAGAGCAACTCTCAGAGTTATAAGCTTGGAGCCCATTCTTTTTGCTCCAAACCAGCATTTCCCAAGGTGGGTTTTATGGAACCCTGTTCAGGGAGATGTGACAGGAGTGCCATGAAAAGTTGGACCCAAAGACAGCACATTTGGGAGCTGCTGCATGTGCTCTGCCTCTCTTGAGGACTGATAATGTTCATTAGTGTGTTAAAATGCTAAGAAGTCACACAGGGTGTCTTAGCTTGAGTTTTCCTAGTAGCAGATTGTGAAACCAGGGTCTCAGGGCAAGTAATTTATTTGGGAGATATAGGATATCATAGAAGGAAGTAGGAAAGTGATAACAAGGATGGAAAGAAAGCCAATGAAGTGTGCATTACCAAGAAAGTGACTAGAGCTTAACTCCAAGGGGAAACTTTGGGAGATCATGTGAAATGCATGCCTTAGAATGATCCTACTTGAGGAACAAGAAGCTGTGTTATTTTTATACCAACTTCTGTCAGTTATTGCTGATAGCTGCTCCCAATTTCTTGCACTTCCAGCCTGTCACTGGCAAAGCAGCCTCCCAGGCTCTGGAGAAGTCTCTCAGGGAAAGCAATACAGATCATGGTCATGGATGTCAGTTGGAGGAATTTAGGATCAACAGAGGATATGGACATGGTTTGTTATGTAGAAAGAGCCCTAACCCAGTATTTCAAAAATCTGAATTGGGCATGGAACACTGGTTCCTTGGCACACTTCTAAGGAGAAGTCATAGGCAGCAGGTACCTGCTGAGAGAACACCAGGACCAAGAAATGTAAGCAACGCCTTGAGGTGGAAACGAGAGTGGGAGAAGAATAGTGAAACATTCTTATACGTAAGAAGGAGCTGGAGGCATCCATGTGGGCATGGGTCACACCTCCCCACATGTACCCCGGGGAGGCTTCTAAGTCTGCCAAGGGATTCCAGTTTAGGAAGTGTAGATGTAATAGGGTCACAAATTTAATATACTATGCAAGACTCCTAAAGAAAATAAAGCTGGCTTTTTTAGAACACCTGGGTCCTCTGACCAGAGCACTCAGGACATTCTGAATCTCCTGAATGTGTCACAAAGATTGTGAGAAATGAGCAATACTGCCTCAGGGTCAAACACAACAAATACTTCACTGCTGCTCCCAGGCCAGATGGCCAGAGCCACAGGCAGAGCAGCTCCCAGAGTGGGGCTGTCCCAGAGGGTAGCCGCTGTGTCATGTGACAGTTGAGCACTTGGAATATGGCTAGTACAACCAAAGAACTGATTTTAATTTTAATTTTAGTTATTTAAAATGTAAAGGGAGATACATGGATGTGGCTCGTGGCCACCTGATTGGATAGTGTGATCCTAGAGGCATGCTGCCTCCCCAGCGTGCATGTGGGGAGGTGTGCCCCATGCCCACATGGATGCCTCCAGCTCCTTCTTACATATAAGAACGTTTCACTATTCTTCTCCCACTCTGGTTTCCACCTCAAGGGGTCGCCTACATTTCTTGGTCTTGGTGTTCTCTCAACAGGTGCCTGCTGCTTGTGACTTCTCCAGCAACCTGCGGGGAGCAGCTTTCTCCACAGGCATTCAGAAGATTCCCTGAACCCTTGCAAATGGCCTCACAGCTGAGTGCTGCCATTGAGACGCCTTCCCATGCTTGCCTTCTTTAACCCCTCATGGGGCTTTGAAGTGAGGTCTCAGGTGAGGCACTCTTTTGAGGCTAGCTTTCTCTTGCACCCTAGAGGGGTGGTTTGCAGCAAGCTCCACTCCTGTGGCACCTCAGCAACTTCTCTGTCATCTAGTGACAGCTCTCCCATGAGGTCTGCATCTCAGCCTGAGAGAAGGAGTCTCTTCCTTGGGTGCTCCCTCAGCCTCGTAGTCATGGCTGTGCCTCCTTTTGTGATTCCTAAATTCTCAAGAATTATTTTTACCTCTTACTAGTCAATCCCATGTCATGCCAGTCCCCTGTTTTAGTTAATAAATATATATATATATATATATATATATATATATATATATATATATATATTTTTTTTTTTTTTTTTCTTTTTGAGATGGAGCCTTGCTCTGTCACCCAGGCTGGAGTACAGTGGCACGATCTTGGCTCACTGCAACTTCTGCCTGCCAGGTTGAAGCAATTCTCCTGCCTCAGCCTCCTGAGTAGCTGGGACTACAGGCACGTGCCACCATGCCCGGCTAATTTTTTGTACTTTTAGTAGAGATGGGGTTTCACCATGCTGGCCAGGCTGGTCTCAAACTCCTGACCTCGTGATCCACCCGCCTCGGCCTCCCAAAGTGCTGGGATTGCAGGCGTGAGCCACTGTACCCGGCCCCAGTAATTCTTTACATTCAATTTCCTGCTCAGATTGCTAGTAGTTGCTGTCTCTGGTTGGACTCTGACTGATACATTGTAATAATCTGACCTTCATTTGGGAAAGGATAACATCAATAAATTTTCACCAAGAGAGGATAGGATCCCAGGAGATGATATATACAAGTTATATACTTAAAGAGAGAGAATGGGCTGGGTGTAGTGGCTCACTCCCGTAATCCCAGCACTTTGGGAGGCCGATGCGGGCAGATCACAAGTTCAGGAGATAGAGACCATTCTGGCCAACACGGTGAAACCCCAACTCTACTAAAAATACAAAAAATTAGCCTGGCATGGTGGCACACACCTGTAGTCCTAGCTATCTGGGAGGCTGAGGCAGGAGAATTGCTTAAACATGGGAGGTAGAGGTTGCAGTGAGCCGAGACCACGCCACTGCACTCCAGCCTGGGTAACAGAGCGAGACTCCGTCTCAAAAAAAAAAAAAAAAAAAAAAAAAAAAAAAAAAAAAAAAAAAAGGAGAGAAAATCTCTATACCTGGCTATATAACTTGTGATGATAATTTTTACCTACTTCCAACTTTCCAATATCACTATTAGAGAATAGAGGAAGCTCACTGTTCATTGCTCCAAATGAGAAATGAAAAGCTGTAATGGGATACATTACTGTCAATTATTCCGGATAAAAGAGGGAGGAGGTGACCTCACCTCCAGGAAGAGTGAGCAGGGATGGTCCATGGAGGTTGACAGTAGAAGGGACTCTTTTTACTTGACTTGTGAAAGACAGAGGGGTCCTCACTGAAATCCCCTTTAAAGCCTTTCTTGACAGAAAACTCACCAGCCAAGGGCTAAGTAGAAAATGAAAGGACTTTGTGTAAAGATCCTTCTGGTTGATGTCCACCTCCTGGTGTTCTGAATTTTTCCTGCACAATCTTGTGAAATGATTTGTTTATTAAATTAGGACTTGACAAGGAGAAGACAGTGCCCCTTGTCTTGGCTGAGAATTCCCCTAAAATAGAATCTTCCTTATTGACTTACTTCTGTTAGTGCTGTAACTATCACAGTTTAAAGCTCTCATTTGTTGGGCTAGGTCCTAAGCTCAGCACTTTTCATTTATGTCTTATTTAACCTTTAAAAAATGCCAGTAGACAGATGAATAAATTGAAGTTCAGAGAGGTTAAGTAACTTCCACAGGGTCACATGGCTGTGGCAGAGCTGGGCCGTGAAGCCAGGTATGACTGACTCTAAGATCCTGTTCCTTCCACTCTGCCACTAACGTCACTTTTCATGGAAAAAGTATTTTCATTTTGTTGATTCCTTTAGAAAACACCATCACTGCCTGCTTTAGTTCCTTCTCATGCTGCTCTAAACACATACCTGAGAATGGGTAATTTATGGAGAAAATGGCTCATAAAAATGTTCCACAGGCTGTAAAGGAGGCATGTCTGGAAGGTGAAGGCGAAGCAAGCACGTCTTCATACGGCGGCAGGAGAGAGAAAAGAGTGAAGGGGAGAGGCCACACACTTTCAAACCATCAGATTTCATGGGAACTCACTTGCTATCACGAGAACAGCAAGTGGGAAATCCGCTCCCATGATCCAAATCCACCCACATGATCCAAATTCGTCCCCATGATCCAAATCCATCCTCATGATCATGATCCAAGGGACCTCCCACCAGGTCCCTCCCCTAACATTGGGAATAACAATTTAACATGAGATTTGGGTGAGGGCACAGAGCCAAACCATGTCACTGACTGAAGCAAAAGAACAGAAAGGGCTCCCAGGAACTTAATGCTAAAGATAAATGGGGGTACTAGGGGTAGAGGATATGTGTAAGGAGAGGGCTTTGGAGGATAAGAAAGGCGAGGACACTGAGAAATAAAGATAAACGAATCACACTCTGTTGCAGTCTGAAGGTTTGCACTAGCTAACAAGACCAACAGACCTACCTGGGGCAGGGTCATGACAGGACAGTGGGGTGGGGGGTAATCTCCAGGATGCAGGGAAGAATGGTACATGAGAGTTAGGTGGGGAAGGACATTTGCCTGGTTTCCTCGGAATTCTCAGGTGATGGTGGAAATGGGAAAAGGGACTACAGTATTCTTAAATTCATAACTACCCTGTAGCTGATCTGTACTCAACCAGGATTGTATACTGGGGATGGTAGATGGTTTAGTTTCAAAGTATAGTGGCAGAGCAAATATCCTTAGGACTCACTGACTCACCTTTTCCATGTGCGAGACAAGAATATAATAAAAAGAAAGGGAAGCAGACACCATCCTGATCCACAGATGCTACTTCCTGGGGAGCCTCTTCTGCCACTGGATACCAGGGGCAGCCAGGAAAGGGGAAAGACAAACTCCCAGGACTGGGGCTGCAACTTTCTTCTGGGCTGCATGCTTCTGGTCTGCAGGGATGGTGCACGTCTCTGTGGGCACAGTCATCAGGAGAATTCTTAAAAGGTGGAAGGACAGTGGAGGTCTGTGCCATGGCTTCCCTGGGAGTGGGGAGGGCAGCAGCTCTTATCTACTTACAGAAATCCCCTCGTGTAGGGATGAGGGGATGAACTTGTCTGGTTTATGAGCCTTGATTCATTAACTGCTCAGAAACCCCCCAAATCTACAAATTAGGCCCAGAATCAGAGCTGCTAAGAAGGACTTTAATAATGAATAATGACGGTGATGATAACAACATCCCCAGTGATGTCAGTCACAGTAGCCTCAGGAATATTCCCCACAGCCATCATTTACTCAGTGCTCACCACGTCCCATATGTTGTGCCTACCTCTTTACCTGCAGTCTCAGTTAATCCTCAGAACAACCATCTGACATTCCGTACACACGCAAAAACCGAGGCAAGAAGATGTTAAATAATTAAGGTTAAGTTCTGAAGCTGGAATTTCAGTGCTGGTCTGTGGACACCAAACCTCACAATTGTAGTCATGATGCTTTTGCAATGGATACTATTGGTTGCCTGTCCTCTCCTTCCTGCCATCCTAACAGGACAGTCCTCTGATTTGGTTCTGGTGTCAGCTTTTCTTCATTGAGTCCTGTGATTTAGGGAAGAAGTATGTGACAGTTCTGCAGTCAATTATTAGTCTAGGTGGAGCATGAGATTTAACTAGGCCCAAGCACGGTCTTATATTTCATGATGAGGGGAGAGATTGTCTCACCTACAGGAAATAAACAAGATAGTAAGTTGTGCCAGTCGTGGCTGGTAGCCTTCTTGGATGAGGACAGGTGATTCAGTAGCCTATGAGGACAGGGAACCTGGGGACAAAACATACACGTAGACACATAGAAGACATCCTAATCAAATGAGCTGTAGGCAAACAGGACTGGAACCCTGGTCATTTTGTGCATGCAGCCCCCTTGACTATTGACTTCCTTAGAGGTAATCTAATAAACTTCCTTATTTATTTAAACCAGTTGAATCAGGGTTCCTGTTACTTGCAGTCCAGCATATTCTAACTGATACAGCTCTGCCCTCCCTCAGTAACCTGCAGAACCAAGTGCCCAGTGTCTTTAAGGGGCATGTACTATCTCAATTGTACAAAACATGTTCTGGTTTTATTTAACCTTTAAACATCTCTTAGCATTTCAAAATGCTTTAAACATAAACCTAAGTCCTCTAGGGGTCCTTAAAGCTGTCTTCTTATTTTTCTTACTTCACAAATAGTCACTAACTTCCCTCACACCAACCCATAAGGGAGCCTAATGATATTTTTTTTTTTGCCTGTTTTTTTCCCCCTCTGATTTGGTCAATATTCTAGGATGAAGGATTACAAAAGTCATCTTTTCAAAGAAAGTAATGATGAATTGCAGGGAGCACTTTCTTACAACACACAATAATGCTTGTGGCATGTTTCCAAGCCCCACGGAGAGCTGAGTGGAGGGAAGTGAATGGGGACCGATCATATTCACAAAGGGGCCTTGGGTGAGGCTGAGGTGGTGGGAAGGGAGGCAGGACCCAGTAAGGCCAGCAGCCTGGCCCAGTTATTCTATTGCTCATATGAATAGAAGGTTGAATGGAGATCATTAAAACCCTACTCCTATGTTATGAAGCTCTGCTGAGAATGGGAGATTAAACCACAGAGAAGCAAGTTAGAAATAACTGCAATTGTATGTATACAACAAAGAAGTTCTGTGTGCAGGAAAAGCCTAAGGTTTAGGAACAGTGGCCTGGGAGGGTGACTGGCTGGTTTTTTAGGGACTATGTAGAGAACCTAAGAAATGAAGTTGGTATGAATTATTAGGGAAGATGGATGTCACCAGATTCTGTATGCAAATTACTAGTGGAGGCAGATTTATTCTACATGACATCATAGAGAGAAAAGGGAACAACAATTTTAGAGAAGTCTGATGATATTGAAATCTTGGATCTGGGCTGTTACTTTTTCAATACTGTCAACTTTATACATCGTCAAATCACCATGGCTTTGCAGTTTAATTTTAGAGCATCTAATTTCCTATCAGTATAAGAAGGGCAGGCTTTCCTGAGCATGGATTATGTTAAGTATATTTCTTCCCCAGGGTACAGGCAACATCATCAGTTGTTTTCTTTTGTATTCACTTTTTGATATTTTTCTTCATGGAAAACCAGAATGTCATTACTCCCTCTTTATTTTGTCAGAAAGAACAGTGGAAGCTGGTCAAATAATTATGGCAGGCCATAATGCTTTAAGAAGGAAAACTTGGTTAAAATAGATGGTTAAAAAAAAAAAAAGGGTAGAAATAGGAGGAAACTGGGTTTTATGCCTTCAACTTGCTACATAATTCCATCCTATATGATGGTTGTATTAAGTCCCTATTTTCTCTAAAAGCAGTATCATAAATTAAGACTATTCCTGGAAACCCAGTTAATAATACAAAGATACTTAAAATATTGATCACAATAATAAACAGAAAATGTACAACAGGGAAATATCTTACAAATAATAACTGGATGCATTTAAATGTTTCTTTTAAACAAAGTTCTCCCTGTAGCCTTCCATCTTTTCAGTACAACTAAGTTTTGAAAATAGGCATGAGTAAGAGAGAATTTTCTAGATTAATTTAGTAGATCAAGAACCAGTCCTGAGCCAGGCGCGGTGGCTTACGCCTGTAATCCCAGCACTCTGGGAGGCCAAGGCGGGCGGATCACGAGGTCAGGAGATCGAGACCATCCTGCCTAACACGGTGAAACCCCGTTTCTACTAAAAATAGAAAAAAAAATTAGCCGGGCGCGATGGCGGGTGCCTGTAGTCCCAGCTAATCCGGAGGCTGAGGCAGGAGAATGGAGTGAACCTGGGAGGCGGAGCTTGTTGTGAGCCGAGGTCCCGCCACAGGACTCCAGCCTGGGCGACAGAGCGAGACTCCATCTCAAAAAAAAAAAAAAAAAGAAAACAGAACCAGTCCTGAAGGATGCAGATGCAGGGTTGTTCGTTTGCCTCCAAAATCTGAAAGTCTTACTTCCCAGTGGTGGAGGAAGGATGTGAAACAAAAAGTAAAGTACAGACTCCATGGTTGTTGATTGCAGAGAGCAACAAGGAAAGACAGGTGGAAGGACCAGTTGTCATCTATGATCTGTGTGAACAAGAAATAGACTTAGGATATTTCTGTTTTTATCAAATGTTATTGCAAATACTTTTTTGTAAGCATACTAAGAGATCAGAATTTTTGGTGATGGGAGAAAGTTAGCTACCTGTGGTGTTTGCATGTGATTATGGAGTTAGAATTATTATTTCCACATTTTATTTTTAATATATTTTCCTGATTATAAAAACATGTGCTCATTGTAAAAAAAAAAAAGAAATTACTTTCATCATCTGGAGCAATCACTTTGCTTTAGTGCATTTCCTCCTGCAATTTTTTAAATGGAAATCTGAAGAATTCTCAGAAGCTTCTGGGAAACATGGATATGAATTTAAGAAGACAAATTTAAGAAGACAAAACGGGAGATAAGAGAGTAACAAATGCATGAAATACTCACAGCTGTATTTCCAAATCTTAGAAACACTGTTTGGAGTAAATCTAAAAGAGTGGTCTGCTATATTTTATTATCTTAATTTATATTATAATGAGAAATGGAGCACATCTGACTTCAGAGTCCTCATCTTCTACTATTTTAAGACTGCTCTGAAAGTGACCCATTATAGAGAGAATAAATGAGAACTAATGCACCCAAAACAGAGACAAGTAAATATGACAGTAAATACACAAACAACTTTTAGACATGACCAAAGTATGAATCGTATGAAGGCAGCACTCAGTAGATCACTTTTTACTTAAGGTATCTAATGGTCCCTGTCCAAAATAAATTTAATTGTTACAGTTTCATTACATTTTTCCATATCTCAGTGACCTGGAAATTCCTTTGAAAGTTGTAGGTTTAAAAAAATTAAATTGCTGCTTAACAAGCATTGACTTCAGTAAGCTTTTGAGTTTTGTTTTGCATGAAATTGTTAATAGCAGAATGAGGAGATATGGCGTAGACCAGATGTTTCCAGTGTTGGCCTCTTTACGGAGTAAAATGATGTTATAGGCCCTTGTATAATAATGTTTTTGTTTACTTAGTTTAAATAAATATGTATGTGGATTAGTGGGTTCTGTGAAATAATTACCCAGCCCCAGTCCATAGGCTGGGCTTTAGCCACTGAATTACTAGAGAAGAGGAAACAAATTGTAAAGAAACAATCTTACTGTGGGAAATGGAAGTGTTCCCAGGGGCCCCTCTTCCTCCTCCTGGAAATGTCTTAATACTGCAGGAAATTTTCCAGCTTCCTTGTTGTGTGAATTTATCTTATTTAGGTCTCTCATGCCAGGCCCACACAGGAAATTGTATTCCTGCAATATGGCCCTGTGTCTCCTTCCTCTGGAATATTGTAAACACCTGCTTTGTCCCAACAGAATTAAGCCAAATGATGACATTGCGAAGAGCCTCTTGGCTGGCTATCTATTGGTCTTGTTTTTATTATTACATGTGGGCCAAGTGTCTCAGAACTTTTCTCATAATCTTGTGTGCCTCTCACCTGGATTGGCATTGGAGAGCAATAATGCAACTTCAGTGCGATTCTGCAGATTTCCTTCCTAAGTGAGAGAAGAAATAGAATCACATTTTGATAAGATATTGCATTGTTGACACTTCTTTCGATTTCTCTGGGGTGCCAGTCCTGCAGCTTTCTGCCCTGTTTTAGCTTTAGATGTAACCATTTCTGGTTATTATTAGTTCAGAAGAGGGAGAGATATTTTGTCAATTCAGCCCATTCAGTGATGGCTGGAGAACATTCATGGCACAGTTGGAAAAATAGTCTGTTCCATTTATTGAAAGGATGATCTTTCCTTTGGCAGGAGCAAAACCCATGTTCCATCTTATCTGGCAAAGAAACACTTATGCAGTCAGAAGGACAGTTGCTTTTAGCTTTTAAAAAACATACCAATTGAGATAGTAGTTTTGTGATGCAAATTTGGTGCCAATGACTAAGCTTCTTTGAAGAGTGAAAGTTGGAGAGTTGCTTTGGCAGAGGCCTGGAGCCCTCCAGGATATTATGAAGAGATGCTGAAGTTCTTACCTTTCTTGGTTTGAAGGTTGTCTCTCTCACACTGAACATAGTATCTTTGTCAAGAAACTTTAGAAATGTAGTACATTAAAATTTAACCCCCTCTGAAAGTAAGCCACCTGTAGAAAGGTCAGTATAATATCTGGGTTTAAAGCCGGTTCTTCCACTTACTGTGTGAACTTGAACAAGTTACTTCATTGAGTCTCAGTTTCCCCATCTGTAAGTGGGGAAGATAATAGAATCGACCTAAGAGTGTTATAGGGATTAAAGGAGATAGGGCACGGTGTCTGGCAGGGTGTAGTGGCTCAAGTAGTGCTAGCTATTGTTACTATTATCAATCAAATATCTAACAGTAGCTGGTATTTTGAAATCATTCTAAGTTTGAACTTCTTACTCTTGTCTCATGTTTTTTTTTGGATGTAATACCCCATTAATGATGGCCAGCCAAAGACCTCCAGAAACACTCTTGTACTTGAATAAAGCTGGTTCATTACTTGTTGCATTGAGGGAGAACACACCTCATGGAAATCATGGAGGTTCAGTAAGAGAGTGTTAAGAAGGACCTTATCAGATTTGGACTTTGACTAGGTGACTTAGGGCAGGGTCTAAGGTAGCAGGGATTCCTTCTAAATTGGATGGTGTTAGAAAGCAGGGCAATTCTGTGATTATGGATCTCAATGACTTTTATTGAGAAGTCATTATCAACAAAAGGGGAGACTATACGGAGAATAAAGCTGTCATTGGTAAAGAAGTAGCAGTCCTCATTTCGGCCAAGAGATAGGGTGTTTGGTATTTCGTGGGTGGTACAGTGACTTGCTTTTGTCTGTACTTAGACAAAATCATGAAGTGGCCCTGCTTGGTCTTATTTAATCGTGGTCTCAACGTTGCCTGGTCAGAGGCTGGTGTTCTGTGAGATGGTTCATGTCTAATGGGAGACTCACAGGGTCTACCTGTGAGAGCCAGGCCAGCTTCTGGGTGTCAGGGGCTACTCTTTTTCCTTCCTCAATTGTTACAACTACAATTCTAAAGAAATATTCCAATGATTTAAATGAACATCACCTCTTTCCCTGCTGAAGAGTTAAATAGACTAGCCAAGTTTTCAGGAAAAACACATCATTCATTTGTTCATTCAACAAATTTTTCTTTGGAATACACTACTGGCATTGTCATATGTGCTGGGGCTCTGACAATGAACAAGAAAGAGGATGCGTGTATATTAGAGCATCTAGTAGGGGAGACATTCTAATAGGGGAGATAGACACACAAGGAAACAAAAGAAGAAACTCAGTGTTTTCTGCTCTTGATAAGTCTCCAAACTGACTATACAGAAGGCACTCTATACTGTCCATCTTTATTTTGAGAGATGACTCTTTTAAATCTCTGGATTTGATGCCTCTTTACTGGAAAGTGGCAATGTTTTGAGACATAAACACCTATCTATACCATACATGACTACATTTCTTTTCTGATGTTGTGGACCTAAAGATGAAGTGAGAAAGGCTGAGAGAAGTGAGACTAGGGATTGAAAAGACTTCCAGATATTAAACATAAAAGACGAGTGAAAGAAAGATGATTTTTTTGATTTTGATGTATTTGAAGGAAGAAATCAGTGATGATTTCCTTAGGTTCTGTGCTATTCTGATGAACAGGCTGCTTTTCAAGCTAAGAATATTTGGAAAACTCAGGTTTCATTTGTGGCTTCCTTATCTACTCCAAGTCGTGCTTTGTGAGTGGGCTTTTTCTTCACTCAAAATTCTCTTTCCAGTCCTACTATGTCTTATTTTTAATTTGTTTCCCTACACTGGTTGGCAAGGTCCTTGCTAAGTACTTATCAGGTTTTTAATGAATACCTGTGGATTGATTCTTGGGTTCCCCACATCCTGTAACACAGATATCAGTGTACTGTCATCCTCTGGCTCCAGAAGCCACAACCACCTTCTCTGTGTTCATCATGTAACCACCTGCAGACCCAGCAACTCGTTGTCATCTCTTCAAGAAGCAACTTACCCAGATACCTGGTAGACCAAAGAAGATGTCACTGAGGGTTTTATAGGGAAGGCAGAGGAGGAGACTTTTCCACATCAATCAAGTTTTACATTTTCACTCGACAAAGACTTTTTTCCCCTCAGCACGGCAGCAACCAAGGCTCTCTGCTCACCTTCCCAAATTGAGGCCCTTCTCTCAATTTCCTGGATTTTCTTAGGGCACTTCAACATTTGCATCTTTTCATCCTGGAGAACAATGAAAATTCTCATTATGAGAAATGTTTTTTACCAGCTGTGATGGTTAATTTTATTGTCAGCTAGACTGGGCTAAAAGATTCCTAGAGAGTTGACAAACAGTACTCCTAGGTGTGTCTGTGTTTCTGGAAGAGATTAGCATTTGAATCTCTAGGCTGAGTACAACCCACCCTCACCAAGGTGGGCAGGCATCATCTGATCCACTGAGAGCTTGAGTAAAGCAAAAAGGCAGAGTAAAAGTCAATTTTCTTCCTGTTAGAGCTGGAACATTTATTTTCACCTGCCCTCAGACGTCGGTGCTCCTTGTTCTTTGACCTTCTGACTCAGACTGAATTATATTGCTGGTTTTCCTGATTCTCCAGCTTGCAGGTGGCAGATTATGGGACTTCTCGGCCTCCATAATCATGTGAGCCAATTCCCATGATACATCTTTGCTCTATCTCTGTTTATGTTGAATCTATCCTATTGGTTCTGTTTTTCTAAAGAACCCTGGCTAAGAGACCAGCTTTAACCAACAAAATAACTGCCTATTAGCTTCATTCTAAAGCCACTTTCTTGGCAGATTGCACCTTTTTTCTTCAGCTGTCCGCCTCCCTTACTTGAGAGTAAATGTAGAAAGTAAAATGGGAAAAGTGAATATGTGACTTATATTTTTACAAATGGTTGCTACAGTTTTAGGCTTAGGAAGGACCTATGAGTTGAGCCATCCTGAGAGCTGAATTTTAGAAAGAAATTGAATTAAATATTTTAAAATCAAAGAACACAATCTCAATTTCCTATCCACTTGAGGTACTGAAGGATTTTTAAAAACTTTAAGGAAGAAAAAAGCTCAAGTCACAGTTTTGCTTTGATTTACTTTGAATGAAATTGTCCAGTTGCTCCTGCTTTTTTTGTTGTTCTGGGCAATCTGATATTGAACCATGTAGCCTGAACATTGAGTTTTATGTTCAAATTTGAGAGAGTGAGCGCACAAGAGCAAGTATTTGTAAAACTTGGGGAAAATAGGGGCAGCAGCGGTTACTTTCGTTATCCCTATTGCTGCAACCCTGGAATTCTGGGTTCCTTGTTCAGTTGCAGTATCATCAGAACCTGGTGAAGCAGAACCTACCACCAACCCCAGTAGTCCTAATAATTTACTCTGGGTCCTACCCATATCAGCATTCTCCTAAATGTAAGAAGGAACTCAAAGGTCAAGTCAACTGGCCAGGTTGGAATCCTGATTCCCAAATACTTAGAAAAATCTCTTCCCTCCTCAATACATCAAGGTGTGAGACTTTGAACATCTTTCTCCAAGAGTTTAAGAAATCATCTCACTCACTAAGTTTAAACTGAATCCCTTGAAATGACTAATATCCACCCTCAGTACCTCCAGCAACAGATGCCAACATGAAAAATTATCTCCAAATGCTAATCCCATATGAGCCCGGAGGCCTAAAATGACGGAGACAACCTCTTTGTGGGTCATCCCAGCTAGTGTGGCAGAGAGAAACCAGCTTGAGATGTGAAGCCAGAAGACCTTGCTGAGTCCAGCAGGAACCTCTAAGTGTGAGTGATTTTTAGATCAGTCACAACACAGGGAAAATAAAAATACTCATTTCACAGGGCGGCTATTTTTATTGAATAGGAATTATGAGTATTCAAATACTTTGTAAAAGGTAAAGTACTCTACAGGTGATTGCTATTTCTGCTATTATTGTTTTAATTATTATTATCTTGTTATAGAGAAGGTAATAATTTTCTTTTTTCTTTTTTTAAAATTATACTTTAAGTTCTAGGGTACATGTGCACAGAGTGCAGGTTTGTTACATATGTATACATGTGCCATGTTGGTGTGCTGCAACCATTAACTCGTCATTTACATTAGGTATATCTCCTAATGCTATCCCTCCCCCCTCCCCCCCTCCACAATAGGCCCCAGTGTATGATGTTCCCCTTCCTGTGTCCAAGTGATCTCATTGTTCAATTCCCACCTATGAGTGAGAACATGCGGTGTTTGGTTTTCTGTCCTTGCGATAGTTTGCTCAGAATGACGGTTTCCAGCTGCATCCATGTCCCTACAAAGGACATGAACACATCCTTTTTTATGGCTGCATAGAATTCCATGGTGTACATGTGCCACATTTTCTTAATCCAGTCTGTCACTGATGGATATTTGGGTTGGTTCCAAGTCTTTGCTATTGTGAATAGTGCCGCAATAAACATACGTGTGCATGTGTCTTTATAGCAGCATGATTTATAATCCTTTGGGCATATACCCAGTAATGGGATGGCTGGGTCAAATGGTATTTCTAGTTCTAGATCCTTGAGGAATCGCCACCCTGTCTTCCACAATGGTTGAACTAGTTTACAGTCCCACCAACAGTGTAAAAGTGTTCCTATTTCTCTACATCCTCTCCAGCACCTGTTGTTTCCTGACTTTTTAATGATTGCCGTTCTAACTGGTGTGAGATGGTATCTCATTGTGGTTTTGATTTACATTTCTCTGATGGCAAGTGATGATGAGCATTTTTTCATGTGTCTGTTGGCTGCATAAATGTCTTCTTTTGAGAAATGTCTGTTCATATCCTTCACCCTTTTATTTGAAAAGTTTCAGAAAGCAAGGAAGGGGAGTCTTATTTAAACTTGTGATCTTAAGAGCTAATAACGAGTAATTCTGGATCAGAGAAGTTGGCGAGTCAGGGTGTCAAGAAGTACAAAGATTCGAATGCTCAGGAATTTTACTCTTAGCTTCTTGGATGAACTTTCAAAGGGAAACTTCAGGTCTCAGTTCAGTTAGGATCAACAAATCTTTAATGAATTTCCTGTTCCATGTACTGTATTAAGTGCTGGGATTCTGAGTTAAATGAGACATCATTCCGCCTTTTAGAAGAATACAGGCTAAGAGAGGAGCCAACAAAACAGACTTTTGATGTACCGTGGTAGTGTTAGAATGCAGGTACATTCATGGTGCTCACCAGCTTTCTCTAGATCTCCAAATCCAACAGGAATTTTTCAGTCCTTATCTTACAGGAATGCTTTGCTGATTTTGAATCTTGATACTCCTTTCTTCTTGAAAGTTGGGGACCTTCATCAATTTTCATCTCCTTCATGAATTCTCTTACGCTGTCTTACCCTTAAACCCTGGTGATTCCAAAGGTTTCAGCCTTGGTCTTTGTTCTTTTCACTGAATGTTCTCTCCCTGGTCTCTCTCATCTGCTCTCTAGGTTTTAGCTGTCACAACATACTGTGATTTCTTATCTGTATATCTCCATGCTTAACCT
The DNA here is from genome assembly GCF_037993035.2 of Macaca fascicularis. Taxonomy (NCBI): domain Eukaryota; kingdom Metazoa; phylum Chordata; class Mammalia; order Primates; family Cercopithecidae; genus Macaca; species Macaca fascicularis. Next base: position 26,948,018 of record NC_088391.1, on the reverse strand, counting down.
CTCCAATGAGCTACAGATTCCCACATCTAGCTCTCTGTTGGGCTCTTTTGGATTTTCTTCAGGTTCACTTTGTTCCATATTAAGTCTCTTTGCTATAACTTGAGATTTGAGATACTTTCTAGATTTCCAGCATTTTGATAGTTTCCCACATTGATAGTCTCACCATTTCATGATACATTAAAATATTTTTGTTCTAGGCTATTTGGAAGAATGTGATTCAGGTACTTCCAGTCAGATACATCAGCACAAGACTTGGATAGAGAAGTAACATAAGGAGGCAGCTGTGGAAAGACTGACCATCTGGTAAGTGATGGTGGAGGAGTCTGGTTCTTCTGGGGCTCCTATGGCAGACTTTTGGCATCCAGTCCCATGTGTGTTCAGGGACAAGTGGCCGGTGGCAATGGTGGCTAGTCTTCCCTGTGATTGAGTATTGCTTGTGGATGGTTCCAAGATATGCACCATTTAGATGGAATTCTTTGGTTTCTCTAGAAATTCTGCAAGCTAACCATACCCTTTAATACATTATCTTCTGTTTAAACCACAGAGTATTGTTTGCAACTACCATACGAATTGCCATGGGACTCAAATTAAAAGCTTTGATGTTATCTCTTAATGGAGTTATACACACATTTGTATTTATGTGTGTGTGTGTGTGTACATGTTATAAGCATTAATTTTTTGAATAGATTATGTTTCAGAGCAGTTTTAGATTCACAGCAAAACTATGTGGAGAGTACAGAGAGTTTCCATATTCCCTGCCCCTACACATGCACAGCTTTCCCCATTATCAACACCCCCCCCAAGACTGGTAGATTTGTTACAATCGATGAGTCTACAATGACATGCCATTACCACCCATAATTCATAGTTTGCATTAGAATTTACTCTTAGAACTGTACACTGTATGGGTTTTGGCAAACATACAGTTATATGTATCCAATATTATAGTATCATACAGAGTAATTTTGCTGCCCTAAAAATCCTCCATGTTCCACCTCTCTCTTCCTCTTTCCCCTTAAGCCCTTGGCAATCACTGATCATTTCACCTCTCTATAGTTTTACCTTTTCCAAAATGTCTTAGAGTTGGAATCACGTAGTTTTTCAGATTTGCTTCTTCGACTTAGTAATATGCATTTAAGTGTCTTCCATGTCTTTTCATGGCTTAATAGCTCATTTCTTCTTAGCACCCAATAGTATTTCATTGTATAGATGTATCGCAGTTTATTTAACCACTCACCTACTGAAAGACATTTTGATTATTTTCAAGTTTTGGCCATTATGAATGAAGCTTCTATAAACATCAATGTAAAGATTTTTGTGTGGAAATAAATTTCTATCTCATCTAAGTAAATATCAAGGAGGATGATGGCTGGATTATGTGGTAAAAGTGCATTCATTTTGTAAGAAATTGCCAAACTTTCTTCCAAAGTGGCTGTATCATTTTGGATTCTCATCAGAATTAGAATGAATGAATGAGAGTTCTTGTTGTTCATCCTTGCCAGCAGATGGTGTTGTTGGTGTTTTGGATGTTGGCCATTCCAATAGGTGTGTAATGGCATCTCGTTGCTTTATTTGAAATTCCCTAATGACATATGGGGTTGAGCATGTTTTTATATGCATATTTGCTTAAAAGTATTACTTTTTAAATCATAAATTTGCAATTCTATTTTGGTTCTCTTTGTATTTCATTTTTCTGGAAGTCTAAAAAACTAGAAATCGCCTAGGGTTCTCTTGAGCTTTGAGATGGTCTGCCTAAAGTTTAGGAAAGAAGGATAAAGCGTAGTGAAGAAGTAGACTGTCACATGTAAAGAGTGATACTACTGAAAATGAAATTGTTAGAGAATAGACAATAGCTTTTCCTTTCTCAAGGAAATCAGAAATCTTTTCTGAAGGATTCTAGGGTGAATCAGAGTCTCATAAATGTGTTCTACTTGGCTGTTTGGTGAGCAGGAAAGAAGCTGTGAAATAGGTTTTTATGTGTAATGGCTCAACAATGACCTCAGGCCGATATAATGAGGGTGATCATCCTCATCATATAGGAAATACCCCTGCATGCTTTCACCTTGACCCACTTCAAAGGAGGGAGTTTGCAAAGCTTATTGGTCTATTAGCAAACCTCATTTCCCCTCTTTTTTTCTGAATAATGAGCATCTTGTCATAGATATTTTATTAAGATAAAATGTGATAATGGTGTGAAGGTGTTTTGAAAATGTGAAGTATTTTACAAATGAAAAAGTTTAACGGATTGATTTTCCATTTTGGCTTCTTTTTAAAATTTTTATTATTTTCTAATTTTTAATATATATATATATTTATTATACTTTAACTTCTGAGGAACATGTGCAGAATCTTCAATTTGTTACACAGGTATACAGTGCCATGGTGGTTGGCCGCACCCATCAACCCGTCACCTACATTAGGTATTTTTCCTAACGCTATCCCTCCCCTGGCCCCCCACCCCCCAACAGGCCCCGGTGTGTGATGTTTCCCTTCCTGTGTCCATGTGTTCTCATTGCTCAATTCCCACTTATGAGTGAGAACATGTGGTGTTTGGTTTTCTCTTCTTGTGATACTTGGCTGAGAATGATGTTTCCAGCTTCATCCATGTCCCTGCAAAGGAAATGAACTCATTCTTTTTTATGGCTGCATAGAATTCCATGGTGTATATGTGCCACATTTTCTTAATCCAGTCTATTATTGATGGACATTTGGGTTGGTTCCAAGTCTTCACTGTTGTGAATAGTGCCACAGTAAACATATGTGTGCATATGTCTTTATAGAAGAATGATTTATAATCCTTTTGGTATATATTCAGTAATGGGATTGCTGGGTCAAATGGTATTGTAGTTCTAGATCCTTGAGGAATCGCCACACTGTCTTCCACAATGGTTGAACTAATTTACAGCCCCACCAACAGTGTAAAAGCTTCCTATTTCTCCACATCCTCTCCAGCATCTGTTGTTTCCTGACTTTTTAATGATCGCCATTCTAACTGGTGTGAGATGGTATTTCATCATGGTTTTGACTTGCATTTCTCCAATGACCAGTAATGATGAGGTTTTTTCCATATGTTTGTTGGCTGCATAATTGTCTTCTTTTGAGAAGTGTCTGTTCATATCCTTTGCCCACTTTTTGATGGGGTTGTTTGTTTTTTTCTTGTAAATTTATTTAAGTTCTTAGTAGATTCTGGATATTAGCCCTTTGTCAGATGGGTAGATTGCAAAAAATTTTTCTCCTATTCTGTAGGTTGCCTGTTCACTCTGATGACACTTTCTTTGTCTTTTTTCTTTTTTTAGATGAAGTCTCTCTTTGCTGCCCTGGCTGGAGTGCAGTGGTGCGATCCCGGCTCACTGCAAGCCCTGCCTCCTGGGTTCACACCATTCTCTTGCCTCAGCCTCCCGAGTAGCTGGGACTACAGGCGCCCACAACCACGCCCGGCTAACTTTTTTGTATTTTTAGTGGAGACGGGGTTTCACCGTGTTAGCCAGGATGGTCTAGATTTCCTGATCTCATGATCCATGCACCTCGGCCTTCCAAAGTGCTGGGATTATAGGTGTGAGCCACTGCACCAAGCCTTGATGATAGTTTCTTTTGCTGTGCAGAAGCTCTTTAGTTTAATTAGATCCCATTTGTCAATTTTGGCTTTTGTTGCCATTGCTTTTGGTGTTTTAGACATGAAGTCTTTGCCCATGCCTATGTTCTGAATAGTATTGCCTAGGTTTTCTTCTAGGATTTTTATGGTTTTAGGCCTTACTTTTAAGTCTTTAATCAATCTCGAGTTAATGTTTGTATAAGATGTAAGGAAGGGTCCAGTTTCAGTCATTGGCTTCTTATTGAGTCATATTCACTTAGTTTATGGGAATTTTAGGGTATAATATTCATCTAATTAATGGGAAGATTTATTTCATTTCCCAAACTAATCTTGTCAATAGTTTGTCTAATGATAAATACCGTATCATTTTATTTTATAGTAAAATATGTTTTCTGGCTACTGAATAACATTCTTAATAATGATTATGTATTATTTAATCACAATTTATTACTCTTTCCAAGAGTTTTCAGTTAGTAACATCTTTTGTGCGAATTCCCTTTCACATTAAAGACCTTCTAAAACTTGGAGTTGGGTTTTAAAATGTGTTCTATTTTCATAAGTAGAGAGAAAAGAATGTCAATGCAATTTTTTTATTCTCTTCAAAACTTTCAGGTGATATTTTAAATGTCTTTTGTTGTCTAAATATTATGTTTTTAATTTTGGAAAGAGGTTTTCTTTCCCTTGGAGGAGAACTAAAAAATTATCTTTTAGGATAAAATGCTTAAGAAAATGACTAGAATAGAAATGCTGGGTAATAAATTTTAATTGAACATTTATTATGGACACTATAAGAGGAAGCAATAGTTATAATACTGTTTTCATTGGATCATTAAAGGTCAGCAATTGCTAACACTTCAAGAGTGTGAGAAGTTTTTAGGCCAAATTCTTATGTGCAAAAGCATAAATTCTCCCAAGGTTTAACACTAGTCAGACTCCTGATTAATGTTTAGATAAGCCAATGAATGTTGGCGTGGACTAGTTAGATAATTTTACACTGCATGACATAGCTTAGCACTCTAGCTTCTGTACATTTTAGAGATATTCATTCATCAACATTTGACTATAACCACGATTGCAGAAGTCTAAAATATCTCTAGATTTCCTACTTTGTGACAACATTGTACCTTTGGTAGTTGTGTGTTAAGCCCTAGGGTGAAAATATTCCATCCTAGAGCAATATAGTTTTAAGATGGTTGTTTGCTTAAGACTGGTGACTCATTGAAGGCTTCAGGGAACTAAGTTTTTCTTCATTTCAGTGGAAGTCTTCAGAAAGTGGAACTGAAGAACTCAAGTTGAACACATTAAAGAGGCTTTTTAAAAACAATTCACTTTTTACGGTTCTGAAAAACCTCACACCTAATAATTGCTAAATCAGCACATATGAAGATTTCAGTACTTAGCATTGCAAAGCAGTCACTTGACATTTAGTGATAGGAAGGGGCATCCAAGGGTGATGCCACTAGTGAAAGAATAAATGACCTTAGAGGGAAGGAAGTCAGAGGCGGGTATGGAATTTACATGGCTCTGCACTGGGCAGTTGAGTGCTATGGAAAATAGAGGATAATAAATTAACTGGGAAAATGTTGGCAATGCCCAGTCTATATTAACTGAATTTAGCAAACCAAAAAAATATTCATGCAAGTTAATTTAAATCTCCTTTAAAAATATGTGCAACTTGACATACCTAGACCTGAGCTCATCATCTTTCCCACCTTCCCTGTCCCCCAACCAGCTTCTCCTCTTGACTCTTTTTATAGATAGTGGCTCCCATGTTCTTGAGGTGTCTCAACCCAAGATCTGGAAATTATCTATGTTCCTCCTTCTTGGTCAGCCTCACATTTGGCACAAAGTCTTAATCAGTGTTACCTCCTAAGTGTTTCTCAAATCCATTTCTGTCTTTGAATCCACCAGCTTCATTAAATCACGACAAATGTTCCTGCCTTATCTCTTGTCACTCCTTTTTCTCACCTAGAAAACATCTATTTGGTTTTCAAAACTTGCTCCAAAGATTGCCTTTTTCCCATTAAGATTGGCTCCGATTCCTCATTGTGCAGGTAAAACAGTGATTCTCAACCTTGGCTGTGCTTTGGAATCACCCAAAGTGTTAAAAAAGGAAAACTGATCCGCCCCCAGATATTCTAATTCAACCAGTCTGGAGTGTCACCTGTCATGGGATTGCTGGAAACTCCCTAGGTGATTCTAAGGTGCAGTCAAGGTTTGCAAACAACAACATTAAAATAATCTCCCCCTTATTTTGCCTCCTCTGCTGTATCTTATAACAATATTCTAAAGCCTGGTTAAATATCAACATCACTGAGATGCTTTAAAAAATACAGATTCTTGGGGTTGTGGTGGGCTACCTTTAAGGTGATCCCTGTCAAGTCTACCTTTTGATATCCACACCCTTGTAAACCCCCTCCTTGAGTTTGGGCGGGGCCTGTGACTTGCTTCTAACCAGTGGACTATGGCAACAGTGATGGTGATCATGTCAGGTTATGTAAGAATCCTTGTGAGCGGACTTGCTCTTCCCCCTGATGGCTTTGAAGAAGCAATTGGCCATGCTGTGAGAAGGCAATGGAGAGGGCCATGTGGCAAGGAACTATGAGTGAACTTTGGGAGCTGCAAGTGGCAGTGCTTAGGAGCTGACCAGGGCAAAGGAGTGGATTCTCCAGTGAGCTTGGAAGATTTGTTGCTACTTGTGCCTTTAGAGGAGACCTGAGCCCTGGTGGACATCTTGGTAGCAGCTTGTAGAGGGCCCACATAAGCTGTGCCCAGAATCCGAAGCTGCAGAAATAGTGAGATAATAAATATGTGTTGTTTTAAGCTGCTAAGTTTGTGGCAATTTTTAATGCAGCATAGAAAACTAATACATAATAGGCCTAGCGTGGTGGCTCACACCTGTAATCCCAGCACTTTGGGAGGCTGAAGTGGGTAGACTGTTTGAGGCCAAGAGTTTGAGGCCAGCCTGGGCAATATGGCAAAACTCTGTCTCTACAAAAAGTACAAAATTAACTGAGTGTGGTGGCTTGCCCCTGTAGTTCCAGCTACTTTGGAGAATATGGTAGGAGAATTGCTTAAGCCTGAGGTTGAGGCTGGAGTGAGCTGTGATTGTGCCACTGCATTCAACCTGGGTGACAGAGCAAGACCCTGTCTCAAAAGAAAAACAACAACAACCACCACAAAAACTGCATATAAGGCCTGTTAACTTTTTTCGTTATAACCTGTCCTACTTAAGGCCTCCTTTTAAGGTGAAAAGATATAGACTACTTCCCTGGTCAAATACCTGTCTGTATTCCTCTGGAATGACCTAAGAGCTGTCATCTTGAAATCCATGCAGGTTAACCTCAGGACCCCCAATCCAGCTCTTCCATTCCCAAAGCCTTCGTATAAGAATGTGCTGGTAATGAGAGCAAAGGCCAAACCCATGGTGTTTTCGGGGGCTTCTGATCTTACTGGTGATGCTTGGAGGTAACCTCATGTGGAAGGAAATGCCAAGGTGTACTGTCAGGTGGTTCCCAGGACTTGAGGGGGTGGTTAGTGAAATGAGAGGGCTGACTGACCTGGTTAGTGAAACCAGTTCTGCTAAAGAATCACCACTCATCTTTCTTCTGAGGTGAGATCTTCCTGTTGAAATGTGAAAGCTGAGGGCCAGGTGATAATGTTGAGAGGCCTCTTTTGGGGCTTACTCCTTTGGGATGCCCCCTTTGGAACAGGTTCAAGGGCCCCTATTTTCCTAACTCAGCAATGGAGTAGGTGATTTTCAAAGCAGAGACTGTTGTCGGCTATATTTAGGCAAAGATTTGATGGGCATGTTAGGGAGGAAGTGGCAGGAATTCCACGCTGGGCAAGAGATTGGATGATACAACTTTCAAGGTCTTTTCTCATCTACGATATTTGATTCTAGGAGCTGTGCTACTCCTAAAATAATTTAGTGAGAAGGAAATTAGGGTCTAGGTAAATCAGACGGTCATTAGTACTAGTCTGCTGATACATGTCCACTCACCTCTCCTAGTTCAATAACATCTATAAGTTGGCAGGATATTATCAGACTTTCTAAATCAATTGCCTATTAGAGTTCCTTTAATCATTATTTTAGATTTTTTAAAATGCATATTATTCCAAAATGAGATACTATTTTGGCTCCAAAGAAACATATTTCTGGTAATTTACAGTCGGTTTCATGAGTCACCTTACACATTAGCATTCAATTCACTATTTTTCATAGTAAACTTTCCAGTAATTATCTTATCTTGAATTCTACATTTAAAAGATCAATTTTCTTTTTGAAATACAGTAAAGAATAAAATACCTTTTCAATAGGGTTTCTTTCTTGTACTAGAGATATTGAATATAACTTGGAATACCTAATGAAGAGTCACAGAGTATTTTTCTTAGCATTTTTTTTGATAAATTTCTTATGATTTTCCTTCTATTTTTCTTGAAAGTAGTAGTCCTTTAATATCATTGAATCATTGATTTCTTGTTAAATATTGAGTGGATTTTTTTTTTTTTTTTTAATCACATCACTTCTGACACCAAATGAGAGGATTTTCACCTCCTGAAACCAAATACATGATGTCTTTTCCAACACCACTTTTCTAACTCTTTGACAGGGCCCAGTCCCACAAGACTGCCCCATTTCAGATGCCACCTGCAAGTCCCAGGCCAACTGTATTTCTAACTGACAGGCTATAAACTGGGGATTCTCACAACCCTCAGGTTTGATAATCTGCTTAAATGGCTTACAGCTTAGGAAGGCACTTCACTTACATTTAATGGTTGAGTTGTAAAGGATACAGATGAATTGCCTGATGAAGAAGTATATAAAGTGAGGTCCAGAAGGGTCCCAAGCACAGAACCTTCTGCTTTTGTGGAGTTGGGATGCACCACTTTCCAGCATCTCAGTGTGTTTACCGACCCAGAGGCTCTCAGAACTCTATGACTTAGGGCTTTCTATGGAGGGTTCATTCCATACATCGTCTTCCTTCTGTGTATGTGTGTCTCAGTGTCTTCTCCTTATAAGGACACCCACTAGTCATGTTGGATGAAGGGCCCACTCTACTCTAGTAGGACCTTAACTTATATCTGAATTGTATCCACAAAGCTGCTATTTCCAATTAAGGGGTCACATCTATAGTTTTTGGGGATTAGGACTTTGCTGTGTCTTTTTGGGAGTCATAACTCAACCCATAGCACCACCTATTGGGGTTAGTTAGGAAGCATTGAACTTGAATACCCCAAATGCTGCACTGAGGGCTTCAGCTGTTGGCATTGTGAGCCCATCAAGAGTTCTAAATGTTTGTGCTTGTTGCAGAGGAGGGTGACAGGCTCAAACATAAAGAGTTAGTAAATTGCTAGCTGGCAGTTGGGAAAACTGGAAAGACAAATGATTTCAGGAGGGAAGGCCAGATAATTAGAGTTGGAAGGGACCTTATAGATAAGGTGGTTAAACCTCATTTTGTGGATGAAGAACTAGTTAGGGGATAGTGACAATGGTGTGAGGATGGATGATGGAGCCTGGATTGCTGTGGCCTGGTGCTGCCTGGTTGCTGCCTCCTTTTGCCTCTCCAGAAGCCACTCGACACATGCGCCAGCCGTACTCTTAGCTACCGGGGCCTGATTCTAGGAGATCTAGCTACATACTGAGGGATTCAGCATTAGCCCCCTTCTAACCTCATGTTACAGTCCTAATAATCTGTTTGAGGTTCGAAATCTCTTGTGTGCTTGCTTGGGCATTGGTTTCTGTGTCCTCCCTGTGCCCGAGTTCACATCCTCAACACTGGGCCTCTGTCTTCTCGTCAGGCCCCTCGCCAGGACCTGCTTTGACTTGTGAGTCCCACAGCCTGCTGGAAGGCTGCCGAATGCCAGCTTTCTGCCTGTGCACCTGGACAGCCAGGTTGCTCCTTCCCCTGATCCTGGAACCGAAGTCTGTCACTCTGTCCTCCAGATGTAGACCATCTGCAGCCTTTTGTCTTTTGGGTACTTTTTGCTGAATCCTCTGGATGGAACGTGCTGTACCTTTGTTTCCCTGCTGCCTGACCTGTTGCAGAAGGTGGTGATGTTCTAGATGCCTGCCACTGCCAGTTTTCCCTCCTCGTCCAGTTCACCAGAGTGGGATGGGAAAAGCCTGGAGTCCTGTCTGACTCTGGGGTGAAGAGAATCTTTCCTAATTAACCATTTCAATACACTTAGAGGAACAAAATATGTAACAGTGTGTGTGGTGTGATAGAATTTATATTGAAAAGGTGATATACACTTGTATATGTACAGAATACTTTGGGAAGAATCTATAATCTGGTCACAGTAGTTGCCTCTGGAAAGAGGAACTGGGGGCCTTTGGGACAGGAGTAGGAGCTGAGACTTAATTTCCACTATATTTAAGCAATATTTAATTGCTTCCATTTTGGTCTTGCTTTGTCACCCAGGCTGGAGTGCAGTGGTGCAATCATAGCTCACTGAAGCCTCAAATCTTGGGCTCAAGCAATGCTCTCACTTCAGCGTCCAGAGTAGCTGGGACTATAGGCACCACCACCACCACCACACCTACATTTTTTTTTTTTTTTTTTGGAGGTGGTGTTTGGTTATGTTGTCTGGGCTGGTCTTAAAACTCCTGGCCTCAAGCAATTCTCCCATCTCAGCCTCCCAAAGCTCTGGGATTATGCTTGTGAGCTACCTCACCTGGCCTAATTGCTTCCATCTTAAAACTCTGTACATGTATCACCTTTTCTATAAATAACTTAAAAAAATAAAGCAAAAATACATTTGAGACATTTTACTAAGTAAAGCAACCTTGGGGTGACTTTTTAAAAATTTTGCAATATTGTTATTAGAGAGTAAATGTATTTGTTATCTAGATTTAAATGTCTTCATATTGCATTTTCTAGATCGAGCAACTGTGTGTTTGAAGGGACCAGTCTTATGTGATAGCAGATAGAAATATCTAGCTGGTCTGGGTGTTTGAATGCTGATACTCTATTTGTGGCTGTCTTTTCTGATGTCCATGTTGCTTTGGGCATTTAACAGTAAACCCATGTTGTTCTCCTTGCTTTAAAGTTTAAAGTTACATTCTAATTCTCATGGAGTGAAAGGTAAGACTAATTATACTGCCTGTATGACCGAGAAAGAAGGATGACCTTGTCCCATATGCTAAAGGACCTGAAATCTAGAGAACAACTTGACACATCTATTTCCAGACAGAGCAGCAGTGACTGGCAGGAAGACAAAGAGGAGGCGGGTCTATAAGGAAGACGTCGGGTTGGCAGCGGTGAGTGGGAAATGTGCACGTGGCTACTTGCACGGGGCCCTGCATGGAAACCTGGCCGAGAGGAGAAATGGGGACTGAATTGCGTCTGCCGTGGGTGTGTGACGGAACTGCTATTCTTATTATGCCTTTAGTATTACCTTTGTCTCCAGGCCAGTACATTCAAAGAGACAAGAATGAATAATTATGGGAACCAGATGGGACATTCTTGTCATTTTCGCAGTGTTTTCCAGAACATTGTCACCAAATCACCAAACAAGACAATATTGCAAATATCTAATTCTTGGTCTTTATGATCTTTGGGTGGCTTAAACAATGGAAGTACTTGGAATTGGAAAATAATGGATTAAAATTAGGCATAACATTTACTTTGTCTTTAATTACTTCAATTCAAAGAAGAGTACATTTGAGCTGAGTACCCTGTTCTTGCAATTTGGCCCTCCATGGGTGTCCAGTGGCTCTTTAGTGAATAGCCACTAGCAAATGGGAGAGAGGCTCACAGCCCGAGGATTAATCAATTAAATCCAACATGCTTACTGAACACCAGACATAATCTAGAAACTGGTGAAGATAAATAAAGCATCGTTCTCAGTCTCTGCTGGGAAAGATGACATTTAAAAAATGTACAGGTCCATAATCCCTGAGTCACAATTCTGAAATCCAAAAACCTCATAAAATTGAATTCTTTTTTCCACAACTTTTCTGGCAGCAAAACTTGAACTGATGTGAGTCTATTTATGTATATCCTTTATTTGTCCCACTTAGTGTAGATCTTCATATGTTTTGCTTGAGAAAGATTAACGGGGTGTTGCTCCAGATCCCACTGCAGAAGTTACGTAATATTGTTGATTATGCACGAGATTTCTTTCCTAAAATCCCCACAATTCAGAATTCTAAAACATACCAGGTGCCAAGGGGTTGGGTTTAGGGTCTTTAGACCTGTAATTCTTCAAAACTTCTTGCTCTGGAGAAGACCCTACTTTGAGGGCACCTGATATCTTCTGGGATGAGGACGTAGGCTATGTTGTCTCTGCTTGCTACAAAGAACTTCAGTAAGTAGCAGCTTCAACCCGACTTTCCCTAGAACTAAGGTCTTCTTTTCTCTCCAGTTAGAATCCTAAAATTTCCTTGGGTTTTTTTGAATAACTTACTTTCTTCACTGAAAGTATTGCCTTGCCAAGGATTTATTCATTTTTCCTATTAGAGAGATTAATACCTCCCAAGTTTCTCCTTAGATATATTGTTTAATCCTGGTGTAGTTTTTTTTTTTTTTTTTTTTTTTTTCAGAGTTTTAATTCGTCCGTGTCCTATTTAAGCTGTAGAGGACTCCATTTGAAATATTAGGTATGGTGGCATCCAGGAGTCGGCCCCCAACCCAGGGAAGTTCCTGTCTTCAGATAAAATAGCTTTCTGCCGTCTTAATAGAAAGTTTCTAAATAATGTTCATTTCAATTCTTCTTTCCTCCTGGTCTTTTCCCTGTAGATTAACAGTAGCTTGTTTAAAGTTTTGTTGGAACAGGTGCTAAATTCTCTTTCTTTGGGAATACACGAGCAAGCCCACATGAGAAGATACCTGGATATCCAGTTCTTTCACATGAGTGGGACAGTGGCTTGAAGTGACCATAATTCCTGTGAACTTTGAGGAGGCTGAAGTTGTGTGTATAGGCAGATTCTCCTTTAGAGCTTCTGGCATTTGAGATATAAACCCCTCACTGGATGGAGTGGGGGCCTTTTCCAGGGGCTTGAGAGACTGCAAATGCAGTGTTGAGTTCCTGATACTTCTTGTAAGGGGAACCCTTTCCTGGTTCAGGGGAGGACCAAGAACCCAGGGAGGGAGTAGCCTGCATGACTCCCCCTACAGGAATTGAAGAGAAGAGCAGGAAGGCTTTAGGTGTCTAAAGAATCATGCAACAAAGTAAAACCAGGATTAAAAACAGCAAATAAATTTGTAATAGTTTTAGTTAACATGGTCTGTTTCCCACCCACATCAGTTAGGAGAAAAGCTGGTAAAAAGACAGTAAAAAGCTAGTGTGATTATTTTTAGGGAGAGCAAGTAAGAATTCCTTTTATTATCTGGAATCTTCCCCTCTCTTCCACTTAAAAATTTTACTTCAAAATACAATTTTTCATAGAAAATTTAGAAAAGACTGCTCATTCATAGAAGAAAATAAAAAAGTCCTCTTATCCTGGTGCATGGAGATAATCACTTCTGTCATTCTGGCATACACCCTTACTGTTTTCTACACCTGTTTTTAAAGTGCCCGGCCATTTACAGGCTTAACAATAATTGATTTCCCTTTTCTTTTTTCCTTCCTTACCAAACTTGTTCAGAACAGAGTCTCTCTTTACAGAATTAGGGAATGGTGAGTTTTACTCTGAGCTTATCCTAAGAAATGTTTAGGTTGAGTAGTTTCAAGGTGGTAGGGAAAAGAATCCCTAATAATTTAAATTTAATACTCTTTCCTGCTGTGATTATTTATCAGACACAGCAAGGAAAACCCTGGAAATGTACATGCAGCAGGGAGTCATTGTGCAACATGTAGACTGAATTGTAGCCAGTGCAGGGAAGGTGCTAGCACAGAGTAAAATAGGCTTTGGAGACCCTCAAAGTAGGGCGCTGTTCACACTTACTCATGAAGGACACTGGGGGCTGCACTCCCATGGGAGACAGAAACCAGTTATTGTCTACTTTACAGTCCAGTTAGATCTTTTACGTGTATTGTATGTGTATGAGCACCTCAGTCTTGTGAATCTCAGAGGGGTGCTAATTAAAGACATCAAGTGACTGAGTAGTATAGATGTTTATAGCAGTTGATACACGGGTGAGGGCAGTTCTCACCTAGAAATGAAGTACTTTAAAAAGCTTTTTAGCAAAGTCACTGCTTAGGTAAAATTGCAAATATGAAACTATAGAGAGACAATCTGGCAGTCCCCTACCATTTATTTTGCATCTCAGATAACCCAAAAGTACATGGTGATAGAGGGGATGCTGAGTCTTTTCCTTTCTATCTCCCATAGAGGATGTGTGAAATGAAAAGCTAATGTGAGGGCATTTGAGAAATTTTCAGGGGAAAAGTAAGTGCCGACTTAGTGGGTCTAAAAGCACAGCGAGCTTTATGTTAAGACTTCTTCCCCACTCGAAATTTACCTAAGATGTGTTGGAGACTTATGCCTATATACCCACACACACGCAAATATATATACACATACATACACACCCACCCTCACATATATACGTTATAAATATAAATATGTAAAAATTATAATTAAATTTTAAATATATAGGTAGAAGTATAAAAATATTTATAAATATGTAAATTATATATTTTATGTATAAACGCATATGAAATATATAAAAATTTTAAACTGCTACCTTCTCCCATTAAGCCATCTATCTGGCTTGAAGCCTTTGGAAATGCCCCCACTAAAGATCTGGAAGGAAACTAATCTGTACAGAGTTACAGAATTAGTCAGGGTCATTATCTAAACATGCTCACAATTTTACATGCATTTTTGCCATCTCGGTTGCCAAAGGTGTTTCTTAAGGAAGAAATGCTTTTGCCTGACAATTTTCCTTGTACAGGTCTGAGTTACACTGTGTTACATCACAGCGCCCTGGTGAGTTAAATAACATGTTGTCACTGAACATAATTTTTAGTTTCTTTGGGGATTGGCTATTTCAGATGCCTATTGAATAGGGGATGTTTTTACTTCATTATTGGAATGAGAATGAATCACCTCAGATTCTCATCTTTCAAGGTGAAGTCTCTCAACTCATAATTTTTTTCCCTTTGAGATAGTAGATAAAAGCTAAAATTTTAGAAAACTCAAAATTGAAGTAATTTTTAGCCTTTTCAACTAAGAGTCTGCAATTATAAATAAACCAGTTGTTAGTCTTGAAAGGGTAGTGTTTAATTCTGTATGGAAACATCCTCTGGCAACTCATTTGCTTCTGATATTCTCTGAGGATTTCCAAAGCTTCTGATCACAGTCTTGTGTTTATTTGCCTTCTTTACAAAATACAGCCAAGGGCTGAGCAATTAGGATTTTAATTTTATGCAACGTTATTTCTCTCCTTCACTTAAAAAATTGAAGAAATGCCTGTGCAAAACAGAAATGTTAGTAACCTTTTCTTTGTTTATTAGGCATCTATAGCATACGTCAAACTACTCATATAATATAGAATTAATTATTTTTGTCATGCGCTGTGAATTTTTCATAATTTTACTGATGGTGGTTTGCATACAGCAGGTGCTCAGTGCCTTATAAACTGACTACAATACATATTAATATATTGCCTTTTGATCTGATTATACCATTACACTCATCTTTTGTTTTAAAATTTTTAACAGCTCAACTGAGCTCTACTTACATCTGTGAGATGTAATTCACATACCATACAATTCACCATTTAAAGTGTACATTTTAATATTAGTATATTCACAGTTGTGCACCTATCATTACTATGTATTTTGGGGCCATTTTCATCATCTTGTACTCATTAGCAGTCACTCCTTATTTCCATCCAACTCCTCCCTTGCCCCTAAACCCTAGACAACCACTGATATACTTTCTGTCTCTATAGATTTGCCTATTCTGGACATTTCATATAAATGGGCTCATACAATGTATGGTCATTAGTGACTGGCTTCTTTCACTTAGCATAATGTTTCCAATGTTCATCCATGTTGTAGTATGTGTCAATACTTAATTACTTTCAATTGCTGAATAATGTTCTATTTTATGCATTGTATTAGTTTGTTTTCATGCTGCTGATAAAGACATACCTAAAACTGGGAACAAAAAGATGTTTAATTGGACTTACAGTTCCACGTGGTTGGGGACGTCTCACAATCATGGTGGAGGATGAAAGGTGCTTCTTACATGGCAGCAGCAAGACAGAATGAGAGAAGAAGCAACAGTGGAAACCCCTGATAAACCCATCAGATCTCATGAGACTTATTCACTATCATGAGAATAGCATGGGAAAGATGAACCCTATGATTCAATTATGCCCCCATGGGTCCCTCCCACAACGTGGGAATTTTGGGAGATACTATTCAAGTTGAGATTTGGGTGGGGACACAGCCAAACCATAGCATGCATATACTACAATTTGTTGATGCATAGACTACATTTCATTGATCTATTCATCTGTTTTTAGACGTTCATTTTTTTTCTCAGCTCTATTAAGTGTAATTGACAAATAAAAATTATATATGCAGTATTTATCATGTACAATGTAATTTGATGTATGTATGCATAGTGATATGGTTAAAAAAGCAAATTAACATATCAATCACATCACACAGCTTTTTTGTGGTGAGAATATTTAAGATCTACTTTCAGCAATTTTCAAATATACAATATATTAATATTAGCTATAGTCACCATGCTATATAATAGATCTATGAAACTATCCTAAGTGAAACTTTGTACCCATTGACCAATATTTTCCTGTTTCCCACTATCTTTCACCCCCTGACCCTGGCAACCATCATTCCATTCTCTGCTTCTGGGAGTTCAGTTTTTTTAGATTCCACATATAAGTGAGATCATGAGGTATTTGTCTTTCTGTGACTTGCTTATTTCACTAAGCATAATGTCCTCCAGGTTCATCCATGCGGTTACAATGACAATATTTCCTTCTTTTTAAAGGATGAACAATATTCCTATATGTGTATCTATTATATATATGTTATATATACATCACATTTTCTTTATATGTTCACCTGTTGATGAATGCTTAGGCTGATTTCATGTCTTGGCTATGGTGAGTAATGTTGTAATGAACATGGGAGTGCAGATATTTCTTCAACATGTTGATTTCATTTCCTTTGGATGTGTACACAGCAGTGGGATTGCTGGATCATATGATATTTCTAGTTTTGATTTTTTGGGGAATGCCCATACAGTTTTCTGTAATGGCCGTACTAATTTACATTCCCACCAACAGTATACAAAGGTTTCCTTTCTCCACACCCCCACCAACACTTCTTATCTTTTTGATAATAGTCATTCTGCAGGTGGGAGGTGATAGCTCATTGTGGTTTTAATTTGCATTTCCTTGATAATTAGTCATGATGAGCATTTCTACATATGCCTGTTTGTCATTCGTATGTCTTCTTTTAAGAAATGTCTATACAGGTCCCCGGCCCATTTTTAAATTGAGTTATTTGTTTTCTTTCTATTGAGTTGCTTGCATTCCTTATATATTTTGGATATTAATCCCTTATCATGTATGTAGTTTGCAGATGTTTTCTCTCACCCTGTATGTTGTCTCTTGGTTTTCTTTTTCTGTGCAGAAGCTTTTTAGTTTGATATAATCCCGTTTGTCTATATTTGCTTTTGTTGCCTGTGCTTTTGGGGTTATATCCATGAAATCATTGCCCAGACTAACGCCATGGAGCTTTTTTCCCCTACGTTCTCTTCAGGTAGTGTTACAGTTTCAGGTCTTACATTGAAGTCTTTAATTCATTTTTGAGTTGCCATTTTATATGGTTTGAGGTAAGGGTACCATTTCATTCTTCTTCATGTAGATTTTCAGTTTTCCCAACGTCATTTATTGAGGAGAGTGTCCTTTTTCTATTATGAGCTCTTGGCACCTTTGTTAAAGATCAATTGACCTTAAATGCATGGATTTATTCTTGAGCTCTCTATTCAGTTCCATTGGTTAATATGTCTGCTTTTGTGCCAGTTCTATAATGTTTTGATTACCATAGCTTTGTAGTATATGTTGACATTGGATACTTTGATGCCTCCAGATTTGTTCTTTTTGCTTAAGATTGCTTTGGCTTTTCAGAATCTTTTGTGGTTCCATACAAATTTTAGAATTGTTTGTTTCTGTGAAAAATGCCATTGCCATTTTGATAGGGATTGCATTGAATCTGTAGATAACTTTGGGTAGTATGGACAATTTAACAATTTAAATTTTTCCAATCTATGAACACATGTTATCTTTCCATTTATTTATTTCTACTTCAATTTCTTTCCTCAACATTTTATAGTTTTTAGTATACAGGTCTTTTACCTCCTTAAATTTCTTACTAAGTTTTTTTCTTGATATTGTTGTAAATGAGACTGTTTTCTTAATTTCTCATTTGCATAGTTTGTTGTTAGTGTATAAAAACACTACTGATTTTTTCTATGTTGATTGTCTATTCTGTGACATTACTGAATTCATTTATTAGTTCTAACAGTTTTTTGGTATACTCTTTAGAGCTTTCTATATATAACACCATATCATCCGCAAGCAGAGAAATTTACTTCTTCCTTTCCTATTTGGATGCATTGTACTTTTTTTTCTTGCTTAATTTTCCTGGCTAGGACTTCCAGTACTATGTTGAATAAAAGTGGTAAGAGTGGCCATCTTTGTCCTATTCCTTAAGTTGATAGACATTTAATTCGTTTCCACTTTTCTGGTTATTGTAAATAATGTGCTATAAACATTCATTTACAGATTTTTGTGTGAATATACATATGTATTTCTCTTGGGTATATGCTTAGGAGTGGAATTTCAGGTTCATATGGAAACTCTGTGTTTAACTTTTTGGGAAAATGCCAACCTGCATAAAGATAATGATAATAATAGCCACTGTGTATGTTGTATTATATCTCTGCTGCAGACAATGGTTAAATTATAAATGTTATATGTAAGTGTAGATTTAAAGTACTAGTTTATAATGAGTTAAGTTGGCTTGAAAGAAATATAAGTGTGGGGATGTTTTTGCAGACAAAAGCAAGAAGATGCTATTGCAAGTCTGTAGGAAGAGACCCTCACAGGTACATTAAGGAAAATAATAGGCTAGTTAAAAGAACCACCAAGGGTTAAAAATCCTGCACAAGACAGGCACTTAGAACACACCGTTAGGGAGGTAAAGACTATAGTAAATATTTATTTGATGAACAAAGGCATCCAACATGTGTGTTGCATGAACAAAACAACTTCTTTCGCATTAGGAAAGAAAATATATGTATCATGTTTACCATAGTACAAATAACGTAATTCTGAAAATATATACACAAATTATCTGATACTTCTTCTTTCAAGAGTTAAAGCCTAATTACTCTCCCCTTGAGTGTGAGCTGGATTTAGTGACCCGCTTTTAAGAAACAGGTAGAAGTGGAAGTGATGCCGAACACTTTGGAGAATAGGTCCTAGAAAGGCACTGTGGCTTCTGCCTTGGTCACTTTCTCTAGAATTATTCACTTTGAGGAAAGCCAGCTTCCATATTGCTCTATGAAGAGACCCACATGATGAAGAACTGAAGCCTCCAACAGCCACAAATCTAAACTTGGAAGTGAATCCTCCAATCTCAGTTGAGCTTTTGGATTACTGTAGCCTGTCCCCTCTATCCTATGAACAGATTGACTGCAACCTCATGGTAGTCCCTGAACCAGAAGAACCTCATAAATGACTTCAAAATTCTTAACTCTCAGAAACTATGCGAGATAATAAACATCTGTTGTTTTAAACTGTTAAGCTGCTAGGTTTTAGCACAATCTGTATAAGAAATAGATAAAAAATATACAAGGGGAAACCTCAGTAACTAATAGTGGCAGTGGTGATGGTGGTGATGATGATGATGCAAGAGGAGGAGGAAGCTGCTGGTATGAGCCCCAAAGTCTCCTGTTTGGGAGGTAAAATAAATCTTTTTTATAAAGCCCTTTTGTATTTTTTCTTTTTTTCTGAACTATGGGGAAAAGAGTGTTGCAATGTTGCTTCAAGGGAGAGGCTCTGGCTGGTGAGTTGAAGAAACTCTACTTGTTCATGACTGCGTTGGTTTCTCTCTTGGCATCTTGACCCTGTGATGCTTTATGGGAGGATACACACAAGTGATATTTCATTTCATGCAGACCTCTCTGCCTAGATGTCAGCAGACTGCTTTTTCACTTTCTGTGTGAAAGTTCAGGTCACTGAGCAGAGAGTTAGTTTATCAAAATGACTTACCTAGACAAAATTCAGGTACAATCTAAAAATCTGTACTTACATATGCATGAATGACAGTTGTGACTTCTGTCATGTTTGTGCTTTAAAATAGAAATAAGGACAGTTGTCTTTGGGTTCTGTCAGTCATTAACCTTGCATAGATGAACTGTAGAGCAAGGGTCCCCAGCCCCCAGGCCATGGACCAGTACTGTCTGTGGCCTGTTAGGAACTGGGCCACACAGAAGGAGTGAGTGGTAGATGAGTGAGCATTACTTCCTGAGCTCTGTCTCCTGTCAGATCAGCCACAGCATTACATTCTCATAGAAGTGCGAACCCTGTTGTGAACTGCGCATGCGAGGGATCTCGGTTGTGTGCTCTTTATGAGAATCTAATGTCTGATGATCTGAGGTGGAACAGTTTCATCCTGAACCTCATGATCACCACAATCCATGGAAAAATTATCTTCTATGAAACCAGTCCCTGGTGCCAAAAAGGTTGGGGACCACTGCTTTAGAGGACTGCATAAGGATAATGATATTAATAGCCACTACACATAAGCTAAATACCTCACACAAACATATACATAATCTACTATGCTCAGCCAATACTGATCACTGAGAAGAAGATTGCTTTTCAAAGATGTTAATTAACCCAACAGTACCAGCAGTGGTGAGACTTGGCTTCAAATCTGTTTCTCATTGTCTCCAAAGAATGAGTTCCATCAATACCTAGTTTATTGAGAGTTTTTAGTATGAAGGGGTGTTGAATTTTATTGAAGGCCTTTTTTGCATCTATCAAGGTAATCATGTGGTTTTTGTCATTGGTTCTGTTTATGTGATGGATTACGTTGATTGATTTGTGTATGTTGAAACAGCCTTACATCCCAGGGATGAAGCCGACTTGATTGTGGTGGATAAGCTTTTTGATGTGCTGCTGGATTTGGTTTGCCAGTATTTTACTGAGGATTTTTGAATCAATAATAGAAATACCCAAGGCTGGGTAATTTGTAATTTTTCTTTTTTTGTTGTGTCAATGTAAATTAGTTCAACGATTGGGGAAGACAGTGTGGCAATTCCTCAAGGATCTAGAACCAGAAATACCATTTGGCCCAGCAATCCCATTACTAGATATATACCCAAAGGATTATAAATCATTCTACTATAAAAACACACGCACATGTATGTTTATTGCAGCACTGTTCACAATAGCAAAGATTTGGAACCAACCCAAATGTCCATCAATTATAGACTGGATAAAGAAAATGTGGCACATATACACCATGGAATACTATGCAGGCATGAAAAAGGATGAGTTCATGTCCTTTGCAGGGACATGGATGAAGCTGGAAACCATCATTCTCAGCAAACTAACACAAGAACAGAAAACCAAACACTGCATGTTCTCACTCACAAGTAGGAGTTGAACAATGAGAACACATGGACACAGGGAGGGGAACATCACACACCAGTTGGGTGGGGGTGGCTAGGGGAGGGATAGCATTAGGAGAAATACCTAATGTAGATGACGGGTTGATGGGTGCAGCAAACCGCCATGGCATGTGTATACCTATGTAACAAACCTGCATGTTCTGCACATGAATCCCAGAACTTAAAATATAATAAAAACAAAGTGGGGGAAAAAAAAAAAAGGAGTTCATGAGATCCCTCTATGACCACACTGTGTCCCTTCCTTACTACTCAACTGATGCCGCCTTTAATAAGGTAAATGCTTTTGTCCAATTTATAAAACTGTTTAAACTTGATGGATATAAATGTAAAAGTTTGATGTTTTTCTCCAGTGTCTCTTCCGCGTATGCTTTGTTCAGAATTCTTTCTCTATCCATAACTGACATTTTGGGTAGCACCATAGCCCTCGGTTCACTTTCAGTTATTCGGTTAATGCAGTCTGTGGGAGGCAGCTTCTGGAATGACCCTCATGTTGGAGAGGCCCATATGGCAGGGAACTCAGGGTAACCTCTGGCCAACAGGAAGGGAGATACTGAGGCCCTCAGTCTAAGAGCTCACAAGTAATGGAATCCTGCCAACAACAACATGAATGAGCTTGAAAGTGGATTCTTCCCAGTGGAGCCCTGAGATGACTGTAACCCCAGCCAGCATCTTGATTGCAGCCTGAAGCAGAACACCCAGCTAAGTTGTACCCAGATTCCTGACCCATAGAAACCGAGAGTAAATATATGTGGTTTTAAGTCACTACGTCTCTTATAAGAGACCAAACTGTGGTAGTCCATTCTGGTATTGCTATAAAGAAATACCTGAGGCTGGGTAATTTATAAGAGAGAAGAGTTTGTTTTGGATCATGGTTCTGCAGGCTGTACAGGAAGTGTGGTGCCAGCATCTGCTCCTGGTGACAACCTCAGGAAGCTTCTAGTTATGGTGGAAGGAGAAGGGGAACCAGTATGTCACATAGCGAGAGAGGGAGCAGGAGAGAGAGAAAGGAGAGGTCCCAGACTTTTAGACAACCAGATCTTTCTAGAACTAACAGCGAGAACTCACTTATCCCCACGGGGATGGAGCTAAACCATTCATCAGGAATCTACCCCTATGATCCAGTCACCTCCCACCAGGCCCCACCTCCAACATTGGGAATCACATTTCAACATGATATTTGGAAGGGACGAACATCTCACTATATCAATAACGAATGTACTGACCCAGGTTAAAATTTCAATTGGACATCCAATTTAATGATTATTTCCTATCATCCTCCCTTCCCCTTTCTGGCTATGGTCAGGAGACTTACAGAGCCTGGCCTTTCATTTCTTCTTCCACCTCTGCTCCTTTGGGTTTCTGTCGCCCCTGGTAGAAGCTATGGAGGGACATGGAAAGACACAGTGTTTCTTACTTGAGTGGCATCTTCATCATCTTTCTGCTGTTACTTTGCTTCTCTGGCTTTGAGTAAATGTCTCTTGGGCAAGCATTCACCTCTTTCAGGACATATGCATGAGTGGGTTATTTGTAGGACGCTTTGGAGCTTCCCCGCAGTTTCCTGATCTTTTCTGATTCCTCTGCAGAGTCTCTATCCCAGACAAGCCACTCTACAGGTTCTTAGTGTTGGGATCTGCCTGCCGGCAGGATCTTGCGTGGGCACCTGCAAGCTGGCTCAAGTCCAATCCAACTACCTTCAATTGTGTCCATTTTGCACTGTTCATCTGCCACCAGCTCTTTCTGCTTTGCCGTTCCTCCCAATTCCAAGGCTGGATTGAACAAATAAAACACAGGACACCCAGCTGAATTTGCCCTAGATCTTAGCCAAAGGGCCAAGAAGTGATTGATATCCAGTTAAACTTGAATTTCAGATAAACAATGAATATTTTTTAGTGTAAGTAAGTTCTATACGTCGTGTATTTTATCTGGCAACCCTATCCCCATGCTCTTGCATTTTTCTCAAATAGATGCACAGAAAGATCAGCAAGGCCACTGCCCAGTGAGAGAATAAAATGCTACTATCCCTTCTGGTGGCCAAGTAGAATGATTCTCTTGGCCAGTTCCTTGCTTGACTTGAGATAGGGATCCCAGGGAAGAGAGGGGAAAACTCATTATGAATACTGCATTTCATTGACTTGTATCCTCCAATGATTTCTTTGATTCTCAGGTTTGCATTTATAGACTAAGAGAGGGATGAGCAGTGAACTTTGAGGGTGTTCCGTGGTGGGTGTCTGGCTCTAGTTGTGTGTTATGTGTTGTTTTCTTGGTCTCAGCTTGGGATAGCTGGTTTCAAATCTTGGGAAATAGGAAAAATTCTCTTCCACTTCTTGTACATACTACAACACAGCTGCATCAAGGCAATCCCAGACTTTGTCTTCTAAAGTTGTGATTGAACTTCCTTTTGTTATTCTAAGTTGTCTCTTGTATTTCAACAGCATGTGGTTTTGGAATTTGTCAGTTTCCACATGGTGAAAAAAGTTACCTTGTTTAGCTTCCCTCCCTTTTTCTTGTTTAAATATTTTAAAACACGTTTCTTGCTGCCTATTTGAGAACTTAAGTCTTCATTCAGACATCTGTTCTTGAGCTAGTGAGACCGTTAAGCTCTGATGTACCTGGAGTTCTCTATGGTGTCGATTCATACCTCTTCCTAAATTCCCTGAATGTCCTGCAGATGCTCTTTGCCCACAGTGTTGCCAAGCACTACTCAGATCCCCCAAAGAGGACTCCAGCATTCACTTCCCAGGCTGCTGACAGCTCACAGCTCAGTCACTTCTAGAGAATTGCCCTGAGGTAAAGGCAACTGCTTCACCCAAGCTTCTGGCCCAACCCCGGGGACAGCCTACACTCTATACCTGGTCACTGGGGAAAGCTGAGGAGCAAATGACACAAAGGCCTGACCACTTCTGACATATTTAGGACAATCTCATGTCAACTTGAGGGTACCTCCTGAGAGTTGCTCTGTGTCCATGTTTCAATTGTATTGCTTAATTCCTGAACTGTTTTTTTTTTTTTTTTTTGTTGTTGTTGTTGTTAAAAATGTCTTTTATACTAAAATGTCCTTCAAAACTAGCTTGGAAAACACAACAGGATTAAATCCCAAATGTTTCTATTTCAAATTTTTTTTTTTTTTTTTACTGATATATTTTTTTCTCAAAACTAGCTTGAAAACATGACATGCATTACAACGTGCTTAAATTCCACATTTTCTGTTAAAAATAGTGTTTTCTACCAGATTTTTACTCAAAAGTTGCTTGAAACTTCATTTCATTTTTATCCCAGCAGGCACTGTGTACTTTTCTGTTAAGAATTCTTTTATTAGATTCTCCCTAAAAATTAGCTTGGAAACATGATTTCATCACAACACATTTAAATTCCCTAGTTTTCAGTGGAATTTGAATGCATTTTGATGAAAATAATTTTTACAAGCTGGATTTGAGGGAAAAAAAAATCTAGTATAAAACAACTTTTTAACAGAAAAGTATTTAAGAAGATTGTGATGATAATCATATTTCCAAGGTAGTCAGAGATTTCTTATTAGTATTATGTTATTGTTTTTCTTGCCTGTTATTGATAATTTATCAATAGCCCTTATATTTATGAATAAATTCAGTTCAGCATGTCTTGCATGTATTGATGTCTGACGTTATTTGTGACCTTATACCTGTCAAAAGGTTGTCTGTCCTTTGGTGAAACTCTAACAATCTTGCCATCTTGTTCCCACTCTTACCTAGTCCGCTTCATACCCTTAAAAAACATCCTCTGCAGCATACAGATGACATGGTGATATCATCCTCTGATTTAAATTCTTCCCCAGTTTTACGTCATCCAGAAACTGGGTTTGACCCAGCATTCTGCAGTGCTCTTGGGCCACACATAATTCTCTGCAGCCACACAGGCAGCCACACAACAGTAGAGGTTGGGGGCCTGGAGCTCCCTTGGGTTCAGACTGATAGTTTTTGGCGTATCTAGTTCCAGAGTTTCCAATATATTTCCTCTATAAAAAGGATTCCAGGGATGTTTAAAAAGGCTCCTCTTTCTGTGATATGAGTTACAAATTTTTTTCCAGTTTGAACTGCTATATATACAGTACTACAGGACAATTATGGCTGTAACTTCTTTATTTTTCATTTTAACAGTAACAGCAACAGCAAAAACCATAACATGGTAAGTGGAACTTGCTAATGCCAGATTCAGAGGAAGTTCACAGCATCTTCCTTTTAATGTGCCTCCTGATATTTATGAACTCTAGGGACTTACACATATGTGAGGGGAATATGGAGATGGGTCAGATATTGTTATTACTTCTTGCAGCCACAGGGTGTCACTGTGAACAGTCATTTTTTTAAAAAATTTATTTATTATTATTATACTTTAAGTTGTAGGGTACATGTGCATAACGTGCAGGTTTGTTACATATGTATACTTGTGCCATGTTGGTGTGCTGCACCCATCAACTCGTCATTTACATCAGGTATAACTCCCAATGCAATCCCTCCGCCCTCCCCCCTCCCCATGATAGGCCCCTGTGTGTGATGTTCCCCTTCCTGAGTCCAAGTGATCTCATTGTTCAGTTCCCACCTATGAGTGAGAACATGCGGTGTTTGGTTTTCTGTTCTTGTGATAGTTTGCTAAGAATGATGGTTTCCAGCTGCATCCATGTTCCTACAAAGGACACAAACTCATCCTTTTTGATGGCTGCATAGTATTCCATGGTGTATATGTGCCACATTTTCTTAATCCAATCTGTCACTGATGGACATTTGGGTTGATTCCAAGTCTTTGCTATTGTGAATAGTGCTGCAATAAACATACGTGTGCATGTGTCTTTATAGCAGCATAATTTATAATCCTTTGGGTATATACCCAGTAATGGGATGGCTGGGTCATATGGTACATCTAGTTCTAGATCCTTGAGGAATCGCCATACTGTTTTCCATAATGGTTGAACTAGTTTACAATCCCACCAACAGTGTAAAAGTGTTCCTATTTCTCCACATCCTCTCCAGCACCTGTTGTTTCCTGACTTTTTAATGATTGCCATTCTAACTGGTGTGAGATGGTATCTCATTGTGGTTTTGATTTGCATTTCTCTGATGGCCAGTGATGATGAGCATTTTTTCATGTGTCTGTTGGCTGTATGAATGTCTTCTTTTGAGAAATGTCTGTTCATATCCTTTGCCCACTTTTTGATGGGGTTGTTTGTTTTTTTCTTGTAAATTTGTTTGAGTTCTTTGTAGGTTCTGGATATTAGCCCTTTGTCAGATGAGTAGATTGCAAAAATTTTCTCCCATTCTGTAGGTTGCCTGTTCACTCTGATGGTAGTTTCTTTTGCTGTGCAGAAGCTCTTTAGTTTAATGAGATCCCATTTGTCAATTTTGGCTTTTGCTGCCGTTGCTTTTGGTGTTTTAGACATGAAGTCTTTGCCCATGCCTATGTCCTGAATGGTACTACCTAGGTTTTCCTCTAGGATTTTTATGGTATTAGGTCTAACATTTAAGTCTCTAATCCATCTTGAATTAATTTTCGTATAAGGAGTAAGGAAAGGATCCGGTTTCAGCTTTCTACTTATGGCTAGCCAATTTTCCCAGCACCATTTATTAAATAGGGAATCCTTTCCCCATTTCTTGTTTCTCTCAGGTTTGTCAAAGATCAGATGGCTGTAGATGTGTGGTATTATTTCTGAGGACTCTGTTCTGTTCCATTGGTCTATATCTCTGTTTTGGTACCAGTACCATGCTGTTTTGGTTACTGTAGCCTTGTAGTATAGTTTGAAGTCAGGTAGCGTGATGCCTCCAGCTTTGTTCTTTTGACTTAGGATTGTCTTGGAGATGCAGGCTCTTTTTTGGTTCCATATGAACTTTAAAGCAGTTTTTTCCAATTCTGTGAAGAAACTCATTGGTAGCTTGATGGGGATGGCATTGAATCTATAAATTACCTTGGGCAGTATGGCCATTTTCACGATATTGATTCTTCCTATCCATGAGCATGGTATGTTCTTCCATTTGTTTGTGTCCTCTTTGATTTCACTGAGCAGTGGTTTGTAGTTCTCCTTGAAGAGGTCCTTTACATCCCTTGTAAGTTGGATTCCTAGGTATTTTATTCTCTTTGAAGCAATTGTGAATGGAAGTTCATTCCTGATTTGGCTCTCTGTTTGTCTGTTACTGGTGTATAAGAATGCTTGTGATTTTTGCACATTAATTTTGTATCCTGAGACTTTGCTGAAGTTGCTTATCAGCTTAAGGAGATTTTGGGCTGAGACAATGGGGTTTTCTAAATATACAATCATGTCATCTGCAAACAGGGACAGTTTGACTTCTTCTTTTCCTAACTGAATACCCTTGATTTCTTTCTCTTGCCTAATTGCCCTAGCCAGAACTTCCAACACTATGTTGAATAGGAGTGGTGAGAGAGGACATCCCTGTCTTGTGCCAGTTTTCAAAGGGAATTTTTCCAGTTTTTGCCCATTCAGTATGATATTGGCTGTGGGTTTGTCATAAATAGCTCTTCTTATTTTGAGGTACGTTCCATCAATACCGAATTTATTGAGCGTTTTTAGCATGAAGGGCTGTTGAATTTTGTCAAAAGCCTTTTCTGCATCTATTGAGATAATCATGTGGTTCTTGTCTTTGGTTCTGTTTATATGCTGGATTATGTTTATTGATTTGCGAATGTTGAACCAGCCTTGCATCCCAGGGATGAAGCCCACTTGATCATAGTGGATAAGCATTTTGATGTGTTGCTGAATCCGGTTTGCCAGTATTTTAATGAGGATTTTTGCATCGATGTTCATCAGGAATATTGGTCTAAAATTCTCTTTTTTTGTTGTGTCTCTGCCAGGCTTTGGTATCAGGATGATGTTGGCCTCATAAAATGAGTTAGGGAGGATTCCCTCTTTTTCTATTGATTGGAATAGTTTCAGAAGGAATGGTACCAACTCCTCCTTGTACCTCTGGTAGAATTCAGCTGTGAATCCATCTGGTCCTGGACTTTTTTTGGTTGGTAGGCTATTAATTATTGCCTCAATTTCAGAGCCTGCTATTGGTCTATTCAGGGATTCAACTTCTTCCTGGTTTAGTCTTGGAAGAGTGTAAGTGTCCAGGAAATTATCCATTTCTTCTAGATTTTCCAGTTTATTTGCGTAGAGGTGTTTATAGTATTCTCTGATGGTAGTTTGTATTTCTGTGGGGTCGGTGGTGATATCCCCTTTATCATTTTTAATTGCGTCGATTTGATTCTTCTCTCTTTTCTTCTTTATTAGTCTTGCTAGTGGTCTGTCAATTTTGTTGATCTTTTCAAAAAACCAACTCCTGGATTCATGGATTTTTTGGAGGGTTTTTTGTGTCTCTATCTCCTTCGGTTCTGCTCTGATCTTAGTTATTTCTTGCCTTCTGCTAGCTTTCGAATGTGTTTGCTCTTGCTTCTCTAGTTCTTTTAATTGCGATGTTAGAGTGTCAATTTTAGATCTTTCCTGCTTTCTCTGGTGGGCATTTAGTGCTATAAATTTCCCTCTACACACTGCTTTAAATGTGTCCCAGAGATTCTGGTATGTTGTATCTTTGTTCTCATTGGTTTCAAAGAACATCTTTATTTCTGCCTTCATTTCGTGATGTACCCAGTAGTCATTCAGGAGCAGGTTGTTCAGTTTCCATGTAGTTGAGCGGTTTTGATTGAGTTTCTTAGTCCTGAGTTCTAGTTTGATTGCACTGTGGTCTGAGAGACAGTTTGTTATAATTTCTGTTCTTGTACATTTGCTGAGGAGTGCTTTACTTCCAATTACGTGGTCAATTTTGGAGTAAGTACGATGTGGTGCTGAGAAGAATGTATATTCTGTTGATTTGGAGTGGAGAGTTCTATAGATGTCTATTAGGTTTGCTTGCTGCAGAGATGAGTTCAATTCCTGGATATCCTTGTTAACTTTCTGTCTCGTTGATCTGTCTAATGTTGACAGTGGAGTGTTGAAGTCTCCCATTATTATTGTATGGGAGTCTAAGTCTCTTTGTAAGTCTCTAAGGACTTGCTTTATGAATCTGGGTGGTCCTGTATTGGGTGCATATATATTTAGGATAGTTAGGTCTTCCTGTTGAATTGATCCCTTTACCATTATGTAATGGCCTTCTTTGTCTCTTTTGATCTTTGATGGTTTAAAGTCTGTTTTATCAGAGACTAGTATTGCAACCCCTACTTTTTTTTGTTCTCCATTTGCTTGGTAAATCTTCCTCCATCCCTTTATTTTGAGCCTATGTATGTCTCTGCATGTGAGATGGGTCTCCTGAATACAGCAGACTGATGGGTCTTGACTCTTTATCCAGTTTGCCAGTCTGTGTCTTTTAATTGGAGCATTTAGTCCATTTACATTTAAGGTTAAGATTGTTATGTGTGAACTTGATCCTGCCATTATGATATTAACTGGTTATTTTGCTTGTTAGTTGATGCAGTTTCTTCCTAGCCTCGATGGTCTTTACATGTTGGCATGTTTTTGCAATGGCTGGTACCGGTTGTTCCTTTCCATGTTTAGTGCTTCCTTCAGGGTCTCTTGTAAGGCAGGCCTAGTGGTGACAAAATCTCTAAGCATTTGCTTATCTGTAAAGGATTTTATTTCTCCTTCACTTATGAAACTTAGTTTGGCTGGATATGAAATTCTGGGTTTAAAATTCTTTTCTTTAAGAATGTTGAATATTGGCCCCCACTCTCTTCTGGCTTGTAGAGTTTCTGCTGAGAGATCTGCTGTTAGTCTGATGGGCTTCCCTTTGTGGGTAACTCGACCTTTCTCTCTGGCTGCCCTTAAGATTTTTTCCTTCATTTCAACTTTGGTGAATCTGGCAATTATGTGTCTTGGAGTTGCTCTTCTCGAGGAGTATCTTTCTGGCGTTCTCTGTATTTCCTGGATTTGAATGTTGGCCTGCCCTACTAGGTTGGGGAAGTTCTCCTGGATGATATCCTGAAGAGTGTTTTCCAACTTGGTTCCATTTTCCCCCTCACTTTCAGGCACCCCAATCAGACGTAGATTTGGTCTTTTTACATAATCCCATACTTCTTGCAGGCTTTGTTCATTTCTTTTTCTTCTTTTTTCTTTTGGTTTCTCTTCTCGCTTCATTTCATTCATTTGATCCTCAATCGCAGATACTCTTTCTTCCAGTTGATCGAGTCGGTTACTGAAGCTTGTGCATTTGTCACGTATTTCTCGTGTCATGGTTTTCATCTCTCTCATTTCGTTTATGACCTTCTCTGCATTAATTACTCTAGCCATCAATTCTTCCACTTTTTTTTTCAAGATTTTTAGTTTCTTTGCGCTGGGTACGTAATTCCTCCTTTAGCTCTGAGAAATTTGATGGATTGAAGCCTTCTTCTCTCATCTCGTCGAAGTCATTCTCCGTCCAGCTTTGATCCATTGCTGGCGATGAGCTGCGCTCCTTTGCTGGGGGAGATGCACTCTTATTTTTTGAATTTCCAGCTTTTCTGCCCTGCCTTTTCCCCATCTTTGTGGTTTTATCTGCCTCTGGTCTTTGATGATGGTGATGTACTGATGGGGTTTTGGTGTAGGTGTCCTTCCTGTTTGATAGTTTTCCTTCTAACAGTCAGCACCCTCAGCTGTAGGTCTGTTGGAGATTGCTTGAGGTCCACTCCAGACCCTGTTTGCCTGGGTATCAGCAGCAGAGGCTGCAGAAGATAGAATATTTCTGAACAGCGAGTGTACCTGTCTGATTCTTGCTTTGGAAGCTTCCTCTCAGGGGTGTACTCCACCCTGTGAGGTGTGGGGTGTCAGACTGCCCCTAGTGGGGGATGTCTCCCAGTTAGGCTACTCAGGGGTCAGGGACCCACTTGAGCAGGGAGTCTGTCCCTTCTCAGATCTCAACCTCCATGTTGGAAGATCCACTGCTCTCTTCAAAGCTGTCAGACAGAGTCATTTGCGTCTGCAGAGGTTTCGGGTGCTTTTGTTATTGTTTACTGTGCCCTGTCCCCAGAGGTGGAGTCTACAGAGATAGGCAGGTTTCCTTGAGCTGCTGTGAGCTCCACCCAGTTCGAGCTTCCCAGCAGCTTTGTTTACCTACGTAAGCCTCAGCAATGGCGGGCGCCCCTCCCCCAGCCTCGCTGCTGCCTTGCCGGTAGATCACAGACTGCTGTGCTAGCAATGAGGGAGGCTCCGTGGGTGTGGGACCCTCCCGGCCAGGTGTGGGATATGATCTCCTGGTGTGCCTGTTTGCTTAAAGCGCAGTATTGGGGTGGGAGTTACCCGATTTTCCAGGTGTTGTGTGTCTCAGTTCCCCTGGCTAGGAAAAGGGATTCCCTTCCCCCTTGCGCTTCCCAGGTGAGGCGATGCCTCGCCCTGCTTCAGCTCTTGCTGGTCGGGCTGCAGCAGCTGACCAGCACCGATCGTCTGGCACTCCCCAGTGAGATGAACCCAGTACCTCAGTTGAAAATGCAGAAATCACCGGTCTTCTGTGTCGCTCGCGCTGGGATTTGGAGACTGGAGCTGTTCCTATTCGGCCATCTTGCTCCGCCCCAACACTTGTGTATTTTTTAAGGCTTAATAGTATTCCATGTGTGTGAGTGTACAGTGTGTGTGTGGTGTGTGTGTGTGTATCCACATACATGTGTGTATATACATGTACATATATGTGTATACACACACCACACACACAGTATATGCACACATATATACACATATACATATGTATATACACACACACACACTGTACACTCACACATACAATGGAATACTATTAAGCCTTAAATAAGTTTTGTCATTTGTGACAACATGGATGAAATTGGAAAACATGTTAAGTTAAATAAGCCAGACACAGAAAGGCAAATACTACATGTTCTGCTTTTTTTCTTTTTGTTTTTTTTTTGAGACAGAGTCTTGCTCTGTCACCCAGGCTGGAGTGCAGTGGCGCTATCTTGACTCACTGCAAGCTCCGCCTCCTGGGTTCACATCATTCTCCTGCCTCAGTCTCCCGAGTAGCTGGGACTACAGGCGCCCCTGCCACCACGCCTGGCTAATTTTTGCATTTTTAGTAGAGACATAGTTTCACCGTGTTAGCCAGGATGGTCTCGATCTCCTGACCTCGTGATCTGCCCACCTCGGCCCCCCAAAGTTCTGGGATTACAGGCGTGAGCCACCGTGCCCGGCCTGCATGTTCTTACTTATATGTGGAATCTAGAACAAAGGAACTCAAAGAAACAGGGTACAATGGTAATGTGTTGGTCCATTTTCTGTTGCTTATAAGAGAATGCCTAAAATTGAGTAATTTATAAGAAATGAAATTTATTTCTTATAGTTCTGGAGGTTGGAAAGTCCTAGGTTGAGGGACTGTCTCTGGTGAGAGACTTTTTGCTGGTGTGGACTCTCTGAAAGGTACTAAAGCAGCGCAGGGAATTACAGGTGAGGGGGCTGAGTGTGCTAATGTGTGCTCAGGTCTGTCTTCTTCTTCTTATAAAGCCGCCAGTCCCTCCTTCCCATGATAACTCATTTATCCATTAACTCATTAATCCTTGAAAAGATTAACCCATTAATGGGGGCAGTGCCTTCACGATCCAATCACCTGTTAAAGGACCTACCTCTCAATACTGCCGCATTGGGGATTAAGTTTCAACATGAGATTTGTGGAGGACATTGAAACCATCGCAGGTGGTGACTACAGGCCGGGAGTTGGAGGAAATGAGGAGATGATGGTCAAAGGGTACAAATCTTCAATTATACAGAAGGAATAAGTATTTTATTTCTTTGAAATATATTAGTCAGCATGGTGAATATGTTACTGATACACCAGGGGTTCAGTCTAGGTCCTGCTGCTCACTGTACAGAAAGTCAATGACTGAGATGATGAGTAATGTCAAGAAAGAAGGCTTTAATCAGGCTCTATTGCTGAGGATAGGGGAGATCAGTCTCAAATCCATCTCCCTGACCTGCTAAAATTAGGGGCTTATATAGCAGAGAAGAAATGTAACTATGTATGGGAAAACAGGAACTGGAGAGGGGTAAGAAAGCAATCATGATGAATAAGGAGCCTGGTGTCTCATTGTCTGGTTGTGGTAATCTGAAGAGTTTCAGTTCTTTGATACTTTTTGAGAGGCCTGGGGGGTCTTCCCCTGAGGAAAGAACTCAGATAAAACAAATGTAGGTTTCAGGCTTTAAGCCCAGAAGGGTCACTTTCTATGTTTATCCCAAACAAACAAATAAACAAACAAACAAAAAACTGTCTATGGGACTATTGGGTTGGCTTTAGTCTCCCTTTTCTATGTATCAGTGCCTCAATCATGGGGAATCTGGTTGTTAATCTTTCTGGCTGCCTCATGCTAAGGAGGGGCATGGATTCAAACGTTAATCTAATGCTATCGTTTTCTTCAGAAACACAGTCCAGTGCTTCCGCCAAAGACAAATCTCAGCAGGACCAGTCTGACTGCAAAATAAGCTTCAGTCCCATACACTTGGCCTGATTATCCAGACAAAGTGCAGCAAGAATCATTGTCCAGATAGGCTCTCTTAAATTGGCCTTGCTGGAACCTTTCACAAGGCCATTTCAGTCAAAGTCCTGGAAAAATGACCAGTTCCTCTGTGTTCAGTTCTAAAAACAAATAGGTTCTTGTTGAACTTATGCAAACAAGCACATTGCCATAAATTAAGCGTCATTCTTAGCAAACTATCACAAGAACAGAAAACCAAACACCGCATGTTCTCACTCATAGGTGGGAACTGAACAATGAGATCACTTGGACTTGGGAAGGGGAACATCACACACCGGGGCCTATCATGGGGAGGGGGAAGGGGGGAGGGATTGCATTGGGAGTTATACCTGATGTAAATGACGAGTTGATGGGTGCTGACGAGTTGATGGGTGCAGCACAGCAACATGGCACAAGTATACATATGTAACAAACCTGCACGTTATGCACATGTACCCTAGAACTTAAAGTATAATAATAATAATAAATAAATAAAAAAAGAAAAAAAAAGAATATTCACACATAATTTACAAATTCTGGAGAAATTAGGCAGAGTAAGAAATATGCCTCAAATTCTGTTTATAACACAATACTGTATTCAATTGTTAAATGCTATAGATAGCTCAAAATGAAAAAAAGTTCTCCAGGCTCTCAAGAATCAGCAATGTTTCAAACAAAAAAAGCTGTAAAAATTATTTCAGTCCCCTTTTAGTTCAGTCCATACAATCAACTCCTGTGTCTCTTGAAAGAAGTTCATTTTGGTTGTCAGCTTCTCCTGGGTCTGAAGACAAGGCTTCAACTGTATCAATGTTCAAGATTTAGCAGGGCCTTTTTCAGACCCATGAGTCAAAATCCTATAACTTAACAGCACAAGGATTAGTTAATAGAATATTTATACTAAAGAAAGTCCCATTATTCTAACATGTCACAAATTAAAACACTGTGATTTGGTGTTCAGTAGTTACTGCCTGTAGCACTTCAATCATTGTATTAAAGTGATTAGGTTGTTCCTTGCATATAACTAATTAGTAGCATTCTGGTGACAGAATTTTGATCCAAAGCATCAAAAAGTGATAGGTCCTGTGCCAAGCTTATCAAAGTAAGACAACCAACTTTTCTCTCCATCATTAAAAAATGGTAAATGCAAATATAAGTTTTGGAAATTCAATAAGGATAAATAATCTCCTTTTACTTAAATATTATACAACAAAATAGGGACAAAGTAAGAACAAGCACACAATAATTTCTTCACAGCTATTTAAAAGAGCATCATCACACATTTCATTTTTATATTTGAAATTTTAATTTTAGGCTGCAAAAACAAAAACAAGCAAACAAACAACAAATAACTTGAAAACAGGCTTGTCAAATGATGGAAATTCATCCTTTCTAGGGAAGCAGAAGGTAGACCCCTACCACAGAGAAAAGATGCTTAGTTAATGGAGGTTAAATTTAAAAGTACAGCTAAATGCAGTCTAAATTATGAAAATCCTGTTCTATTCACCTCACTGTGGTACCAGTAACTATACTAAGTCAGGTTACTTTACGGTTAACTATGTCACCTATAACACAATAAGCCATTAACAATCTAATACAGTTACTGGGTGTGCTTATACTGGAAATTCTTAACCATATAGTTGTGTTGCCAATTTGTTTTAAATGATGAATTGTCTTAGTATAAGTCACTGCATTTCTATAACAAAGCAATGAAAGGCACAGCTAATCTGAGTGGACTTAACCCTATTCAACAACCAGCTGAAAAAATACTTTGGTTCTTCAAGAAAAAAATCACAAAAAAGTGTTTCCTTTAACAGTTGTTAATTTTCCCAACTGTACTCCAAGAGCCACATAAAAATATTCCAGAAGAACCAAATTATGTAGCAATGAATGAACAAGTGTGACAGAATTTGTGCATTCAACATCTCGGCCAGAAAAACTAGTTAAAATGCCAGGTAGAACAAATTGGTCTTTAAAATATCAGTTTCCTGTCGTTTAAAAAAATTAACCTAGTCTACCAAGAAAATACAAAAACATAAGGCTGTAAGTGAATAAGAGTTGTGTTTAGGGTACTATAGTGCAGGTTATCCTCAAGGCCACATACATCCTGCTTCATTACTGCTTGTGCTCTGCTGGATTTTAATCCTTCTTTGGGTCATAGTCTGGATCGTTTTCCTCATCTCCTTCTACTTCTCCTTCCTCATCCACTTCTTCACTTTCTTCATCATAATCATCATCATCATCTTCAGTAGCTTCCCCAGTAAAGTATAACACTGATCCTGGGATTATACACTAAGGTAAAAAGTGACCAATTTCGACGTCTGCAGCAAGGATTGCTTCAGCAGCATCATCCAGATCTCCACTCTCAGAAACTTCAGGAGGGGCAAAAACATTAAAGAAAGAGTCATTGTAAACTGTTTTAGTCAGAGTACGAACTGTCCCACGTCCCTTGTCTTTCTGCTGCTTCTTAATGGTTTTCAAAGTGACATTCTTTCCTTTTTCCAATCTATTTGGCACGCTGTAAAACCCATAATTTTTGGTCCATCAAAATAAAAGGGATCAGAATCATCTGGTTCTGACCTCATCCTATATGTCTTTGTCAGCACTTCATTTTTAAAATATTCATTGGTTTCAAAGTGAAATTCTAAGACAAAACTCATGGGCTGGCCAGCATCTGAGAACTTCACTTTAATATCTTCCAAGTGCTTCAGAATAGGTTCATCACGTTCCTGAAGCATATTGTGTCCGGAATTGGTGGGTTCTTGGTCTTGCTGACTTCAAGAAAGAAGCCACGGACCCTCGCGGTAAGTGTTACAGTTCTTAAAGATAGTGTGTCCGGAGTTTGTTCCTTCTTCCTGGTGGGTTCGGTGGGTTCGTGGTCTCGCTGGCTTCAGGAGTGAATCTGCAGACCTTCGCAGTGAGTGTTACAGTTCATAAAGACAGCGTGAACCCAAAGAGTGAGCAGCGGCAAGATTTATTGCAAAGAGCGAAATAACAAAGCTTCCACAGTGTGGAATTCCACAGAGTGCTGATTGGTGCGTTTACAATCCTTGAGCTAGACACAGTGCTACACAGAAAAGTTCTCCAAGTCCCCACTAGGTTAGCTAGACACAGAGTTAGCTAGATACAGAGTACCAATTGGTGTATTTACAAACCTTGAGCTAGACACAGAGTACTGATTGGTGTATTTACAAACCCTGAGCTAGACACAGAGTGCTGATTGGTGCGTTTACAATCCTTAAGCTAGACACAGAGTGCTAGATGGAAAAGTTCTCCAAGTCCGCACTAGGTTAGCTAGACACAGAGTTAGCTAGATGCAAAGTACCAGTTGGTGTATTTACAAACCTTGAGCTAGACACCGAGTACTGATTGGTGTATTTACAATCCTTGAGCTAGCCACAGAGTGCTAGAAGGAAAAGTTCTCCAAGTCCCCACTAGGTTAGCTAGATACAGAGTGCTGATTGGTGCGCATACAATCCTCTGGCTAGATATTAAAGTTCTCCAAGTCCCCATCCGTTCAGGAGCCCAGCTGGCTTCACTCAGTGGATCCTACACCGGGGCTGCAGGCGGAGCTGCCCCCAGTCCCCAGCCGCGCCTCACTCCTCAGCCCTTGGGCTGTCCATGGAACTGGGCACCATGGGAGCAGGGGGCAGCGCCTGTCCGGGAGGCTCAGGCCGTGAGGGAGCCCACCGCAGTGGGGGGAGCTCAGACATGGCAGGCTGCAGGTACGGAGCCCTGCCCCGTGGGGAGGCAGCTACACCTGGTGAGAATTTGAGTGTAGTGCCGGCAGGCCGGCACTGTTGGGGGACCCTGGCCAACCTCCGCAGCTGCTGGCCGGGGTGCTAAGCCCCTCACTGCCCTGCGCCTGCAGCGCTGGCCTGCTGCTTCGTGTGCGGGGCCCTCAGAGACTGCACCCATGCCCACCGGAACTCGCACTGGCCAGTGAGCGCCACACGCAGCCCCGGTTCCCGCAGGCGCCTCTCCCTCCACACATTCTGGCAAGCAGAGGGAGGAGGCTCCGGCCTCAGCCAGCCCAGAGAGGGGCTCCCACAGTGCCGTGGCGGGTTGAAGGGCTCCTCAAGCGCTGCCAGAGTGGATGAGGAGGCTGAGGAGGCGCTGAGAGTGAGGGCTGCTAGCACATTGTCACCTCTCAGTATCACTGAGCAAGTCAACATTCTTAAAAACAATTAACCAAAATTCAGGCATTCCTTTGGCATCTTCTTTTTCTTCCTCTTTTTTCTCATCTTCAATCTTGGCCTTTTCTTTCAACTCCTCTGAAATCTCATCATATTCTCTGGTTTCCATTCACTTCTTCTGTAGGTTCATAAATTGCATTAATAATCTCAAATCGCTTATCAAATAGAGGCTGACAGAGAACGGCATACTTCCTTTCAAGATTGTGAACTTCCTCATAGAATTGGGCTTCTATATGTGCACATTTAACTTACAGGTTTTTGAGAGCATTCACTTGTCTTTTAACTACCCTAGGCAGGCTTTCAGTGTATCCTGTTGGATACATTGTTGGTGTTTCTATTATACCATCAAGTCTTTCTTGAAGAGTTGAAGAATCTGAGGATTTTGCATCATCTGAAAGGTTAGCTGACGTGCTTTGATTTTTGTTTCTTCACCGGTTTCTTCTTCTTCTACTTTTTTAACGTCATCCAAACTTGATCAAATTCAGACTGTTCTTTGTTGTCAATGTCTGCCATGTTGTAAGAACTCCAAATATCGGCAGCTAATATGGGGAGCCAGGTGGCCAGAGCTGCACAGGAGGTGACTCAGGGTAGCAGCGGTGGCTCCACGAGCAGATGGCACTAAAAAAGCCATCACATTTTCAAGATTGGTTTCTAGATACAGTAGTGACAACTGATTAGGTAACTTTCATCACTAACATTTTCAAATATAGTAAATAATAATCCATTGCACATTTCTAAATTACTGAAAGTTTCAAGTGTTCTCACCACAAAACATAAGTATTTGAGGTCATGAATATGTTAATTAGGTTGATTTATTTCACACTGTATTCATAAATCATAGCCTCACATTGTACTCCATAAATATATACAACTATAATTTGTTAAACTACAATAAAAATAAAGATTAAAAAAATCAACCTGTGTTTTAAGGTCATATAAATGGCTTTCTGATTCTTTCCTGAGAACTTTTTTTAATAGGAAGAGAACTCAAAGATATAGTATGTAGAATCCAGGAAGGATAACATGGACACACAGGAAGGGTTATGGCGGGGAAAGAATGTAGATATGACCTGGAAGGTTGGGTTGACACAGTCACATTTTGCCTACTCAGATATTTTACTTGGGTCAGCCAGTGTGAACTGCCAGTTTAACATGTGGGGAAAGTAGAACAGTGCATGTTTCAACCTCAGCCATCTTATGAGGCTGCACATCTTGGTTCCTTTATTTTACCTATTCTCTCTGGGTTACCCACATGGGGACTGAGGCACGTGCATTATTCCCTGCTTCCTAAGAGCCGCACTGATCTGCCTCTTTTTCTATCTTTGAGAATTTTGCTTAGAAGTCAAGGTCAAGTTGCAAGGGGGAACTGTAATTGGCCTGGTTTGGTATCCTTGGATTAAGAGGGAGGAAGGAACAATTGTCAAAGCACCCTTCTTTCTTTTGATCACAGGTGATCCTATGCTGAGAGGAGTATGGTTTTATAAGCTTTTCAAGAAGGGGCGAAACCAGGCAGTGAGAAAGCAAATCTCTTCTCTCTAGTGCAAAATGTAGAGGGGCCATGATAAGGCTTAGAGCATGGTGCAATACATTATAAGCACTCAATAGCTATTAGTTGAATGAATCAAGTGCTGTGGGTTTCTTCCCTCTTGTCTTTATGGCACCTTATTACTCTTTGGGTATCTGTAACTGATGCCGATGATGTCTACTGATGTCCTGATGTCCCTCAGTAACTTCTGGAACTTTTCCCAGTGTTTTTCTCCTCTGAAAAGAAGGCACTTGAAGGTCCTACAATTCAATCTAGCCCAAGTTACGTACCACCTTGAACATTTGCTGTGTTTCATAAGTTAGGTAGAGTCTATCTGGAAAATACAGAGGCACATCATTGGGGCCACCACTGCTTTCCCACCCTATTTTGATCAAAGAGTGTCCAAGGAGGTCCTATCTTCAGAAACCGGCAAAAGTCTTAGTAGGGAACATACCAATGAGGTGGTCACTGCTTAAGGGAGTTTCTTGGCCTGCTTTAGAGTTAGACTTTTGTCCTTTCCCATTCTTTTCTCAAGAATGGTAGAAACTCCGGTTGGAGAAGAAACCAGGCTTCTATCCACTCCATGCTATTTTAAAAATTTATATTTGGTTTACAGCAGAGAGAAGGCTATCTGCTTACTCTTACAAGAAAGACTCTACACAGAAGGGGGTACTTCCTCAACCTATATAAAGGTTTCTCAATATGTTAGGTGCTAGGCAGAGAGGTGGAGCCTGTGAAATATAGCTTATATAAAACAAAGGGCTAAGAAGCCCATTTGGAGGAATTCTTTGGCCCAAACTGAAGAGCCTTAGGAAAATGTAAGTCATTCTTTAATTATGGAAGCACTATTTAGGGGTTTTCAATGTGTGGTCAGAGCTTATATCAGAATCATCAGGGAGAACTTACCTAAAATGCTGATTCCTGGTCGACTCCTTGCCAGCTGAATTAGAATCTCTAGGAGTGGGGCTAGGAAAATCTATGTTGTAAGCTAATTTCCCTGGTAATCCTTCTAAGAATCACCAAATAATGAGTGCTCTAGGGGCCGTACTTTACATTTTGTATTCTAAAACTTGAAGAAAACACTCCATGTTTGTTATATTCATAATTTTAATTTTATTTTTGGCTTAAATAGTGTGGTAGGCAGAATTCTAAGATGATGCCCAATGACTCACCCCTTGTAAAACTCTTTTTTCTTGACTGGGTGGAGCCTGTAGCTTGTGTCTAACCAGTAGACCATAGCAAAAATGATGGAATATTACTTTTTGGATTATGTTACATTCTATTGCAAAGGTAAAGGAATTTTACGGATGTAATTAAGCCCTCTAATTAGTTCACTTCAGGTTAACCAAAAGGGAGATTACTTTGGCAGGCCTGACCTAATCAGTTGAGCCTTTTAGAGGAGGGTCTAGAGGTAGAGAGAAAAGAAGCAGCAGAGACGTTGTCCTGCTGGCTTTGAGGAAACAAACTGCCACATGGTGGAGAGGGTCATATGGCAGGGAACATGTGCAGCCTCTGGGAGAGAGAGCCTCAGTCCTACAATCCTAAGACTTGGATCCTTTCAGTAACCAGTGAGCTTGGAAGAGGAGCTCAGCCTCAGATTGCAGCACCAGCTGACATCTTGAGGCAGCCATGTGAGACCCTGAGCTGAAGACCCAGTGAAGATGTGCTGGGATTGTGTGTACTTAGACCCATGGAAACTATGAAGTAATAAATGTGTATTTTCTTCTGTTGATGTTTGTTATATGGTAATAGAAAATTCATGCACATAGTAGAGAATAAAATGTCTTATTTTTCAAGAATTGTGAATTACATATAATCTTCCCAGTTGCTTTGACATCTATGGCAACATTGGGGTTCTGGTACCTGTTGGAGAATAGGACATCTTTCCAAAAGCTACGTGGGGACAAATTGTTTTAAGGGCATCAGTTGACATATGTTCAACATCCATACATACTCTTTTCTGTGATTTATTGTCTTGGAAAGGAGCCTGCAATTCAGGAAGCCACGTGCATCCTTCTTTTCTGCCTTTGTTTTCACTTTCCAAAAGAAAGGCATAAATTCACACCTCTGAAATCTTCCCACAGTGAATAGTTCAGAGGTATAAAAACCTCTAATCCAATGAAAAATATCAGTTATGATGATGATTTCACTGATTAAAGGATTTTGTAACTTTCTCTGTCTTTTACATATTTCGGGGGGGGGGGTGAAAACTGTGGCATTAGACATGGTATTTCAGCTTCTGTGGCAATTCTCCAAACTCAAATATATTGTAAAGTAGAGTAGCAGAAGCGATGGCATTTTCTTATATCCCCTACTTGTCAGTGAGTGCAATACTTCCTGGGGAGAGACACATGAGAGGAGAGTGAAGAGAATATACTCCATTCTCTCTTCACTTCCGGATGCAGTCACAGAGCAGCTCCTACCTGGTGTGTGACAGTGCTCACGACAGAAGGAAGAGACATAGCAGTAAAACATGGTTGCTCCTAAAGATGCTTGAAAATATTGAAGATTAGAGAAGCCTTATTTTGTCCAGGTAGCAACCTCATGGGAAAGGTCTGTTCCAATACTATGCATCTGCGTTAGAATTCAGAAGTGAGATACTTGTTACAAGAACATGTGTTAATGGTTACTTAGATTGAAAAATGAGGACAGACTTTTTCTAATAGAAAGCAAATCCAATTTGGTTGATTGGTTTTCGTGATGACAACTGGCTTTGCATGGTGGGTACCTCCATAAATTGACAGAGCTGAGTCTGCAGTTATGAGGTTTGGATGCATGTATTGAATGATCAGATAAAAATATGTTATCAGCCGGGCACAGTGGCTCATGCCTGTAATCCTAGCACTTTGGGAAGCCGAGGCGGACAGATCACCTGAGGTCAGGAGTTTGAGACCAGCCTGCCTAACATTGTGAAACCCCGTTTCTACTAAAAATACAAAAAATTAGCCAGGTGTGGTGGCTCGTGCCTGTAATCCGAGCTACTTGGGAGGCTAAAGTAGGAGAATCGCTTGAACCCAGGAGGTGGAGGTTGTAGTGAGCCGAGATCGTGCCATTGCACTCCAGCTTAGGCAACAAAAGTGAAATTCTGTCTTTAAAAAAAAAAAAAGTTGTCAAAAATATTTTGAGTAAGGAGTACTATAATTAACAATATTTTGATTTTCCAAATTCACTCCATATTAGATTACACAAAATGTTTTCACGTGGAGTAACAGGTATAATTATGTATTTGTTGATAAGCCTCAGTAAAGCCATTTAAAAAATAATTCTCAGAAATTAAGTGAATGAGTATAGTGTCTAGATAATGAATAATTTTAAAACTCAGTTATTTACAGTTCTTAGGTTTTGACAAAATTAAAGGAGAATCTAACTGAGCTGTCAGTCAATAAAACATTAAAACAATTTTTGACAGATTGCAATATAATGTTGGGCATTTAAGTAAGAAGCAAAATTTTTTCATTCTAATTTACTTACCTATGTGAAGAATTTTTTAATTGCTTACATCTATAAAAATGAAAAAAGAGTAATGGATTTAATTTTGAATGAGTTTGAACAGGTGACTGATAATACCAGAATTCGACTTTGTGGGGAAAGTAAAGTGAAAAATATAAGTTCTGGAGCAAAAAGGAATGATGTAAATTTTCTAACTATCAAAGAAAACTTATTTATGTCATTTTAAAGCACATGATAGCTTGTCTTACGACTAGACATTTTACCCAATTTGGCAGGTTTGAAAGAATGATGGAATAGTTTTATTTAAATGGTTGATTTTTACAATGTGCTGCAAATGACAACTTTTGAACATTTTAAGGCATACAATGGAAAGTTTTAGCTGTTAACTTTAACCATTTAGAGGAGACCTATAGTTTCTCAAAATTATTTTAGGATATATACAGTTAAAAAATGCGAAGGCCGTTGATTGCCTTAGTCAACAATAGTCTAAGGAATACTGGGTGAATTCCAGACCTCAGAGGCTTACAGCAATGTGGATTTGTTTCTCATTCATGTTAGTTGTGCTTCTCCTCCATGCTTCAGGCCAAAGAGGTGCCTACCTGGGACATGACTGTGTTCTTGGCAGAGGCGAAAGACATAGAGGTCACATGTGGTCACTTTCAAAGTTTAAGTTTGTAAATGGTGCCATGATTTCCATCCCATTTTCTGGACCAAAGCAACTCACATGGCCAGGCCTGACATCAATGGAGCAGAGAGCAAAATCACCCCACTGGAAGGATCAGCAAATAGTTGGGAATAAAAATGAAATCTACCACAGTGATCTACAGAATTACAGACACTGATAATGGGGTAACATATGGAAATGCACAGTAAAAATGAAGTTGCATAAAAGAGAAAAATCAAGAGGGTCCTCAATATAAAAACAGGGGTACAAGGACAAAATTTAGTATGTTATTAAGAAGACAGGCTTTTGCTTATTTGGAACAACCCGTTTTCTGACTCATTGGAAATAATTTTAGTTGCAGTCATTTAAATGGTTAATGGAACAGAGCTTTAAGGCTGCTGACATATATGTGCATCAAGTCCAATCAATAGCATTTTTTTTATCTGAACCTTTATGAAATTTGATGTTTTGTATTGGCAGGT
Organism: Macaca fascicularis; assembly: GCF_037993035.2. Classification (NCBI taxonomy): domain Eukaryota; kingdom Metazoa; phylum Chordata; class Mammalia; order Primates; family Cercopithecidae; genus Macaca; species Macaca fascicularis. The sequence continues at coordinate 26,904,033 of NC_088391.1, read as the reverse complement.
TTGTTTCATCTTTATCTTTCCAATAAGTACAGCTTCACCACTTGCCATTTGTGAAATGATTTGTTCATCTATTTGGAAACAGAATGTTAAAAGTTCGTCAGGGAAAATAATGAGAAAACAAACCCTGTTTTGAAATCTTGAAAGTTTCCCAGTGTAAGAAACTTCGTAGGAACCTTCTGGAACTCTGAGATGAGAACTTGAAGGATCAGTCAGTCAGTCAGCCAACTCTTACTGCCAGTCTGTGACATAAGTGCTTCCAATATTCAAAGCTGTTCTGTCACTTGATATATTTTAATGTGGAATCTCACCTCCTACAACTGTATTGGGAGTTTTTGAAACATGAAAATTTCATATGTAAGTTCCCAGAATTATTATGTGTTTAACATATTTAAACATTTTTTTCCCTTAAATTTCAATCTGGAGTAGTAAAAAGATTGATACATTGTAGTTTAAAGAGAGTTTAGGAAAAACATTCATGAGCCATTATCTGTTTATTCTCTTTTACTCCCAATAAACTGAATTCATAGCCACTACAATGTAATGTGATGCATTATATATTGATTATAAAAGACCCTTTCCCTTTGGAATACTACATGCAAAATACTTAACATTTTTGCCAGATATACAGTAAACACTCAATAAATGTTTGCTAATAAAAACAATAAACACATTCCCAACAGTTTGATGGGATGGGGGAGAATGGTTAGGCAACTGATGGCCAGAGGGAAAAAACTTAATTTTTATTTTTTAAAGGAGTTTAGGGTGTCTGTATTATTTTTTACATTGACAAATAAAATTGTATATGTCGTGTACATTGTGATGTTTTGAAATATATTACATTGTGGAATGGCTAAATCAAGCTAATTAATATATGCATTATCTCACATAGTTATTTTTTTTTGGTGAGAACACTTAAAAATCTACTGTCAGTGTTTTTAAAGAATACAATATATCATTGACTGTAGTCACCATGTTGTACAATATACCTCCTTTAAACCTTATTTCAAAAAATTATTTTCTTTTTCACTATGTAGAGTAATGGGTGTGTTAGTGAATAGTTTAAGAGAGTTGACTTAGCAAGTTCAGTCAGAAAGGGTATACGTGAGCAGCAGGATTCTGAGGATCAGTTGCATTTGTGATTCTTTTTCTCTGATGATTTCTTAGACCTTTTACTGGTGATCTGAGTGTCATCTCCATGTTTTGCACTTTATTCTGGAAATATTTCCCACAGATCTAGAAATAGGAACATTTTGTTTGTTCTGATTTATAATGGCAGTCAAATAATTATGCCTGTTAATCATCCTTTACTATTTTATCTGTTAGTAAGCACAATATAACTGTAGGTAACTTTTAATCTAAGTGAAATCTCAAATAATTTTAACTACTTTTGTTTTCAGAATTAGTGGATTGGAGTTAGGACTCTTTGATGCTACTCTGAAAACAAACTGGAACTTCTTTTTTTTTTTTTTTTTTTTTTGCTTCAAAGTGATCAACCTAGCAAATGCAAGCTCAATAAGTCCTTTCTGAAATAGTCAGTTCGAATGCAAAGTGAGTTTATAAGAGTTTGTCTGTAAATGTTGGCCTAGCACAATTAAAAGGAAAAGGTATAAATTTGAGAAGTTGGAAGAAAAACCTATTTTTGAAATTTTTTTGATGCTTATCATCATTTTCCCAATTTAAGCCTAACTACTAAGTTGTCTTCCACTGTCCCCAGTAGGGGAGAGGCAGAAAGAAACAATGTTTAATTGGATTGCAACTACATGACCCCAGCACTTTTCATTAAATCAGTGACAAATCAGCCAAACTAGTTTGGTGTCTTGAAGCCAAAACAACTTCTTGATTAACTAAATTTCTCACTTTTTAAATTGGTGACTTTCTTGTTGCATGGATACAGCATTAGCTAAACAAAAAAAAAAAAAAAAAAAAGAGATTTTCTGTAAACCATAGGAGGCATTTATGATACCTGTCAAAGCAGCTGTAGCAAGGCCAAGTTGGGAGCTCCTGAACATAGTGGCAAAGGCAAAATTAGCTTTGGATCTTCTCTGCCCTACTTAAAGCTCACTCCCACTCTAGTTCTGGTAACCCAGCTCCAGGTACCAGAACATGGGGTATGGAAACACCCACTCAGTGTTGTTATCCCACAGAGCTATCTGTCTTGTAATCCTAGCTAGGAGCTAACTAATAGTGACTTCAGGCTGTTACCTTCCAGGGAATATTTGAATGCAAATGAGTGATTGGAAGGAACAGCAACTCTAATCATTTTATTTCAAGTAGATAATGGATGAAATTTTGGAGGTTAGGAAATTCTCAGATCTTACCCCATAGATAGCAGTTTGCCTATGCTGCTATGGGCTGGTCCATGTAATGAACACGGATGATACATAGACAAGGTGAGACACTGAGGACATTAGTCCAATTCTTCATCTAGACTGCCATTTTTTAAAATTATACTTTAAGTTCTGGGATACATGTGCAGGATGTGCAGGTTTGTCACATAGGTATACATGTGCCATGGTGGTTTGCTGCACCCATCAACCCATCATCTACATTAGGTATTTCTTCTAATCCTATCCCTCCCCTTGCCCCCCACCTCCTGACAGGCCCTGGTGTGTGATGTTCCCCTCCTTGTGCCCAAACGTTCTCATTGTTCAATTCCCACTTATGAGTGAGAACATGTGGTGTTTGATTTTCTGTTCCTGTGTTAGTTTGCTGAGAATGGTGGTTTTCAGCTTCATCCATGCCCCTGCAAAGGACATAAACTCATTCTTTTTATGGCTACATAGTATTCCATGGTGTATATGTGCCACGTTTTCTTTATCCAGTCTATCATTGATGGGCATTTGGGTTGGTTCCAAGTCCTTGCTATTGAGAAGTGCTGCAATAAACATATGTGTGCATGTGTCTTTATAGTAGAATGATTTGGGTATATACCCAGTAATGGGATTGCTGGTCAAATCGTTTCTGGTTCTAGATCCTTGAGGAATCGTCACATTGTCGTCCACAATGGTTGAACTAATTTACACTCCCACCAACAATGTAAAAACGTTCCTATTTCTCCACATCCTCTCTAGCATCTGTTGTTTCCTGACTTTTTAATGATCACTATTCTAACTGATGTGAAATGGTATTTCACTGTGGTTTTGATTTGCATTTTTCTAATGACCAGTGATGATAAGGTTTTTTTCATATGTTTGTTGGCTGCATGAATGTTTTCTTTTGAGAAGTGTCTGTTCATATTTTTTGCCCACTTTTTGATGGTGTTGTTTGTTTTCTTCTTGTAAATTTGTTTAAGTTCCTTGTAGATTCTGGACATTAGCCCTTTGTCAGATGCATAGATTGTGAAAATTTTCTCCCATTCTGTAGGTTTCCTGTTCACTCTGATGATAGTTTCTTTTGCTGTGCAGAAGCTCTTTAACTAGATCCCATTTGTCAATTTTGGCTTTTGTTGCAATTACTTTTGGTGTTTTAGTCATGAAGTCTTTGCTCATGCCTATGTCATGAATGGTATTGCCTAGGTTTCCTTCTATGTTTTTTATGGTTTTAGGTCTTATGTTTAAGTCTTTAATCCATCTTGAGCTAATTTTTGTATAAGGTGTAAGGAAGGGGTCCAGTTTCGGTTTTCTGCATATGGCTAGCCAGTTTTCCTAACACCATTTATTAAATAGGGAATCCTTTCCCCATTGCTTGTTTTTGTTAGGTTTATCAAAGGTCAGATGGTTGTAGATGTTTCATGTTATTTCTGAGGCCTCTGTTCTGTTCCATTGGTCTATATATCTGTTTTGTTACCAGTACCCTGCTGTTTTGGTTACTGTAGCCTTGTAGTATAGTTTGAAGTCAGGTATTGTGATGTCTCCAGCTTTGTTCTTTTTGCTTAGGATTGTCTTTGCTATATAGGCTCTTTTTTGGTTCCATATGAAATTTAAAGTAGTTTTTTTCTAATTCTGTGAAGAAAGTCCATGGTAGCTTGAAGAGAATAGTATTGGATCTATAAATTACTTTGGGTGGTATGACCATTTTCATGATATTGATTCTTCCTATCCATGAGCATGGAATGTTTTCCCATTTGTTTGTGTCCTCTCTTATTTACTTTAGCAGTGGTTTGTAGTTCCCCTTGAAGAGGTCCTACAGGGCCCTTGTAAATTGTATTTCTAGGTATTTTATTCTCTTTGTAGCAATTGTGAATGGAAGTTCACTCATGATCTAGCTCTCTATTATTGGTGTATAGGAATGCCTGTGAGTTTTGCTCATTGATTTTGCATACTGAGACTTTGCTGAAGTTGCTTATCAGCTTAAAGATTTTCTGGGCTGAGCTGATGGGGTTTTCTAAATATACAATCATGTCATCTGCAAAGGCTTTATTTCTTTCTCTTGCCTGATTGTCCTGGCCAGAACTTCCAACACTATGTTGAATAGGAGTGGTGAGAGAGGGCATCCCTGGCTTGTGCCAGTTTTCAAAAGGAAGGCTTCCAGCTCTTGCCCATTCAGTATGATATTGGCTTTGGGTTTGTCATAAATAGCTCTTATTATTTTGAGATATCTTCCATCCATACCTAGTTTGTTGAGTGTTTTTAGCATGAAGGGATGTTGAATTTTATCGAAGGCCTTTTCTGCCTCTATTGAAATAATCATGTGGTTTTTGCCATTGGTTCTGTTTATGTGATGGATTACGTTTATTGATTTGTATATGTTGAACCAGCCTTGCAACGCAGGGATGAAGGCAACTTGATCATGGTGGATAAGCTTTTTGATGTGCTGCTGGATTCAGTTTGCCAGTATTTTATTGAGGATTTCCGCATCGATGTTCATCAGGGATATTGGCCTGAAGTTTTGTTTTTTTGTTGTGTCTTTGCCAGGTTTTGGTATCAGGATGATGCTGGCCTCATAAAGTGAGTTAGGGAGGTGTCCTTCTTTTTCTATTGTTTGAAATAGTTTCAGAAGGAATGAAACCAGCTCCTCCTTGTACCTCTGTTGAATTAGGCTGTGAAGCCATCTGGTCCTGGGCTTTTTAAATTGGTAGGCTATTGATTACTGCCTCCATTTCAGAACTTGTTATTGGTCTATTCAGGGATTCGACTTCCTCCTGGTTTAGTCTTGGGAGTGTGTACGTGTCCAGGGATTTATCCATTTCTTATAGATTTTCTAGTTTGTTTGTGTACAGGTGTTTGTAGTATTCTCTGATGGTAGGTTGTATTTCTGTGGAATCAGTAGTGATATCCCTTTATCACTTTTTATCGTGTCTACTTGATTCTTCTCTCTTTTCCTCTTTATTACAGACTGCCATTTTTATTCCTATCTGATTTTGGGGCAATGAAGTTGAGTTTTGAGAATTTGCAACCTTTAAAATGAGGAACTAAAGAAAAGAAGGACAAGGGCATATGACTATAAATATTAATAAGTATTGAATACTATTAATGTACCAATCACTGAACTAGATACACAGGTGAGTAAAACAAGGTAGTGTCCTTGTCCTAATGGTGCTTGCTAGGATAGTGGTGGGAGCTAGCAAATAACCATACAAACATGTATATGTGTGTGTTCATGTTATATGTGTATATGTATGTGCATGTGTGTGTATTTGTGTGTATATTTATACGTAAAATGTGAATTTTAATAAATACTGTGAATGAGAGGCAGCCATTCAATTTTGCCTCCTAGGGGCAGATTAACTCAGTGGTTACATTCACAGACTCTGGATCCAGGAGACTTGCATCAAATTCCAGCTCTGCCACTTCTTAGCTGTGTCATCTTAGGTGCATTACTTAAGCTTCCTGTGTCTCCCTTTCCTCATCTGTAAAATGGTGATAATAACACCGACTTTATAGAGTTTTTGTGAGGACTAAATGAATTAACATATGCAAAATGATTACAACAGACTCCAGCACAGTGTTAACCTTTAGCTAGTATTATTACTGGGGGTCAGGGAGAGAGCCTCATTGAGGAAATGACAGGGATGATTAGGAGGAGGCCCCGTGAGAGGGTTAGGAAGTGTGCCCCAGGCCAAGGGAAGAGCTTCTGAGGGGAGAAGCAGCTTGGCACACTGGAGAAACAGAGAAGAAGTCTACTGGGGTGCACCAAGTAGCCACAGGATGGAGAGTAGACTCTGGAGTGGGGACAGAGATCAGATCATGTCAAGATTTGAAGAGCATTTTAAGGATTTGGATTTTATTCTAAATGTGGTGGAAAGTGACAGACATGTTTTACACTGGAAAATGACGTGATATAATTTATGCTTTAAAAACAAACACTCTGGCTACCTTGTGGAGACCAGACAGGAGAGTGGTGGTAGGGAAACCACTGTGGGGGGCTATGTTAGGGTTCTCCAGAGAGCATGACTGGGGGTTGGGGGCATAGAGAGAGAGAGAGAGAGAGAGAGAGAGAGAGAGAATGTTAAAGAGATGGCTCACATAATTGTGGGGGCTGGCAAGTCTACAGGGCAAGTGGGCTGGAAATTCCAGCAGGGGTTGATGATGCAGTCTTGAGTCCAGTGGCAATCTGGAGGCAGAATTCCTTCCTCTTCAGGGGACCTAGGTCTTTTCTCTTCAGACTTTCAAATAATTGCATGAAGCCCAGCTGTGGAGGATAATCTGCTTTCCTGAAAATCTACTGATTTAAATGTTGATCACATCCAAAAAACACCTTCACAGCCACTTCTGGACTGGTGTTTGACAAGACAGCTTGACATCACAGCCTAGCCAAGTTGCCACACAGAATTAACCATCGCAGGGGGTATTTCCACCATCAAAGTGGGAGAAGATGGTGGATTAGGGTGATGACTGAGGGGATTGAAATAAGTGGCCGGAGTCAAGCTTTAGTTTGAAAATAGAATGAGCACACTTGGTGCTGATTGCAAAAGGGGATAAGAAGCAGGAGCAATCAAGACCATCCCCTGGATTTCTGGGGTAAGCAAAGAGCACAGCCCTACCTCATCCATCCAGGCAACTTCAGTGGGTGGGGGAGAGAGATACTACCAGGGAGAGTGGAGAGAGAGGGAGGGAAGAAGGAAGAGAAAGAAAGAAACAGTGTGAGCATCCTTAGGTACAGAGAAGGTGGGGAAGGTGGGGGAGCTTAGCTCAGATGTTGAGGAGCTGGTGTTTTACCTGGGAAATGCCATGACAGAATGAGCAGGGGACATGGTATTCTCCATCAGTGATCTTATACAACAGTGCCCTCAACTCCTACTAAACATGGCCCAAAGGATGTCGGGAAGGACTGGCTCATTCCACTGTGAACCAGAGCAGATGTGGGGTGAGAAGGCTTCCTTTGTAGAAAGCATAGGGAAAATTGTTTCAAAAGGGGGACAGTCTCTGCTATGCCAAATGAAGTCAAGAGGTCTAGGTCTGACTTAAATGGTAATCCCATTTGAAAAACATCTTGACAGCCACTTCTAGACTGGTGTTTGACCAGATAGCTTGACATCACAGCCTAGCCAAGTTGACACATAGAATTAAGCATCTCAGGAGGTATTTCCACTATCCAGGTGGAGAAGGGCTCATTCAGTTTGACAACGTGGGCATCTCTGGTACCCTTGAGAGTAGTTTTGCTGGTGGTCCCATTTGCAGACGAATAAATTGGGGTGAGACAGGTGAACTACGTAGTCTGAGTTCAAACTCACACTCAGTTTGCCTGCCTCAAAGACTATGCTCTTAATTTCTTTTTTCTTTTCAGTAGAGATGGGGTTTCATCATATTGGCTAGGATGGTCTCCATCTCTTGACCTCGTGATCCACCCACCTTGGCCCCCCAAAGTGCTGGGATTACAGGCATGAGTCACCATGCCTGGCCCATGCTTTTAATTTCAATACATGTTTCCTCCTTCTGAGAATGAGCACAGGGTAGAGTCTTGCTGCCTTTTCCTTGATTTTATGTCCTTTATGTGTTGTGGGTGGTGGAGGGCTAGTGGTCTGATCCTGGATTTTAGCCCAAATGAAGAACTGAGTTTTCTGAGGACACCTCACATTTCCAATATGTAAGACTTTTACTAAACTTGTAATATTTGGTAACATTTTCTTAAAGTCTTGGTGGTGGTAAACTATCAATTTATAGCCCCAATTCTTTATATTCCTTCTTGGTTAGGAGATGCAGGCAATTAAAGCAAATTTATGGAAACAGATTTCATACTTAGCCTTGTAACAAAATTTCACCCCAAACTAAAAACAACCACTTAACCATATTGAAGAGCTAATTTAGTTTCAGCCCAGCAATTTTGAAATAAGTATTTGTATAATAAAATTTAAATTATAGTAGTTCTTCTCTAGAACTTACTGTGTATATACTTATAATTTTGTAATCCATGCTCTTATGGTTGATTTAATATTCTGTTATTTCCAACTCGTATCAAAGTTCCCCCCCCCTTTTTTTTTAATTTGACTTCTGGATTCACGTCAGTGACTCTGTGTCCATGTTTCTTGTTCCTTTGTTTATATAATGGGTAAAGGGGAGATGGCTTTGGCTAGTCTAATTTGTAGCTCTGGCAGTGATGTCTTTTTAACCCCCCAGAATATATTTAAGAAATATACATGTAAATCATAGTCATATATAAGAAATAAAAACAAAAAAAGAACAAAGTAGTTGGGGTTGAAACAGAAAAGGTAGACGATCTCTTCCACTGCCCTGTGAATCAGATAGATGGATGTGTCTGTGCTTAGGCAGACCCATGGTGCGACAGGCAGGGAGGGATGGTAGGGGGCAGGAGAGAGACAGAGAGACAGAGAGAGGCAGAGAGAGGCAGAGAGAGACAGAGAGAGACAGAGAGAGACAGAGAGAGAGAGAGAGAAGGAGAGAGAGAGAGAGAACCAGAAAGTCCTTTATTAGTATTTCTACAAGAAATACACTAGATGGTTTGGGGTCAACCAGTTTGTTTTATATGTGACCCTCTGCACCCCACTTTTAATGCGCTTTTCTCTGCTCAGATGGCATTTAAAAAATCATCTAACAGTTTCCTTCTAAAACAGACTTCCGGACTTATTTTTTCCTTTAATCTATACCTGCCAGTTTGGGACAGTATTGCCTTCACTTGATGAAAATCTTTGCTATTAATTGAGGATGTAGCTAGTATGTCTGTCATAGACAGCGAGGTGACACAGGGTTACTTTTCATGTATCTCTCATGCCCGGGGTGAATGAACACAAAGGTTTCCCTTTTCATCACAAGGTAGAAGATTCCTAATTTAAAGTCAGAGTGACACCTTAGCAGAGTTTGTATCTGGTTAAAGGACAGCCTGTTCTCCAATATTTTCTGCATACCTTCCCCTCACCTCCCTTTATCCATCTCTGGGGCGCTCTGAATGTAGTCAGTATTTCCCTGTGCATCTGATTTGATCTTTAAAGACCCATAGCAGTAATAGATTTACCTTTTCATATTCAAAGCATTCGGCTTATAATAGTTCCGCATTTCACGACTGATAATTCTGTTGTACAACCTTAAATGACTCCAAGTATTGGTAAGGGCATCCTAATATTTTCCTGTGACTTTACCTAATTTCCACACTTTGAGCAACAGCCTCCATTATACATACCTCTTTGTTCTTTTGGACAATTACATTATGAACGTAGCAGTCAGGACACAGTCAGGAGACAGAGACCACCACTTGTTTTATTTTATAAGAGAGAATTTAATGTAAAGAATGGCTAACTAAGAAATGAAAGGCAAAATGACTGAAGCTGTTGTGGAGGGAGCAAATGCAGGAGGCAGCTGCCACTGTTAGGGCTGGGAGAACAAGGAGAAAAGGTGGGAATTGGAAAACCTTAGAAACATGAAACAGATCTCATGGAGATGCAAGTGAGAATTCTGAGAAGGAGCCATTGCTTTGCAGGTACTTGTTTCTCTGAGCTGAGAGGAGGTGTCCTGACTTCTAAGGCAGGGACATTGGCCGGCTGGTGCTGGTATCTCTGATGGGGTACCATGGGGCTAGATGCACAAGTACCGGGAAAACGCACTGGTTCCGTTGGTGCTCTGGGACGGAGCTGCACCTGCTGGTGTAGAGAAGGAAAGCAGGGTGACACAGGAAGCAAGCAGGAAGGAGCAAATCCCTTCTACCTCCTCTAACCTTGCAATCTCCGTTTAGTTCCCCTCTCGGCAGCACCTGACAAGGAGAAGCTGGCAGAGGAATCACAGGGGAGAGTACAGAGGGTGGGTTTGGCACTGAGAGGCAGTGGCCTATTATCTGGCACATTGAGCTATTACTCTACAAATGCTTGTATTTGTAAAGGAGCCTTCTCCTGTGAGGGCCCCAGAACAGCCACACCACACCTCCCACCTTCTACCTTGTCCTCTATTTTAGGAATACCAGTGAGAAATAACCTGATGATATGTCCAGGTTAGCATGAAAATAAGGCAACTTTCCTTTAAGAAAATAAGACAGAGAAACAACCTTTGATTGTTGATCAGGAGTCCCTCTGCAGCAGGGCCAAACTCTATTTCGATGGTCCTAAGCAGCCTGTTCCAAGGGACCTCACAAACCTGACCTCATGGGAAGGAGATTCGAGAGATGGTTAGAAAAATTGGGGGATGTCAAATAGTTTAAATCTCTGTTGTAACATACAGAGATATAGTAATGTTGTGCTGAAAAATGCTTTGTTCCAAAAGAGACATTGGACATTTTTTTTTTCTTTTGAGTCAGAGTCTCACTCTGTCACCCAGGCTGGCGTGCAGTGGCGTAGTCTCAGCTCACTGTAACCCCTGCCTCCTGGGTTCAAGCGATTCTCCTGCCTTGGCCTCCCGAGTAGCTGGGATTACAGGTGCATGCCACCACGCCCAGCTATTTTTTGTATTTTTGTAGAGATAGGGTTTCACCAGGTTGGCCAGGCTAGTCTCAAACTCCTAACCTCAAGTAATCTGCCCAGTTCAGCCTCCCAAAGTGCTGGGATTAAAGGCATGAGCCACTACATCCAGTCAAGACACTGGACTTTTGAGAGCACAATTTCTATGAGTTTGGATAGGCAAGAGAGATGTGCAAGACAGGCTGCTAGAAGCTGCTAGAGAAGCACCTTAATTTAAATTATGATAGTAGTAATACAAGCTTCAACTTCAAAAGGCAGAAGGCTAAGTTAGAAGGAAAAGGGCTTGTCATTCCTTATTACCATGGAGTGTAAGAACTGAGTGTTTCATATGGCTGAATGTTTTTGTCTAATTAAAAATAAAACGAAATTATTTTGGAAATTAAGACTTTATACTTTAAAGAGTTTTTCTTCTATCCAGGCCAATAATATTTAGTCTTTAATGATGGCTCTTATGTAAGTTCTGGGAACATTTTTGAACCATGGGCTTGTACTAATTAGCAAGATATTGCTAGGTAATTGTTCCGGCTGGCTTGCTGCTTCCCTCAGGCATTTCTAACTTTAAGGTCACTCTTTCTCCTTTTCGCTAACGAGGTGTGTTTAGTATTGCCGGGGTATTATAATTGCTGAGCCTTAGTTCCAGATATCCAGGTGGGTGGTAACCTATGGAAGCCCTCTATTCTCTTTTTATTGGGGTTGAGGCATTATAATAAGCTCCTGGAATTTCCTCATAGGCACTACTGTAATAATTTTAGGAATATTTTTTATGATTTTTTATTAAAATGGAAGACGTTATCATAGCCACTGAAGAACTTAGAATAAGCCTGGTAAACAGATGTATATGTTTCTTTTTTTCAGGCTTTTTTTAATTTTTAATTTTTTGGGTACATAGTAGCTATGTATATTTATGGGGTACGTGAGATATTTTGATATAGGCATGCAGTGTGTAATAATCACATCATGGAAAACAGGATAGCCATCCCTGCGATCATTTATCCTTCATGTTACAAACAACCCAATTCTATTCTTTTAGTTATTTTAAGATATACAATTAAATTATTTTGACTATAGTCACCCTGTTGTGCTATCAAACGCTAGGTCTTATTCATTCTTTCTAACTTTTTTTGTACCCATTAACCATCACCACCTCCCCTCCACCCTGCACTACCCTCCCCTCCACCCTGCACTACCCTTCCCAGCCTCTGATAACTACCCTTCTACTCTCTATCTCCATGTGTTTTATTGTTTTGAGTTTCAGATCCCACAAATAAGGTGTTTTTTTTTTTTTTTTTTTTTTTTAAATAATAAAGTATAACGTGATGTTTGACTTTCTGTGCCTGGCTTCAGATGTATATGTTCCTGAACTTATATTATCTTGGGATTCTAATATCTTGTGAAAAATATTTAGTTTCTCAGAAAGAGTTCTAATTTCTTCCAAACCTAGTTCTCTCTTTCTAGGCACATAGGAGGATTACCCTTTCCTGCTTCCTTGCAGTTGAGTAATTAATGATTGCCCCTGGGTTGTGAACAGAAGAGCTGTGCCATGTCTGGGCTAGATCATTGATGGCTGCTGTGCAGTCCTCCAGCGCTGCTCCTTCTTTGCAGTGGTGAGCCTCATGAGGCATCACGGAAAAAACGGTGGCATCTCAAGACACAATGAGCAAATGGAGCAAACTTCACATGGAGCAAAGGTGACCTGCCAGTCTGCACTAGCATCCAGTATGAGTGAAAAATCAACTCTTCCAGTTTTTATTTTTTATTTTGTATTATACTTTAAGTTCTAGGGTACATGTGCACACCATGCAGGTTTGTTACATATCTATACATGTGCCATGTTGGTGTGCTGCACTCATTAACTCATCATTTACATTAGGTATTTCTCTTAATGCTATCCCTCCCTGCTGCCCCCACCCCATGACAGGCCCCAGTGTGTGATGTTCCCCACCCTGTGTCCAAGTGTTCTCATTGTTCAGTTCCCACCTATGAGTGAGAACTTGCGGTGTTTGGTTTTCTGTCCTTGCGATAGTTTGCTCAGAATGATGGTTTCCAGCTGCATCCATGTCCCTACAAAAGACATGAACTCATCCTTTTTTATGGCTGCATAGTTTTCCATAGTGTATATGTACCACATTTTCTTAATCTAGTCTATCATTGATGGACATTTGGGTTGGTTCCAAGTCTTTGCTATTGTGAGTAGTGCTGCAATAAACATACGTGTGCATGTGTCTTTATAGTAGCATGGTTTATAATCCTTTGGGTATATTCCCAGTAATGGGATCAGTGGGCCAAATAGTATTTCTAGTTCTAGATCCTTGAGGAATTGCCACACTGTCTTCCACAATGGTTGAACTAATTTACTCTCCCACCAACAGTGTAAAAGTGTTCCTATCTCTCCACATCCTCTCCAGCACCTGTTGTTTCCTGACTTTTTAGTGATCTCCATTCTAACTGGCATGAGATGCTATCTCATTGTGGTTTTGATTTGCATTTCTTTGATGACTAGTGGTGATCAGCATTTTTTTGTGTGTCTGTTGGCTGCATAAATGTCTTCTTTTGAGAAGCGTCTGTTCATATCTTTCACCCACTTTTGGATGGGGTTGTTTGATTTTTTCTTGTAGATTTGTTTAAGTTCTTTGTAGATTCTAGATATTAGCCCTTTGTCAGATGGGTAGATTGCAAAAAATTTCTCCCATTCTGTAGGTTGCCTGTTCACTGTGATGGTAGTTTCTTTTGCTATACAGAAGCTCTTTAGTTTGATTAGATCCCATTTGTCTATTTTGGCTTTTGTTGCCATTGTTTTAGTCATGAAGTCCTTGCCCATGCCTATGTCCTCAATGGTATTGCTTAGGTTTTCTTCTAGGGTTTTTATGGTTTTAGGTCTAACATTTAAGTCTTTAATCCATCTTGAATTAATTTTTGTATAAGATGTAAGGAAGGGATACAGTTTCAGCTTTCTACATATAGCTAGCCAGTTTTCCCAGCAGCATTTATTAAATAGGGAATCATTTTCCCATTTCTTGTTTTTGTCAGGTTTGTCAAAGATCAGATGGTTGTAGATGTTTCATGTTATTTCTGAGGCCTCTGTTCTGTTCCACTGGTCTATATCTCTGTTTTGGTACAAATACCATGCTGTTGTAGTTACTGTAGCCTTGTAGTACAGTTTGAGTTCGGGTAGAAAGAACCTCCAGCTTTGTTGTTTTTGCTTGGGATTGTCTTGGCAATGAGGGCTCTTTTTTGGTTCCATATGAACTTTAAAGTAGTTTTCAATTCTGTGAAGAAAGTCATTGGTAACTTGATGGAGATGGCATTGAATCTTTAAATTAGCTTGGGTAGTATGGCCATTTTCATGATATTGATTCATCCTATCCATGAGCGTGGAATATTCTTCCATTTGTTTGTGTCCTCTTTTATTTCATTGAGCAGTGGTTTGTAGTTCTCCTTGAAGAGGTCCTTCACATCCCTTGTAAGTTGGATTCCTAGGTAACTTATTCTCTTTGAAGCAATTGTGAATGGGAGTTCACTCATGATTTGGCTCTCTGTTTGTCTGTTGTTGGTGTATAGGAATGCCTGTGATTTTTGCACATTGATTTTGTATCCTGAGACTTTGCTGAAGTTGCTTATCAACTTAAGGAGATTTTGGGCTGAGATGATGGGGTTTTCTAAATATACAATCATGTCATCTGCAAAGAGGGACAATTTGACTTCCTCTTTTCCTAATTGAATACCCTTTATTTCTTTCTCTTGCCTGATTGCCCTGGCCAGAACTTCCAACACTATGTTGAATAGGAGTGGTGAGAGAGGGCATCCCTGTTTTGTGCCAGTTTTCAAAGGGAATGCTTCCAGTTTTTGTCCATTCAGTATGATATTGGCTATGGGCTTGTCATAAGTAGCTATTATTTTTTTGAGATACATTCCATCAATCCCTAGTTTATTGAGAGTTTTTAGCATGAAGGGCTGTTGAATTTTGTTGAAGACTTTTTCTGCATCTATTGAGATAATCATGTGGTTTTTGTCTTTGGTTCTGTTTATGTGCTGGATTATATTTATTGATTTGGGTATGTTGAACCAGCCTTGCATCCTAGGGATGAAGCCAACTTGATCGTGATGGATAAGCTTTTTGATGTGCTGCTGGATTCAGTTTGCCAGTATTTTAATGAGGATTTTTGCATCGATGTTCATCAGGGATATTGGTCTAAAATTCTCTTTTTTTGTTGTGTCTCTGCCAGACTTTGGTATCAGGATGATGCTGGTCTCATAAAATGAGTTGGGGAGGATTCCCTCTTTTTCCATTGATTGCAATAGTTTCAGAAGGAATGGTACCAGCTCCTCTTTGTACCTCCGGTAGAATTCAGCTGTGAATCCGTCTGGTCCTGGACTTTTTTTGGTTGGTAGGCTACTAATTATTGCCTCAATTTCAGAGCCTGTTATTGGTCTATTTGGGGATTCAACTTCTTCCTGGTTTAGTCTTGGAAGGGTGTATGTGTCCTGGAATTTATCCATTTCTTCTAGATTTTCTAGTTTATTTGCATAGAGGTGTTTATAGTATTCTCTGATGGTAGTTTGCATTTCTGTGGGATCGGTGGTGATATCCCCTTTATCATTTTTTTATTGCATCTATTTGATTCTTCTCTCTTTTCTTCTTTATTAGTCTTGCTAGTGGTCTATCAATTTTGTTGATCTTTTCAAAAAACCAGCTCCTGGATTCATTGATTTTTTGGAGGGGTTTTGTGTCTCTATCTCCTTCAGTTCTGCTCTGATCTTAGTTATTTCTTGCCTTCTGCTAGCTTTTGAATGTGTTTGCTCTTGCTTCTCTAGTTCTTTTAATTGTGATGTTAGGGTGTCGATTTTAGATTTTCCTGCTTTCTCTTGTGGGCATTTAGTGCTATAAATTTCCCTGTACACACTGCTTTAAATGTGTACCAGAGATTCTGATATGTTGCATCTTTGTTCTCATTTGTTTCAAAAAACATCTTTATTTCTCCCTTCATTTCGTTATGCACCCAGTAGTCATTCAGGAGGAGGTTTAGTTTCCATGTAGTTGTGCAGTTTTGAGTGAGTTTCTTAATACTGAGTTCTAATTTGATTGCACTGTGGTCTGAGAGTTTTTTGTGATTTATTTTTTTTTTTACATTTGCTGAAAAGTGCTTTACTTCCAACTATGTGGTCAATTTTGGAATAAGTGCGATGTGGTGCTGAGAAGAGTGTGTATTCTGTTGATTTTGGGTGGAGAGTTCTGTAGATGTCTATTAGGTCTGTCTGATGCAGAGCTGAGTTCAATTCCTGGATATCCTTGTTAACCTTCTGTCTCATTGATCTGTCTAATATTGAAAGTTGGGTTTTGAAGTCTCCTATTATTGTTGTGTGGGAGTGTAAGTCTCTTTGTAAGTCTCTGAGGGCTTGCCTTATGAATCTGGGTGCTCCTGTATTGGGTGCATATATATTTAGGATAGTTACTCTTGTTGAAATGATCCCTTTACCATTATGTAATGGCCTTCTTTGTCTCTTTTGATCTTTTTTGGTTTAAAGTCTGTTTTATCAGAGACTAGGATTGCAACCCCTGCTTTTTTTTCTTTCCATTTGCTTCATTTTGAGCCCATGTGCGTCTCTGCATATGAGATGGGTCTCCTGAATACAGTACATTGATGGGTCTTGACTCTTTATCCAATTTGCCAGTCTGTGTCTTTTAATTGGAGCATTTAGCCCATTTACATTTAAGGTTAATATTGTTATGTGTGAATTTGATCCTGTCATTATGATGTTAGCTAGTTGTTTTGCTCATTAGTTGATGCAGTTTCTTCCTAGCATTGATGGTTTACAATTTGGCATGTTTTTGCAGTGGCTGGTATCGGTTATTCCTTTCCATGTTCAGTGCTTCCTTCAGGATCTCTTGTAAGGCAGGCCTGGTGGTGACAAAATCTCTTAGCATTTGCTTGTCTGTAAAGGATTTTATTTCTCCTTCACTTATGAAGCTTAGTTTGGCTGGATATGAAATTCTGTGTTGAAAATTTTTTCTTTAAGAATGTTGAATATTGGCCTCCACTCTCTTCTGGCTTGTAGGGTTTCTGCCAAGAGATTTGCTATTAGTCTAATGGGCTTCCCTTTGTGGGTAACCCGACCTTTCTCTCTGGCTGCCCTTAACATTTTTTCCTTCATTACATACAACCTTGGAGAATCTGATAATTATGTATCTTGGTGTTACTCTTCTCGAGGGGTGTCTTTGTGGCATTCTCTGTATTTCCTGAATTTGAATGTTGGTCTGCCTTGCTAGGTTGGGGAAGTTCTCCTGGGTAATATCCTGAAGAGTGTTTTCCAACTTGGTTCCATTCTCCCATCACTTTCAGGTACACCAATCAAATGTAGATTTGGTCTTTTCACATAGTCCCATATTTCTTGGAGGCTTTGTTTGTTTCTTTTTACTCTTTTCTCTCTAAACTTCTCTTCTCGCTTCATTTCATTCATTTGATCTTCAATCACTGATACTCTCTGTTCCACTTGATCCAATCGGCTACTGAAGCTTGTGCATGCATCACGTAGTTCTCATGCCATGGTTTTCAGCTCTATCAGTTCATTTAAGGTCTTCTTTACGCTGTTTATTCTAGTTAGCCATTCATCTGATCTTTTTTCAAGGTTTTCAGCTTCCTTGTGATGGGTTTGAACATCCTCCTTTAGCTCAGAGAAGTTTGTTATTACCGACCTTCTGAAGCCTACTTCTGTCAACTCGTCAAAGTCAGTCTCCATCCAGCTTTGTTCCATTGCTGACGAGGAGCTGTGATCCTTTGGAGGAGAAAAGGTCCTCTGGTTTTTATAATTTTCAGCCTTTCAGCTCTGGTTTCTCCCTATCTTTGTAGTTTTATCTACCTTTGGTCTTTGATGATGGTGACCTACAGATGGGGTTTTGGTGTGGTATCCTTCTTGTGGATGTTGATGCTATTCCCTTCTGTTTGTTAGTTTTCCTTTTAACAGTCAGGACCCTCAGCTGCAGGTCTGTTGGTGTATGCTGGAGGTCCACTTCAGACCCAGATTGCCTGGGTATAATCAACAGAGGCTGCAGAACAGCAAATATTGCTACCTGATCCTTCCTCCGGAAGCTTTGTCTCAGAGGGGCACCTGGCTGTATGAAGTGTCAGTCGGTGCCTATTGGCAGGTGTCTCCCAGTTAGGCTACATGCGCGGGCAGTCTGTCTGTTCTCAGAGCTCAAACTCCATGCTGGGAGAACCACTGCTCTTTTCAGAGCTGTCAGACAGGGATGTTTAAGTCTGCAGAAGTTTCTGGTGCCTTTTGTTCAACTATGCCCTGCCCCCAGATGTGGAGTCTACAGAGGCAGGCAGACCTTGTTGAGCTGTGGTGGGCTCCACCCAATTCAAGCTTCTTGGCCACTTTGTTTACCTACTCAAACCTCAGTAATGGCGGATACCCCTCTCCCAGCCCAGGCTGCTGCCTGGCAGTTTGATCTTGGACTGCAATGCTAGCAGTGAGCAAGGCTCCATGGGCATGGGACCTGCTGAGCCAGGCACAGGATATAATCTCCTGGTGTGCTGTTTGCTAAGACCATTGGAAAAGCACAGTATTAGGGTGGGAGTGTCCCGATTTTCCAGGTACTGTCTGTCATGGCTTCCCTTGGCTAGGAAAGGGAAATCCCCCAACCCCTTGTGCTTCCCAGGTGAGGTGATGCCCCGCCCTTCTTCAGCTCACCCTCCGTGGGATGCACCCACTGTCCAACCAGTCCCAGTGACATAAACCAGGTACCTCAGTTGGAAATGCAGAAATCACCCATCTTCTGCGTAGATCACATTGGGAGCTGCGGACTGGAGCTGCTCCTATTTGGCCATCTTGGAATGATCAACCTCAACTCCTCTAGTTTTAAGCCACTGAGTTTTCTGAGATTGTTACTGCCACATAACCTAACCCATCCTAACTATCATATGCTTCCTCTTCACAAATATATACAATGTCCAGCTTTAATTCAAGGGTTAGCAAACTGCAGCCTACCTGTTTTATTTTTTAAAATTTTAATTATTTTTACTTCTTTTATTGTGGTAAAATATTTATGATAAGATTAACCATTTTAACCATTTTTAAGTGTACAGGGATTCTGTGGCATTAAGTACATTTGCATTGTTGTTTAACCACCATCCATCTCCAGAACTCTTTCATCTTCTGTAACTGAAACTCTCTACCCATTAAACACTTACTCTCCATTTCCCCTTCCCCCAGTCCCCTGCCAACCACTATTGTATTTTCTGTGAATTCGTTTACTCTATTCCAATAAAACCTTATTTACAAAAACAATATGGAACTAGAAAAAAAATCAAGACTTAAAATAATTTTAAGTAGAATCATACAATATTTGCCCTTTTGTGACTGGCTTATTTTACTGAACATGATGTCTTCAAGATTCATCTGTGTTGTTGCGCATGTCAGAATTTCCTTCCTTTTTAAGGATTAATAATACACCATTATTTATAAAACATTATGTGTATGTAAATATGTCACATTTTCCTTAGTTCTTTTACTGATGGACATCTGGTTGGGTTCACTTTTTGTCTATTGTGAATAGTACTGTTATGAACATTGATGTACAAATACTTGTTTTAAGCATCAAAACAAGTGGTTGCAAAAAAGCAGAATTTGAGAATTGTGAGGAAGAGAATGGATATTGTAGGAAGGACAAGTTTATTTCTTTTGTATGTATACCCAGAAGTGGAATGTCTGAGTCCTAAGATAATTCCATGTTTAACTTTTTGAGGAAACACCATATAATTTTTCCATAGTGGTTGCACTATTTTACATTCCTGCTAGTAATGCACAAGAGTTTTAATTTCTCCATGTCCTTGTCAACGCTTGTTGTTTTCTTTTTTTTTTTTAAATCGATAATAGCCATCCTAATGGATGTGAAGTGGTATCTTGTAGCTTTTATTTGCATTTTCATAATGTTTAGTGATATTGAGCATCTTTTTGTGTGCTTGTCATTTGTATATCTTCTTTGGAGATGTGTCTCTTCAAGTCCCTTGCTTATTTTTGAATTGGGCTGCTTATTTTTCTCTTGCTAAGTTGTTGCTGCCTGTTTTTGTAAATAAGATTTTATTGGAATTCGACTATGCCTGTTTATTTACGTGTTTTTTGGTGGGTGCTTTCAAATGTTAACAACAGAGTCGAATAGTTGTGATAGAAGCTGAATGGCACACAAAGCCTAAAACATTTACTATCTGGCCTTGTACAGAAAATGTTTGCCAAGCTTTGCTCTAGACCATTCTGTTTCTATTTCTACCTTCGATTTCCACTTTCCTTAGGGAAGCTGGTAAGTTGTTCTCTCCCTATCACTTGTGCTTTACTGCTGCTCACCTTTGTCTTCAAGGTGTGAGCCTTGGTCGATTGCAAAGACTAAAGGCTGTGAAAAAAGGCAGAATCTGGGAGTTGTGAGGAAGAGAACGGATATTATAGGAAGGACAATATTTCAAGACTGAGGTGAAAACACGAAAGTGGGATTCCTCAATGTTAATTTTTTTTGTTTTTTTCAGGTGAAGTCTTGCTCTGTCGCCCAGTCTGGAGTGCAGTGGCGCAATCTCAGCTCACTGCAAACTCTGCCTCCTGGGTTCACGCCATTCTCCTGCCTTGGCCTCCTAGCTGGGACTACAGGTGCCCGCCACTGCGCCCGGCTAATTGTTTTGTATTTTTAGTAGAGACAGGTTTTCACCGTGTTAGCCAGGATGGTCTCAATCTCCTGACCTCGTGATCTGCCCGCCTCGGCCTCCCAAAGTGCTGGGATTACAGGTGTGAGCCACTGTGCCCGGTCCCTCAATGTTAATTTTTTTAAAACTAATATTTGTTAGTGCTTTAAATGTGCCAGGTCCTGCTAAGCAGTTTCTATGCATAATAACGTTTAATCATCAGAACAAATCTCCGAGATGGTTACTCTGATTGTTAACCCCATTTTAAAAATGAAGGCACTGAGGCTACTTGCCCAGAGTTATATAACAAGTGGCTGAATCAGGATTTGAACTTAGGTCAGTCTAACCCCAGAGCCTAAGCTTAACCACTCAATCACTATGCTAAGCAGATACAAGCTGCATTTGGAGACAGATGGCACACCAACTAGGTTGGAGGAAAGGCTGTGTGTTGAGAAGTGGAGGTAGCTAAAGTGAATGTTGTAGATTTGAACCAAATTTCAGATGGCCTTGAATGGCAGGCTGTAGATTTTGGACTTTATCCTGAGAACTGTGGGGGCTTACATAATAAAAATCCATCTAGAGTTGTGAAAAATTGAAGGGCATGAGAAGAGCTGAGGCAGAGAGCTTTGGTAGGTTGCAGTAGTATTCAAGCACAATGATAAAGCCTTGAACTGGAATGCCATAAATTCAAAACTAGATAATAAAAAGTCATGAATCTGTGTTCTCAGAGTAATGACCTCTAAAGGTATTTCTAGGTTAATTTAGAGGAGATGTTGGTTGCCCCTCTCCTGTCTCTGTGTCCGTGGCTGAATTTTTCATCTACCACGTAGAGAATACTGGGAGATATGCCACAATAAAAATGGGAAACAGGATTCAGCATTCCCTGAAGTTACTTTTACTATTGCAGGCGTTATTTGTGCCTTTCTCAAGGCTTACTGGGGCTTTCTTCATGGTCACAAAGACTGAGAACTTTAACTTGATCTCCTTCCAGTTCCTAACATACTACAATCTTATTCTATTGTTGATATCAGATAGGGCTCTTTATAATATTTTTCTTACTTTTATCAGACAAGCAGAAAAGAAAGGGTCTTAATTTATTAATATTTAGGAGGGGTCTACAGATGGGATAAACTTGTTGCTACAACTGCTCAGATGCCATAAATGTTAGAGAGTTGGAGGCCTATCTACGCCCAAGAAGGTTCCTGGTATTAAGAAAGGTCTAAGATGGCCAGGCATGGTAGCTCACACCTGTAATCCTAGCACTTTGGGAGGCCTGGCCAACATGGTGAAACTCTGTCTCTACTAAAAGTACAAACATTAGCTGGGTGTGGCGGCAGGCGCCTGTAATCCCAGCTATTCGGGAGGCTGAGGCAAGAAAATCACTTGAACTTGGGAGGTGGAGGTTGCAGTGAGCTGAGATCATGCCATTGTACTCCAGCCTCGGCGACAGAGGGAGACTCGGTCTCCAAAAAAAAAAAAAAAAAAAAGGGTAGGAATGAGGCAGGCATTTTAGGTATTTCTAATGAGAAACATACAATAATTATATCTAGCTCTGTGGATTCATCTTAGTAGAGGCGCGGTTTCACCATATTGGCCGGGCTGGTCTCAAACTCCTGACCTCAGGTGATCCACTTGCCTCAGCCTCCCCAAGTGCTGGGATTATAGGTGTGAGCCACTGTGCCTGGCTCTATTTATCTAAAGTTGATTTAAATTATAGCGTATTCATAATACAGTCGATTCACATGATTTGCAGTAGTTGTGACCTATAAAGTCCCTGTAATCACTTAATACCAAACCATTGCTTCTTTTACCTATTTATGTATCTGTTTGTTTATTTTTATTTATTTATTTATTTATTTTTGGAGACAGAGTCTCGCCCTGTCATTCCGAGTGGAGCGCACTGGCGCGACCTCGGCTCACTGTAACCTCCGCCTCCTGGGTTCAAGCAATTCTCCTGCCTAAACCTCCTGAGTAGCTGGGATTACAGGTGCGCACTGCCTCGCCTGGCTAATTTTTCTTTGTAGTTTAGTAGAGATGGAGTTTCACTGTGTTGCCCAGGCTGGCCTCAAACTCCTGAGCTCAGGCAATCTGCCCACCTCGGCCTCCTAAAGTACTAGGATTATAGGCATGAGCCACTGCGCCTAGCTGTATTTATTTATTGTGCTTTAAGTTCTGGGATACATGTGCAGAATGTGCAGGTTTGTTACATAGGTATACATGAGCCATGGTGATTTGCTGCACCCATCAACCTGTCATCTAGGTTTTAAGCCCTGCATGCATTAGGTATTTGTCCTAATGCTCTCCCTCCCCTTGCCCCATACTCCCCGACAGGACCCAGCACGTGATGTTCTCCTCTTTGTGTGCATGTGTTCTCATTGTTTAACTCCTACTAATGACTGATACCAAACCATTGCTTCTAGGGGAAATACAGGGTTAGGTTCCTGCAAGCCTCTGGTCTCAACGTTTTCACCAACTGATTGATACATAACCTTATTTTATGTGCGTTTCTGTTTAAAGATATCGTATTTCATATATATTATTGATTCATTAACATGGAACTCATGGCCAACAGCACTATAATTCTTGCCTGAATGAAGCTTATCTAAGACATATATTTACTCTGTAAGACACATCACAGTCTTTTTGTGATTAGAGACACTTGACAGTGCTTTGGTGCTGTGCTTGGGGCCATTTTAAATAGCAAAGTCACCAACAAGAAAAACAACACTGAAATGCTAAAAACGTAGCACTAAACAGATCGCAAAAAGGATAATTATGTACAGAATGAGAGTTGAAACCAGAAGGCAGAGTGTCGCCTTGTTTGATCTGAGTCACACGTTGGGTGACTCATTTTTTCGCCACTCTGCACAGGTTCACTAATGGCCATGAAAACATCACGAGGATTGATCTTTGGGGTTACAAATAAATTTTAGTCAGTAGGCAGATTTACAAACATGAAATCTATGTATAACAAGGACTGACTGTACATAATTATGAATGACACTATTTCTAAAACAGAAGAGTAATTTGGTTAACTAGGTGCTAACCTATGCTTAGTTAATCCCTGTCTGAGAAAATCCTTTATCCCACACAGTTCTGCTTTGACCAGTAGGTACTAACTGGACCAGGTGCTTGCTTTGTAAATCTAAAACCCTACATGACAGCAAGGGGCCCTTCCCTAGTCCAGGTGGTAGAAACACCAGGGTAAGCAATGACTACTACCAGCCTACTAGTGAGAACTCACGACATACTTAATCTACTTTTGCTTTCCTATACACTTATAACAATTAGGGCATGAGAAACCTGGATGGGTTTTAATTTTGAGACAGGATTTCCATCATAGGAGTCAAGGACACAAAGTTAACCTTGCATAGACATCTCCCAAGACAGGGACATCAATTAAATAACTTGGAAAGGAGGATGCCGTTTGATGCAGTCCAAACAATTAGACCTGTACGTAGATAGAACAGGACATCTAACCTCGGTTTTGCCTAAAATATCTGGCTCAGAACTCTTGGCAAATTAAATTTTCATAGGTGAAAGCCAAAGAGGTGGGAAGGATGACTCAACCTAGTTAATTGCAAAGTTCGATACAATATTGAAAGCTATTAAAGCACCATCATAATACATTACTGTCCCACTTGAATAATGAGAACATTTGAGGTCATTTCAGATTTTGGAACCAATTGCCAGATGTGGAACTGAACCCCAAATTCCCTAGATACAAGAGGTGTCAGTGCTGGTTTATAGTCCTATACAGCAGAGTGGAAGCAACACCAGGTCCCACCTTGAGCATCATCTCCTGCACTCCTCTAGCACCCAGGGTCCTCACAGTGCTGTTGATTCCTATAAGCCTGCTCTGTGCTGCAGGACTTCATACGTCTAGGCCACTCATTCTTTCTCCTTCTATCAAAATGTCTGATGTTCTGGTCAGGATATGACCCACTTAGCCCTGTCTGAACTTTGTAGAATAATAAACCTGCTGCCTGCAAGCTGCTCTGACCATTTCCCGGCTAGTAATGGGTTAACTGAGTGTCAGCTGGGGTCCTTGGTCTGCAAAGAGAGCATTTAGTCACTTCTGAACTCCCTCTGCTGGGCAGCTCTCCTTACCACCACGTTCCTGTGGGGAAGCCGGGGACCCCTCCTGGCTACCTCTGGTGTTCTTCAGTACTGCCCTAAGCTTTATTAAAGTACAAACAGTAGCAGATACTAACATTAGAAGTTCTGGGGAGATAGAAGTGACAGTAGACAGCAAGGATGACTTCAAAGGAGAAGGTACTTTCACAAGGAGCTACAGATATTTTGAGATATAGTGTAGACTTCCCCAGCAGGCTGGAGCAAGATATGTGCACTCAGTGTTGGAGCAAATGCAACCTCAGGGGCATTAGAATGTTCATGCACGATACAATAATTGATGCCCATAATGGCAGCTCTGATATTCAGGGAATGTTAAACTATGTTCAGACACACTGCCAACTAGGACATAGAAGTAAAGCAGTCATCCTTCCTACCTCTATGGCTTTCACCTATGAAAATTTAATTTTCCAAGAGTTATGAGCCAGATATTTTAGGCAAAACCAAGGTTAGATGTCCAGGCCTATCTACATACAGGGTCTAATTATTTGGACTGCATCAAACGGCATCCTCCTTTCCAAGTTGTTTAATTGATGTCCCTGTCTTGGGAGATGTCTATGCAAGGTTAACTTTGTGTCCTTGACTCCTATGATGGAAATCCTGTCTCAAAATTAAAACCCATCCAGGTTTCTCATGCCCTAATTGTTATAAGTGTATAGGAAAGCAAAAGTAGATTAAGTATGTCATGAGTTCTCACTAGTTGGGTGGTAGTAGTCATTGCCTGGGTGATCTGGAGAGTGATTCTGTTTCATGGCTTCCAATTAAGCCCTGAATACTTACAGCAACAATCCTAACATAAACATGATACTAGCTAACATTTTACTGAGGGTTTATGATGTGCTGGATACTGTTCTAAGACCTTTACACATATTAACCTACTAATTCTCTGGATAACTCTATCAGGTAGTGTGATCACTAGTCTCCAAGGTAATCACCAATGATCCCCATGTCCTGGAATTCGTATCGTTGGGTGGTCACTTCCAACATTGTATCAGGGTGGGTCTGTGTGGCCAGTAGTGTAGGACACGAAGGATGGTATGTCCCATCCAAGATTAAACTACAGAAAATTGCAGCTTCCTTCTCGGAGAGGAACTAAGGACTTGATCCAACAGCCCACAATGAATGAATGTTGCCAACAACCACGTGAGGGAGCAAGGAAGCGGATCATCTTATTTCAAAGGACTGCAGCCCTGGCCAACAGCTCTACTGCACCCTCACAAGAGACCTGGGCAGAACCTCCCAGCTAAGGCTCTGTTGATTCCTGATTCACAGAAATGCCTGGTTTATGTGCCAAGTTTTGGGGGTAAATAGTTACACAGCAACAGATAACAAATACAAGTTGGTACTGTTATTTTATTTATTTTACAGAAGAACCAAGACACTGCCAGATACGTAACTTTCCCAAGCCGACCCTTAAGTGATGAGTTGGGGTGCAAATTCCAGGCTGTCTGTACAGCCTGTTGCCTCTAGGCTAGATTGTCTCTGGGCATTTGTATAGATGTGTATTGTGAGATCATCTGGGGTGCTCTTCAGTGTGGAAGAAAGGGTATAAATCTGTGACCACTATAGGAAGAATAAGCCCCCTGCTCACTGTGGGTCAGCTTTCTGCATCAAGGATGCTGTGTATGTAGGACTCTCGGCCAACTCAGGATCACTCTGTCAATCTGTGGCTTAAAGGGCTCAAGTGGACCTAAAGCCTGAGATCACTAGGCCTCTCTCTCCAATATTTGGTGCCTGCCAAGGATGTGGAATTGTGTCAAGGATAAAGAGAAACTGTTTAAAATATGGGTTACACCTTCGGGAAAGCTTTGTTTAGTCACAGAACTTGTTCTTGCTCCAAGCAGTGGGTTAAGTCCCATTTCATATTCTTTTCAAATTTGTATTAATTAATTCCTCTTCCCAATGACCTCTGGATGTGTCAGATTAAAAGCTCTTGGGAGATGGAGGTCCCAGAAGAGATGTTAGACATTTAGAGAAGTTGTAGACTATTCATTCCAGAGACAATGCACACTCAGGCTCTTAGCCTTCAGTTTACCACAGTGAAGTGTGGCCCGAAAGAAAAATACTCTTTGCAATCACAAACCTTGTATCATTTCACAATTTACCTAGCTCTTTTAACTTTTCAGAATGCCTCCACATACTTTTCTTTTCCCCTCAGAATATACTTATTCTGTCACAGAATTCCCCATTCTGTCCAGATGGGGAAAAGTGACTCAGGAGGCCAATTGATTCCATAAGGTCATACATTAAGAGACTGGTTTTTGGTGCTTACTGTGTCTTCAAAGCACTTTGTACATATTAACTCATTTAATCTTAACAATAGCCCTGTGAGGTAGATCTACTATCAGCCTTGTTTTTATAGATAAGAAAACTAAGACCCAGTTAATTAGCTTGACTTCAGAGCAAAAAAGCCGTGGATTTAGTCAGGATTTGAACTCAGGAATTCTGAATCATGGAGGCTGCCTGCCTCCAAAGCCTTCCAGGTTACCAGCCCATGCTGGTTTCACTGGTCATTAGGTTTTACTGTAATTAATTCACAGTATAGGCTGAGATCTGAACCCAATTTTACATTTTCAACTTTAATTTTGTTGCCATGTCAAACGTAAAATTTTATATCAGATGTTCATTTATTTGCAGGTGGAAACTTTTGTTTTAGAAAACGTAATGAGTTTATTTGTAAATATGGTCTATCTTTTCTGCTAAGCTGACTGCCGTGTTTAATGGAATGACCTTCACATGATAGCACTGTAAACCACAACCACCTGACTGTCATTCCTGAGTCCTGAGGGTGCCACACAGACCACATAGTGGCCTGGAAAGTTCCAAGCCACATGTCATTGCCAGTTGGACTTGTGACTTCAGATTGCATGTAGCTCCTGTCCCGGGGAGGGTAGGAGCTGGGAGGACCCGTTTTTTCTCTCTAGCCTAGGACCCAAATGGAAATTATGTTTAAGATCTTCTGTTTTCTTTCCCCAGGCCCCGACTGAATTTGACTCTTGAGGTCTTACCCCTCTGAGAGTGAGAACTGAGATTTGGGGCCGTCTGCTCATTGCCAATATTAGTTCTCCAGAGGGACAGAATGAATAGGGTGTGTGTGTGTGTGTGTGTGTGTGTGTGAGTTTATCAGATTAAAAGCTGACACAGTTACAAAGTGAAGTCCCATACTAGGCCGTCTGCAAGCTGGGGAAAGACAGAAGGTGGTAGTGGCCCAGTCCGAGTCCTAAAGCCTCAAAACTAGGGAAGCCTACAGCGCAACCTTCCGTTTGCATCCAAAGGCCAGAGAGCCCCTGGGAGGCTGATGGTCCAACTTCCAGAGCCCAAAGGTTGAAGAACCTAGAGTCTGATGTCCAAGGGCAGGAGGAGAGGAAGCAAGATCTCAGCATGCAGAGACAGCAAGAGTGAGAGGGCGCAGCAAGCTGCTTACTTCCTTCTTCTACGTGCTTTGTTCCAGCTGCACTGGCAGCCAATTGGATGGTGCCCACCCAAACTGAGGGTGGGTCTTCCTCTTCCAGCCCACTGACTCAAATGCCATTCTCTTCTGGCAACACCCTCACAGACCCACCCAGAAACAATACTTTACCAGTCATCTAGGCATCCCTCAATCCAAGCAAGGTGATACCTAATATTAACCATTACATTGCCTTCAGCATTTGTTACTAGTTTGTATGATTGATCATTTCTGTATTACTTATAGGAGGCAGTATAGTGTAGGGGTTAAGAAACTGGGTTTAGGGTCAGCTGGCCTGGCCTTTTTTTTTTTTTTTATTATACTTTATGTTCTAGGGTAAGTGTGCACAACGTGCAGGTTTGTTACATATGTATACATGTGCCATGTTAGTGCACGGCACCCATTAACTCGTCATTTACATTAGGTATATCTCCTAATGCTATCCCTCCCTGCTCCCCCGACCCCACAACAGGCCCCGGTATGTGATGTTTCCCTTCCTGTGTCCAAGTGTTCTCATTGTTCAACTCCCACCTATGAGTGAGAACATGCGGTGTTTGGTTTTCTGTTCTTGTGATAGTTTGCTGAGAATAATGGTTTCCAGCTGCATCCATGTTCCTGAAAAGGACATGAACTCATCCTTTTTTATGGCTGAATAGTATTCCATGGTGTATATGTGCCATATTTTCTTAATCCAGTCTGTCATTGATGGACATTTGGGTTGGTTCCGAGTCTTTGCTATTGTGAATAGTGCCACAATAAACATACGTGTGCATGTGTCTTTATAGCAGCATGATTTATAATCCTTTGGGTATATACCCAGTAATAGGATGGCTGGGTCAAATGGTATTTCTAGTTCTAGATCCTTGAGGAATCGCCACACCATCTTTCACAATGGTTGAAATAGTTTACAGTCCCACCAACAGTATAAAAGTGTTCCTATTTCTCCACATCCTCTCCAGCACCTGTTGTTTCCTGACTTTTTAATGATCGCCATTATAACTGGTGTGAGATGGTATCTCATTGTGGTTTTGATTTGCATTTCTCTGATGGTCAGTGATGATGAGCATTTTTTCATGTGTCTGTTGGCTGCATAAATGTCTTCTTTCGAGAAATGTCTGTTCCTATCCTTTGCCCACTTTTTGATGGGTTTGTTTTTTTCTTGTAAATTTGTTTGAGTTCTTTGTAGGTTCTGGATATTAGCCCTTTGTCAGATGAGTAGATTGCAAATATTTTCTCCCATTCTGTAGGTTGTCTGTTCACTCTGGTAGTTTCTTTTGCTGTGCAGAAGCTCACTAGTTTAATTAGATCCCATTTGTCAATTTTGGCTTTTGTTGCCATTGCTTTTGGTGTTTTAGTCATGAAGTCCTTGCCCATGCCTGTGTCCTCAATGGTATTGCTTAGGTTTTCTTCGAGGGTTTGTATGCTTTTAGGTCTAATATTTAAGTCTTTAATCCATCTTGAATTAATTTTTGTATAAGGTGTAAGGAAGGGATACACTTTCAGCTTTCTATATATAGCTAGCCAGTTTTCCCAGCAGCATTTATTAAGTAGGGAATCCTTTTCCCATTTCTTGTTTTTGTCAGGTTTGTCAAAGATCAGATAGTTGTAGATGTTTCATGTTATTTCTGAGGCCTCTGTTCTGTTCCACTGGTCTATATCTCTGTTTTGGTACCAGTACTATGCTGTTTTGGTTACCGTAGCCTTGTAGTATTGTTTGAAGTCAGGTAGCGTGATGCCTCTAGCTTTGTTCTTTTTGCTTAGGATTGTCTTGGCAATGCGGGCTCTTTTTTGGTTCCATATGAACTTTAAAATAGTTTTTTCCAATTCTATGAAGAAAGTCATTGGTAACTTGATGGAGATGGCACTGAATCTATAAATTACCTTGGGCAGTATGGCCATTTTCACGATATTGATTCTTCCTATCCATGAGCGTGGAATATTCTTCCATTTGTTTGTGTCCTCTTTTATTTTGTTGAGCAGTGGTTTGTAGTTCTCCTCGAAGAGGTCCTTCACATCCCTTGCATGTTGGATCCTAGGTATTTTATTCTCTTTGAGGTTATTGTGAATGGGAGTTTACTCATGATTTGGCTCTCTGTTTGTCTGTTGTTGGTGTATAGGAATGCCTGTGATTTTTACACATTGATTTTGTATCCTGAGACTTTGCTGAAGTTGCTTATCAGCTTAAGGAGGTTTAGGGCTGAGATGATAGGGTTTTCTATATATACAACCGTGTCATCTGCAAAGAGGGACAATTTGACTTCCTCTTTTCCTAATTGAATACCCTTTATTTCTTTCTCCTGTCTGATTGCCCTGGCCAGAACTTCCAACACTATGTTGAATAGGAGTGGTGAGAGAGGGCATCCCTGTGTTGTGCCAGTTTTCAAAGGGAATGCTTCTAGTTTTTGCCCATTCAGCATGATATTGGCTATGGGTTTGTCATGAATAGCTCTTATTATTTTGAGATACATTCCATCAATCCCTAGTTTCTTGAGAGTTTTTAGCATGAAGCGCTGTTGAATTTTGTCAAAGGCCTTTTCTGCATCTATTGAGATAATCATGTGGTTTTTGTCTTTGGTTCTGTTTATGTGATGGATTACATTTTTTGATTTGCGTATGTTGAACCAGCCTTGCATCCTAGGGATGAAGCCAACTTGATTGTGGTGGATAAGCTTTTCGATGTGCTGCTGGATTTGGTTTGCCAGTATTTTATTGAGGATTTTTGCATCAATGTTCATCATGGATATTGGTCTAAAATTCTCTTTTTTTGTTGTGTCTCTGCCAGGCTTTGGTATCAGGATGATGCTGGTCTCATAAAATGAATTAGGGAGGATTCTCTCTTTTCCTATTGATTGGAATAGTTTCAGAAGGAATGGTACCAGCTCCTCTTGGTACCTCCGGTAGAATTCGGCTGTGAATCCGTCTGGTCCTGGACTTTTTTTGGTTGGTAGGCTACTAATTATTGCCTCAATTTCAGAGCCTGTTATTGGTCTATTCGGGGATTCAACTTCTTCCTGGTTTAGTCTGGGAGAGTGTATGTGTCCAGGAATTTATCCATTTCATTTAGGTTTTCTAGTTTATTTGCATAGAGGTGTTTATAGTATTCTCTGATGGTAGTTTGTATTTCTGTGGGATTGGTGGTGATATCCCCTTTATCATTTTTTTATTGCGTCTTTTGATTCTTTTCTCTTTTCTTCTTTATTAGTCTTGCTAGTGGTCTATCAATTTTGTTGATCTTTTCAAAACACCAACTCCTGGATTCATTGATTTTTTGAAGGGTTTTTTTGTGTCTCTATCTCCTTCAGTTCTGCTCTGATGTTAGTTATTTCTTGCCTTCTGCTAGCTTTTGAATGTGTTTACTCTTGCTTCTCTAGTTCTTTTAATTGTGATGTTAGGGTGTCGATTTTAAATCTTTCCTGGTTTCTCTTGTGGGCATTTAGTGCTATAAATTTCCCTCTACACACTGCTTTAAATGTGTCCCAGAGATTCTGGTATGTTGTATCTTTGTTCTCATTGATTTCAAAGAACATCTTTATTTCTCCCTTCATTTTGTTATGTAGCCACTAGTCATTCAGGAGCAGGTTGTTCAGTTTCCATGTAGTTGAGCAGTTTTGAGTGAGTTTCTTAATCCTGAGTTCTAGTTTGATTGCACTGTGGTCTGAGAGACAGTTTGTTATAATTTCTGTTCTTTTACAATTGCTGAGGAGTGCTTTACTTCCAAGTATGTGGTCAATTTTGGAATAAGTGCGATGTGGTGCTAGGAAGAGTGTGTATTTTGTTGATTTGGGGTGGAGAGTTCTGTAGATGTCTATTAGGTCCACTTGGTGTGGAGCTGAGTTCAATTCCTGGATATCCTTGTTAACTTCCTGTCTCGTTGATCTGTCTAATGTTGACAGTGGGGTGTTAAAGTCTCCCCTTAATATTGTGTGGGAGTCTAAGTCTCTTTGTAAGTCTCTAAGGACTTGCTTTATGAATCTGGGTGCTCCTGTATTGGGTGCATATATATTTAGGACAGTTAGCTCTTCTTGTTGTATTGATCCCTTTACCATTATGTAATGGCCTTCTTTGTCTCTTTTGATCTTTGTTGGTTTAAAGTCTGTTTTATCAGAGACTAAGATTGCAACTCCTGCCTTTTTTGTTTTCCATTTGCTTGGTAGATCTTCCTCCATCCCCTTTTTTTGAGCTATGTGTGTCTGTGCATGCGAGATGGGTCTCCTGAATACAGCAAACTGATGGGTGTTGACTCTTTATCCAATTTGCCAGTCTGTGTCTTTTAACTGGAGCATTTAGCCCATTTACATTTAAGGTTAATATTGTTACGTGTGAACTTGATCCTGTCATTATGATGTTAGCTGGTTATTTTGCTCATTAGTTGATGCAGTTTCTTCCTAGCATCGATGGTCTTTGCATTTTGGCATGTTTTTGCAGTGGCTGGTACCGGGTACCGGTTGTTCCTTTCCATGTTTAGTGCTTCCTTCAGGAGCTCTTGTAGGGAAGGCCTGGTGGTGACAAAATCTCTCAGCATTTGCTTGTCTGTGAAGGATTTTATTTCTCCTTCACTTATGAAGCTTAGTTTGGCTGGATATGAAATTCTGGGTTGAAAATTCTTTTCTTTAAGAATGTTGAATATTGGCCCCCACTCTCTTCTGGCTTGGAGAGTTTCTGCCAAGAGATCTGCTGTTAGTCTGATGGGCTTCCCTTTGTGGGTAACCTGACCTTTCTCTCTGGCTGCCCTTAACATTTTTTCCTTCATTTCCACTTTGGTGAATCTGACAATTATGTGTCTTGGAGTTGCTCTTCTCGAGGAGTATCTTTCTGGCGTTCTATATATTTCCTGAATTTGAATGTTGGCTTGCCTTACTAGGTTGGGGAAGTTCTCCTGGATAATATCCTGTGGAGTGTTTTCCAACTTGGTTCCATTCTCCCCATCACTTTCAGGTACACCAATCAGACATAGATTTGGTCTTTTCACATAGTCCCATATTTCTTGGAGGCTTTGTTCATTTCTTTTTACTCTTTTCTCTCTAAACTTCTCTTCTCGCTTCATTTCATTCATTTGATCTTCAATCACTGATACCCTTTCCTCCAGTTGATCGAGTCAGTTACTGAAGCTTGTGCATTTGTCACATAGTTCTCCTGTCATGGTTTTCAGCTCTATCAGGTCATTTAAGGTCTTCTCTACATTGGTCATTCTAGTTAGTGATTTGTCAAAACGTTTTTCAATGTTTTTAGCTTCTCTGCAATGGGTTCGAACCTCCTCCTTTAGCTCGGAGAAGATCATCTGAAGGCTTCTTCTCTCAACTTGTGAAAGTCATTCTCCATCCAGCTTTGGTCTGTTACTGGCGAGGAGCTGCGTTCCTTTGGAGGGGGAGAGGTGCTCTGATTTTTTGAATTTTCAGCTTTTCTGCGCTGCTTTTTCCCCATCTTTGTGGTTTTATCCACCTTTGGTCTTTGATGATGGTGATGTACAGATGGGGTTTTGGTGTGGATATCCCTTCTGTTTGTTAGTTTTCCTTCTGACAGTCAGGACCCTCAGCTGCTGGTCTGTTGGAGTTTGCTTGAGGTCCACTCCAGACCCTGTTTGCTTGGGTATCAGCAGCGGAGGCTGGAGAAGAATGAATATTGCTGAACAGCAAAATGCTGCCTGATCATTCCTCTGGAAGCTTCATCTCAGAGGGGTACCTGGCCGTGTGAGGTGTCAGGTGTCAGACTGCCCCTAGTTGGAGGTGTCTCCCAGTTAGGCTACTCGGGGGTCAGGGACCCACTTCAGCAGGCAGTTTGTCCATTCTCAGATCTCAAACTCCGTGCTGAGAGAACCATTACTCTCTTCAAAGCTGTCAGACTGGTACATTTAAATCTGCACAGGTTTCTCTTGCCTTTTGTTTGGCTAAGAGCTGTCCCCAGAGGTAGAGTCTACAGAGACAGGCAGGCCTCCTTGAGCTGCTGTGAGCTCCACCGAGTTCGAGCTTCCCAGTGGCTTTGTTTACCTACTTAAGCCTCAGCAATGGCGGGCACCCCTCCTCCAGCCTCACTGCTGCCTTGCCCTTAGATCACAGACTGCTGTGCTAGCAATGAGGGAGGCTCTGTGGGTGTGGGACCCTCCCGGCCAGGTGTGGGATATAATCTCCTGGTGTGCCCGTTTGCTAAGACCCTTGGTAAAGCGCAGTATTGGGGTGGGAATTACTCGATTTTCCAGGTGTTTTGTGTCACAGTTTCCCTTGGCTAGGAAAGGGAATTCCCTTCCCCCCTGTGCTTCTCGGATGAGGCAATGCCTCACCCTTCTTCGGCTCTTGCTTGTTGGGCTGTACCCACTGTCCGACACGCCCCAGTGAGATGAACCCGGTACCTCAGTTGGAAATGCAGAAACCACCCATCTTCTGTGTCACTCATGCTGGGAGCTGGAGGCTGGAGTTGTTCCTATTCAGCCATCTTGGAACCATCTCCTGGCCTGGCATTTTATCTCTGTTCTACAATTTCTTTTCCTAACAACTCTCCTTCTCTTCTATGACTTGTGTAAACTGAGTAGAAGCAGCACTGAACATGGCTTGAGCCCATTTCTCCTACCCTGTGTCAAAGGCTGGGCCTCATTACCCTTTGTGCCTTCTGACCTAAGAGGCCACCAACAGTTCTTAAACTCTGAGGGTGGAGTCATGAGGGGAGAGTGGCTGGAAAATCTTCCTATGTCTGCAGAAATACCATGACTACCAGTGCACACAGTACTCTAGTGTTTACGTTAGAGAACTTTCTCACATGTAGTTTCATTAGATTCTCATAATTCCATCTACTAAATAGGACAGTTATCTTACCTATCCTAAAAGATTATCCTAAATGGTCTTACAGAGGTTTCATGGTGTGATGAAAGGGTAACACGAGAATTGTAATTCATGTCACACTGCTTTGCCCATTGCCATGCTCTTTCAAGAGCTTTTCAGGACATTATAAAGAAGATCTTATAGAATACCCAATCACTAGCTTGGAGCCCGATAATTTAAAGTTCACTATACCAACAGAAACAACCATAATCAGATCAACTTATAGTTACTGAATGCTTACTGTGTGCCAGGAACTGTGCTGAGAACTTCACGTGTATTATCTCATTTAAGCTTAAAATGAGAACCCAGGCAAGCTTTGCCCCTCAAAATGTGGTCCACAGGTCAGCAGCATGGGCATCACCTGGAATCTTGTTTGAAATGCAGATCTCAGGTCCTGCCTCAGACCTCCTGAATTAGAGCCTGCATTTTAACAAGAGACCAGGTGATTTATGTGCACATTAAAGTTTGAGATGTTCCTCGCTTCTCTGTGAGGAACTGTCAAAGCCCATTTTACAGAGGAGGAAAGGGAGGCTAAGAGAGATTTAAGTAACTTACATATTCATTTATCCAGTGGAATAAAACCAGGCAACTTGCCTCAAAAACCTTGCACATCACTACTGGTCACCTTCCTCCTTTGAGCCTTAGCCTGCACACCTGATATATGGAAATAATTGCGTCTTGGAGCTTTGATGTCATTTTGTGAAATGCAAGAATCACGCAAAGTGGCAGGCTCAGTGTTTGGCCCACAGATAAAGAAAGGCTTGATATATTTTCTGTAAAATAGTCTTTCTAATACTCACTTGTCAATATTCTGAAACTTCTACCATAACGCCTGCAAAGGACTTAGCCAGAATTTAACAAATGATGCTTATTATGTGTATAAGAATGAAAACCTGTGGTTGAGGACTGGACTGAGCAAGTATTTTTGCATGAATTTCCAGGCAAAGTGTGATTTCTGATTGTTTGCAAGGACAAAAACCCTTTCTGTACCCCGCCCCCCCCCAACACACACACACGCGCACACACACACACTCCTGTTGCAAGAAACCTGGAGTGAGATAAGCAGGATCAGAAACACCATATCTACCCAGAGGCATCAGGCTTCTCTTGAAATTATTTGCTTAGCAGGAAGCAAGCTGGACCACGAGCAAATGTCAGTTTCTGTATTTTCTAGCAATATCTCCCTGCTATGGATGTGATTCTGGAAGTGTTTCAGCCTGAGTGAGTGAATGCCATTTTTTAATTTAGGAGCAAACTATAGTCGGCTTGAAATCTGTAATACAATCTATACATTCTTAATTGCTCCAATTTTCTTCACTGTGTCCTTTTATGTCATAAGGCCCCCTTTCTTTGTCACCAAGGAGATATCTTGGTTGGCACACACTGTGGGGGGATCACACAGGGACATGACATACTGGGATCTGGCCACTGGGAGGCTTGCTGGTGTCACAGGTGTGAGTCTGACCTCTGACTGATGAGCACTGACCCCTCACCCACTCTTTGTACTCTTCTGTACCCTCCTCCTGGGTTAAGCACCATCCTGCTTTGTACACATTTTCCTGGGGTGACCAGTGCCATTCACCTTTCTTTGAATGCCTTACATTGTGTAGCTACTAAATCTAGGGCTTCTGTTGTCATTGTTTTCCATTTACAGTGAGACAAGGGTACAGTGGCCAAGGCACCCCAGTTTAATAGATGGCCTAAGTTGAACTCCTGGCTCTGCAGTTGACTTAATTTTTTTGTGACTTGGTTTGTCTGTATTAGGTTGGTGCAAACATAATTGTGGTTTTTACCATTACTTTCTTTTTTTTTTTTTACTTTTTTTTTTTTTTTTTTTTTTTTTTTTTTACCATTACTTTCAATGGCAAAAACTGCAATTACTTTTGCACCAACCTGGTAAAAGGGTAATAATAAAAATACTTACCTGCTTTATAGGGTTGTGAGAATTTAGACAAACTTAGAACAGTGGATGCACAGTAAGTATTCAGTGATGGCTCTTGGTACCTTCCCCCTGCCCCCCCCCAGAAAATCTGTCATCTGGTCAGGACATTTTTGTGTTTTCCTTTAACAGATGAATAATTTGGAGTCACCTAACTACAGGTTCATAATCCTTTGTGCCAAAAAAAACTGAAGACAAAAGGGAATTCTTTTTTAAAAGTAATTCATTTGATGACCAAACTGACATGATGGTATTTGTGATCTTTCATTCCAGTTTGTATAAATATTTGTGTCACTGAAACGTAATGTATTTGGTTTTAGATGTGGCTACATGCACTGCTGGGGAGTTGATGAAGTTCTCTGAGCCTCAGACTGCTTGCCTGAAAAACAAGGTTAACGATTCCCCCCTCTTTAGGAGACTATAAAAAATGAGGAGGCAGAGCCATCCCATTTCTCTTCTCCCAAAGGGAGACTAACGACAGCTAAGACTTATAGAAGTAATTTAATATGACTGTTTCCTGAATGGACCATTTAGTGTGTCTCTTGTGTAAACAATTGGGTTATACCATTAAGGTGTGCTAAGGCCCAGTTCTTAATTCTGCAGGCTCCCAGGCAAGAAGGGAAAGAGCCAAACACTGCTCTGTGCACCAGTCAACCCTGCAATCCTGTTTTCTTCCCTCTTTTCTACCAAGCACTTATCTAATGTGTTCTGATCTGTTGAGTTATCTTCTTCTTGTCCTTCTCCCCTCATTGGAATGCAAGCCCTCTAGGGAGGGGTTTCTCAGTCTTGGTCATTACTATGTTCCCAGAGTTTAGAACAGTGCCTGGCAATCCACTAATTGTGAATAGTGGATGTGTGAAATAAATGAGTTAAGGAGCGGAAAAGGGAAACTCAACCTGGAAGACCCTTATTCACTTTATACGATGGTGTCTGGAGAGCCAGATTCTACCTCTTTTCCCCACTTTAAAATGTTTCGAGGAGCTTGGAAATCCTGCTGGCATCATGGGAAAGCAAACCCTAGACTTTTCCAGACCAAAAAGTATAGACTTGAGAAAAATGCATGAGGCAAAACATCATATCCCTAAAGCAGTTTCCTCTAGTTAGGGGATGAGGGAGGAAGGAGGGTATGGGGTTGGAAGTGTTAGGATTGTGGGATTTAATTATTTTTGTAAAATATTGTTACTTTTTAGAAAAAGAATCACAGGTAAATATAGCAAAAGTGTTTAGATTTGATAAAACTTGGAGGAGGGTACATGGATATTTAGCATATGATTCATCACAGTGTTCTCATTGTTGGAAAGATTTTACATTATAACATACTATGAAAAATAGAGATTCTGTAAGATCCAGGAGACTCCTTTCTGTGGTTAGGGGTGATTTCACTGAGAGATGGATGGAATTCACACATGGACCCTTGCAGAAAGAGGTGACTGGGAGAGAGAGAAGCAGGAACCACAGGGCAGGGCAGCCAGGTAGGATCTGTGGAGTATCCATGAACGATCCTCTTGTGGAGGGTTCATTTCCTTGGGGACTTTTCCTCTGGCTTCTGGAAGCAGTTAACAAACACAGCCTCTCCTTCTCTCCATGAGGTTACTCCCTTTTAAAATTTGTCCTAACCCTTTAGTGAAGAAATTCATGAAGGTATAGCTTCTTGCAACAGCCTGGGGGAAATGGAAGACTCGCTCCTATCCCGGAGAGGAAGCCTCATCCTGTTGAGTTGACAGTCAGGATTTCTGCACATGGCCATTAGTGCTGTGAAAAGTTGCTCATGGTGGGGGTTAGGAGGGATGGAGGATGAAGTCTTGATACTGAGAACAGCTCCTCAGGAGCCACTCACTGCTGTATAAAGCCTGTGCTTATCCTCATATGTTAGGAGGCTGGAATTTGAGCAAGAAAGGGAAGTGGACATCTGGATTTTACAAGTGTGGTAGATATGTAATAGAATGTCAATGGAGGTCAATCTCCAAAATTGGGTTGAAGTCTGTACTAGTCTGTTTTCACGCTGCTGTTAAAGATATACCTGAGACTGGGTAATTTATAAAGAAAAAGACATTTAATGGACACACAGTTCCATGTGGCTGGGAGGCCTCACAATCACGACAGAAGGTGAAAGGCACGTCTTACATGGTGACAGACAAGAGAGAAATGATAGCCAAGCAAAGGGGGAAACTCCTTATAAAATCATCAGATCTCATGAGACTTCTTCACGTCCATGAGAACAATATGGAGGAAACTGTCCCCATGATTCAATTATCTCCCACTGAGTCCTGCCCACAACATATGGGAATTATGGGAGCTGCAATTCAAGATGAGATTTGGGTGGGGACACAGCTAAACCATATCAAAGTCCAAAACCTTAGACTAGGGGATAAGTATCCTCATATTGTAAAGACAAGTAATAGACACATCCAAGCCAGTCTTACTAAAAGATAGAAAATCTGATCCAGCAAATAGCACCCCATCCAGCCACATTTTCAGCTTATAAAGAAATGAAAAGAAATTCGAATGGGTTTTATTGGAAGGAGTCCATGTAAATAGAGATCCTTGCCTTTTTTCCTGGATGTTTCCAACAACTCTTCCCCTCCCCCAGCAAGTGAGGCCTCCCAGGAGGACCCCCGTAGAGACTGGCAGTGCCCACAGCCTACAGAAGGGCGGACTGGTTCCTCAGTCCTGGTGGGAGGTCTGTTGGGGAGTGTCACCATCTGTATGGAGCATGGAGAGGGAGTTCCTGAGAAACCTCCTGTGTCCACAGGTGTGACATTAAGACTGAAGCCTGTGTCCTGCAAGTTCTGAAGGCAGGAGGGTATCTGAAGTAGCCCCCAGAGGCAGAGGGTGGGTGGGCTGTACCTGAGCAGATTTATAACAAAGATGAGTTCCCAAGGACCAAGGTAACAGGGTCATCTGGATGAGATCCTTTTCAAAGATCACCTACAGTTAGATCTTTTGGGGGTTGGACTGCTGAGGACAGGAGGTGGTGGTGATGCAGGATTTTTGCTCCTTAGTTCAGCTAAATGTGAGTTCTTGTCTCACAACCAGAAAAAATTAGGCATGCAGAAACATTGAATGGTGAGAAGGATGGAATTTATTAAATGAAAAAAGCTCTCGGCAAAAGAGGGGATGTCCTTCCAACAGGTTTTCACCTCCCTAACTAAATATCAGGGCTACCACACACGCCCTAAAGACTTTAGGCCACTCCTTCCTTGCATAAGGATGAATTCCTGGTGGCTCCACCCCATTCCCCCAGTGCACAGGCAGGCACGCCCAGTGCACAAGCCATAGATTGTATTGGAAAAGGCAACATTTGATTGGTTAAAAGGCATGATTCAGAAAGAATCAATTGGGAAAGGGAGGGCAAACAGGGGCAGAAGTTTTCCCTCTGGGTTGCAGGTTTCATCTGGAACCAGTACTTCGGTCTTTCAGCTTTCAGGCTACTTTAAGCTTGAAGGTGGGGTCTCACCCGGGACCCTTCCCTATCTGCCTAGGCATTTGTCTGCCTCGTGCCTTCATCAGAGCGAGACTGAAAGGGCCAGAGAGCCAGAGAGGCCCTTGCCCAAGTCCGAGAGGCAAGGGCCAGAGAGCCCCTTGCCCAGGTCCGAGAGCTCAACACATCTGCGGGGAACCTTGAAAGTATGGACGTCTTCACCACTTGAGGGCTGATGTCCAGCTTGGGTGATCTCAGGGGGAATTTCTGTAGTTTGCTCCTCTTCCTCCTTGGCTCTATGAGGCTGAGAGGGAAGGAAGATAGAGAAGGAAAGGTGGAAAAGGTATGAGAGACCAGTTTGGGCACCTTCATACCTACTGTAGTTGTCTGACCTGCAGGTTAGGCCTGAGTTAAGGGGGAGGAAAAAGTTGTAAATGTGATCTTGGTGTTTTGATGACTCTACTGGACTTTTCAATATCTAAGAGTGAGTCTTACTTAAAGCAAATGAAAGAGGTGGGGAGTTGCCTGAGCTCTTGTCTAGGGATGGGACAGGAAGCTTTGACATAGCAGACCAGCAATGGGAGAAAAAAAGAGGTGTTTCCTGGTTGTACCTTGTTGTGACTATCTCATTTAATAAGCCACACAGAACCTGATATGTTGCTGTAAATGGCAAATTCTTGGTAAGTGCTAAGTGAAAGGCAGTTTTGTGATCATCCTTTTTTTTAATCTTCCCTATGTACCAAGTGAGTCAGAACCAAATCACCACTTTGCAGGCACAGAGGGTACAAGGTAACAAGAGGTAAGCAATGCCTGACACCCAAAAATCCAAGAAAATGTCAGTAATCA
Organism: Macaca fascicularis; assembly: GCF_037993035.2. Taxonomy (NCBI): domain Eukaryota; kingdom Metazoa; phylum Chordata; class Mammalia; order Primates; family Cercopithecidae; genus Macaca; species Macaca fascicularis. The sequence goes on along the minus strand of NC_088391.1, from coordinate 26,862,994 downwards.
AATCATACTTTAAAATTCACCCTCCGACCCACTTATCTGGGAAAATGCCAAGGAAATAAATAGGAAAGATGAAGTCTCTTAATACACAATACACATTAGTATTGAACAAATGTGCTGTCCTTCCCAGGGGAACAGGATGTGTTGACCCACCTTCAGTGACATTTCCCAGATGCTGTCCCTGAAAAGCCCCTTTATAAAGCCTTCAAGACACTTCAGTAAACTGGGGAAGGAGTTGTGGTTTTCAATGGTCCATAAGTCATGGGAATTGCAGGGTGTGAATCCATTCCTGCTCTTCTTGGCTTTGGTGTGGGATTAGCATAATTCTGTCTTTTAGTAAGCCTAAGTCATGCCATTTCTCCATGCCTGCATCTTATAAGTGGAGAAGAGCCTATGTACAAACTCTCAGGGTAAGGAGGATCTGGAAGGCATGACTATGCTAGTGAATATCAATTTTCATGACATGAACTGGCCTGGGGAAAGCATAGATGATTGAAATACACGCATAATCCAAAAATGTCATCTTAGTCAATTGCTTTAATCCTTACCAGTTATCTTCACTGAGACTTTAAGTTCTTAATAGACTAGTTTGAGTTTTTTTTTTTTTTTTTTCTTCTTGCTAACCTAATACTTGGGGATAATGACAAGCACTGAAATGAAAAGAAAGTAGGTAAAGTGATGGGACAGGGTAGTTGAATTCGTAAACTGGATCATCAGCCTTTGAATGCTTTGGAGTCAGCTATAAATACTCTTTTGTGATTACGTGTAAGCATCTGGCTGATTTAAACCCAGTCTGTGAAATGTGACAGGATAGATGTACCCTGCACCTGTTTTTCTTCCTCTTTGGATTTGTTAATAATGAAGCTTATACAACTCAAGAAAATTACCGCTGACAGAATCACAGGAGGCTCAGTGCTTTGGGCGGTATAAATTTTAGGCGATTAAGTCTGCATTTGAAGCAAACCTTTGTTGGGTAAGACCATTTCCTGGAATAGAACACTACTGAGATTTGCCATGATTGATTCTGAGAATCTTGGGGTCACTTTCCCTAGTATTGTGAGAAAAAAAACCACCCACACATAAAATCAATACGGTCAGGAATAGCATCTACTGAACAGTTTAACATGTCCTTCTCTCCTTTAGGAAATAGCTTATTTTTCAATCACAGGAATACTTTGCTCTTTTGAATGCTGACCCTACCTTTATTCGAGCTGACCGTAGACAATAATTTAACCACAACAAAAAAATTTCTTTAAATGCATGATGGAAGTTGACTCATTAATGTGGAGAGAAACATTTAAGGAAACAGAATCTGTCTAAATCTAGCTACCCTGTTATTCAGCTGCAGCCCAGGGACCTGCCTGAGCCTATGTACAGCTCTCCGCCCCCACTGAGACCTCCAAATACTGTCCACTCCTGATTACCTTAATTCATATATATACACCCCAATCATTTCATTCATTTATTATATGTCTTATTTATTTGTTTGTTTTTTATTTTTTGAGATGGAGTCTTGCTCTGTTGCCCAGGCTGGAGTGCAGTGGTATGATCTTGACTCACTGCAACCTCTGCCTCTCAGATTCAAGCAATTCTCCAGCCTCAGCCTCCTGAGTAGCTGGGACTACAGGCGCATGACACGTGTCCAGCTAATTTTTGTAATTTTAGTAGAGACGGGGTTTCACCATGTTGGTCAGGATGGCCTTGAACTCCTGACCTTACGTGATCTGCCTGCCTTCGCCTCCCAAAGTGCTGGGATTACAGGCATGAGCCACTGTGCTCGACCTCTTGTTCATTTAATTCATTGTTATACATCTTGCTCATTTTGTTCATTTGCTGTACATCTCCTTGTTTATCTCATTGATTTGTCATTCAGCTCTGCTCATTTGCTGGGACAGGGCTGGCCAATGGAAATAGAAAAAGCTTCAGGACAGAAGGAATGACAGGAACCTTGTCTCCTTACAACAAAGACTGAATGAATGTGGGAAAACCTCAATCAAATCCAGGGCGGTCTCACTATCCAAGGAACCAGGTTGAACTTTAAAAGGGCCAGGGTACCCCAATCCTGTCTAAAATATGGGTTTGGTTTCCAAGTAAGAAGAACCAGTAACTGGTTACAACTCCCAAGGGGACTGACAAGTACTGGGCAAAGTATCTGAGATTGCCTGGCTCACTGGTTGGAACTGAGGACCACTGCTTGTGTCCCCTCCCTCTGGAATGGTGGTAGATGGTTGGGGGAAGGGGGGATTAAGATGGTAGCAGGTTCTGGTCAAAGTAGGAACACCCTGTGGAATGGGAACAATGCAGAAAAGTCATAACCTTATGCTTGTATTGCACTTAGAAAGCTCTGCTTCTTGATAATCAGATTTGAGGTAAGAGATAACTAAGAATTTTTCAATTTGATGCTGGACTGGACTTTACTGCTTCATAGTTAAGCTGTCAGATGAGTGATCTTAGTGTATTTTCAGTAGCCGGAGTTGGGTGATGCTTCTTGAGGACAGGCTCTGTGCCTTATTCACCCTCCTACATGTTTGAGCACCTCTCACTAGGCATTGGACACAGTCGACATGTCAGGGCAACATTTGAATACGTATTTGAATGTTTTGATATTAAGCTTACTCTACAACCTTATCCGTTATTTTTTCTCATTTCAATAGACTTTGTGGTTAGAAAGACCTGAATTTGGATTCAAGTTGTGTTAGTTAATAGCTGTAAGACTTCAGGCAAGTTACCTTCTCTGAGCCTCCTTACTCACCTCTGAATTGTGGATGACACAGTTACATCTTAGCATTATTATGAAGATGCAGTAAAGTAGAAAGTATAACACACCTAAGGGTGCTAACAAGGAGGTGCTGAATCTTTTGCTGAATCTCCTTACTGTCCCGGACCATTGTGAGACCCTCCCTCAGTGGTTAGTGTGCCTTTCATGCATTACTCTGAACTATTGTTTTTATCATAAGATATATTATCTTTATTTCCTAATAAAACAAAAACAAGTTAATTTATTCATGGATATAGGCCTGGAGTTCAGCATAGCCAGGATTCAAATCCCGTTCTTTCTGACTCATATGCCCACAGACTCTTTTTGCTCTTATTTCTCCTCTCTGTTGCAATTAGCAAGATTCTAGCATTAACTGTATTTTATTTTACTCTGGCACTTTGAAAATTGGATCAAGTTTTTGCAGTTTTGTATTCTAGCAGAATCACATATGATAAACACAAAGCAGACAAAACAAAATGCTAAATTGCTGTGGTTATGTTTTGCTGACTCAATATCCCATTCCTCAACTAGCAGAAATTGGTTTCCTTTGTGCCTATGTCTGCACTTTCATGTATACTCACGTGTGGTCAGCTGAAAAATGCCTCCTCGAAAGATATCCACGGCAGCTGTGACCGTGATCTTATTTGGAAAAAGGGCCTCTGCAGGTGTAATTAAATGAAGGATGTTGACATAAGGTGATCATTTGGGATTGCTCAGCTGGGCCCTAATTCGAATGACAAATGTCTTTATGAGAGAATGGCAGAGGGAGATTTGAGAGAGATAGGAGTGAAAACACAGAGAGAAGAAGGAGGCAATGTGACCACGGAATAAGAGATTGGAGTGAAGCAGCCACAAGTCAAGGAATGCCTAGAGCCACCAAAAGCTGGAAGGCACAGGAAAGGCGCCTCCTGGAGGGCCTTCTAAGGGAGCACAGCCCCACCGACACCATGATTTCAGACTTCTGGTTCCCAGAATTGTGGAAGAGTAAATTTCTGTTGTTTCAAGTGGCGAAGTTGGTGGTAATTTGCTACTGAAACCCCAGGGAAGTAATATACCATGTTTTCATCAGTATATGATAAATATAATGAGAAGAAATTATATCTCTTGAGGGCCTACCCTCTTCTGTGATTTCTATCTCAGACATTGCTCCAAGCTTTGAAGTAACTATCAGCTTTGTTTCTTATCTTAACTAAGATATAAATCTTAATGCAGCAGCTGCCTCAGCTGGTGGTGTAGCTGCAGGGTCTGCTAACCCATCTTGAATAGAGCAAGGTCAGATGACTTCTAACGGAGTTTGGAGAGTTTGGAAAACTAGGTCTTGAAGACCCAAGGTCAGCTTTTTTGTCTTTAATCATTTGCTTAGAGGAAGGTGGAAAGGTGAGGTTCGAATTTCCATTAAATATGGAAAGTATTAATTAGGGAAATGGGCAAAGAAGATTGTCTCATTACCTGACAAATTAATTTTAGCTCACCAGCAACATGGTGAGATCTGAAGATCCTGCCAATGAGTAGTTTAATACATTCTTTGCAAGGAGGTGACAACTGCCACAGTGAAGAATGTGCATCATTTTAAAATGAAAGTAAATTCCTGTAGAATACTATTGAGGTAAAAATCAGAGTGATCTCTTGACGTCTAGAAATGAATGAAATGACCAAGGGTTATGTGTAAGAGGTTGGTAGTGGATAATTGCAGACTTAAGATGGAAAATGAAATAGATTAAATCTTAAAGACTGAGAGAAGGATTCTGTTTCTGAAGCTAATGCAGTACAACCTCTGTATCTTACTAGTGAGGAGAGAAAGGAGAATGGCATTCTGATGAAAGAAACCTGTCCACAGTGATGATTTCTCTAAGGGCCTATTTTCATTGTCAGAAAATCCAAGAGACAAATTATGTTGCGAGGGCACAGAATTAATCTTTCTCTGAACAACAACCAGAACAAAAATGCAATTAAAAATATATAGATTTACACCTGGAAGTCAATCTGTTCAAAAGGATGCGGTTCCTCTGAGTGTCAGGTGAGTAGGGACTCACGCACGAATTAAACAATCTTCCTGCTTACAAGAGCTGTGGAAGTTGGATTTGATTTCAGGTCAGAGTTGCTGGTCACTCAGAGGTGGCCTAGCTCTGTGCTGCGGGAAGGGCAAATTAATTCTGGTGAGCAAAAAATAGAAGTGGAGATGTTCCTGTTCTTCCCCATTTTGTCGCAATTTTATAAATTCTCTGTTTTGCTGTAATATCCATCATCAATTCTGCTTTTTCATGGCTGATACTGGGTCAGAGGCATCAGACAACTGTCCCTATGGCTCAGGTCCCTTCCTCTCTCTCTCTCTCTCCCTCTTCCTTCCTTCCTTCCTTCCTTCCTTCCTTCCTTCCTTCCTTCCTTCCTTCCTTCCTTCCTTCCTTCCTTCCTTCCTTCCTTTCTTTCTTTCTTTCTTTCTTTCTTTCTTTCTTTCTTTCTTTCTTTCTTTCTTATCTAAATAAGTCCCTATCATTATCTTAGTGCTTGAATGAAAGGTTAAAAAACAGAATATAGAAGGCAACAGTCCCTTCCCTCCAATTGTTAATGTCTACATGTAATTTTCTGGGGAAATAGATTAAAAAGAATGTGTAATTTTTGGAAATCAGCTATTCAGTGGTAAATATAAGGCATGATTCTTCTTGTCACATAAGTATAAGGATTTTTAAAAATTACCTAGAAAGAAAACTAAAATAAGGAAAGCAGTGAGTGCTCTCTCTTGGAGATTCCTATCACTATCACATCTGGGTTATCTGGGACTCCTTGACAAGGTTTTATTCATGTTGGGTGTATATTATCATTGTTGTGTAATAAACTAGCTTAAGACTATCATCTTCAAATAGCAGACATTTATTATATCCGAGATTCTGTGGGTCAGAAACCAAGAAGTGGCTTAGCTGGTGGTTCTGTCTCGGAGTCTGTCCTGGGGTTGTTGTGAAGCTATTGGCTAGGACCATAGTCACCTCAAGTGTCAACCGTGGGAGTATCTATTTCCACGCTCATTCACGCAGTTGCTGGCTCTTGGCAGAATGGGCAGTTAGCAGTGGCTGTAGCCAGGCTGGCCTTGCTGAGTGGAAGTCCATGTTTCTGAGCTCATGCATAACCTCCATCCTTGCCTCCACTGCCTCTTTGTGAACCAACTGGGCAATGACAGGAATGGCAGGGAAGGAGGCTGACTAGCCTCCACAGACTGGCCATCCAACCCACCTGAATATTATAATCCTTCCCTGAAGTCTCTTTTCTCATGAGGGACACAAATATCTTTACACTCTACTCATTTGAACATATCTCTCTACATACTTCTTTCCTAGACTTCCTAGCCACCAATTTTCTAGTTGTGTTTCTTTCAAGTGTCTGACCATCCCACCAAACAATTTATGAGCCACAGCTCATATGGACATCTCTCTTTCTTGAAAAGTGAACAATCTGGTGCACTGCTTGAAGTTCAGCCCACTGGAAGAACCTCCCTTCACCTTCTGGGTTCTTCCAGATTGGGACTGTAATATTGCAGCCCTCCACTTTGGTTGGTAACTGCATGTTGCACAGAACTACATGTAATCCAAACCTTATATTTTTTTCTTCAATCAAATGATTGTAGAGAACTCCCTAAGAAGCCATAGATATTTGTGTGTGTGTGTGTGTGTGTGTGTGTGTGTGAGAGAGAGAGAGAGACAGAGAGAGAGAGAGAGAAAGAAAGAATATAATGTATCATGATTGGGATCATTTCTTGTCAGACTTGTGTCTAAAGACCTGCTTAAGCCTGACCTCATAGTGCTGCTGTGCATGCCCATCTCTATAGCTGGGTGAGTTAGAACACACCCAGTTCATAATTAATGTTTAATGTTAATGGCAGTTCAGGTTTAATGTTAACTTGATATCCTATGGACAAATATTCAGTCTCTACCAATGCCCAGCAGCAAACCAAATGCTATTTCTCAAGATGAGTGTAATTATCTTCAGAGGTTGGAATAACTTTGCTCCAAAATCCTAAGCATCTTCACTATAATTCGTGTATAGGGGCCTGCCAAATGCTTCAAACAGCATCCTTATGGGCCACTACCACTTCAAGCACCACCAGATCTGCTGAGTTATACAGGCCATGTAGCAGAGCACCTTGCATGGCAGCCTGGGCCTGTTGCAGACCCTCTCTCATTTTAAGCACCACTAAAAACTAGCAGCTCCTATGGATCACTTAGTAAGTGGGTTGAGGTATACATTGCCCCTCAAATCAAAAGAGGGCTACTAGGTGTTGTACTTCTTTCTTACTGGCAGGGAGGACCAGGTACAGTAATTGTCTTTCTCTTGGAAAGGCTATCTCAACATTCCCCAGACAAGTGGGCCTCTAGAAATTTAATTGAGGTGGCAGGCCTGGAATTGTTGTGGAATTTATTTTCTATTCTTTGGTATTTTAGTATCTTATCAATGTATCTAGAGTAGTTGCTATTCCCTGATCACCAGGACCAATCAACATCACATCATCAATTTCATGGACATCCTGTGGAGGGGAAAGGAAGTCAAGGTCCCTGCAAACTTGATCTTGACATAGGGCTGGAGAGTTGATATACCACTAAAGTAGGTCAGTAGGGATATTTTGCCAGTCTTCCTAGCTGGAAGCAAACTGCCTCTGATGGTCTTTACTAATAGATCTAGAAAAAAAAATAATTTCCCAAAGAAATTCCTGCATAACAAGTACCACCGGATGTGTTTCCAAATGAAACCACGTTTGGAAGAACACCTGCAATTGGAGTCCCCACCTAATTACACTTATCGTAGTTCACTGTCATTCTCCAAGACCTGCCTTCTTCAGAAGCCAAACAGGCAAACTGAATAGGGATGTGTTAGGAGTTGGGAATAAGCACCCCTGCGTCTTTCAAGTCCTTGATAATGGCACTAATCTTTGCAATTTTACAAGAATGGTATTGCTTTTGGTTTACTATTTTCCTAGGTAAAGACAGTTCTAGTGGCTTCCGCTGGACTTTCCTACAGTACTAAGCCTCATTCCATGGTCAGGGAACCCATGTGGATATTCTTACAGTTTGTGAGCCTATCTCTTCCAATTACACCTTCTTAAAATGGTATAAAAACCATACATCGTGTTTAGACTCACTGGGCCCACTATAACAGACCTGAGCCAAAATTCCATTGATCTCATTCACCTGACCTCCACAAGCTTCTTTTGTTCTGATGTGATAGAGAAGTGACACTTAGGTTTCCAGGAATTGGTGACAGTTTAGAGTCAGTGTCTGGTAAACCCGTAGAAAGCCTGATTATTTCCCCTTCCTCAATGTGCAATTATTCCAGTAAATGGCTTCAGGTACATTTTGGGACAGCTGAGAAGATTAATAGTATACAGGCACTTTTTTGGAAGCATAGCAGGGTTTCTTCTTAGAAGGATCTGGCCTCCTCTTTATTTAAGGAGATCTAGGCCTATCCACTGGCTCAAGCTGTGGATTGAGTGAGGGACTGTGACTCTGTTTTGGTGATCCAAGTTTCCAAGACTTCTGTTCACTATCTCTAGAGCTTTCCTCCTATACAAATCAAGTAAGATTTTAGTCAGCCGACCTTATATTTCAGTTCTAGGGTTACCATGATCAATTAGCCAATACTGAAGATCTCAAACTATATGAATACTGCTTTGGCTTTGCTAAGCATTATGGTAACCAGGCACAACTTGCTCGTGGATTGTAGAATCAGCTCTTGCCTGAGAGTTTTCAGCCTACCATTCTCCACAATTTGCCCTGCAGATTTTGCTTTGCCTAGCCAACCCTGGCAGTCACTAATTCCTTGCAGTAAGTCTCTTAATACATATTTCCCATTGGTTCTTTTTCTCTGGTGGAGCTCTGACTGATACAGAAGCCATGCTTCCTCCCATTATTTTCAAGCTTTTATTCTCATGTCATTCCCTCATATTTCATTATTTGTCTCCTCATTGTTCAGTAGCAGCCATGGTATATCAAACAAGATCATCTTTAGTGGCATAAAACTGATTAATGTCTTATTTCAAAAAGAGATTTATTGTTCTCATATAACTATTAGTCTAAAGGTGGCAGTCCAGGCTCATTCCTCAAGGGAAACTTCAAGGATCAAGGTTCCTTTTAACCTGCTACTATTATCCCTAGGACATGGTTTTCCCACTCTTGATTTTAAGGAACTAGCAAAGTTCTTCTAACCTTTTCTCTACAGCTTTGTGCCTGGATACTAGCAGGAAGGAAGAGGAGGAGCAAAAGTGGAAGGTTTGTGCCAACTAGTTCTTATCCTTTTTAATGAGGAAAACAAGAGCATCCCTATTCTGCTCTTATCTCACCGAGTTCCATGGCCATTCTGAGCTGCAGTAGAGTCTAGGGAGGTGAGTATTTTTTATTGTGCATATTTTCTTCCCAAACAAAAATGGGGTTCTCTATGGAAGGAAGAGATGCATAATGGATATTGGAAGTTCCTACTGCTTGGGATTTTTTTCTTTTCCGAGTTTGTATGTGTTGAAGTTGTTGGATAGACACAAGAAGCAGATTGAGGGATCTGCGGAAAGGGAGAGGAAGAGGAGGAGGGGGCTGTCAGAGGAGTAATGGATGCTAGGGGAATGGATTCCCTCCAGTTTTAGTAAATGTACGTAATTTTCACTGGGTGTAAACTCTCATTCTCTCCTTAAGAGAGAAGGCTTGGCAGGTAAGGATTCCTTAAACTTCAAGCCATTTCTGCTGCCTTTTCTCTCTGAAAGAACCTCTTTTTCCCCATTATTGCTTGCTGAGTCTTATGAGGGTTTGCTTTGGCCCACGATACCTGTTTGGTGATCTTGTATCTTCTCTGTCAACAACCAAAGTGACTTCTTTGGGTTTGGGTTTCCATTTTTCCATTCCTTGGAGACATTGTCTCTAAATCTGCTGTCAAAGTAAGAGAATGACTCTCAGCTTACGATTTTAGGCTGAGTAGTTAGGAAGGACAGAATTTATAACATCAATGAAAGAGTTACTTTCAGGCAGGTGGAACTTGGGAAGATACCAGGTCATACTATACAGAAGTTTCCTACTTGGCCTAAACACAGATGTTTTGGCTGTGGAAATTCTCCTTAAACTCATTCTAGTGTCACTGACTATCCAGGTCCCATCTGAACGCTTCCTAAATCCCTGTGGAATAAACTTTGAACAGGGTGGCCTACCCTGCAGAAACCTCTGTCCTATGGTCATCACAGTATTTAATTAACAAGACATCAGCTGTACTGAATATTAGTTAAGTGGCAGGCCTTTCTGCCAACAACTTATTAGCATGCCATCTTCTGACGCTGTACCAGAATAGAACATTGATTATTTGGGGGCAGGGCCGTGGTAGTTAACACATTTGTTATGTGCAACTCTGTACTATATCCTCTAGTATATCTTATAACTTGTACATATATAAATTGACAAACTGACAGGATGAAGCTACGGAAGCTACTGCACCATAAAGTTTCTGCATCTAGACTAATAATGAATATGGTGAGATAAACCTGGTGTCACAGTTCATAAACTATGTAGAAAATAATGTTAATTTCTCTTTTGCTCCAAGATAAGTATTGCTAGTCTCAATGGAAAACTATTCAAATTATCAGGGTTTCTCCTTAGATTAGTAGGTTTTAATAATTTAAGTCGTATCTTTGATTTCTAAGCTGTCTCCATGGTAACCTAGTTGGAAGTCTTCGTGGCAACTAAGTGGGTGAGAACATGTCCCACGGCCACTTTGACTTGTGAAAAACTGCCAATAGCTGTTTATTCTTATCAGACACAGAGCGTCTCATTAGAGCTGAATTATCCCCAAAACTTCATACTGAAGAAGATTTAGACCCTTCCATTTCAGGATGGGGGACTCCTCTGCTCTCTGCCTGACATGATACCACCTACCCCCATGTCCCACCCATCCAGCCCATGTTTTCTATTGTGGTACGACCAGTGTCCAAATTCCCTGATTCTGCTGGAAATTCAAACCTCTCAGAGGCAGAATGGCTTGTGATTGCTAATACGGTCATTGTTTGTGACCTTTATGTACCCTCTGTGATGACCTTGTGATTTTCTGCCTTCTCCGAGCCAGGAATATACTTTGTCAGCTGATCTATCACCACATTTGGATAAAGTTCTCTTCATGTTCATGACCCACTTCTGCGTAATAACAACATAAAGTGAAGGAAGAGGAAGGGAGGCTTAGAGCACTCAATTCTTCATTGCCTGCCATCCCATTCTCTGGCAGCTCATTAGACAAGGCTGCCAAATCCCAAGGTGAGATGTCAGGTTACTTTGAAAACTACATTTACTAAAAACTTCATTTGTAACAGACACCTAGGGGAACATAAGAGAGTGTCACAGAACAATTAGCTGACAATATTTTTTTTTCTGAATCTATTATTTATCCTTTTCTTGCAACTGTCGGAACATATTTGTTTGGGTAGCCATTTCAAAATGTTGGCAGGAGTTTGTAGAAATCCATTTTTTTAGTTTATCTTCTATGGTGGTCTCATGGAGCAGTTGTCTTGTTCATATCCTAGAGAGATACAGCCCACAGGAGTTCAGAGAGTTAAGGCTGAGTAGCTAGGAATTCAGGGAGCATTCAGATGGGGCCTGGATGGTCAGTGCCACTAGATTGAGTTTAGGGAGAATTTCTACAGCCAAAATACCTTTGTTTGGGCAGAGTAGGGGACTTCTGTATGGTGTGACCTGGTATCTTCCTATGTCCCACCTGCCTCAAAGTAACTCTTTCATTAATGTTATAAATTCTGCCCTTCATAACTACTCACTTACCTAACTCAGGGACTTCAGGTAAGCTGACTAGGGAAAGTGCAGGATAAGAAATCCTGTCATAAATATATTGTAATACTTCAACATCTCATTTACCATTTCTATCCTCTCTTTCTTTTCTTTCTTCCCACAAAAAATTCTTTTAAAAAATGGTAATTTCTCAGATTTTTAATCTCTTCAGATCAACCACAATCCTGCATTCTGTGGTTTAACTGGCCATGGCAGAGACCACTAGCTGTCTGAGACAAATTTGTGCTCCTCTGTACACAGTGGGCAGCTGCCCAGTGAGACTACACTTCCCAGAAGCCTTTGAATCAAGGCAGGGTCACATGACTAGTTTTCACCAACAGAGTGTGAGTGGAATAATATACTCCTCTTCTGGGCTAGGGTTTTAAGAAATGTTTGTGTATTTTCTACTCTTTCTTCTCTGGATATTTGGCTGGATTCAAAGAACTCTGAAACCCAAGGTGATGGAGGAACCACAGGATGGAAGGTGCCTGAATCCTGAATGACTGTGGGGACAGTTTATAAACATTTTGGCGTGCCATCTCTATCACATAAACTTCTTTTGTCTTCTTTTATTGCTTCTTACCTTCCCATGATTTTCCTGGGCAAATGGCTAATTAGAAGAGTAAGATGAGGTAGAGGGTGAAATAGAGAGATGATAAATTCTGCTTTGGGGATATTAATCTGTGTTGTATGTGAGATGTCCAAGTGAAGATGTCAAGCAAAAATGTAGATATTTGCGCCCTGGTGTGGTGGCTCATGCCTGTAATCCCAGTACTTTGGGAAGCTGAGGCCACTGGAGGTCAGGAGTTGGACACCATCCTGACAAACATGTTGAAACCCCGTCTGTACTAAAAATACAAAAATTAGACAGGTGTGGTTGTGGATGCCTGTAATCCCAGCTACTTGGGAGGCTGAGGCAGGAGAATCGCTTGAACCTAGGAGGCAGAGGTTGTAGTGAGCTGAGATCATGCCATTGCACTCCAACCTGGGCAATAAGAGCAAAACTTGTCTCAAAAAAAAAAAAAATTAGATATTTGCCTATGGATTTCAGAGGAGAAATGTGGTGAAAGTAAAAGTTTCAGAGTCAACAACCTAATACTTGTATTTAGCTCCAAAAGAATTGTTGAAACTTTATAGGGAAAGAGGGTAGAGAATAAAGAAGTGTCTGAAGTTGAGACTTAAGATTCCTCAACATTTAGAGTTTGGGTGGGAATGGAGTTCAAGAAAGAGCAGAAGGAAAAGTAGAAGTGATATCAGGAGAGCATGAAGTCAGAGAAGCCAAGAGAGAAATATTGTTCAAGACGGAAGATGTGGCCACCATTATGAGTTCTACTGAGTGGTGAAGTAGCTATGGGAGCCATTGGTGGCCTTGACAAGAGACATTTCCTGGGATGATGGTTGGAACCTAGACTAGAGCAGATTGAGGAGAGAGCCAGCAGTAAGGCTACAGAGAAAAGGGAGCACTTACACACTACTGGTGGGAATGTAAATCCACTGTGGAAAACAGTTTGGAGATTTCTCAAAGAACTGAAAACAGAACTACCATTTGACTCAGCAGTCCCGTTACTGGGTATATATCCAAAAGAAAATAAATCAAATAACTTAAAACGGAACTACCATTTGACTCAGCAATCCCATTACTGGGTACATATCCAAAAGAAAATAAATCATCTTAACAAAAAAGACACATGTTCTCATATGTTCATCACAATACTACTCACAAAATCAAAGAAATAGAATCAACCTAAGTACTCATCAACCGTGGATTGGAAAAAGAAAATGTGGTAATATATACCATGAAGTACTATAGAGCCATAAAAAATAATGAAATCATGTCCTTTGCGACAACATGGATAGAGCTGGAGGCCATTATCCTAAGTGAATTATGCAGGAATAGAACACCAAATATCACATATTCTCATTTAAAAGTGGGAGCTAAATACTAGGTACTCATAGACATAAAGATGGCAATAATAAGGCCGGGCGCGGTGGCTCACGCCTGTAATCCCAGCACTTTAGGAGGCCGAGACGGGCAGATCACGAGGTCAGGAGATCGAGACCGTCCTGGCTAACACGGTGAAACCCCGTCTCTACTAAAAATACAAAAAAATTAGCCAGGCGTGGTGGTGGGCACCTGTAGTCGCAGCTACTCAGGAGGCTGAGGCAGGAGAATGGCGTGAACCCGGGAGGCGGAACTTGCAGTGAGTCGAGATTGCGCCACTGCACTCCAGCCTGGGTGACAGAGCGAGACTCCGTCTCAAAAAAAAAAAAAAGATGGCAATAATAGACACTGAAGACTACTGGAGGGAAGGGGTGAAAGGGGGAAGAATTGAAAAACTAGCTGTTGGGTATATACTCTGTACTGGGCGATGGGATCATCTGTATCCTAAACCTCAAAATCATGCAATATACCCATATAACAAATCTAAAATAAAAGTTGAAATAATGGTGTTCATCATCATTAGCTATTAGAAAAATGCAAATTAAAATTACAATGCAGGCTGGGCCCGGTGGCTCATGTCTGTCATCCCAGCACTTTGGGAGGCCAAGGCGGGTGGATCACGAGGTCAGTAGATCGAGACCATCCTGGCTAACACGGTGAAACCCCGTTTCCACTAAAAATATAAAAAATTAGCCAGGTGTGGTGGCGGGCGCCTGTAGTCCCAGCTACTCGGGAGGCTGAGGCAGGAGAATGGCGTGAACCTGGGAGGTGGAGGTTGCAGTGAGTCGAGATCATGCCACTGAACTCTAGCCTGGGAGACAGGGCGAGACTTTGTCTCAAAAAAAAAAAAAAAAAAAAAAAAAAAAAGACAATGGAATATCACTACACATCTATGTGAATGGCTAAAATAAAAATTAGTGACAAGACCTAATGCTAGCAGGTTGCAGGGAAACTGAATTATTCTTACATTGTTGGTATGCATGGGTGGGAATGTAAAATGGTACAGTCACTCTGAAACAGTTAAGCAATTTCTTATAAAACAAAATATGTATAGTACACCTCAGAAATTTCACTCTTAGGCATTTATTACAGAGAAATGAAAACTTACATGCACACAGAAAACTTATACATGAATATGCATGAATATGCATAGCAGCTTTATTTGTAATAGCCAAAAAGTAGAAAAAACCCAGATATTATTTTTACATGTGAATGGTTAACAAACTATAATACACCCATACAATGTAATATTACTCAGCAATAGAAGGGAATGAACTATTGATACTAGCTACAATTTATATAAATCTTCAGAATTTATGCTGAGTGAAAAAAAATCAATCCCCAAAGATTAACTACTGTATAATTTCAAATACACATGCAGATACACACACACACACACACACACACACACACACGCGCGCATATAAGTATTTTTTAAATGATACAACTTTAGAAAAGGAGCGCATTAATGGTTTCCAGGGCTTAGGGAAAGAAAGTTGGGGCCCGGGGGCGGGGGAGATGAGGCAGAAAGGGGTCAGGACAGAATGAGAGACAGGCGGGTGTGGTTATTAAAGGGCAACCAACTGGAGGGATCCTAGTGATGATGGAATGGCTCTGTGTCTTGACAGTGGTGAAGGATATATGACCCTATATACATGTGATAAAATTAAGTACAACTAAATAGATGCACGTGCATACACGTGCACAGGACAAAAAGCTGCTCAAATCTAAGTAAGATCCATTGATTATATGAATATCAATATCCAAGTCATGATATTGTATCATAATTTTGCAAGATGTTACCATTGGGTAAAGGGTACATGACATTGCTGAGTTTTATTTCTTATAACTGCCCGTGAATCTACAAATTTCTCAATTAAAAATTTGGTTTATAAAAAGCAAAAAAATAAAGAAATTACATAAAAAGAGGGGCAGGGAAATTAGGTAGAATGGGAAGGGATGTGAAGTGTGGGGTCAAGAGGAAGATTTTCTAAAGATAAAAAGTACTCGAGCCTCTTCTAATGCTATTGGAAATAATCCAGTGGGGACAGGGAAAGAAATGATGAGGAAAGAGAGGAAAGGAGGGAGAGAGAGACAGAGAAAGAAGAGAAGTCCTTGAGAAATAGATGAGTGATGAAGAGAGAAACGCCAGTGGGGGAACTGAGCTTTGAGAGCAGGAGGGACATGTCTTCCACTCTAACAGGAGAGAAGGAGAGGTATCAGTTAGGTGAGGATGCAGGCATATTTGGTGGTGGCAAGATGAAGGATTTTATTTCTATTTTCTGAATGAAATATGAGGTGGAGACCTCAGATGGAATTGAGGGGAAGGAGATGGTGAGAAAAGTCTAAAAAGAGTGGGCATGAAGGTTGTAGTAGCCAAGGATATCCAGTCCGAAACCCTGAAATCTGTAAATGTTACCTTACAAAATACATGGCAAGTATTTTGCAGATGGGATTAAGGATCTTGCCTTGGGAAGACTGTCCTGGATTACCTGAGTAGGCCCTAAATGGGATCACATAAAAGGAAGGCAGAGGGAGATTTCACACAGACACTGTGTTAGACCATTCTTGTATTGCTATAAAGAAATACCTGAGAGTAATTTATAATGAAAAGAGGCTTAATTGGATCACAGTTCTGCAGGCTGGACAGGAAGCATGACGCTGGCATCTGCTTAGCTTCTAGGGAGGCCTCAGGAAACTTTCAATCATGGTGAAAGGCGAAGCGGGGAGTAGATACGCCACATGACAAATGCAGGAGCTAGTGAGAGAGAGTATGGTTGGAGGTGCCACACCCTTTTAAAAAATTATACTTTAAGTTCTGGGGTATGTGTGCAGAACGTGAAGTTTGTTACACAGGTATACACGTGCCATGGTGGTTTGCTGCACCCATCAACCTGTCATCTACATTAGGTATTTCCCCTAATGCTATCCATCCCCTTGTCCCCCACCTGCTGACAGGCACTGGTGTGTGATGTTCCCCTCCCTGTGTCCATGTGTTCTCATTATTGAACTCCCACTTATGAGAGAGAACATGCAGTGTTTGGTTTTCTGTTCTGTGTTAGTTTGCTGAGGGTGATGGTTTCCAGCTTCATCCATGTCCCTGAAAAGGACATGAACTCATCCTTTTTTATGGCTGCATAGTATTCCATGGTGTATATGTGCCACATTTTCTTTATCTAGTCTATCATTGATGGGCATTTGGGTTGGTTCTAAGTCTTTGCTGTTGTAAATAGTGCTGCAATAAACATATGTGTGCATGTGTCTTTATAGTAGAATGATTCATAATCCTTTGGGTATATACCCAGCAATGGGGTTACTGGTTCAAACACACCTTTAAACGACTGGATTTCATGTGAACTCAGAGTGAGACTTCACTTATCAAGGGGATGACCCAAGCCATTCATGACAGATCTGTTCCCATGATCTAGCATCGCCTGCCAGGCCTTACCTTCTGCACTGAGGGTTACAATGCAAATGCAACATGAGATTTGGGTGGAAACAAACATCAACACTATATTAGACACATAGAGGAGAAGGTGGTGTGAATATGGAGCAGAGGGGCTACCAGCCAAGAAATATCACTTGCTACCAGAAGCTGGAAGAACTGGGGGATGAATTCTCTTCTAGAGCCTCCAGAAAAAATGTGGCCCTGCTGACATCTTGATTTTAGCCCATCAATACTGCTTTCAGACTTCTGATCTTCAAACTGAGATAATAAATTTCTGTTGTTTAAGCCACTAAGTTTGTGATAACTTATTGCAGCAGGCATAGGAATTGAATGTAAAGGTACTCTACACTTGTATTTCATTCAGTAGCTCTCAGTAAGACACTGTGAGGTGAAATAATTTCTCCTAGGATAGTCAGTCACCTAGTACTTATTAGTACTTTTGTTAGTACTGGTACTAATAATCTAGCTAGTTTTCTGTGCTGCTGACAATTTCCACATTTCACAGACAGACAGACAGAGAGACAGTCACACACACACACATTTTTTCTCCCTGCAAAAAGTGCAAATTTTTGAAGGCAAGCACCTGCTCTATAGGTTTTTTGTTTTTTTTCTAAAATGTTCCTTTATTGTGCTTAGAACAGTACTGGGATGTGACAGATACTAAAAAACTAGTATTTGAATTTAAATGAAGTAGTCACTTAAGTATGCATTTAATTTTGTTTTAGTTCATATACAAATCTATGGTCTTTTGGCCTGTGAATTTTGGGGAAACAGATGTGTTTTTCACTGTACTGTTAACAGAAAGAGGCAGTGGATGGGAAAGCGGCTGTCCATGGTGCTGCGTGAGCTTGTTTTGACATGAAGCCTCCTCTGTCTAGGGCTTCACGACTCCAGTTCTAATGCATTTCCCTGGGACAGAACTGTGTTTTCTGAAGACTTTACAAAAATGCTTTTATGAAACAGTCTTGGTAGTGTTGAATATTTTACTTTTTGAGTCAGATAATTTGTTTCAATTAATTTATTGTTGATTTTTCTTCACTTAATGGGATATATATATATAATTTTTCCCATACTTAATAGAATATGTTCTGCTTTCTTAATTCCTGGGGCACTTTGCTTTGATCTTCCACTTCCTCCTTATCTAGGCCTTCACTTCTAGTCTGGTTTATTTACCAAGTAAAGAAATGTTTTAAAAACACTTATATGAGAATGTAGAATTGACACAAAACAAACAGGATGTGTTCTCAAGTAGATTATAATTCATTAATCTATCCATTTATTAATCCATCTATCCATTATCCATCCATTTTGACAAATATTTTTCAAATACTTATTGTGGCCCAGGCCCTATATTATGGGTATAATAAAAATAATAGTATTAGTGATAATAAAACATGCCATCTCTTTCATCAAGAAGTATACACCTGGGGAGGTAAGGGAGATAAGTGACTATTGTATTGTGTGTTTTAAGTGCTATGGTAGAGATGAGAACATGCTGCTTTAGCAGTATGG
Source organism: Macaca fascicularis (assembly GCF_037993035.2). Taxonomy (NCBI): domain Eukaryota; kingdom Metazoa; phylum Chordata; class Mammalia; order Primates; family Cercopithecidae; genus Macaca; species Macaca fascicularis. The sequence continues at coordinate 26,844,551 of NC_088391.1, read as the reverse complement.
TGGAGGGCCATCTAGCCATCTAGTCAGGGGCAAGTGGTCTGGGAAAGGTAAAGAGAGCACAGAGGAAGTCAATCTCAATTGTGAAGAACCATAGATTAGCTGGGTGAGGGTTATTCTAAGCATAACACAATATGGCACCACCCGACCTGAACCATTCTTTGAGATAAGATACAGTCTCTTGGTACTCCATGGAGCTCTCCTTGATTGACCTAACCTAAAGTTACCTCAGTCTCCTCCAGTTTCCAGAATGTATGCTATGTATGGTGTGTTTCCCATCTGCCCTGCACAGCTTGGTGTGGTGGGAGCACCAGGGTGTGGTTGAAAAGACTGGGGTTGAGTCTTCCTCCACCTATCTGCCAATGCTTCTTGACGCACATGCCTTTTCACTCCTACCTTCCCACTTTCCATTCCAGCCATTCTGACCTACCTGAAGTTCCTTCATGTGCATTTCCCCATAAATTCCTGACCTTTGCAGGGGCTAATTGCTTGGTCAGGTAAGCCCATATCCTCTTCTCCCATCTTGGCATGACTAACTCCTATGTATCAAACTCAAGTATTTTCTACATAATATTTCCTTGATATCTGTAGTTAAATTCTCCTCCAGTGTGCTGCTGCAGAACTGCAAGCATCCCTCTGCAGTGCACTTATCACAGCAAAGGACAATCGTCCTTGCCACTCTTATTCTCCAGCAGACCTTGAGCACTTTGAAAATAGAGACCATGGCTTGTTTATCTTTGGATCCCAAGTAACTTGTATAGTGTCAATGACATGATAGGCATTCAAAACGTATTTAATGAATGAATGGGCAACTGAAATAGGCAATAGATTGACTGTTGTATCACTGAGTTGGTTGTTAATAATCCTTACCCAGCAGCTAACAATATATATTTTCTTATGTAGGCTCAAAAACACTCTGCATTTAATCACATACAAGATCACTGTACTTAAGGATTAAAAAATGTCTATTCCATTGCTAGAAATTTAGTAAAATATGTTCTAGTTATAGATGATATGGTTTGAGAAACTTTAACAAATAAAGAGTTGAAATTGGGTAGAAAAATACAATCTATTGATTAGATCTAATTCTACTGCTTGGAACAAAGTTTTTGATTTTAAAGAACTCAAGAGGCATTATGCAGTGTATTTCTGCTGCTGAGAAAGTTAATTTACATTAGGTAAAGAGGACTAATATTTGATGTAATGTCAAGAGTAATTAAATTGATGATCACAAAATATCTTTCTGGTTTAGCTTTTATTGAAATGAAGCTGCTGTTTTAATCCCCCTTTGAGATGGAGTGGGAGTGGGGAGGGTATGATATCTCATTTTCAGGGTAATTTACGAAATATGTCATTTTCAGTGGGACCATTTGTGAATTACCAATAAGGGATTTGAAAAGCCAGACCTAAAATTTACAGTCATAGCAGTTGGTTTGTTTTAAGAAATAAGTCACTTTGCAGGCTCTGATTAGAAGATGCTCCCAGAGAACTTTTAGAATCTCCCAGTACTGAGAGAACTGTTAGGATCTCCTCTGGGAACTTGTTAGAAATGCAGAATCTGAAATCCCAGCTAATTCATGTACACATTCGAGTTTGAAAAGCACTGCTCTAGGCTATCCATGCTAAGATTTTAGTTCAACCATTCTGCACCACACCTACCGCCCCCATCTCTGGGCCTTCGTTTTCCATGTGTAGGTTGGATAGAGTGGGGTTAGTCACTAGGTTCTTATTCCTGAGCTTGAAGAGACACTGAAGTGGAGGGACTCTTGGGAGGGAGAGAGCTATGTCTGTACCAGATACCTGGCAAGTGCTGTGCTAACATCATGGACTTTGTATCCTGTAAAATGCAATATACATGCAAAACTGTTCTGTCAGTTGATGAAATGCCAGACCAGAAAAGGTGACATTTTTTTCCTTTGGAGTGCCATACTGTGATGGCAGGGGTCATCAGCCATCAGTTATGGACAATAGGGAGCTGAAGTCAAAGGAAAGAGAGCAAGAGAGTAAGGGCATGTGAGCTCAGGGCAGAGCAGCTGCAATGACCTGGGAGGACAGGACCAGGTTAGAACAAAGTGGAAGGAACCAGAGCCATGGGGCTTGGTGAAGCAGAGATTTAATAGGGGCAGAGCAGGGCCGTCTGACAATTTGAGGGGTGTAAAACTGCAAGAGTAAGAGAGTGTTTGATCCACCGGAGATTTCAGCGTGAGATGCAAATGGAAAACTCAGTGCAAGATTTTCCAGAAGAGCTGATGAGAAGGGGATAGACTCAAGGGTTGTCTGACAGCTTGAATCATGAAATGGACAGAGTATTGAAGTATACTTCAAATCAATCCTCTCTGCTCTCTGTGTGTGGAGTAGGAAGGAGAAAAGGAAACAGGGTGTTATCTTTTCGGGCTACATTAATAACAGCACACTCACCTTGCTTTTTCCTCCACAGAGTCCTCACTGGATCTACCCCCGTGACTTCCACCTAGTCTTTACTGGTCTGCTCATGTTAACTACCATTAAATATTTGCCCAGTCTTGATATGCCTCAAATCTTTTTTCATTTAATGCTAGCCTGAGAGCTCCAGAGTCTTTTCCATTTCACTTCACCCTCCGTATCCCCCTGTTCAAAAATGCCACAGTACATCTCACAGGTGCTGCCTGGAACTGATGAACAGTTGTTCAGTTAAGCTGTTCCTTTTCAGTCCCATCTCCTGCCAAATTTTTACAAGAGCTACAGACATGCAGAGAAATCAGAAATGACTGAAAAGCTAGCATTCCAAATAGTGCCAAAAAACAACAAAAATAAACTAGATAAGTGAAAGATAGCATAATTAACCCTTGCACAATGTGGAGGGGACTGAGTCACTTGTCACCTCTGCTGGGACCTCTGAGAGAAACTGATCCTCAGGGGCCGTTGTCACCTATTTAGAGGGGACACATTGTCCAGAGTGCCCCATCTTTCCTTAATCTCAAAAGGATTGGCTTTAGTTCCTTTAAATTTAGTTGTTTGAAATGTTCTGTAGCAATGTTTCTTAGGAAGTCTCTGACTTTTTCATTGTGAAGATGCTGTGGCATAGGAAAATCAACTTTGAGTCTGGAGTTGGAAGACTAGGTTCTGACTCACTAGCTAAGTGCCCTTAGGAAAGTCACTTAGTTTTTTTGAGCATCTGTTGTCCTGCGAAGTCTGTTCCTTCTTCTTGGGTACATGGCTGCACAGCTAAGGACTACATTTCTCAGTTTCCTTCCTAACTGGATATGACCAGTCTCATGACTAAGTTCTCACCAATGGAATATAAGGAGAGGTGTTGTTTGAGAAAATTGCCTACCCTAGACTCTCTCCTCCTTCTCATTCTCTTGAGCTGGATCCTGGATCTGGTGGTGATCCAGATTCTATGGTGCAGATGAGAACGACTTCCCTAGGAACAGCAGACCAAGAAGATGAACGAACCTGGTTCCCAAGATGACTTTGTGAAGCATAGCTTTCCCAGCAGCTTGGACCTCTTAGCTCCACAGGATAAAATGGGAGAGGAACAAATGTCTGTCTTATTTAATCCTCTGTATTGTTTTCCTCTATATTATACCTGCTTAGTCTTAGCCTTAGTTAATAGAACATCTGTATGTTTATTGGTAAGATTGGAGAAATCATATGTACCTTGCAGAGCTGTTGTGAGAGTTAAGTCACATGATATACACAAATGTTTGACAGATTGTTAAGCACTATGACAACACTAGCTTTTATAGTTGTTGCCATTCATTGCATTTGTAAGACAGTGAGGTGGAGCATGGCAAATGATGGGATATAAGGTGAGTACCAACAATCAAGTCTCTGGAGGGGCATGCAGCACTTCTGGTGGTCTATCTTCTGCCCCTGCAGGGAAACATGGGAAGGCATGAATAGAAAAACATGATGTCTTTATAGTAGAATGACTTCTACTCCTTTGGATATACACCCAATAATGGAATTGCTTGGTTGAATGGTAATTCTGTTTTTTTTTTTTAATATATATTTTTATTATACTTAAGTTCTGGGTACATGTACAGAACGTGCAGGTTTGTTACATAGGTATACACGTGCCATGGTGATTTGCTGCACCCATCAACCCATCATCTACATTAGGTATTTCTCCTAATGCTATCTCTCCCCTAGTTCCCCACCCCCCGACAGGCCCTGGTGTGGGATGTTCCCCTCCCTGTGTCCATGTTTTCTCATTGTTCAACTCCCACTTATGAGTAAGAACATGCAGTGTTTGGTTTTCTGTTCTTGTGTTAGTTTGCTGAGCATGATGGTTTCCATTTTCATTCATGTCTCTGCAAAGGACACGAACTCATCCTTTTTTATGGCTGCATAGTATTCCATGGTGTATATGTGCCACATTTTCTTTATCCTGTCTATCATTGATGGGAATTTGGGTTGCTTCCAAGTCTTTGCTATTGTGAATAGTGCCACAGTAAACATACATGTGCATGTGTCTTTATAGTAGAATGATTTATAATCCTTTGGTTATATACCTAGTAATAGGATTACTGGGTCAAATGGTATTTCTGGTTGTAGATCCCCGAGGAATCGCCACACTGACTTCCACAATGGTTGAACTAATTTACACTTTCACCAACAGTGTAAAAGCATTCCTATTTCTCCACATCCTCTCCAGAATCTGTTGTTTCCTGACTCTTTAATGATCACCATTCTAACTGGCATGAGATGGGGCAAAGTCTTCATGACTAAAACACTGAAAGCAATGGCAACAAAAGCCAAAATTGACAAATGGTATATAACTAAAGTAAACAGCTTCTGCACAGCAAGAAAAACTATCATCAGAGTGAACAGACAACCTACAGAATGGGAGAAAATTTTTGCAATCTAGCCATCTGACAAAGGGTTAATATCCAGAATCTACAAGAAACTTAAACAAATTTACAAGAAAAAAAAAAACCCAACCCATCAAAAAGTGGGAGACAGATATGAACAGACAATTCTCAAAAGAAGAAATTTATATAGCCAACAAACATATGAAAAAAAGCTCATCATCACTGGTCATTAGAGAAATCAAAACCATAATGAAGTAATTCTGTGTTAAGTTATTTGAGAAATCATCAAACTGCTTTCCACAATGGCTAAACTGATGTACTTTTCCGCCAGCAGTGTATGAGCGTTTCCTTTTCTCCACAACCTCACCAACATCTGTTGTTGTTGTTGTTGTTTTTTTTACTTTTCAATTATAGCCATTATGACTGGTGTGAGATGGTATCTTATTGTGGTTTTGATTTGTATTTCTCTAATGATCAGTGATGTTGAGCTTTTTTTGATATGCTTGTTGGCTGCGTATATGTCTTCTTTTGAAAAGTATTCACATCCTTTGCCTACTTTTTAATGGGGATGTTTGGTTTTTGCTTTTAAGTTTGTGTAAGTTCCTTATAGATGCTGGATATTAGACCTTTATCAGAGGCACAGTGTGCAAATATTTTCTCCCATTCTGTAGGTTGTCTTTTTACTCTGTTGATAGTTCCTTTTGCTGCACAGAAGCTCTTTAGTTTAATTGGGTCTGCTTTGTCAAATTTTATGGTTGTTGCAATTGCTTTTGGCATCTTCACCATGAGCTCTTTGTCAGGTCCTACATCCAGAATGGTATTTCCTAGGGTATCTTCCAGGGTTTTTTATTTTTTATAGTTTTTGGGTTTTAAATTTAGGTCTTTAATCCATCTTGAGTTGATTTTTATGTATGGTGTAAGAAAGGGGTCCTGTTTCAATCTTCTGCACCTGGCTAGCCAGTTATCCCACCACCATTTATTGAACATGGAGTCATTTCCTCGTTGATTGTTTTTTTTTCAGCTTTATTGTCAGCTTTTTTGAAGCTTTTTTGGTCAGTTTTATTGAAGATCAGATGATCTTAGGTGTGTGGCCTTATTTCTTGGCTCTCTATTCTGTTCCATTGCTCTATGTGTCTGTTTTTGTACTAGTATCATGCTATTTTGGTTATCGTAACCTTGCAGTATAGTTTGAAGTCAGGTAATGTGATGGCACACATATGATCATCGTAGCACTATTCATAGTAGTAAAGACATGGAATCAACCTAAATGCCCATCTATGGTAGGTTGGATAGAGAAAATGTGGTACATATACACCATGGAATACCATGCAGCCATAAAGAAGAATATCATGCCCTTTGCAGAAACATGGATGGAGCTGGAGGCCATTATCCTAAGCAAATTAACATAGGAACAGAAAACCAAATACTTCATTTTCTCACTTGTAAGTGGGAGCTAAACTTTGAGTACATATGGACATGAAGAAGGGAACAACAGAATTCAGGGCCTCCCTGAGAGTGGAAGGTGAGAGGAGGGTGAGGATCGCAACTACCTATCGGGTACTATGGTTATTACCTGAGTGACAAAATAATGTGTACACCAAACCTCTGTGACACACAATTTTCCTATATAAGAAACCTGCACATGTACTCCTAAACCTAAAATAAAAGTTTTTTAAAAAAGGGAGAAGCACAATGGCCTAATGCAAAGGCTTTGATTCACACTGCCTGGTTTGAATTCAGGACCTGCCACTTACTATCTTAGGCAAGTTATTTAACCTCTTTTTTCTTTAGTTTTCTTAGTAAAATGAGGATAATAATGATGGCACCCTTGTTGGGTGGTTGCAAAGATTAAATGTAAAGAGGATTACTGCATGTATAAACGATGTTGACAACATGAGCATGACTCCATAAATGTTATTAATATTTGTATTACCTATATGCTTACAGGAAAGGACAAGTAGAAGTGGGAGATATGAGGTACATAAATGGATAAGCAGCTTTTTCATCTTAGATTCACCATTAGTTAAGACTACTTCAATGTCTTTATAGATGACTTACTAGCGCCAAGGTCCAAAGTTCCTTTTCTTTTCAACTTTTATTACTATACCTTAATTCTAATGGCTCTAAGAGGTACATTTTTTTTCTTCACATTTCTAAAATTGGGATGCATTTTAAAATTGATAGCGTTGTTGGTGGGAGTTTAAATTAGTTCAACCAGTGTGGAAGACAATGTGGTGATCCTTTAAGGATCTAGAAGCAGAAATACCATTTGACCCAGCAATCCCATTACTGGGTATATATTGAAAGGATTATAAATAATTCTACTATAAAGACATACACGTATGTTTATTGCAGCACTATTTACAATAGCAAAGACTTGGAACCAACCCAAATGCCCATCAGTGATACACTGCATAAAGAAAATGTGGCACATATACACCATGGAATACTATGCAGCCATAAAAAAGAATCATTCTTTTTTATGTCCCTGAAAAGGACATGAATGAAGCTGGAAACCACCGTTCTCAGCAAACTAACACAGGACCAGAAAACCAAACACTGCATGTTCTCACTTATAACTGGGAGTAGAACAATGAGAACACATGGACACAGGAGGGGAATATCACACACCTGGGCCTGTCGGGGATTGGGGGCAAGGGGAAGGAGAGCATTAGGACAAATACCTATTGCATGCGGGGTTGATAGGTGCAGCAAACAACCATGGCACATGTATACCTGTGTAATAAACCTGCACGTTCTATACATGTATCCCAGAACTTAAAGAAAAATCTTATAAAATGTTTTACAATTGCCATAGACCAGGCGGGAATTGTGATGTAGTTGTCATTGCCTGTCATTGCATGCATAAACTAGATCATAGCTACTCATACTGTTGTTACTACAATGGACTTGTCAGTTTAGTTTCTATTTTAAATATCTTAATAAGAAGTACACTGATATTTGGCATTAAAATGATAAACTATGAAAAGAAGTAGATATGGAAACAGAACAGCAGCATGTGCATTTGATATTAGCGAAATAGATACTTGGAGTTGGAGGCATAATTCCATATTCTTTTGAAAAGCAAAAGCCAAGTATAATAAGATCTAAGGAAAGAAGACTCCCTCAAGTAGATGAAGCTGTGTTATATTTGTGGAGATATCTGTACAAGGATTATGGACCCCATGTCTACATAAGCAACTGAAGATGGAGAAATTATAAAGCTCCTCAGTATACATGAAAAATTTCAAAGCCACAAGAAGCTGTCTCTTGAAGAGAACTATGATTACAGCATTAAATCACTGAACAACAATTCATCAGAAACTTCTTGCTAACTTTGAACAGAGAGGTTGATTAATTTCTAGCAACACATGAGTCAATTGAGGGAAAACGTATGAATTAAGTGGGAAATGTTGATGAAACTTCAGTGATTTTTGGCATGCCTAGAAATTTATACTAATGGTACTTAAGAGATAAAGCACTTGATCATGGATTGGAAAGCACCACATCCTTTAAAAATACGCATAATTGCGCTGGTTAAAAGTCACCATATTTAATTGAGTCCACAAAAATACATCAAATAATGAGGTATTCCTCAAAGAGGAAAGAAACGGATGAATAGGTGATGGTTAAATTGGTAGGATACTGGCATGAAGTCCCATTTGTCTATTTTTGTTTTTGCTGTATTTGCTTTTGAGGTCTGTATCATACATTCTTTGCCTAGGCCAATGTTGGACATCCCAGTGTTCATATTCACACTGCAACCAGAATTTCATGGCCTTCCAGAGTTCTTATTCTCTTACACAAAATGTGTTCTTTGCTTCAAGGAAATATCCAATTGCCTTAGTTCCTCTTTTCTATTTTCCTTGCCAGCTCATGTCTCCCTTCCTCTAACTACTTCACCATCCAGTCTGACCCCACAAGCACATCTCTTCAGCTACTCTCCTGCTGGCACCTTCAATTTTCCAGTACTTTCTCTTTAATCCCATGTCATAGTTGTTTAGCTAATTTTCCAACTTTGTATCAATATGCTTTAATTTCTTCTTTAAAAATTAATTACAATATGAGATATGATTAGGCTTTGTGTCTTCACCCAAGTTTCATCTTGAATTGTAATCCCCATAATCTCCACGTGTCAAGGGAGAGACCAGGTGGTGGTAACTGAATTACGGGGCCAGTTTCCCCCATGCTGTTCTTGTGATAGTAGTTCTGGTGAGATCTGATGGTTTTATAAGTGTTTGGTAGTTGCTGCAAGGAAGATATTTCTTTATGTGTCTTTGAGTTTGTGTGCAAGAATCTCTCTAGGGTATAATAGAAGTGGGATTGCTGGCTGGCAGGATATACACCTATTCAACTTTTCTAGGTATTGCCAAATTGCCTTACAGATACACCAGTGCTGTATGTTGATTTCTGTCATAGAGAAGCTTTAAATATTAAGGAAACCAAGTTTATCAATCTTTTTCTTTATGAATTTGTCGTTTTCAATGTGTTATGTAAGAAACCTTCTTCTACCACAAGATCATTAAATATTTGACTATATTTTCTTCTAAAAGCTAAAATTTTTCTTTAAAAAATTTTGTCCTTTGGTGTACTTATATTAACTTTCGAGTATGGGATGAAGTTAGAATATAATTTTATGATTTTCCACATTGTGGGCCCTTTGTCCTAGCACACTTTATTTCATTCCACTGGTCTACGTGATTACCCCTGTTCTCACACTTAAAATTCTTGTAGCTTTATAGTTTGTCTTAATTTCTGACAGGGAATCAAAGGTTAGTGACTCATGGTGCAATCAAGGGTTAGTGACTCATTGTTATTTATTTTCTTCAAAACTGTCTCGGCTATTTTTGGCCTTTTACTCTCTCGAATGAATGTTAGGATCAAATTTTATGAAAATCCCTGTTGGGATTTTGATTAAAATTGTGCTGAATTTATAAGTAAGTTTGAGGGAGAACTTACATTTTTGTGATACTGAGGGGGACATCTTACTAAATAGGGTCTTGCTCTTCAGCATGTGATCTTCAGGCCAGTAATATTGACATCACCTGGATGCTGTTTGAAATGCAGCGTTTTGGGTGCTATCCTGTTCTTACTGAATCGGAATCTGCATTTTAACAAGAACCCAGATTTTCCTGCACATTAAAGTTTGAGAAATATGGTTCTAAAGGCATCTCTCCCCTCATTTTAAATATAGCTATTGATTTAGGGTTTGGACATCAGTTTTCAAACCTCTCTCTCTCCTAGATTATCTTGAGCAGAAAAGACACATTCTAAAATATCTATCATTTTAATAAAGATACCCCAACCTCAGACTCCGACTCCATCTAGCTATTGTCCACTGTCATTGTCTCCCTTCACCGTCAAACTCTGTGACAGATATGTTTGTGCTCCTGGCGCACACTTCCTCACCTTCCAGCCTTCTCAGGCTTCTAGTCCCTATCATTTCATCAAAACTGCTTGATTTTAGGTTATGGAGGACCTCCTAATATCCAAATCCTCTGGGCATCTCCCAGAGCTCACTCTACTTGACCTTCTTGCAGCATCTCTGCATCTTTTCACGATTCACTCATATCTCCTATATTCACAACATTTGACTCAGTTCAGCTTCTAATCATCTTTCTTATAGCCTTGAAATTCTCTCCTAACCAATATTTTCTTCTCTAACCCATGCCTTCAACTCTCTATAAAGCTTCTAAAATTCTTCTAAATGTAAACCAGAACACGTTACTACTTCACTTAAAACCACTCTGTAGGGCTCACAGATAAAACCTAAAACTTCTTGGCTCATCATCAGAGGGCCTTGTTGATTATGCCTGGCTGTCTTCACTTCATTTCCCTCCCATTCCCTTCCATGAGAGTTATGTTCTAGCCAGTCTAGTTGACTTGCAATTACCCAATAGACATTCCATTCTATTTCCTGTGTCCATGCCTTTGCATTTCCTTGCACCAGAGCTGTCTCTTACTCCTGTGTCTATGTATCAAGCTCTTACTCATCCTTTGGGATCCAGTCCAAATGTCTTTTCCTCTATGAAGCCTTCCATTCCCACCGAGACAGAGAATCTCTGCTACCTTGGGCTGCATTTTTATGATTTGATTTGCTATCACAGTTTATAGCAACTATTGTTTACCTTTCCTCCCCTACCAGCCTGTGAGCTTGTTGTGACTGGACTTATTCGTACTCACGTTTATATCCCCCATAAAAGCATATAGTAGGCACACAATAAATGCTGATTGCATGAACAAATGGAAGACTGAATCAGGCCGTTAAAGGAGACATTTGTTCATGGTGTTTACTCTATTTGTTTGCAGTTGTTTCTCCTTCTGAAATTTAAGCACATCCTTCTGGACGATTGCAAATTATTCCTCCCCTGGAAAGTCCTTCCTGAGATGCTCCAGTTGGATGGAACCTCTCATCCTCATGTGCTAAAATACCAGTTCTAGCTGATCCCTCTCTTAGACACTTCCCTCTTGCTCTGTATTTGAGTCTCTTGCTCAACCCAAGTCATTCGTAAGTTCCCCAAAGAAAGAGATTCTGCCTCATTCTTTTTCATCCTTTCCCCAAATGCCCATCTCAATGCTTTGACATGGGAGACACTTGACTGATATCTGTTAAAATGAATCAACATTGTTTTAAGTCAAGCAACGAGGAGTTTTCCAATGAGAACATAAAGGAGCTGTGGATTCCTAAACTGGTGAGAACATTATATGGGTAGAGCACATGCTGTGATTATTAATGTCAGATAGGCCGATCACTCTAGAAATCAGAAGCTGAATACTTGCTGAGAGAGAGGCTTGTGGAGGTTTGAAAAATCTAACTCCACAAGGAAGCTGCCCCACAGAAATGCTCTTAACCCACATAGGAGTGTTTGGTATATCCTCTCTACTCTTATCCTGGGGCAGGAGCAAAAACTGCCTTTTCACTAAGCCCATCTAAACTTCTGATTGGACTTTGGGGCTAAGCTTGGTGTAACTTCTAAAAGGCTGTTCTTAGAAGATGTCAAAGGAGGGGATTAAATCTTCTTGAGCCATGGGAGACCCTGGGAGAAAATGCATTCCCTCCGGCTCAGTTCCCTTGGCTGAAACATCATGGTTGAGGAGTGTTCCTTTCTCACTCCCAGAGGCCTTAGTATTCTAATCTCTGGTTAAATTAAGCGTCACTGGAGAGGAAAAAAAGCCTGACTTGGGAAAAACAATAAGCTTAAGTGGAACAACCCGAGCTTGTTGTACAGAGCATGCCTTCGGCAAGTAAATGAGCTCAGACCCTCATCCTGATTCTGATCCACACTCCTGACCAGAAGAAGGGGCCCATTAAATATCAAATTTACCAACAATCAACATTTTCTTTGATTTTCTCATAAGGCATTAAAAATTTCAATATTTTACTTTAATATGTTTTCATCATGTGCTGTTTCAAAACAGGCTTGAAAACAGGCCTGCAGCCCCAGCTCCTTTCTTGCCTGCTAAGGGAAGCAAGGCTGTGCCTAGTCCTGGATGGCTCACACTTGGACCCTGATCATACCCGGGGTGGTGTGGTAAGTGGTGACCTCCCCACAGGTCCTCTAGCAACAGGTCCCAGCGAGGTGACCTTTGGGCTTGTAGGACCTGAAAATGCTTATTAAAATATGCGGCATGAGACACGGCCATTCTGTGACCCAGAAAGGGTCATGTTTAATTTTTAAAATCCCTCAATTCCATTAAACCCCAACAAAGCATAGATGAACATTTCTCCTGTGAAGGCTAGAGGATAGCAGTGTTTCAGTGGCTTCATTTTCCCAAGTAGAAACAAAAGGAAAACATTAAAGATAAGTAGAAGAAAACTCTACCTTTATTTTATTCCTGTGGTCATTGAGCTTACTGAGTACCCACTCACTTCCTGCGTCAAAGAGGCATGTGTCCTTCTTCCATGGAAGTCAGAGTTTAGTTGGGAGAGACATTGTACCATATAAATGCAATGACTGAAGCTGTGTTGGATGTTTTCTGTTTGTCTTTCTAGCTCTACCTCCTTCTCTTTTTCCGATTCCTAGGAGGTTAACCACTACAAGCCGAATCAGAGGGCTCTCTTGCCCTCTGGCTCCAAGTGGTGTTTGATACTTTGATCAAACTAGCAAGACGTGGAAGGAAAGGAGGACCATAAGGCTGGTGTGTTTACTTCTTGGCTCTTCCCTGCTGGTCACCGCAGGTTAGATGGGTTTCTACTTACAGCCACAGCTTCTGTCAAGCGGTCCTCCCTTACAATTTCACTGACTTTCTGAGATTTTGGCAGTTGTCTCTTGCCTTTGCTGCTTCAGACCTTGGAGGAAGAAACAGCTCCCTGATGTTGCTACTCTCAGGGTACTATACTATCCCTTGTCCCTTAACCCTGGCCAAATTTTGGAGATTCCTGATATGGTTTGGCTGTGTCTCTACCCCCAAATCTCACCTTAAATTGTAATAATCCCCACCTGTCAAGGGTGGGGCCAGGTGGAGATAATTGAATCATGGTGTCGGCTTCCTCATACTGTTCTCGTGGTAGTAAATAAGTCTCACGAGATCTGATGGTTTTATAAATGGGAGTTCCCCCTACACAAGCTCTCTTGTCTGCCACGATGTGTGAGACGTGGCTTTTCTCCTCACTCGCCTTCCAGCCACGTGGAACTGTGAGTCCCTTAAACCTCTTTCTCTTTATAAATTACCCAGTCTATGGATATGTCTTTATTAGCAGCATAAGACCAGACTAATACAAGTCCCTTTATTAAGGCCTCCTCTAGTACCCTCCCTGAGTGTGCCAATTGTTTTCTGCTAAGACCTTGCCTGATATAATAGGTATCTTGGAAATATAAGATGGGGCACTTAATACACCATGTGGAAATTCTAGAAGGTATTTGGAAGAAGTCAGGCAAGAAATAAATTGTGGGTTAGCCTGGTAGGGAGGAGATTTCAAGCAGCTGGAACTGAAGAAAGTCCTAGTTTGTCGTGGCTGAAACATATTGCTCCAAAGGCAAAGGCATCATTACCTATCTTGCTTATTGTTACAGGCTCAGCTTCCACTGAAGCCCCAGATACATCATTTGTGATCAATCACATTTGCCAAATAAGTAGAAGAATGAAGGAAGGCAGGGAATTGAAGATGCTGGGGTGTTCTGCAGAGTTCAGATGACAGGGAAATGGTTAAGCCATGGTAAAGAGCTGAGGTAGAGAGAAAAGAACACATTAAAAATTATGTAGAAAGAAAAGAATAAAAAATAATTTGGCGAATGATCAGGTGAGTGGAATAAAAAATTCAAGGATGGCAACTACTATAAAACCTTGCTCATCATTTTAAATAAGCTATTTTCTCCTGTATTCTTTTGGGGTCCTTTTGCAACTTTCAATGATTGATTCATACTGAACTGTCGAGAATTCCTGCTAACTGAAGCTTCTAATGTGAGGCAGATTTTACCCTATGTATTGAGATCTTCAATTTGATAAAATGCACTGGGGACACCTGAGTTAAAAAGGACACAGATGTTCTTAATCCTTGCCCTTTATTAAGTCTCTCCTTCCAAAGCCCAGGCTCCTGGAATCAGCATTAAGCTCGTGCCAAGAAGGCAACACCTTTTCCACCAAACAGGCAACACTTTCTGAGATGTTAGTGCATTGCTTTTGAAAGATGGGTTCTTCTTTAAAATATCAATACTTTAAACAATTTTTAAGATTATTTTCCACATAAGTCTCCATCCTTCTTTTTACCAGTATTCATTGAAAGCCTGCTGTATGCCGGACATGGATAGATTTGGGAATTACAGAGAAAAACAGACACAGTCCTTGCTTTAAAGAGCCTAAGGCAATTTCAATTGTAAATACAAGACAGTATTACCTCCTGCACAGGTTGTTCCTGAAAATATCTGTAGGAGAGTGTTTGAAGTTAGGGCAACAAAGTTTATCATGAGAGATGCATGTACTAAGATGCACATGGTTGCAGAGAAGTGATATGGCTACAACTTCTAGTTGAGGTTCATGGCTGGGGGGAAACAACACCTCTCTGAAGGTGTGGTAAAGCTGCCAGAGACGGATGGAAGTGCACAGAGAGAGCACAGTACTCAGTTTCCTAAGGTTAGGAACACCTGCTAAAATGAGGTTTCATCTGTGCTTAGCCTTAAAGGAGGATTAGTTTGCTGCCTTACGAGATGGGGGATGGGGAAGGTGAGGTTTCTGTTAGAGTGAATGGTGTGTGCACAGGTGAAGTGTGTGGGAGGCAGGTGAATGGCCATGAGCTAGGCAGGAGTCAGATCACAACAGAAAATTACCTATTTTATTTCCTTTTTCTATTAATTAGGTTGTATTCTATTATAAGAATAGTTCTTTAAAGTTTTTTAAATTATACAGAAAAATACAAGGTGAAAGGTAAGTTTTCCACACTCCAGTCTAACTCCCTAGAGGAATGAAAAAGCATTGAGACATTTCCATGTTTTCTTACAGATAATTTTTGTTGGCATATCTGCCTGCACATTCATATAGTCCATATTTTGCAAGTAAAGTTTCAATCTAGATTATGCACTCTACATAAAATGCAAAATTTAAAAAATGCCATTTGATTTCCATCTGACTTCTAATTATTGCATGGTATTCTACATTAGGAGTCATAATTTAGTAGCCAAACCAAATGAGGAATGTTTATGTTGTTTGATATTACAACAGTACAGAAGTTGGAATTGACAGATTCTTAAGAGTGGAATAGATAAGGGAAGTAAGTAGCTTTAATTTTGATGTCCATTTCCATGTTATCTTCCAAAAGCTGAACCATTTTATGCTCGCAGCCATAAATGTATGAGAGCACTGGATACTAGATTTTATTCAACTTGACAAATCTGAATGTTATTACACTTAATATTTCATACGACTGGAAAACAGGCTTTTAATAGTTGTCTGATAGGTGAACTCCTACTCATTTTTATTTATCCCACCTCTACCAACCAAATAATTTATTTAGGCATCAATAATTTTCACTTCTCATATATAAATTGCAAACTCCAGTTAGAATAAAAAGAAATTGTTTTTTAAATTTTATTTTTATTTTTATTTTTTCTTATGACACGGAGTCTCGCTCTGTAGCCTAGGCTGGAGTGCAGTGGCATGATCTCGGCTCACTGCAAGCTCTGCCTCCCAGGTTCACGCCATTCTCCTGTCTCAGACTCCCGAGTAGCTGGGACTACAGGCTCCTGCCACCATGCCCGGCTAATTTTTTGTATTTTAGTAGAGACGGGTTTCACCGTGTTAGCCAGGATGGTCCGATCTCCTGACTTCGTGATCCACCTGCCTCGGCCTCCCAAAGTGTTGGGATTACGGGTGTGAGCCACTGCATCTGGCCAAGAAAATCTTAGAAGTACTAATTAAACACTTGTTATTTGACCATTTGTTTTATTCCCTATATTCACTTCCTTCAGGATATTTCTACAGCTTCTGAAATGGATTTTCTTTTTCCATCTTAAATATGTGACTATTTTAAATTAGCTTACATATTAATTTTTCCCTTAGCTCATCTTTACTGCTTTCTCTGGCATTTAACATTATTTCCTAGGTTTTCAAGGGTAATCTGGAAATGCAATTTCTGCATATGTTGTAGTTAGGGAGGCAGAAAATGAATACTTGAAGAAGAAACCAATATGATTTCAGGTGGAGATAAGTGCTATAAAAATAAGGACAGGGTTTGAGGTTATGTACCTTGGGGGATGTGGGTGAATGAAGCTGGTGCTCAGATATGTAGTGGATGCAAGACCTCCTCGAGGAGGCAACATTTGAGCAGATCCTGAATGATAAGAAGGAATGAGACACATGAAGATAGGAGGGGTTGGGGGGTGAACCAAGCAGAGAGGAGTGTGTGCAGAGGGGTGGGAAGGAGCTTGGGACATTTGAGATCAGCCGGGAGACAGCTTGGCAGGAGCCTAGTGAGCAAGGAGAGGAAGGAAAAGGTAGGGCTACTAAGGGCCTGGCACCCACTGTAAGGAGTTTGGATGTGTCTGGATTGAAGGGATGCCATGGGAAGGTGTTAAGCTGCAAAGTGACATGATGTGGCATGTTTTTAACAGTTCCTTCTGGTGACATGTGCTACCCTGGCTGCTTCCTCTTCTTTCCATCCCACTCAGCCTCAGGAGGCTTCTCCCCGCATAAATATAGCCCCCTATTATACCACTTGACATTGTGAAGTTACCAAAGGTGAGGATTAAACTGCAATGATGGCTTTGCATGTGGTCTTTTATCTCTCCTCCAAGTGCTTCAATTTATTACATCAGAGGTTGTTTAATTATGCCAAGTCATTGAGTAATAGCTGAAGTATTTTGGATAGATCTGTTAAGAGTAGACGTCATTTGGAAACCACCACAGTTGTTTTAGACCACGTCCAAGTACAGAATTGGATTGCTTAACATTAACTGCTGCTTTGACTCTTCAGAGATGTCTGAAATGTTCCATTCCCATGAAACTTTAAAAAGAAAGCAATTTCAAATAAATCTTCCTGTTTTTCCTCTTTCCAATTTTTTACCCTCCTTGTTTAAAAATATTGCCAATAAAAGTCAACTTGAGTGTGAATTATAATTAGAGATACAGTCTCTGAGGTTGCCAAATTATGTTCTTCACAGATCCATTAACATTTCCCCAGTTGTCTGTTGGCTGATGTAGATCCAGTACCTAGAAGGACTTTTGGCTACTTCTCCATTTAGTCTCTGCACATAGGCTGATGTGTATCAAGTTAATTGTGGGCTAATTCTGTAATAGATGCCTCCCAGATGTTAGTCTCCTGAAGCTTGTACTCGGTTCTCTTCTGCACTTGGACTTGTACTTACATCTTTGTCAACTTGCACAATGCATGAATATCTAATCTCTCACAAACAGTGCCTCTCCCCCTGCTGTAAACTCTGGATTAAAAAATACTCTTGCTGACTACATTGAGTTTAGTTCAGGAGTTTTGATTAACAGCAAATATCAAGTCTGGGAGACTTATTTTGAACTAAAATCTGAGAATGTACAACAGAATAGCCCAATCACACAGTGCAAATACAGGAAGAGTTTAGGATTGAGAGCAAAAGGGAGGTGGTAAAGGAAATAGCAGTACTCAGGCTCTAACTCTACTGTCCTTTGCTATGTCTTACGCATTACTTTCTACACAGCAGCAATAAGTGGACCTACAGTTTCAAGGTGATGCTATATGTCTTTCACCTTGTTTTTACTCCAGAAGTTTGGAATCTGAGCTGACATTTCCTAAATCTCAAATGACAAACTCTTCGGTATCATGGGTGGAAAGTTTTTAGCCATCTTTTGCAGCCATAGCCTTTACCGGCGATCTATTGGTGACATGTTGTTCACATACTGCTTTTCAAAGGACAACCACCCTTATCCACCATCCCATTTAAAATTGCAACACTACAGCCACCACTCCATACCATGCTCTTCTTTCATTTTTCTTAGCACTTGTCACACTCAAAGCTACTATGTGACTTATTAATCTAATAAAGATTATTATCTTTATCTTCGCTAGAATGTGAATCATAAGACAGTAGGGACATTTCACTCACATATACTGAGCACTTAGAATAGTGCTTGGCACATAATAGATGCTTAATAAGTATTTGTTGAATGAATAAATGAATGAATGAATGATGTCTCATGACAGGAATAGAACATGACCATCAGCTCTCAAGTTTATTTCTTATTTTGGGCAGCCAATTAATTCAGCTCTTCTAGTCTTCACTTGTGAACATTTTCATGATGTAATATGTAATATATCGACATCTATCATAAGTTTTAACATGAATTCCTTACCAATCATGTACATTTTCATCTTACTCTTGGACTACCAAACCCTGTAAAATTAGCTATTTGTGTGGTAGTCAAGCTAATCTAATATAGTCTGATCCTCATAATTATGTGATATGTTGATGTCTTTTCATTGTGCACCACTTTGTTTTATTTTCATGTGACCATCTCCTCCTCCTTTGGATTTAGCATAGCACTAGGCACTTTGTAGATACCAATTAAGTACATGGTGATTAAAATGCTATAGGAATTTCCATCTTACAATAGCTATTTTCAGAATATAGGTTGTTAATAGTTCTATTATTGACAGCTGTAGCACCCCAGAGTTTCTTCTCACGAAATAGAAATGGCACACTTGCCTGCTGCAGATGCTGCCTCCAGGCTGTTTTCTCTGTCTCTAGTCCTTTCCGCCTCTGCATTATTCTCTACAACTCCATCCAATTCCCTCCTTTAAAGCCCAGATCTGACCAACTCATGCTAACCTCAGAAACTTTCCATCATCCCCAGTGTCTATATAACTAAGCAGAGATTCTTCAGCAACTTATTCAAAGCTCTTTTTAAAAGCCTAAGATTACCTTCATAGCTTTGTAGCTGATCATTTTCATATTCTCAGAAAACCAGGAGAATTATGCTTCCTGCTCTGTATTCTGGGCATTTCTGGTTCTACAACTTGGCTCATGCTGATTCTCTGACCAATTCTTTTCCTTTTTCAAACTTAGCTCCAAGGCAACCTTTTTTAATGAAACTTATTCTAATTGCCCCAATTGGATGTGCTTCTCCTTTCTCTAAATTACCACAACATTTTGTACTTCTAATATACACCCTATTATTTTTACTTATATTTGGTGTGTGAACTTGCATGGTTTCCCTCTTCTATTGGAAGCCACCTGTGGGCAGGGATTGAAGGTAGTGATCACATGCACAGTGGCTGGCGTATGATGTTACATTGCCACACTAATGTGAATGAACGAAGAGCCTTATCCTGAATAATCAAACATTTTTCATCCTTGTATTTGGCCTTATTTCAAAGTTTAAGTAAGTTCAGCTTCCCTGGTTATCATATCAGAGTTGGAGGGATTACTTCATGAGATTGTCTCCTGGAATTTCTAACTTTCATTTAGCATAAAAATCAAAATTAATGTATATGAAAGCCCTTTGAAAATTAAACATAGTTATGCAAATCTAAACTATTTTTATTTTAGAGCTCTAGCACACTGCCTGAAATGTAGTTGACACTTCATAAATCTTTGTTGCATTGCATGAAATGGAAAATTAATTGAATATTTGAGATGTATGATAATATTAAGTTGACTGTCACTATGGGGTCCTTCCTCTGTGCCCTTCTATTGACATGAGGCAGCTTCTGCTGGAATCTCTATCCAGGGTTGGGAGTTTTGACAGGGTGTGTTTGGATGCTCTCCTGTGCCACTCTGCATCTGTGGGCAGAGGCCATCTCTGCCTAAACACTCTCCATTCCCGGTTCTCCTCCACTGCTACTATTGCTGATCTCACAAAAATCTTCTGAATGGATAGTTGATATTTTGTTATTAGAATGATTGGTTTGGCCACTTTGTCATTTAATTATAGGTTACAAGGAGTGCAATTATGCATGAAAACAATTGAAAGGGCAATAAAAGCATCAGTCTCAATTGGCCACATTCCACTATGTAGTCATTCATTTATTCCACAAACGCATATTTGATCACCTAGTATGTCAAGGCTTTCTAATACGTGCTGAAATAAAAGGTGAAAAAGTGTAATTCTGGCTGTGAAAGACTGACAATGCCACTGTCAAGACAGACACATTAAAGTGTTTTATTACAATTCCACAGGGTAAGAGCTTGATAGAGCTGTGAACGAAGTACCGTGGCCACGTTTTGCCTGGGGTTGTCTAGGGATACCCCACAGAGATGGTTGGCATTCGAATTGGGCGCTGAAGGTGGTAACAGGAAGAGATAGAGGGGAATGATATTCCTGGCAATGAGACTTGAATGTGTAGGATCAAGATTTGTGAAAGGGTAATGTGCTTAGGAATGGTGAGATACTATATGTGACTAGAGTCCCTGGTGTGGGGGTAATTACAGGTCTGAAAAGACTTTTAGGTCAGTTTATGGAAGGTGGTTTTATGTTACAGCCCAGGGGTGGAACAGATTCATGCTCCAATTTATTTCCACCTCTGGTTAATGTATAGAGGTTGTACTGAAGTGGGAAGGCTAGGATCAGATGAAACCTTCTTGGAGACTATTTGTAATATTCTAGCTCTGAAATGATGAGGTTCCCACTAAAGCCATGGCCATGGGCATGGAGATGCTGGGCTGGGCTGGATGGGGACATTTCTAAGGATGAATAGCAGGATACAGTGACTGGTTAGATATGGAAGATGAGGTGGTCTGTAAGGAAGAGGGAAGGGAGGCTCTTTGGCTAACAGGGTTAGTAGGCTTCATTAACTGAAACTTGTAGAATTGGAATGAGAGCAGAAATTGGTTTTTATGCATACATTAAGTCTGGAGTGCTTTAGAGATACTGAGTAGAGCTGGAATTCAGGTAAGGAGCAATGGAAGAGGGCAATAATGAGATCATTAAGGCAGGTAAATAAAAGGAGAAGACGACCAAAGATGGAACTCTGAGCTTATCCAACAGTTATGGAGTTAACAGAAACAACCATCACCACAACAAGAAAAAGTGGGATCAGAGAGGTAGGAGGGCAGCCAGGTGCTCTGGCAGCTAAAGAGGTGGAGAGCATTAGGGAGGGGAAGGTGGCCAGCAGTGTTGTTGCTGCCATGAGATCCAGGAGGGTGAAGAGTTCATTGAGGCCTTTGGGTCCGGACATAAGGAGTTCTACGGTGTTCTTAGGTAGGACCTTCACTTTTACAGTGTGAGGGCAGATGATAAAGCAGACTAGAAGACAACGACCAACTGCAGTTTGTTCTTAGGAGACAATTGACAGTAAAAAAACAAACCAGAAGACAAAATGAGAGCAAGGGGAAAAGAGCTATATCTTCATGGAAATTGAGGGAACTAATGTAACTATTGTAACTTGGAATGGAGGAGGTTTAAGTTTACAGGCTGATGGATAGGAAGGAGGAAAGGAATAAGGGGGCAGTGAGATATGAAAATAGGAAGGAGGGCTGAAAAAAATGGAATATGGTTCAGAATAGCGTGGAAGAAGGATGGACCAGTCTCTTAGCAAAAGGAAAAGGACAAGGCCAGGTATGTTTAGAAGGCGAAACAAAAGAAAATAAAAAGGTGGGTTGATAGGATGTATGGCAAGTTTTTTGCATGGTAGAAGGAAAAGTGAAAAGGAGTGAGTTGGCAAGAACATAGAGGGATTGATATGATGAATGATGAGAATATGAAGTGCTGTGATAGGGAATGAGAAAGAGGGGTAAGTGAACCTCTAAGGACTAATGAAAGCTCTGCTAAAGTATGAAGGGGACCTAACTGAGCTGGCAAGGTGAGTCATTATACATTTATGTTGCTAAAGAATGAGGATAAGTTGTGTACTATGTTCTAAGCAATATACTAAGCATTTTACAATAATAATTTAACAAAAACATTTTACTAAATATAACTCCCTATGTGGCATATGTCATTTCTATTTTACATGCGAGGTAACTGAGGCTCAATGATTTATTCATACAGCTAATGAGTGGCAGAGTCAGAATGAGCCACCAGCTGTTTCTGGCTCCACATCTGGGGCGTTTTATATTCATACTATCCTGTCTCCATGGGAGCTGAGCTTGCAGGCTGGAGGCATACTTTAGCTCAAATGCAGAACTACTCAGTCAGAGAGCAAGTCCCATCACTTGTGGATTTTAGCTTCCCTGTATCTAAAACTGACTGGAGGTGTTGGGATTGGGCAGAATGGGAGGTGTCCTAGGTGGTCTCCAAGATCCTCCCTAACTCAAACATTCTGTGATTCTAATCCTACAGCAAATATGCTCAAACGGAGCTTTTGCTTGGAATTACAAAACAAGATACAACAGCCTATGCAGAGTGCCTCTGACGCGTTGTCTTTGTATAGGACAATCTCATTGCTATTGTTTTCAATTCAGACTGAGAATCTAGGCCTGACACAAATATGTTTTTTCTCAGCCACATTTTACCTTTTACCGTGCTTGGGAGGAGACAGGGCTATTACATTTTCTTCTTTTCCACAAACTGCCTATTCTTTGTCCCTGCTTTTTGGCACTTTTGTGATCATGGTAGCTAGAGGATAAGTTTTCTTGACCTTTTACAGACTGCAATCTCATCTCAATCAGAGTTGTCAAGTGGATTGCTGAAAGCCACTATTTAGCCTGATTGGGGAATGGAGCCCTACCTGCCTGGAGACACCTCCTTGCTGAATACTTCCCAATTCTAGTACATTTCCTGCTTGGACACACACTTTGAATCACACAGTCCATCTCTTACTTCTGTGAAGTTGGAACCATTTCTCGGAAAGAAACCCTCTCCAGCAAGTTTAGGGACTAGTATTTATGTAGAAATAACAAACTATAGGGTCAGAAAATCTAGGAGTAAACTAAAAATGCATTTTTGATGGTTACATTCAAATCATCCAGGAGATTACTATCTGTTTTGGGCAAGGTATACAAACAGTTATATCTTTCTTGATATATGCACTATGATTTTATCAGCAATATTTATACTGTTCAGCTAGTCCATCAAAGATGAATCTCACAGGTACTCACAGAGATTAGAGCTCATCTGTGCACAAATCCAGTGCTTATGGGGAAGGATGGGCCTAAAGTCTCAGGTCTCCAGGCATGCGGCCTTTGGCCTTCTATCATTAACAGAACTTGAGAATTTCTAAGTTTGATTTATAACGAAACTCTACCAGATTGCCTTCCATTTAGCACTTACATTACCTGTCTCTAGTTAGTTCTTATTGATAGGCAAAGAACAACTTTTAGCAAAGAACACAGATATCCGGTTTGCACACATTTCCCAAATGCCTGTTTTCTGTGGGTACTGTGCACCACAGGGAATTTTAAAATGAATAAACTGGAGTCACAGTGTGGCAGGGACAGGTACAGATGTAAATAGCTTAAATAGAAGGCAACTCTCCTTTTTGTATTTTTTCAGAAATTATTTTAGGATTTCTTTAAAAAAATAGATTTAGGGCATGTAAGTGCAGTTTTGTTAATGGATATATTGCTTAGTGGTGAAGTCTGGGCTTTTGTTATAGCCATCACCTGAATAGTGTACTTGGACCCATTAAGTAATTTCTCATCCCTAATCCCCCTCCTGCACTTCCTAGACTCTAACGTCTATTCTACTCTCTATGTGCGTGTGTACACATTATTTAGCTCTCACTTGTAAATGAGAACATGTGGTACTTGGCTTTCTGTTTGAGTTATTTCACTTAAGATAATGGCCTTCAGTTTCATTCATGTTGCTGCAAAAGACATGATTTCATTCTGCTTTATGATGGAACATTATTCCATGGTGTATATATACCACATCTTTCTCTCTCTTTTTTTGAGATGGAGTCTCATTCTGTCACCCAGACTGGAGTGCAGTGGCATAATCTCGGCTCACTGCAACCTCTGCCTCCTGGGTTCAAGCAATTCTCAGGCCTCAGCCTCCCGAGTAGCTGGGACGACAGGCATGCACCACCATGCCCAGCTACTTTTTTGTATTTTCAGTAGAGACAGGGTTTCACCGTGTTGGCAAGGCTGGTCTCGAACTCCCGACCTCAGGTGATCCACCTCAGCCTTCCAAAGTGCTGGGATTACAGGCATGAGCCACCGCACTCAGTCTACCACATCTTCTTTATCCAGTATTTCATTGATAGACACTTAGATTGATTCCATATCCTTGCTATTATAATTTGCTCTTTGATACACATACAAGTGCAGGTATCTTTTTAATTTAATGATGTATTAGGGTTCTCTAGAAGGATAGAACTGATGGAATATATATAGAGAGATAATATATAATGGACTACATATGTATGTAGGTAGGTAGGTAGGTTGGTAGGCAGGCAGGCAGGCTGGGAAGCTAGGCTGGTCTCTCTTCACATTTTTCTGCCTACTTATATTCTAGCTGTGCTGGCAGCTGATTAGATTGTGCCCACCCAGATTAAGGGTGGGTCTGCCTTTCCCAGCCCACTGACTCAAATGTTAATCTCCTTTAGCAACACCCTCACAGACACACCCAGGATCAATACTTTATATCCTTCAATCCAATCAAGTTGACAGTCAGTACTAACAATTATAAATGATTTCATTTCTTTGAGTATCTAGATACCCAGTACCAGGCTGCTGGATCGAATGGTAGTTCTATTTTTAATTCTTTGAGAAATCTGCATAGTGTTTTCCACAGAGGTTATATTTACGTTCCCATCAACAGTGTATATGAATTTCCTTTTCTCTGCATCCTCACCAATATCTGTTGTTGTTTTTTCTTTTTAATAATAGCCATTCTGACTGATATAAGTTATATCTCACTGGTTTTAATTTGCATTTCTCAGATGATTAGTGATGTTGAACATTTTTTCATGTTGGTCATTTGTGTTCTTTTGGAAAATGTGTGTTCATGTCCTTTGTCCACTTTTTAATGGGGTTTACATTACAAAGTAACACTAATAAGTGCTGTAATTAGGATGTTGAGAAAATACTGGAGTGTAAGAGATTAATGCTTCTAAAACACAAAAGACTTTCCCCTCATCTTGTTTTCTCCTAGAAATTTTCTTAGAGTAACATTCTTGGTCTCTTTCCCCACCATGTGAGCAGGAGTAATGTATTAGTCTGGTGGCTTTGGAAAAGGAGCTCAGCTCAGGCTTGCTTTCTTCAATGTTTTAAAGTTAGTGGTAGAAACCCACAGAAGCAAAGGCTGTGTCAGTTCGTGTCTCCCTGGGCTTGAGTGGGAAGCTTAGTTCTGAGCTTCATCTTAGGCCTCTTGGACTGTAACCCATAAGCCTTTCTTTTCAACAACGATAATAGATTAATGATAATAAAAGGGATTAGTCTCTATCTGCCTGATTTCTCCGAAACTTCTACTGTATCCTAAACTCAGGTTTTGAGGGAAGGAGCAGTTTTTTAATAACTCCCCAAAACCCCAAAGAGGACATTCCAGGAAGAAGAAGTTATGTTGTTAGAGATGAGAGTGAGGGGTATAAAAATGCATAGAAACACTTTCATCTTGAAACAAGCATTTTAATTGTAGGGAATATGCTAAGTTACTTCTCATTTTATTGATCCGTTACATGGAAAATTCTATACTATGTTGTCAGCGTTTTGCTGATACCATATTGTATAATGAACAATTCAAAAATGCAATCACTTATGACAACAAATATTCATTACTTATAAGTCTGAGAATTGGCCAAGGCTCTGCTGGGCTTCACCATGCTTGGCATGTCTTCTCACTCCAGGTTGAGTTACTGTCATGGTGGATGGCAGGAATGCAAACGGAACAAACTGAAACTTGTAATACCTCTCACAGTCATTGCTCCGATCTGGCATACTGTCATCTCTATGCACATTCAATCAGTTAAAGAAACTCACATGACTAAGCCCAAAGCCAATGGGGCAAGGAAGTGTGATTCACCCACAGTGAATTGTGGCAAGGATGGGACTGCGATACAGTCTCCCACATATGCCATTGGCTTTCATTTAGCTTCTCATATATAATATCTTTAGCTGCTTTTTATGCTATTTGCATTATCTAGCTTATTTAATCTGTCTTTGATAAAACTCTGAAGATTTTCACATTTTTGGGGGTTTATTTTCCTGTTGTAAAGAACTATTAAGCACTCTTCTATGTGAATGTCTAGACTACTTTTGTGAGTTATTTTAATATTTTATTCATGAAACCTTGGGGAATCCAGTGAGGCTGGACTTTCTTTACTACCAGAAAATATTTTATTAACTGTTGATGGGAGTGTAAATTCAACCATTGTGGAAAATAGTGTGGTGATTCCTCAAAGACCTAAAGACAGAAATACCATTTGACCCAGCAATCCCATTACTGTGTATATATCCAAAGAAATATAAATCATTCTAAGACAGAGGCACGTGTGTGTTTATTGCAGCACTATTCACAATAGTAAAGACAGGGAATCAACCTAAATACCCATCAACGATAGACTGGATAAAGAAAATGTGGTACCTATACATCATGGAATACTGTGCAGCCATAAAAAGGAATTAGATCATATCCTTTGCAGGGACATGGATGAAGCTGGAGGCCATTATCCTTGGCAAACTAACACAGGAACAGAAAACTGAATACTGCATGTTTTCACTTACAAGTGGGAGCTAAGTGATAACACACGGATATATAGAAAGAAACCACACGCTGGGGCCTTTTGGAGGTTGGGAGTTGGGAGGAGGGAGAGGATCAGGAAAAATAACTAATGGGTACTAGGCTTAATGCTCAGGTGATGAAATCTGTACAACAAACCTCCATGACACATGTTTAACTATGTAACCTGTACATGTACCCCTGAACTTAAAAAAAAAATTAAATGAACCAGGTTCCTTATAACTGTTTCATCTGTGATAGGCAGACTCCAGGGTGCCTCCTTGACCCCTGCCTCCTGGTACCCCCACTATTGTGGTCCTCTTGCTTTGAAAGTGAGCAGGACCTGTGACTTGCATCTAATCAACAGAATATGAGAAGAGTGATGGGATGTATGTGATTAGGAAACTGAGGTCCTCAGTTCAACAGCTCACAAGAAATTGATGCTGCCAACCACCATGTGGCCTCGAAATGGATCCTTCCCCAGTCAGTCCTCAGATGAGGCTGCAGCCCTGGCTGATACTTTGATTGGAACCTTATGATATGAAGCAGAGGACTCAGCTAAGCCTTTCTCATACTCCTGATTCATTGAAATGGTGAGATAATAAATGGGTATCATTTTAAGCTACTAAGTTTGTGGTAATATTGTTACACAGCAATAGAAAACTTTTAAATCCATTGTCTGTTTTAGAGTACCAAGGATCAAGTGTCTTAATTTGCTGCCTGCCAGTTCTATGCTTTATTTCATTTTGATCTCCCATTTCGTTACTGTTGGCTTAGTTGATGTATTAATGTCAAGAACTTTTGTTGGTAAGCACTGTGTAAGCAGATTTGCTTAAATCCCTTTGTGTCATATGTGTTTGTGTTTACAGAGAATTAAAAATACATACTTGTTAAGTTACTAAACCTCTACAATGTATTTGGCACAATTCTAGCTAGTGGAGTTGGATACACAGAAAGACATGATCCCTGCTTTCATAAAGCTTATTGGAAGAGTCAGAATTAAATACAATTTAAAAATTACACATTTGAATAACTGTCTAGAAGACATAAACAGGCCACTGTGCTCTAGAATAACTAGAGGATCTTTTCTAGCAAAGTCTCTTGAGGAGTTAGCATTTGAGATTCAAAAGATGAGAAGAGGCAAATATAGTGTTTAATTCTCATTAGTTTTGAATTGGGTGAGTTGGTGCAAAATTGCGTGTGTGTGTAGATATAATATAGATGGGATGTATAACAAATTCAGAAATAAATTTTATAAGCACTTTAAGTTCTGGAAATGGAAGGAAAATATAATGAAATGAGCAAAAAGTGTGCATATTTGGAATGTAATCTGGTGATAAGTTGGGTAAGAATGGTATGGTGAAATACTGTGTTAGAAATTATTAGGACAAGAGAAAGATCTTTTAAAATTATAAGGAGTTAGATTGAGTTCTATCTAGCATATATTGACCAAGCACATGGCTAGACTTGTATTTATAAGAGCAGAGTCAAGCTGTTTTTGACAGTACTTTGTACATCCATCTCCCTCTGGCATCTCTATTTCTCTGCAATTGCTCTGCTGGCTTTTATTAAGCTACAGATATCTCATCCCACTGTGAATCTAAATCTTTTGCTTCTATCACTTCAGCGCACACATTGCATTTTAGAAGAAGCCAGTATGCAATTCTGGGTGTGCCAAGAAGGAAATAGTTTTCTCTTATTTTGGCTTGAACTTATTTCTTACCAAGTCGTTCTCAGAGGTGTTTATTTCTTAGGCATTTCTCTTGATGGCAATAATCTTTCTCCCCAAAGTATGTTTGGGTTTGAAAGTGCATCTGTCTTGAGAGTCTGGAGCCATCTTAAATGTAAATGTGTACTTTGTGAACATTAGTAAATTCTTGGGAAAGAAAAGTGATGGCAATTTGATGTATGAATTCTGTGTGTATGTGAGTGACTGTGTGTGTGTGTGTGTGTGAGAGAGAGAGGGAGAAGGAGAGAGAAAGACAGGGCAGGAAAAGAGTGAAGAGAGAGAGGGAGGGCCTCTGTGTGTGTGTGTGTGTGTGTGAGTGAGAGAGAGAGACAGGGAGAAGGAGAGAGAAAGAGAGGGAAGGAAAAGAGAGTGGAGAGAGAGAGGGAGGGCCCGTGTGTGTGTGTGTGTGTATGTGTGGAACAGGGGGAGAGAGAGTGAGTGAAAGTACAAATAGGAGGCAGTCGGAAGGAGGAGGCAGATGAGAAAAAAGAAAACACAAATTCTTTGAAACAGTTGATAAACATAAATCAGTTTGACATGAAGCAGGTGCCAGGGTTACAGAGACAATCACACCAGGACTATGTTTACTGATTAGACAGCAAGAAAATGATGAGAAAAGGGAAGCAACCACTTAGGGTAACCTTTTCAGATAGACGGGAAGGCCCCAGAGAAGGAAAATAGGAATGATGTGAGAATCCAGCTTCCCCTCCTTTCCTGAGTTCTGTGTTCTAGGAAGAGGCTAATTCACGGTCCTAGTGACAGTAGAGGAGGAACACTTTTCTACATAAGTAGCTGACCTCTGCAGCCATAGTTTCAAAGTGCAATGTGAGAGGAAGATTACTTGGAAATTGATCTCCAAAGGTACTTGTTTCTCCAGTATCAAAAAGTTGAGCACTTGGATTGAGATTACAAGCAAGTAATGACAAGTGTGGAATTGGAAACGGGATAGAATGGAAGGCTGATGAACACATTATAGAGTGTTAATGCAGTCTAGAAGTGACTCTATATCTCTAAATTCCTAGTGACTCCAGAAAAATGAAAAGATAAGGCAATAGTCCTGATATCCTTGGATTTTGGCAAAAGAAGAAAGGTTATTACATCTAGAACTCCTGGGAGGCATCTATTAATCTTACTATTCTTCCCTTCCCATACCCACTCTTTACTTCAGACACATCATTTTCAGCTCTTTCTTGAACATTTGTCATCACATTTAAAAAAAAACCTTTATTTCTTTTTTCTCTTTTTCCCAATGGCTAACACTGAAGCATAAAATCTTTTCTTTTACTTTTTAAAATACCCAACCTCTAGTCTTTGGGACATTTCTTCTTTAACTCACTATGCTACTGAACCTTTAAAAGCAAACATATATTATTCAGTTAGATTTAATTCAACCACAATTTATTTAATTTTTTTTTTCATTTTTATTTTAGATTTAGGGGGCACATATGCAAGTTTGTTACAAGGGTATATTGCATGATGCTGAGGTTTGGGCTTCTATTGATTTCATCACCCAGATAGTAAACATAGTACCCAATAGGAAGTTTTTCAGCCCTTGCCTCCTACTCTCCTTCCCTCCTTTGAGAGTCCCCAGTGTCTGTTGTTCCCATCTTTATGTCTATGTGTACCCTAGATTTAGCTCACACTTAGGAGTGAGAACATGACATTTGGTTTTCTGTTTCTTTTCTGTGTTAACCCTCTTAGAGTGTTGGCCTCCAGCTCCATTCATGGACATGATATCATTCTTTTTTATGGCTGCGTAGTATTCCATGGCATATATGTACCACATTTTCTTTATCCATACATCATTGATGGACATCCAAGTTGAGTCCATATCTTTGCTACTGTGAATAGTGCTGTGATGAACATACGAGGGCACATATCTTTTTGGTAGAATGATTTATATTCCTTTGGGTTTGAACCCAGTAATGTGATTGCTGGGTCATGATTCAACCAGTTTATCGAATGCATATATACCAGATGTTCTCAGCATGTGGATGAGATGAGAGATGAGAAATCTGCCTCTGTTTTGTGTGACCTTATTGCTCCAGCAGTTTTGTGGGGACAGACTTGTCTTCAGCAGATACTGCTCACAGCCACATATGCTCAACAGGGCAGGTTACATTTGAGTAGAATATTGAGAGACAGTAATAGCTCACTAAATGGTGGGAGATGGAAGTGGAGATATGCCATGGGGGAAAAGGAGGGAAAGGGTGTTCAGGGTGAAGGGAATGTCCTGGGTGATATTAATAGTATGGAGTGAACAAATAGCATGTTTCCTTTCAGAAGTGGATGGAAGTTTCAAGGGAGTGATGAGAGATTAGATGAAAATGTGAAGAGGAGCCAGTTCCTGGAGCCATGGTGTAGGTGACAGTCAGCTATTGAAGGATTGAGGCAAGAAGAATTATGATTAGGTTTTGGTTTTAAAGACAAAATACCATTAGTTGTGCTGAGGATGGATTTGAGGAGAGGTTAAATAGAGGAAGAAAACAAGTTAGCATACTATTGCAATTGTTGGTGTGAGAAGTGAAGTGGGTCTGAAGTAGGTGGGGGTGATGTGATGAATACAGGAGTCAGATATATTTAGGAGGTAGAAACAAAAGCGTTTAGTAACTAGTTGGGTATTGGGAGTGGAGAGGAAAAGAGATTCTGTAATTCAGGAGGTGGAAAAGACATTTTGGGGAGAAATAATTTACCTTTGGACATGTGCTTGAGGGGTCATAGAAGTCAGCCTTATAGATAATAAAGTGACTAGAGGTCAGCCTCATATACAATAAGGAGTGTATTTTCAAAGTAAACAGAATCACCTGGGGGCATTACAAAGCGTGAGAAAACGGATCTTTGGAAATACCAGCGGTTGAAAAACAGGTAAAAGAGGAAGACAGGTCAGCCAGAAACTAGATTTGCCAGAAAGGTGGGAGAACCTCTTAACCGTTCATAATGCCTCTAATTCCATAGGTTAAATGGCTAAAATGGATTACTTCAGCAAATGAATGGAATTATCAGTCAAGTAACAGGCATGCCCAAATTTAGAGCTCTTTCTATTGTTGATGCTCAGAATAATATTCCAGAATGAATGCTTATCCTGTAACTGAGTGTGTCAAAAGACTCTTCATTAGTCCTGAAGAGGGAGTGGAAACTTATGTAAGGAGCCAATTTGATTCAGAATACAGAGAAGCAAATGAAAAACCCTCAGTATGAAGGGAACTTTCTTTGAGCAGTTCATTTGAAAGCTATATTATTTCTCTCACTTCTATTATATTACCTTAATTCTTCTTTCTAAAAGTTTAGCTCAAGAAAACATTGATGTTCGAAAGTTAGATTTTATTGAAGAGATATTTTAGAAAATAGTATCTGAAACATTATATATAGAGATAGATACATCAGATACAATTGTGTCCAGTGGTTCTCTTTTTATTTCATTTAAAAGTATATCTTAATTATCTTTTTGTATCAGTACACAAAGAATTTCCCTATTTTTTTAGTTTCTGTGAAGTGTTCCACTGAATGAATGTACAATAGATAGCCAACCCCATATTGATGGAACTTTAGGTGATTTTAAATTTTCTCCATACAAACAATGCTGCAATGAAGAACTATGTATATATGTTACTTTTACAATCTGCTATTACAGGATAAATTCCTGAAAGTGGAATTGCTGTATCAAATAGTATGTGCATTTGTAAATTCAATAGATATTGCCAAATTGCTTCTTTAGGGGTCATTCCAAATTGCATCCTCACCAGTAACATACAAGAGTTCGTGTTTTCTCCACTGCTTTAGCAACAAAATCTGTCCAAATTTTCCAATGTTGACAGTCTGATAAAAACAATGCAGTATAGTTTTAATTTGCATTTCTCTTTTTTGAATGTGATCAAATATATTTTCTATGTTTGAGAGCCATTCGTAAAGCATTTTCTGTGACCTACTTATTCTTATTTTAATTTTCCTGTTAATTTTTTAATTGGTTGTAGAAATTTATTATGTATTAGTGAAATTAGTATGTACATTTTCCCCAAGTTATTCTTGTCTTTTAACTTTGCTTATGGTGGTTTGTGCTTTGCAGAAACGTTTGACTTTTCTGTGATCAGATTTATTATTTAAAAGTATTTCTAAATTTCATAAGCTATACATTCTAAAGTTATAAGAAAAAAATCTATCTTTTATTGCTTTATTGGTTTGTTTGTGTTTTAATTTTAAGGCTATTTGGAATTTTTCCGGATACACAGTTGGAGTTCCTGCATAGGGACTTAGCTTAGACCTAGAAAATGTTGTTTTTAAATGAGACATTAATTAAGAGAGAAACTTGAAGAAGTTCTTTTAAAGTAAAAGAGCAGAGCAATTGAGGAAACAGTTTTGTTGTCAAAGATGGCTGACATCTCAGTACACAAAAACACTAGAAGTAATTTCATTTTTCCTGGTTTATTTTAGCAATGTTTTAAATAGAATTTAGCTGGGTAAAGAAAGTCTTTCTTTAGAAGGTTTTGGAGTCAGACACAAAATTGTGACTATGAAAGTCAAAATCACAATGAGATAGCACCTCACATCTGTTGGAATGGCTATTATGAAAAGATGAAAGATGCCACTGTAGAAAGCAATTTGAAGATTTCTCAAAGAACTTAGAACTGCCTTTCGACCCAGCAATCCCATTACTGGATATATGATGCAGCTGGAGGCCATTATCCTAAATGAATTAATGTAGGAACAGAAAACCAAATATTGCATGTTCTCACTTATAAGTGGGAGCTAAACACTGAGTATACATGGACACAAAGAGGGGAACAATAGACACCAGAGGTTACTTGAGGGTAGAGCGTGGAAGGAGAGAGAAGGAAATCCTGCCATTTGCAACAAACATGGATGAATCTGGAGGACATTATGGTAAGTGAAATAAGCCAGATACAGAAAGATAAATACTGCATGATCTCACTTACATGGGGAATCTAAGATAGTCAATCTCACAGAAGCAGAGCATTGGATGGTGGTTGCCAGGGGCTGGAGGAAGCAGACATAGGAAGATTTTGGTCAAAGAAATCAAAGTTTCACTTACACAGGATGAAAACATTCTGAAGATCTAATGTACAGCTATGGCGATGACAGTAAACAATACTGCATTGTATACCTGAAATTTGCTTAGAGAGTGGACCTTTTTTTTTATGCCAATATTTCTTTTTTTAAAAATTATTATTATACTTTAAGTTCTAGGGTACATGTGCATAACGTGCAGGTTTGTTACATATGTATACTTGTGCCATGTTGGTGTGCTGCACCAATGAACTCGTCAGCACCCATCAACTCGTTATTTACATCAGGTATAACTCCCAATGCAATCCCTCCCCCCTCCCCCCTCCCCATGATAGGCCCCGGTGTGTGATGTTCCCCTTCCCGAGTCCAAGTGATCTCATTGTTCAGTTCCCACCTGTGAGTGAGAACATGTGGTGTTTGGTTTTCTGTTCTTGTGATAGTTTGCTGAGAATGATGGTTTCCAGATGAGAGTGGACCTTAAGTGTTCTTGCCACCCCCTCCTGGCCACACACGTGAGAAACAGAATGGTAACCATGTGAAGTGACAGCTGTGTTTGCTTAATTGTGGTGATCGTGTTACAGTGTACACATATGTCAAAACATCAAGTTGTACACCTTACATATATTTGTCAATGATACCTCAATAAGTCTGAAAAAAGTAGTTCATATGCCATTCCTGTATATACACAAAACCCAATTCTGAGTTAGGGGTAGGTATGGAATGGAAGAATATAAATCAAGAAGCCTTAGAGGATTGTGAGAGCATAGAACCAGACAGTTGAGGACAAATCACAAAGTAGTTCTTTTTTCTTATTTTGGCTACTAACCAGATTTTAGAATGAAACTGCAGAACGATTATTGAAAAAAGTGTTGAACTGTAGCCCTGATGGTGTGATAAATAAAGACTTTATACAGCCCTTAGGCCAGGTTTTGTCATCAATTTGGTTCAGGTCAGGTCAGGTGTTGTTGCCAAATGAGTTTCTAAAAAAGTTTTAGATTTAGAGCTTTTAGGATTTGAACATTTTCAGTTAAGAGAAATAATTTTCCTTGTATTTATCAGTGTCAGAAGAAGGTGGTTGTCCTCTGTGGTGGAGTGGGAGTATATTTTATTCTTCAGAAAATCATTACAAGAGTAGAAAAGAAGACTCATACTTTGAATATCTTTACTTATAGTTTCACTTCATTGAATGGCATGAAGAAATTTCTCAAGTCAAATACATATGTATATGGAAAATGCTCAGCAAAACCAAACTTCATTCTTTGTACATTTTATAGTTTTGGATCATTTATATTGTGCATTAGTATCCTACTGGCTAAATATTCTGCTTATGTGTTTATACAGTGCGTGGTGCTAGGCATCGAGGAAACAAGAGATGCTCTCTCTTCTGAACTATTTGTAGTCAATTTAGTGAGACAAACAGGCAAACCAGTAAGTATAGCCCAGTATGGAGAGCGCTAGGTACAAATTGGCATAGGGTGCTTTTGGGACATGGAGAAAGCACAGCTAAACTAAAGGGAGGAAAAAGCTTGAGCCGAGTTCTGAAGGAACTTGTTTTCTTCAGAAAACAAGTCAGAAGAAAAACAAGTGCAGAAATGGAAAAATAAACGAGGGAACAATCAACTGTAAGATGTGTAGGTGTGGAAGTTCAAATGGCTGAGCTGGGCCGCAGTGAAAGGTGCATGTAAGAGAGTGAAGAAAACAAAACCAGTGAGGCAGGAAGGAGTCAGATCATGGAGCATCTGATGTCCTAAGCGAGGGCACAGCACTGCTGTTTTGAAACACACGCAGGTGACAGATACTACTGAATAATTTTAAGCAGAAAACTGACATGACTAAGTTTGCCTTTGACAAAGACCGCTGTGATATCTCTGCGGAGGATACATTTGGGCAGGCCACAGAGAAAGCCAGGAGACCTAGGCAAAAAATAAGGGCCTGACCTAATAGGGTGGGTGGGAGGAGGAAAGACTCAAGAGATATTCAGGTAGTAGAAGCTATGGGGATTGACAATGGAATGTGGAAGAGGAAGAAGTGAAATGTGAGCCCCAGCTTTCTTGCTTGAGTAGTTTGGTGGATGATGGTACCTGTCATGGGGAGGAGTTGCCTTGGGGAAAGGTGATCATTTCTGTTTCGGATATCTCAAGTTTGAGAGGCTACTGGTATAAACTAACGGAGCTACCTAGGAGGTGGTTAGCAAAGAGTGCTATATGGCAGAGAGGTTAGAGTCGGAGAATAGATTTGGGCGTTATTAGAATATATCTGGTTTTCACAGCACGGGTTTGGGTAGGACCATACAGGATGGGGCTGTAGAGAATAAAGAAGAGAAATTCTGGGTTGATGGCCCAAATGGACAGAGGTGTTTCCTGTACAAATTGGGCAGCCATTTTTTTTTAACAACTTCCTGGTGAGGGTACCTAAAAGCAATGAATGAACACTTCTAGCTATATGGATCAGCTGCTTGTTAGTTATCATGCAGCAGAGGATGGCTAGAATGGAAAAATCAGAGTGGTGCCTGACTGTTACACTTGACTGGGCTGTGCACTATTGCTTAAGTTTTCACTCTAAGTATCTCGGGTCCACTCTTCTGTACTGGAGGTGGGTCTTTTGGGGAGGTCAGAACAAGTGATCTGGGTAACAAATAATGGCCCTCACTGGTCATCATGAAATGCACTCAACTTCTTATCTTCCTGTATTTTGTCAGTGGAAGAACGTTGGTATGTTGTAGGCTTAATGTACATGGAGATTCGGAATTTGATGAGAATGGTCAAGCCAAGTTTTAGAATTTAAGCCTCTGGAGTATTTTTGTTATCATTGATTGTGAGCTGTCTGCCATTGTTCTCCTCTAATCTGTCACATCAAAATTTTCTATCTCAGAATTGAAGGGAAAAATAGGAGACAAAATTCCAGAACCTTTGTCCATCACCATTTTGTGTCACAATCCCACTCAGTTACTGTGTTCTAGTGTCACTGATCTGGCTTCATTCTCTTCAACTCATTGAGCTGTTTTATCTACCACAGGACTTTGGTACATTTTGCCTGGAATTTTTTCCACCTAGTTTTTATCATGGCTGGCATTTTCTTGTCCTTCACATTTCCCTTCATACGCCACTTTCTTCCCTGATCACCAAATGCAGGTTCATC
Source organism: Macaca fascicularis (assembly GCF_037993035.2). NCBI lineage: Eukaryota > Metazoa > Chordata > Mammalia > Primates > Cercopithecidae > Macaca > Macaca fascicularis. The sequence continues at coordinate 26,807,852 of NC_088391.1, read as the reverse complement.
TCTCTCTCCCTCTCCCACGTCTCAGCAGTCTGTCAGTTTGCCTACTTGTTTTGTCTATTTCCTTTACTCAGTTTTAACTTTGACAAGGTAGTAATTCATGTGTGTTCAATATTTTATCAAAATAATAAAATATATTTTAAATTCATTCTCATTTAAACCATCTAATATACCCAATGAGTGGTATTAACATTAACCTCATCTACAAATGGGAAAATTTGAGGGCTGGAAGGCTCAGGTGACTTGCCCAGGGCCACACAGCCAGTAAGTGGAGAGTTGCACTTGAATGTAGAATTTCTGACTGACAGGCCATACCTGCTTTTAAAATACTGTTTTGAGTGCAGGTCACAATGTCATCTTTCTAAAGAGTAACATTTCTTTCAAAGAATCTGTCTATTGCAAAGGTTTCACCTCTGTCCATCTTTCCTGTGAGTCCCTTTTATAACCCCGTGAAATCTTAAGTGGATCTGCTAGAACTCCACAGAGGAATGATTTTGTTTTCCCTGGGAAAGGAAAATAGCTGGTCCTTTCAGAACTGATTAGAATTGATGGCTTTCCCTGGGGACATAATCAACCCTGGACAGTTGGTTCTGATGATATCTGAGTTTCTTTATCCTGCTCTGCCTTGGGGGAGGTGAAGCGTTTTCAGTCTTTACTTCTTAATGAATGACTATTTAAGGGATCAAGAACAAGCTGATGCCAGAGAGGTCAGTCATATTGGAAATGGTAATGGGACATGCGAGGTTATAAGTCATGTGTCACTGGCAGGGGGCTGATTTTGGAGTCCTTTCCCCATACATGGTAATTATTTCAAGGAGCTCAGTCAAACCCACCGTTGGCCCTGTGTAAATCAAAGGGAGAGTTAACTAATTGCCAATTTCTCCCTTTAAATTACATTTCTGCCTGTCATTAAATAACTTTGTAACACAGATACGTAAGTGAAAGCGCCAACTCTATATTTACTTACACAATCTCTTCCCTCAATACTACTAGCAAGAGGGGGCAACTCTGATGAATCAGAATTTCAAAGAGCACTGACAGCCATCTAATTAGAAGAAGATGAGACATAAATTGCTCTGGGTGAGGAATATCTTCCTTACTCTCTTGAAATTATCTTAACATTTTTTATAATAAAAAAGTTTCTGACTTTTATATTGTTTTCATGCTGCAAAAATGCATCACTCTCCCACTCTGATAAGTTCATCCTCAATTGCTAGCAGAAAGGAGAACACTTAGATACTGTCATCTCTATTTCATCTAAGCAGAACATAAGGAAATAGAAAATCCCCTCAAGGGCACAGCAGTTCTTCCCACTATATCAAGAAAGGTGTCAGAACAACTCAATGCTCACTGTTGTGCAAATGTATCACCATATTTTGCATATTCGTGTTGAAGCAGAGATTTAATTTCTTATCTCACCAAAAGCTACTGTACCTACAACACCGAAGATCCAGGAAGTAACCCTTCAGTAACGATGGCGGCCTCTGCAGCAGACACATGGGGTGCTGGAGGAATACCTGGAGAGGGACATGAGGGAACATCTGGGGTGATGGAAGTATTCCATATCTTGATTAAGGAGCTTACTCAAGTGTAGCCAATTGTTAACTTATACATTCAAAACCTATGTATTTTAGTACATGTAAATTAGATCTCAAGATGTTTTAAAAATGTGGTATTTTGCTTATTAATTGATGCACAGGGCCTTTCCACCAGTATCATTATAATAAAAACATCTATATGACACACTGACTTCAGGTGCTACCTGACACTCACAGGTGCCAAACATCATTTGAAACCAGAAAAGTTGGAAACGTTTGAGGAGTTTGCTTTAGAGTGCTATAATCTGAATGTATCTCTCCAAAATCATGTGTTGAAACCTAATCCTCAAATCAAAAGTGTGAAGAGGTGGGGTCTTTAGGAGGTGATTAGGTCACAAGGGTGGGGTCCTCATGATGGAATTAGTGCCCTTACAAAAGAGACCTTGGGGAGCTTGTTTTCTCTCCCACCCTGTGAGGACACAGCAAGAAAGCACCATTCCTGAACCAGATACTGAATCTGCCAGTGCATTGACCTTGGACTTTCCAGCCTCAAACTGTGAGCAATAAATTTCTGTTGTTTATATATAAAAACAAAAACTAAAGACGTGGGTCTTCAGTCTCTCTTGCTGGTCCATGCCCATGCTCCATGGAGTTATCAACTATTCCAGCTGAATTTTTCCAACTGGTGTTCAGTTGGGTCTGCCAACTGAATATATGGTACTGCCATAAGCAAGTACCTATGTCCTATGTTTCTCTGCAGATATCTGTCTCTTTTTGTATTTTGGAATAATTTATCTTTCACCTCAACTCTGTAGGTTTTAAAAAGACTTATGAACTTGGAGTTGACTTGTCTTTTTTTTTTTTTTTTTTTTTTAAGATGTAAGAGTAGGAGAAAAACTCTTTATAGTTCTTTACATCCATGAATGGAAACTATTTTTAATTATTAAAAACTTTTTTTTTTAAAAATGGGCCAGACCTTATTCCATAAAATAGAATGTGTTCCTCTATTTTGATTTTTAAAAAATAAAAGCTGCAAATTTGGATTTTTGGGTAAAATCTTTTTAAAGGTTGTAAGTTGAGTATTTTGAAAAGCACAGACTTTATTGAATTCACCTATTCTATGGACAACTATTTTTTGATTTTGGATAAATCCAAAAACCTCATTAATTTACAAATCATAAAACGGAGTTTCAGAGAGAGTTTGTGGTTTGCTCAAAGTTACTAAGAAAAGGTCAGAGGTGGAATTAAATGAAATCCACTTGTTTTTTTCTTTTACTGTGGTGAAATATACATAAGGTACAATTTACCATTTTAATCAGTTTTAGGTGTGCAAGTCAGTGGGCATTAAGTATATTCACAATATTGTACAATCAGCACCTTTACCCATTTCCAAAATTCTTTCTTGCGATCTGAAACTCTGTACCCTTTAAATAATAACTTTCAACTTTCATTTTCCCCTACACCCTGGTAGCCACCATTCTGCTTTCTGTTTCTATGAATGTCTATTCTAGATACCTCATAAAAATGGAGTAATATTTGTCTTTTTGTGTCTGGCTTATGTTTTTTAGCATAATGAATGAAAACCTCATCCATTGTAGCATGTGTTAATTGTCTTCCATTTTAAGGCTGACTATTCCACTGTCCACGTTTTATTTATCCATTGATGGACACTTGGCTTGTCCTTTTGGCTGTTGTGAACAATGCTGCTGTGAACATTGGTATACAGGTTTCTGTTTAAGTCCTTGCTTTCAATTCTTTATGGGCATATACCCAGAAGTGAAATTGCTGGATCATATAGTAATATGCTGAACATTATGTGGAAAGGTCAAACTTTTCCATAGCGGCTGTGCCCATTTTCTACCAGTAATGCACAAGAGCTCCCATTTTTACATATCCTTGCCAACATTATTTTCTGTTTTAAAAAATATAATAGCTATTAGCGGGTATGAAGTAGTTAAATATACTTCTTTTTAGTCTCAGTATAATTCTGCCTTTCTAGAATCACATCCGACGATGCCAAATGGCTAAGTTACAGGAAAAACCTTCATGACAATGAATGTGATTGGTAATCTTTATTTGGGGTTAACATAGCAGATTATATATCTGGGAAGATATATACTTCCCAGATAATGTAGAGGTCAGAACAGATCCAAACTTCCATAAATTGGAAACTATTCTTTGGCAGTTAGAAAGAAAAGAAGGAAAACGAAAGCTCATCTCTCAAGCATTCCAGTTATAAATTGTCCCCTGATGACCCTGCTACCCTGCTGGGTGTCTTCGTAACAAAGACAGCGTGACTTTGGCAACTTGTGTCACCTCTCTTTACTTTTGTTTTCTCATCTGAAAATAAGAGCAATGAGTGTTTTCCTTATAGGATAGACATGAGGATGACATGATTTGATTTATAGAGCTTCTTCGGACACTGCCTGGCACAGAGCAAATGCTCCGCAAGCAGTATAAATAATCTTAGCATTTCTCTTCAGTAGTAAAAGCACAATTATAACAATAATAATAATTTTAAAAGCTTTAAAATATAGGCTTTTAAAATAGGAGGGATGTTAAAGATGGTGGGAAACTGGAACCAGAATTTCTCATTTATACTTTTGCTATCCCTTCTTTGGGAGCCAGGTTTATTTCAAGAGTTGGCACACACCCAATGGATCTCAGGCAGACTAGATTTTCCCTAATTCAGGCATGTATTTATTTTTTTGCTCTGAATAACTTATAGAAAGAATTACTTAAAGTATTCTAGTTTGCAGAGGCCACTGTGACATGTATGGCAAAGGTGATGTTCTGAGTTTGCTGTGTGGGTAACTGAAAAGGAATAAAATGGCTCATCTGATTTGTTTTCCATGATTAATCATGAACTCTGTTAGGTCAGAGCTTCCAAGTGGAAAAAAGAAAAACTTGATTTCATTGTTTAATGGGAGAGGTATTCTCTCTATTTATATAGATGACAATCCTACAGTGCTTTCATTTTGTTCCTTGATCTAATGGTAATATTGTTCTAGTGACTTACTAACTGGAATAAGATCAGATGTTGAGTTTGTTGCCTGCTTCACATTTTCTTGCTCTTTCCATTTATTTATTCATCAGCATTCCCACTCGTATCTGACAGGGGCCCAGCAAGAAACAAATGTCATACATAAATTGGGGTAATTTGAGTATGGCTGAATAAACAACCTATTTTCAAAGGCATTGTTGGATGTAGGATGCCCCAGGTGATAGTGGATCACCCAGCACTAGTAACAGAGGGGACTGTGATGGGGGAAGGGAGAGTAGCTCCTGGACTCTCAAAGAAGCCAGTGTGAAGAGGGCTACTTTCAGAGGAGTGTGACCATCGCAAGATGACGAAAGCAGCCAACCAGAGGTGACCCCATAGAGAGAAATCTGGGGGACCAAATATTCCCACTTCTTTCTCCTCTTTCCCACCAATTTCTTGCCAGGATTTCACACTGGCTGATCCTAAGGACAACCAGAGCTTCAGAGATGGTTGGTGGTCCTTGCAGGTCAGCCTCAGCTGTGCTCCTTGCAGGTCAGCCTCAGCTGTGCTCCTTGCAGGTCAGCCTCAGCTGTGGTCCTTGCAGGTCAGCCTCAGCTGTGGTCCTTGCAGGTCAGCCTCAGCTGTGCTCCTTGCAGGTCAGCCTCAGCTGTGCTCCTTGCAGGTCAGCCTCAGCTGTGGTCCTTGCAGGTCAGCCTCAGCTGTGCTCCTTGCAGGTCAGCCTCAGCTGTGGTCCTTGCAGGTCAGCCTCAGCTGTGGTCCTTGCAGGTCAGCCTCAGCTGTGGTCCTTGCAGGTCAGCCTTAGCTGAGTAGAGTAGGCTTGCATTGAATGCAGGAGGTATCACATGCTACCTGTCCTTTATTTCTTCTCTTTGACATCTGAGGTGGGTGTGCAATGCCTGGAGCTCCCCATCCTCATTAATCATCCTTTCTCTCCCACATCACTGATCTTTCCCTTTCCACTGACTCCTTCCCATCACAGGATACTTCAGTTCATTTCTTCCATCTTAAAAATAACCACTGCCACCCAAGCTTTCCCTCCATGCTGTGGATCCTTTTAGCTTTCTTAAAGAAATGGCATTTAACACCTGAGGACTGAGATTGGTGTCAGCCAGGTGACGAGTGCATTCCAGGATGGGAAAACCATAGTCTCAGCAAAATTCCTAATGAGGAAGAAGCAAGGGTCAGTGTGTTTGAAGCCCAGCAACCAAGGTACAAAGAAAGGCCAGGGGAATAGCTAGGAGCCAGATCATGCAGGGTCCTGTAGGTTCCATAAATAATTTTGGATTTATCCTGAGGATGATGGGAAGCTGATGTAGCCACTAATGCTGTATAACGAATTACTTCTTAATTTAGTGGTGTAAGAACAACAGTTTTGTCTGCTAAAAATGTTGTGGGCCAATAATTAAGGAAGGGGCAGTTTGGGAAGTTCTCATTCAGAGTGTCTTATGCAGTTACAGCCAGGTGTTGGCTGGGGCTATAGTCATTTGAAGTCATGACTGAGCTGGATGGTTAAGATGTGTCACTTATGGCCAGCAGTTGGTCCTGGAGTTCAGCTAAGGCTGTTGATTGGAATGCCTATGTGTGGCCTCTGCAAAATGGTAGTCTCAAGACAGCCGAACTTTCATGTGCCAGTTAACTTTTCCCAAAGCAAGTGCCTCAAAGAAAACAGATAACTGTTTTCAGATTACTGGAATCTTCATGACTCTTCTTGACGTAGCCTTTGAAGTCACATGGTGTCACTTCCACTGCTTTCTATTGGAAGTCAATAATAAGGCTAGACCAGAGTCAAGGGAGGGGAGCTGTGCTCTACCTTTTGATGGAGAAGAATCACAGTGACATGCCTTAGTTCACTTTTGCTATTATAACAGAATACCTGAGACTGGGTAATTTATAAAGCACAGAAATGTATTATCTCACAGTTCTGGAGACTGGGGGGTCCAAGAGCAAGGCACCAGCATCTGACGAGATATCTTCTTGCTGGGTCCTCATATGGTAGAAGAAGGAAGGGAAAGAAAGAGCAAACCCATTCCCACAAGCCCTTTTTATAGCAGCATTAATCCATTCATGAGGGTAGAGTCCTTATGACCAAAACACCTCCCGAAAGTCCCCACCTTCCAACGCTGTTGCACTGGGGATCAAGTTTCCAACACATAAATTCTGGGGGAAATACATTTAGACATAACACATGTGGTCATACGAGCCTGTGGGATGGAGTTATTGTGGCCATCTGTGGAGAACACAATCTCTCAGTCTATTGAAATATTTTGAGCAAACAGTAATGTGAACCAATCTGTATTTTACAAAGATCACTGATTGCTGCTCATACTATAGAGAGTGAAGAAAACTGTGGCAGCCTATGGAGGCAATGCAGGCATGGGGTGATGGTGGCTTGACGTAAAGCGCTGGCAGTGGAGATGGAGGGGCAATGCAGAAATTGGAGTACAGTTATAGAGACTGTATTGACAAGTCTTGGTGAAGGGCTGTGCAGAGTGTGACTTTTAGGTTTTTGGGGTTGAAGCTACTGGGTAATTGCCAGTGCCATTTACTGAGAATTCGCAGGCAGCAGGAGAAGCAATTAATTCTGAAGGAGAAAAATCAAGGTTTTGGTTTAAGATGAGTGTTGAATTGCTTTTGGGACAACTAAGTGGACTTTTCAAGAGGCTGGCTGCACATTCGCGTCCGGAGCTCAGAAAATAATTCTGATCCAGAGATACAATTATGGTAGTCATCATGATATATAAAGCCATGAGAATGGATGAGATATGCTTAGGAGAAACCTGGAGAGAGGAGAGAGAAAATCTTAGGTGAAGGAACTGAGAACCTGTATCTGAACTTCCAAAGGAAATGGAAATGACCAGAGATTGAGTGTATTTTTGGTGGGGAAAAATAGATATATACAATATGTAAAATATATAATGTAGATGTGTCTATATAGAATATGTATATTCTATATCAAGATTCTATATATGGGTTAGAAAATTGTATATATAATATATAAATATATGTTATATAGCATGCATATAATATATAGTGTATGTATACAATTTCTAACCTAATATACAATTCAATAAGCAATTTCCTAACCTGCATAAAATAATATAAAATCTGCCAAAAAATTGGAAATGTCAAATATGCCTCTCCAATTACCTTTAAAAAGAGCTTTTCCATTTTCATCAAGCACCTTTCATATTTCAGTCTAATAAGCAGTTTCTGATCTGTGATTTCTGTGAATGAGATGTTTGTTTAAAACAATTAAGCATTAGAAGTGTTATGTTAGAATGCTGATCTCTGTTCCCAAATAACTTAGCATATTGTGTTCTTTTTGTTTAGAAGCTACCTGAGTATAAAAGGAATAAAATAGTAGTCTACAATTAACTTCAAAAGGTGAGAATCAGATGGTTTGCTTTATTAGAGGTAGTTTGTTCAGCTTCTTACTTGTTGGAGAAATAACTATTTTGAGGTAAATGAGATGGGAACTTGAAGAAGGAGATGCCAAATTAGGTAGTAGATATAGATAGTGTTTCTTTGAAAGCAAAGAAAGCATGGGTAGTTTGGGTGACAGGAAGAATGTGGCTGAGATGTATCATTTGGTGCAATATAAAAATAAAACATACAATATCCCACTTTTGTTTTTTTCAAAATCACAGGAGTGAAGACTGCCAAGGGGAAGTAGGGTGGGGAATGGCAGAGGTAAGATGAAATATTGAAGCAGAAAAATAGGAAAAAGAGCTATGTAATTCGTGACTAATGAAATGAGGAACACAAAGAAATCACATGGAGGAGATTTAAAGACATCTTTGACAAAGAACACATTTCAGCTTTAATACTGATCCATTTCTATAAATGATCATTGGAACATCATTTAATTTTGAACTGGCACCTTCTGGAACTTCCAAGGTGGCCCATAAGCAGTCATAGGTCTCTGTTGGAATCACTCACTCATCTCTGCAAAGTAGAGAAATATTTCAAGCCTGCTGATGAGGGGACTATCTTTACCCAGATGGTGGTGTTTTCACAGTATGAATTTTAATGCAAATAACAACGAAAATAACGATGAACCAAGAGTGGCATAATCTGATTTGTTTTTTAGGATGGAGAGGTGGGAAGTTGGTCAGACCAGAGGCAAAATAATTAGAAACCCTGTAGCAACTTGGGTTAGATAGAATGAGACTGAACCAACTAATTGACATTGGAGAGCCTAGATTTGAGAGCAATTTTTGAAGCAGAATAAACAGATGTTGGTGACTCATTCGATTGAGGCAGATGAGATAAAGAGAAAAGACTATGATAAGGCCAATGTATAGCCACAGGTAGAACAGGTTTTCTGCACACATGAAATTTGGAAGAAGGAAATGAACAATGTGTGGCATAGTCGTAGGATTTAGTCTTTCTGGGGCAAGCTCTGATGGGAAATCTGGGGAAGAGTTGAGTCATGGCAGGAAAGAGGTTCTTCTTAGAGCAAGCCCACAGAAATATACATGGAGGAGCAGATGATGGATACGATACCAGTGTGACAATTACGGAATATACATATGCATTGTCTTCCAAAGAGCTCTGTGAAGTGAGTCAGACGGCATTGTTATTTCCCTCTGAGAGAATGCAGCTCAGTTCAGCTGCAAAGTTTAAGATTTCTAGGATGTGTAGAGTCACTTCTTGCTTGCCCCTGTGCCTTGGGTATGGGGAGTAGAATTTAGGGAAGGGGGGGATTGTCCATCTCACTCTGACACATTCTAGGCATTGAAACGTTCTCTCCTTGTATTTATGGTTCTCTCCAGGAACACAGTCCAAGCAGTCAGTTATGACAAAAATCTTAGTGTAAACCGAAGCAATTTTATAATGGATTGGCTTGCACATTACTCATTCCAAGGCCCCTTCCAGTATGCCTTTCGGTACTGGGGAGGCCAGAAAGTTAAAAGCGACATTTTTCATGCTTGCTTGCAGTTAGGGTTCCATAGATGGCTCAGGTTTTATATATACATGAGATTTGGAAGAAGGAAGTGAGCAATGTGTGGGATGATAGTAGAAGCATTTAGTTTTTCTGGGGCAAGCTCTGATGGGAAACCTGGGGAAAGAGTTGAGTCACAGGAGGAAGGAGGCTTTTCCTAGAACAGTCTCATGGTGAATAGATGTTTCTCTGTTGCAGGTGCTCCTGGCTATGGAGCATCTATTCTTGGCTCTTGGCCATCCTGGAGATGCTGTACATCACCCGGTACTGTCTAATAAATGCCTTTCTAATTAAACTTTCTGGAGTAGATTCTGTTGACTACACCTAAGAATGATGATGCTTGAACTATATATATCCACGTATATCTATTTGCTAAAATAGACATTATATATGTTCCTGTTGAACAATTCATCTTGGAACAAATCATAGCTTTGAGAGTGATTTCAAGCTGAAACTGACATTTTCAACTTGAAAAATTATTTAGCAGACATTAATTGAGAACTTAAGATTTATAATGCACTGTTAGACATAGATAATCTGATACAGTCAGATCTGGCCTTCAAAAAAATCTCAAAATCTAGTGTCACTCTCTTATAACTCTCACTGGAAAATAACCTACGAAGGTAGAGACCATTTTCTCCTTGTTAACCACTGTATCCAGGGCCTAGCACCTGTGTTCAACACACATAGGTGAGCACAGACATGTAAACAGAAATACACACAGGCATACTCACATCCATAGTCACACACTCATATATAAACAGATGCACATATGTATTTATCACATGAATGAATTAAGCTATATACAAAGAATACTTAAAGTAAATAGGAGGGGTTATTTTGGGCTATTTTGTGCCCAGTTAAAACTTCCGTGCTTCTAGTCACCAAACCCTGGTTTAAAAATGACTCTGTAATGCCAGCACTTTGGGAGGCCAAGGTGGTGGATCATCTGAGGTCAGGAGTTCAAGACCAGCCTGGCCAACATGGTGAAACACTGTTTCTACTAAAAATACAAAAAAAGAAAAAAAACCCCAAAAACAAAAAAAAAACCTTAGCCAGGCATGGTGGCACACCCCTGTAGTCCCAGCTACTTGGGAGCCTGAGGCAGGAGAATCGCTTGAACCCAGGAAGCAGAGGTTACAGTGAGCCCAGATCATGCCACTGTACTCCAGCCTGGGTGACAGAGCCAGACCTCATGTCAAAAAAAACAAAACAAAAACAAAAACCACAGAAACAAAAAACAAAACAAGACTCCGAGTTTCTCTAATGTAATTTTCTTATAGTAAATTATCTGTTTCTAAGGTCATTTTCTCAGGCCAGAATTTTCTTTGTGTTTGAGATGGAGTCTCGCTCTGTCGCCCAGGCTGGAGTGCAGTGGTGTGAACTCGGCTCACTGCAAGCTCCGCCTCCAGGGTTCACACCATTCTCCTGCCTCAGCCTCCTGAGTAGCTGGGACTACAGGTGCCCGCCACCACGCCCGGCTAATTTTTTGTATTTTTAGTAGAGATGGAGTTTCACCGTGTTAGCCAGGATGGTCTCGATCTCCTGACCTCATGATCTGCCCGCCTCAGCCTCCCAAAGTGCTGTGATTACAGGCATGAGCCACCGCGCCTGGCCCAGGCCAGAATTTTCTTGAAAATTTTGTTTTGCTTTCTGATTGCACAGTTTTTCTAAAAATCTGCTTTCTCATTATGATAATCAAGATTCCCGGTTGAAATTAACACGTGTGTTTCCAAGCAGATTCTAGGCAATCATTTACCAACCATTTATTTTCAGGACAAACATTGGTTTATCTATTACCCAATCTGTCTACTCACATTAGCTAATCCAGATAGCTATCTCCAGAGGAGTTTTTTTTTTTTTTGCAATTTCATGTATGATTTTTTTTTTCCAGTTTGAAGTTGCAGTGCAAGTGGACAGTGAGATATTTTGCCATAAAGTTTCATTTTATAAATGAGAAAACGGTGATATAAAGAAGTTATGCACCTTGCCTAAGTTCACTCAAAACTAGAGGAAGAATCAGTTTTTGCTTCTTAATTTCATTGTCTTATAGTCGATGTTCTTGTTCAAGGTCATCTGCAATCTGTTCTTTGAACACACTCCTAAGGCTTTTAAAGTAGGGATGACTCGGGCATAAAATGACAGTGATGGCTTAAAGGAAATTGTTGGGAGTCATCTCCAATCCTGGCTCTCAGACCACCAATAACCTCAAGTAGAACAACACGTCATGTGACAGGCACTGGGCAAGTGGCCTCACATTGCTTAGGAAGGTGTTTAAAGCCTAATGTGGTTTTTAGAGTTACATTCTTTGAGGCTGAAATAATCAACGAGAATGGAAACCACCATAGTCACTTCTAAAAATAAATAGTTGTCCACTTCTCAAACTTTTTCAGGTTTTCCAGAATGAGTGATTCTTGGGAAACCTCACATACAATCTTAGATTTTCATAAACGTAGCTGTGGCTTGGTACCGTTATCCTAAACTGGCTTCATTGAAATGCTTTGAATTCAGCATGTCAGAACACAAGCTTGTGGTATTTCAGAAAACTGCCTTGTGCTGCCTTAGGCCAAATCAATTTAGTAAACTTTATTGAACATTTCCTCAAGGATGTTCTGTAATAGGTGCTCTCAGGGTAAGAGATGGAAAAATGTCATTCCCTTCATGGTTTTCAGACCAATTGAGAAATAGTCAAATAAAAACAAAATAGCACCAAGCAAAACCCACCTAATCAGACTATAATATGTATTGTAATACGGGCACCTGTAAAATGCTCTGCAAGAACTGAGGCAGAGAAAAGGCAATAAGTAAATGCTTAAGTCTCCAAGCAATCAACCCCAATATTTTAAAGTTAACCTTCTAGACTCAAGTAATTGTCAATTAACATTCATCTTAAAGGTTTTAGAGTGGAAAGTTAATGCATAATAAGAAACTAAAAAAAGAATTTTCAATGAAACTCAAACTTAACAGAAAAGGAAAAATAAAGACCAGAAAAGAAACAGATTAGAAACAGAAAAACCAAAGAGAAAATCAGTGAAACCAAAAGCTCATTCATGAAAGGGTTGATAAAATTGATATCACTAGGCAGAATGATCAAGAAATGATCAGAAATGAAGAGAGGTACATAAAAAGATTCTACAGATATAAGGACAATAAAGGAATATTGTGAACACTGTATTATAATGGATATGACAAATTAGATAAAATGGGAAAATTCCTTGAAAGATAAACTGCCATAGCTCATTCAAGAAGAAATAGTTGACCTTAATAGCCCCATCTCTTTTAAAGGATCTGAATTTCTGGTTAAAAATCTCCCTCCCCCTCTCCCCTCCCCCCTCCATGTCTGAACTTTTTAGTGTACTCATTACTGGAATAGTGAACGCTGTACCTAAAAGGTAATTTTTTAGCTCTCATCACCTTTTGGTGTATTATGTTTTGATATCCTCCTGCATTCTGTTTGGTAATATTTTGATGTGGATTTTTGTATCTATGTTCATCAGGGATATTGGCCTGGAGTTGTTTTTTTTTTTTTTTTTTTTTTTTTCTTGTCTCCTTGTCTGGTTTTGGTAGCAGAATGATGCTGGCCTCATAGAATGAGTAAGGATGAATTCCCTCTTCAATTTTTTGAAATAGTTTGAGGAGAACTAGTATTCTTTTTTGTAAATTTGGTAGAACTTGGCTGTGAATTCGTTTGGTTCTGGGCTTTTTTGTGGGGAGACTTTTTATTACTGATTAAATCTTTTTCCTCCTTATTGGTCTGTTCAGGTTTTCTGTTTTTTCCTCATTCAATCTCGGTAGGTTTTATGCATACAGGAATTTATCCATTTCCTCTAGGTTTCCAATTTTTTAACATAGAGTTGTTCATAATAGTCTCTAATGATCTTTTGGATTTCTGTGGTATCAGTTGTAATGTCTCCTTTTTCATTTCTGATTTTATTTTTTGGGGTTGTCTTTTTTTCTTTGTTTGTTTAGCTATAGCAGTTGGTTGATTTTTGTCCATCTTTTTTTTTTTTTTTAAATACTTTTCATTTCATTGATCCTTGGTATTTTTTCACCGCTATTTTAATACTGTTCTGATCTTTATTATTCTTTTCTTCTAATTTTGGTTTTGGTTCTTGCTTTTTTAGTTCATGTAAGTACACAGTAATGGGATTGCTGGGTCAAATGGTATTTCTGGTTCGAGATCCTTGAAGAATCACCATACTGTCTTCCACAATGGTTGAACTAATTTAGATTCCCACCAGCAGTGTAAAAGCATTCCTATTTCTGCACATCCTTGCCAGGATCTATTTTTCCCTGACTTTTTAATAATCACCATTCTGACTGGCGTGAAATGGTATCTCATTGTGGTTTTGATTTGCATTTCTTTGATGATCAGTGTTGAGATTTTTTTCATGTTAGTTTGCCACATAAATGTCTTTTTTTTTTTTTTTGGAAAACTCTTCATATCCTTTGCCCACTTTTTCAATTTTTTTTTCTTGTAAATTTAAGTTTCTAGTGGATTCTGGATGTTAGCCCTTTGTCAGATGGATAGATTGCAAAAATTTTCTTCCATTCTGTAGGTTGCCTGTTCACTCTGATGATAGTTTCTTTTGCCGTGCAGAAGCTCTTTAGTTTAATTAGATCCCATTTGTCAATTTTGGCTTTTGTTGCAATTGCTTTTGGCATTTTTGTCATGAAGACTTTTCCCATGCCTATGACCTGAATGGTATTGACTAGGTTTTCTTCCAGAGTTTTTGTAGTTTTGGGTTTTACATTTTAGTCCTTAATCCATCTTGAGTTAATTTTTGAGTAAGGTGTAAGGAAGGGGTCCAGTTTCAGTTTTCTGCATATGGCTAGCCAGTTTTCCCAGCACTATTTACTGAAAAGGAGATCCTTTCCCCATTGCTTGTTTTTGTCAGGTTTGCTGAAGATCAGATGATGGTAGATGTGTGGTGTTATTTCTGAGGTCTCTGTTCTGCTCCGTTGGTCTATATGTATGTTTTGGTACCAGTATCACACTGTTTTGGTTACTGTAGCCTTGTAGTATAGTTTGAAGTCAGGTAGCATGATGCCTCCAGCTTTATTCTTTTTCTTAGGATTTTCTTGGATATACAGGATCTTCTTTGATTCCATATGAAATAGTTTTTTCTAATTCTGTGAAGAATGTCAAAGGTAGTTTGATGGGAATAGCATTGAATCTGTAAATTACTTTGGGCAGTATGGCCATTTTCATGATATTTATTCTTCCTATCCATGAGGATGGAATATTTTTCCATTTGTTTGTGTCCTCTTATTTCCTTGAGCAGCGGTTTGTAGTTCTCCTTAAAGAGGTCCTTCACACCTCTTGTTAGCTGTGTTTTTAGGTATTTTATTCTATTTGTAGCAATTGTTAACAGAAGTTCCTTCATGATTTGGTTCTCTACTTGCCTATTGTTTGTGTCAAGGAATGCTTGTGATTTTTGCACATTGATTTTGTATCCTGAGACTGCTGAAGTTGCTTATCAGTGAAAGGAGTTTTGGGGCTGAGATGATGGGGTTTGCTAAATATACAGTTATGTCATCTACAAACAGATGACTTGACTTCGTCTATTCCTATTTGAATACCCTTTATTTCTTTTGCTTGCCTGATGGCCTTGGCCAGAGCTTCTAATACTATGTTGAATAAGAGTGGTGAGAGGGGTCATCCTTGTCTTGTACCAGTTTTCAAAGGGAATGCTTCTAGTTTTTGCCCATTCAATGTGATATTGCCTGTGGGTTTGTCATAAATAGCTCTTACTATTTTAAGATATGTTTCATCAATACCTAGTTTATTGAGAGTTTTTAATATGAAGGGATGTTGAATTTTATCAAAGGCCTTTTTTGCATCTATTGAGATAATGTCTTTGGTTCTGTTTATGTGATGGATTACATTTATTGATTTGCAAATGTTGAACCAGCCTTGCATCTCAGGGATGAAGCTGACTTGATCATAATGGGTAAGTGTTTTGATGTGCTGCTGGATTCAGTTTGCCAGTATTTTATTGAGGATTTTTGCATCGATGTTCATCAGGGATATTGGCCTGAAGTTTTCTTTTTTTGTTGTGTCTCTTCCCGGTTTTGGTATTGGGATGATGCTGGCTTCATAAAATGAGTTAAGGAGGAGTCCTTTCTTTTCAACTCTTTGGAATAGTTACAGAAGGAATGGTACCAGCTCCTTTTTGTATTTCTGGTGGAATTCAGCTGTGAATCCATCTGGTCATGGGATTTTTTTGGGATGGTAAATTATTAACTACTGCCTCAATTTCAGAGCTTGTTATTGGTCTAGTCAGGGATTTGACTTCTTCCTGGTTTAGTCTTGGGAGGGTGTATGTGTCCAGGGATTTATCCATTTCTTCTAGATTTTCTAGTTTATTTGCATAGAGGTGTTTATAGTATTCTCTCATGGTAGTTTTTATTTCTGTGGGGTCACTGGTGAGATCCCCATTATCATTTTTAATTGTGTCTACTTGATTTTTCTCTCTTGTTCTTTATTATTCTAGCTAGCAGTCTATCTATTTTGTTAATTTTTTCAAAAAGTCAGCTCCTGGATTCATAGATCTTTTTTTTTTTTGAAGGCTTTTTCATGTCTCTATCTCCTTCAGTTTTCTCTGGTCTTAGTTATTTCTTGTCTTCTGCTAGCTTTTGGATTAGTTTGCTCTTGCTTCTCTAGCTCTTTTAATTGTGACGTTAAGGTGTCGATTTGAGATCTTTCTAGCTTTCTAATGTGGGTAGTGATATAAATTTCCCTCTTAACACTGCTTTAGCTATGTCCCAGAGATTCTGGTACATCATCTCTTTGTTCTCATTGGTTTCTAGGAACTTCTTGATTCCTGCCTTAATTTCATTATTTACCAAACAGTCATTCAGGAGCAGGTTAATTTCCATGTTATTGTGTGTTTTTGGGTTAGTTTCTTAATCCTGAGTTCTAATTTGATTGCCCTGTGGTCTGAGAGACTGTTATGATTTCAGTTCTTTTGCATTTGCTGAGGAGAGTTTTACTTCCAATTATGTGGTCAATTTTAGAATAAGTGCCATGTGGCACTAAGAAGAATGTATATTCTATTGATTTGTAGTAGAGAGTTCTCTAGATGTCTACTAGGTCCACTTAATCCAGAGTTGAGTTCAAGTCCTGAATATCCTTGTTGATTTTCTGTTGCATTGATCTAATACTGAGAGTAGAGTGTTAAATTCTCCCAATATTGTGTGGGAGTCTAAGTCTCTTTGTAGGTCTCTAAGAATTTGTTTTATGAACCTAGGTTCTCCTGTAATATGTGCTTATATGTTTAGAATAGTTAGCTCTTCTTGTTGAATTATTCCCTTTACCATTATGTAATGCCCTTGTCTTTTTTGATCTTTGTTGTTTAATGTCTGTTTTGTCAAAGACTAGGATTGCAACTCATTTTTTTTTTTTTTTTCCTATCCATTTGCTTGGTAAATTTTCCTCCATCTTTTTATTTTGAATCTGTGTGTCTTTGCATGTTAGATGAGTCTCTTGAATACAGCACACCAATGGGTCTTGACTCTATCCAATTTGCCAGTTTGTGTCTTTTAATTGGGGGCATTTCACCCATTTACATTTAAGGATAGTATTGTTATGTGTGAATTTGATTCTGTCATCATGATGCTCTCTGGTTATTTTGCACACTAGTTGATGCAGTTTCTTCATAGTGTCATTGGTCATTATATTTTGGTGTGTTTTTGCACTGGCTGGTACCAGTTTTTCTTTTCCATATTTAGTGTTTCTTTCAGGAGCTCTTGGAGGGTAGACCTGGTGGTTACGAAATCCCTCAGCATTTGCTGTTCTGGAAAGGATTTTATTTCCCCTTCACTTATGAAGCCTAGTTTGACTGGATTTGAAATTCTGAGTTGAAAATTCTTTAAGAATGTTGAATATTGGCCCCCAATCTCTTCTGGCTTATATAGTTTCTGCTGAGATGTTCACTGTCAGTCTGATGGTCTTCCCTTTGTAGCTGATCTAACCTTTCTCTGTGGCTGCCCTTAACAGTTTTTCCTTAATTTCAACCTTGGAGAATCTGATGATCATGTGTCTTGGGGTTGATCTTCTCATGGATTATCCTAATGGTGTTCTCTGTATTTACTGAATTTGCATGTTGGCCTATCTTTCTAGGTTGGGGAAGTTCTCCTGGATAGTATTCTGAAGTGTGTTTTCCAGTTTGTTTCCATTCTCCCCATCTCCTTCTGGTACTCCAATCAATTGTAGGCTCAGTCTTTTTATGAAGTCCCATATTTATTGGGGGCTCTGTTCATTCCTTTATACTCTTTTTTTCTCTATTCTTGCCTGCATGTCTTATTTCAGTAAGGTGGTCTTCAAGTGATACCTTCTTCCACTTGGTTGATTTGGCAGTTTATACTTGTGTATGCTTCATGAAGTTCTCATGCTGTGTTTTTCAGCTCAATCAGGTCATTTATGTTCCTTTCTAAACTGGTTATTCTAGTTAGCAATTCCTCTAATCTTTTATCAAGGGTTTTAGCCTCCTTGCATTGGGTTAGAACTATGCTCTGCATAGTTTTTTAATATCCATTTTCTGAAGCCTACTTCTGTCAGTTCATCCGTCTGATCCTCTGTCCAGTTCTGTGCCCTTGATGGAGAGATGTGATTATTTGGAGGAGAAGAGGCACTCTGGCCTTTTGGGTTTTTAGCAATTTTTTTCATTGATTCTTTCTCTTCTTCATAAGTTTGTCTAGTTTCGGTCTTTGAGGCTGCTGACCCTTCGATGGGGTTTTTGTGGGGACTTTTTCGTTATTGATACTGTTGTTGCTTTCTGCTTGTTTGCTTTTCTTTTAATAGTCATGTCCCTCTTCTGTAGGGCTGCTGCAATTTGCTGGGGGTTCACTTCAGGCCCTATTCATCTGATTTGCTCTTGTGTCTTGAGATATCACTCAAGGAGCCTGGAGAACAGCAAAGATGGGTACCTGCTCCTTCTTCTGGAACCTCCGACCCCGAGGGGCACCAACCTCATGGCCGTAGGGTCACTCCTGTTTAGGGTGTCTGACAAACCCTTTTGGAGGTTCTCACCCAGTTAGGTGGCATGGGGAGAAGGACATGTTTTAACAAAGTACTTTGTCCCTTGGTGGAGGGGCGTGTGCTTGGCTGGGGGAAATCCTCTCTTCTGGGCTCTCCTGATTCCTCAGAACTACTAGGAGGAAAGGCTAAGTCTGCTGGTTACAGAGACTGTGGCCACCCCTCCCCTTAGGGGATCAGGCCCAGGGAGATCCAAATTCTGTTCCTGAACCTCTGGCTAGAGTTACTGAAGATCCTGCAGGGAAGCCCAGCCCAGTGAGGAAGGATGGGTCAGGGTTAGGCCTGAAGAGGCACTCTGGCAGCATACTGCCACAGCTGGTGTGTTGGGCTGTGGAGGACACCTCTTGAAACCAATTATCCAGCCTTCCTGGCTCCAGCAGGGTAAAAGTGCAGCCTGGAGCTATAGAAATGGGTGCTGCCCTTCCTCCACCCAGGGATCTTAGCATGTTAGGCAGGTGTTAATCCCAGTGCTGGCTGCTGCCCCTCCTGCAAGGAGCTTAAATGGCTTAGACAGCAGGCAGCAGCTGGTGCTGGTCCGCCCCTCACCTGGGAGTTCGGTAGGCGTAAGTAGATTCCAGCTAAGAGACTGTAAGAATCTATGCATTCTGGGTTTGGGTTGCTAGGCCTTGGTGGCATGGGTTCATGAGTGAGATCTTCCGATCTGTGGGTTGCACAGTTCCATGGAAAAAGTAGTTTCCCCGACTGGGTAGCATGCTCACTTACCGCCTGTCTTGGCTCTCAGGGAGGGGGTTCCCCAGCCGCTGTGGCTGTCAGGTGGGTCACTGCACCACACTGTTCTTCCTTCTCTCTGTGGGTCATGCCAGGCTTCTAGTCAATTTTGATGGGAGAACCTGGATACCTTCGTTGCCAGTGAAGGGATTCATAATATTTATTACGGTTTTTTTGGATGGGCGCCTCCGAATGCTGCTGCTTCTAGTAGGCCATCTTGGCCCTGCCCCTGTATTACGTATTTCCAAGCATAACATGTTTGAGAATAAAGTCATAGATGTGAAAGGAGTTAGCTAGCTTGCTTTAGGCAGACAGCAAGGGAAAGGTCCCCAGAGAACCTCTGACCCACCTCACAAGTGCTTACATTGGATGTTTTGAGCAGATAAGGGAACTTGCACAGGGCGCTTCCCTAAACATGCCTGCAGCAGACTAAGGGCCTGCATGTGCACTGGGGGAATGAGAGGGGGCCACAAGGAATTCATGCCTTATACAAATAGGGAACTCAGCTCTATTAGCTTATATAGCCCTGATATTCAACTGTGAAGTGGGCAACCAGAAACCTGCTTTTCAGGACCCCTCTCTTTGCTGAGAGCTTTCCTTTTGCTTAATAAATTCTACTCCATTCTCTGGTGTCCGTACACCTAATTTTTGCTGGTCATGAGATAAGAACCTGGCCTAGCTGAGCTTAAAGGAGCAAAACAAAACAAAACAAAACAAAAAACTGTGTATCAGAAGGATTGGAAAGACTAAATCCAAGAGAGATGGTACTCAGAGTCAAGAGGAATCACAACAAAAATAATAGTAATTAATAAAAACAAAAAGTTTTGTGTAGTCTCATAATGGTAGTTCTCTATGAACTGGGGGGTCATCTGATATTAAACATCAGGAGCACTCTGCAACCCCCATATAGAAAGGGAAACTTTCTCAATAACAGTGGTGAGAGGGCAAACACAGCAGACTTGGGAGTAAAAGTCACTTGAAATTTCTGGCATTGGAAGAACTTCAGATGGAGTGGGAGATGACACAGTTGTAGTTTGGAAGATGACAAAGGCATAATATGTACAAGATATACAGGGATGATTATTGGGCCTCTAAGAACAATTTATAAAAAAAATGTTTAGTCTTAAAATAGACCTTGGACCAATAGCCAGAAGCACTCCCTGTTTTAAGATTTGTAAACCAAATTTTTATACATTGACTAAATGATTCTAATGGGGTAGTAGACTCTGATGGCATGACTGACTGATGTGTCTTTAGCTCCAACTTTGATGTGGGGAACCGAATAGTAATTTGTGAGAATTTCTCAGGGCTGACTGCTCTCAAAGGCCTTAGTGGCTACATTTGGAGAAAGAACATGTATAGACATTTCTAGCACACACATTTCCTCTGAGTGAATTATTTTCTTTTTCCATTGTTACTTTTGCTTTTGAAATTGAAAAGATATGCTTTAAACAAATAGGTCTCTGATTTTGGTCACTCTTGTTGTCTATTTGACTACTGGTTAGAATTTGACAAATACAGAACAAACTAACCTTGAATTCCATGCCTGTCCTCTTTTTAGTGCTTCTGCCCTGTAAGTTTCTCTCCAGGGACTAAGAAAGAACTCAGCATGCCTAGAAGAGCCTCACTTGGCTGGTTTCATTTCCTTACAAATCACCACCTTTTATGATTTTTTTTTTCCCAGGACAACTAAGTGCTGACATTTGAATGTAAATCAAAAATCAATTTATTGTGTCGTAAGGGTTTTTTTGGGTTTAATTTGGTATTTTAATAAAATACTTCTGAAGCAGCAGCTATCAACTCTGAAAAGCCATTGATGTTTCCTTTAATCTTTTTCTGGGAAAAACCTTGGTTCCAAGGTTATAACATCCTCTTTAAGTAGAATTTGAGATAACAGCATTTAATAAGTCTTTTAATTGTCAGATAATTGCCTGATTTTAATATAATAAAAGCCCATGTTAATAAAAAGTCAGTTCTAGCTTCATTGCTAATAAAATCAATACAAAGCCAAATAGTATGATAAGTAGGAAAACAGGGCATCTGGCTGTGCCTAAAAACGTTTCTGCCAAGTAAAATTTCATAAGGGAGGTAGGTAGTGAGCCTCAGAGCCTGGAAAGATATATTTTTGCAGTAGGAAAAGGGCATTGTAAACAGAGTGAAAAGAAAGTTCAGAGGCACAGAGGATACCTTCAAAACTTTCTACTGTGATCACAGTTTAAAATATTGACTCTAATCTGGGTTTGTTATTGGGTTAAGATAAAGCATGATGGTACCTCCAAATCCTAGGACTGAATATTTGAGTCATGAACTTAAATACACACATGCCCACCCCACTACCACCACCATTACAGAAAACATTTCAGTGATGTGTATCTCATAATTCTAGTATTGTAATTCCAGTTCCATAAGAAAGCTAGCCCAAGACAAATCTTAATTAAAAGGTGCAGTTCTAGGATTGCAACATAGAAGAAGTATAATATGGAAGTAGAGAAAGCAAATAAAAGGTGACATGTTACTGTGCTGGTGATGGTGCTTCAGGAAACCCAGCTGGTGCTTTATCATGCGCCATGTCTCTGAACTGGCCATAGGGAACCACATTGCCTGAAAATCATTCTTGTGAAGAAGTGAGAGTATGAATGGGCAAGGAATTTATCCATCAGCCCCATTCATCTGTTTCTCTGGGGTCAAAGTCTGACACATTGTTCCTCATTACTCATTATTTTAAAAAAATATATATCCATGCACACTGTTTGTCATGTGGTTTTGCAGTTCTCCAGCCAGGTTGGCAGAGTATACTTCCCCACCTCACCAATGTTGAGCTAGGCTACTCTTATGCAGGGTGACTCACTGAGCATTAGTGTCTGTCTTGGTCATTTTTGACTGCCATAACAAAACACCATAAATTGTGTGACTTTTAAACAACAGCACTCTATTTCTCACAGTTGTGGAGGCTGGAAGTCAGATCAGGGTGCCTTGCCTATGTGATTGGGTTCTGGTGAGGGCCCTCTTCTGCACTGCAGATTGCTGGCTTCTCACCATGTCTTCACATGGTGGAAAGAGGGAGAGAGCTCTTTGGGATCCCTTCGTTAAGGGCACTAACTCCATTTATGAGGATTCCATCCTCATGACCTAGTTATCCTAATACCCTTACATTGGGAGTTAGGATCTCAGTCTATGAATTGTGGGGGTCCACAAACATTCAGTCCAAAATACTGACTGACTGATAGAAAAAACATGACAATGGATGCTTTGGCAAGATTATAAGATCATAAAGCTTGGATTATAGGATTCTGAGGTGTAGATGGGCCCTGAGCACAAAAGAATCCTACCCAATTCAGTTGTACCCACACATCTGACAATGAATGTTGTCAGGATGTGGGAACAAATTCTGCTAGCCAGGGCCCAGAAGTGCTTGTCTAAGAGTAATGGAGGCAAAAAGACCTTGTAGATGGAGGGAAATGTGCTGGCAGCAGAAGTGAACTGTGGGAGATGGTAGCTAGGCGGTGAGACAAGGAAAACATTGCTGAGGCAAGGGTAGAGGAGTTGGACAGCTCCAGACAGCTGGAGTAAATGAGTGTTTCTCACAGGCAAGGATGTCCCTCCACTGCCATGTTAGTTCACATACCTGTGAGAGAAGCCATTTCATAGCTGTACTTGGAAGCCTGCACTGAAATTAAAAAGAGGGGGTAAGCAACGAGGGACTGTGTCTTAGAGGATATGATCACAAATTGTGGAATCATGCAGATCTGTACTCAAATCCTGGCTCCTTTTCCATGTAACTGTGGGCAATTTTCTAAATTTCTATAAGCCTTGCTTGTCCTTCTGTAAAATGAGGATAACAAAAGTCATTACTTCATTCAGCTGTTGGGTAGGGATAAAGAAAAAGGATTTAATGCACATTTGTAGTCATTAATGCTGTTGGATGGGAGACTGTTCGCCTTCCAGGTCCATGGTAGCATTGCATATCCTAGCTCCTTTTTGGTTGACCGGGGCCACATGATTTATTCCTGACAATGAGTTGTGAATGGAAATGATCTGTGCCATTTCAGGGCTGGTACAAGACCCCTCAGAGACCCCTTCCCCTCTGGCAGGAGGATCAAATGTTCAAGATGGTAACTTCTTTGTTAATTTGGCTCACTGAATAGTTACTGTGAGCAGAGTTCCACTGCTGATCTTCAATGGGTCTGTAGTGTGAGGAAGTAATTAACTTTTGTGGTTGTAGCCACAGAGATCTTTGGTGGTGTTAGTTACAGCAACATAACCTGTCCTTTCCTGAAATAGTATGAAAGCACTTGACAAAGCTTCTGGTACACAGCAAGTAGTCAACAATATAGTGATGAATTGAGAAATCTTATTATGGTTTAGTTAGGCATATTCTCCAAAGATGTTTTGTTTCAATGTCTTATAATTGAGAAAGAAATAGGAAAGAAGTAAAAAATATCTGTGGAATTTTGAGGTTTGTTTTTTATAATCAGTAATGCATCACTATAATGAATAAGCAGGCAGGCAGATCATTATTGCACATGCAACTATACTAAGGAATGTCTGAAATTGTTGAGACAAGTAATTGCATGGAATGTTGGTACAGAAGCTTAAGTATAAATGCATGTCAGTTTCTTTATTTAATACCAATGATCATTTCTACCTGGCTATTTATCTGGATGATAACTCCAGATAATACATTAATTGTTCATTCGAGGGCCATTATAACCATAACAGGACAGAAGAAAGCATTCCGCTATGTTCTTAAGGTGACATTCACACTGTTATTTGTGATTCCCAAATATGAGTCATCAGAATTACCTGGGATATTAAATGAAAAACATTTTTACCTTGAAACAATTTTTAAATCTGCAGAAAAATTTGAATATTAATACAGAGAGCTCCTATATCCTTTTTATGAAGATTTAATAATTTTTAATTTTTTGTATTTGTTTCCTTCAAGGATATTCTTTCAAGTTATTGTACAGTTAAGTTTCAAGAACTTAACATGGCAATTTTTTGCCTATATGATAGATATTCTAATTTTGTCTATTTTCTTAGTAATGTCTTTATAATTTTTCTTCCAGTCCAAGCTCTATTCTAGGATTATGTATTGCATTTAATTTTCATATTTCTTTAATCTTTCTTAAATGAATATTGTCTTTTTTCATCTTTTGTTGCATTGATACTTTAAAACAATAGAGGTCAGTTATTTATAGAATGATCCTCACTTTGGGTTTGTTTAGTGTTACCTCATAATTAAATTTATGTTATGTATCCCTTACCAGAACACTACAAAAGTGATGTATGTCTTTTGCAGGGCTTCACATCCAGAGGTGCCACAATACTTATCTGCCTCTTGGTAGTTTTAATTTTGATCACCCGGTAAAGGTTTTATCCAGTTTCTCCACTGT
Organism: Macaca fascicularis; assembly: GCF_037993035.2. Taxonomy (NCBI): domain Eukaryota; kingdom Metazoa; phylum Chordata; class Mammalia; order Primates; family Cercopithecidae; genus Macaca; species Macaca fascicularis. Next base: position 26,783,203 of record NC_088391.1, on the reverse strand, counting down.
GTAGTTACCATTTTTCCTTTTACAAATAATTTATGAGAAAATGCTGTGAGATTGTGCTTGTCAGATCCTGCTTGTCATTAAACAATGCATCTAAGATTTAACAACCATTGTTGATTCTTGCCCAAGCCAATCTCCACAATTATCAGTTGATTTTCTACTATAGGGAATAAGCCAGTATCCATCTATGTATGCACCTATGTATCTATGTATTATCTACATATTCTATTAATCCATCATTTATTTACATCTACCTCTATTATCCATATGGACTCATATATTCCTATTATATACTCAATGGGTTATAATCTATAACTAATTTTATTTATTTTTCCAGCTTTGGCCATGGGAATTGCTCTTCTTCAAGCTGGCTCCTATGTCTTTTTGACATGCCCACTTTGTGTGTTTGTGTATGGTGAGAAGTGGTTAGCAACATGTCCTTACTTTCCCGAACAGCAAGATGTTCCAGCTCATATTGTAACTACCTTGTTCCAGACCTGGACTTACAGATCCCAACCATAAGCTAACTGAATTAAGTGTCAGGAAGTGTGGTCCAGATAGCTGTACTTTAAAAGCTCCTAAATGGTTCTGATGCTCTGAAGCTATACAAACCACTGTGTTATTTAATAAAAGGAGCTATAAAATGCCTCATAATCAGGCTAATGATGGGATTCCCGGGCTCAGTGATGAGTCCTTGGTTTCTTCAGGAGTCTGTTTTACAATTTCAGACTGCCAAGATGACACCCAATTACCCTCCAGAAATGTCATCTTACTCACTGCTCAGACTGTGACAGTGTGGTTCTTTCTTCATAAAGTGTTTCCCTTTTAGACTGATTTTAATTCTGCATTATCTTAACATCTTTAATCTCAGCTTCAGATGCTGGATGCGTTCTTGCTTTCCCTTCCTCCATGATTCATTGTGCAATAGCATAAACAAGGCTTAATATAAGATGGACTGTCTACTGATAGTATGAGATGGACTATCAGATTGCAGAAAGGGAAGCAAGTTGTTGGACATGAGAGTTTATTCTTTGAGTCAGTCAACATGTATTTATTGAGCACTCACTATGTTCAAGGAATTGTGATGTGCCTGGAGCAGTTAACAAAGCAGTCATGTTTCTTTTTCCTTGGAAATTACTGTTTAGTGGGTTAAATCAATATTAGGAAAAGGAACACATATTTGTAAAATTACAATTGAGATGAAAGATCCAGGAAATCTTTCCTAAGTAAAAGATGATTGAGCTGAGAATTTGCAGGAATTAGAGGAGTTAATAGATATAACACTGGAGGATGGGAAGAATGTTCCTGGCAGAGGAGACAGCCTATGCAAAGGCCCTGTGGAAGAAGAGTATGGATCATCATTGTAAGACCTGAAATGTGACCACTGTGGCTGGGAAACACAGAATAGTGACTAATGTGGTGAAAAATAGTACAGAACAAATAGCCAAGGTAATACAGCCCCTGTAATGTATATTAAATATTTCTATCTTAAAAACAATGTAAAGCCATTGGAGTACTTAAATGTGAAGAGTGACATGATCAGATTTCTGTATTGGAAAGGTCACTAAAGGAGGCAAGAAAAGACAAGGGAGGGGATCTTCTAGCTGTTGATGGAGAGAAGAGGATAGATTCAGGAGATACAGAGGAGGGAAAGTGGCTGAATTTGTTGATGGATTAGTTATTGGGAGTAAGGGAGAGACAGGTTAAAAAGCAAACTCATCTCAAGCCTGTAATCCCAGCACTTTGGGAGGCCGAGATGGGCAGATCACGAGGTCAGGAGATCGAGACCATCCTGGCTAACACGGTGAAACCCCGTCTCTACTAAAAATACAAAAAAACTAGCCGGGCGAGGTGGCAGGCGCCTGTAGTCCCAGCTACTCGGGAGGCTGAGGCAGGAGAATGGCGTGAACCCGGGAGGCTGAGCTTGCAGTGAGCTGAGATCTGGCCACTGCACTCCAGCCTGGGTGACAGAGCGAGACTCCGTCTCAAAAAAAAAAAAAAAAAAGCAAACTCATGATTTCAGACATACCCAAGACAACAGTGATACTATCACTGAGATGGGAATGATTTGAGAACCAGGTTTGGGGCAGATCACAAATTCTCTTCTAGACATGTTGAATTTGAGGTGTGTTTTCAGTATACAAGTACAGATGTCAAGTAGTCAAGAGCCCAGGAAGAAATATAGATTAGAGATATTTAGGGAGTTTTGAGTTATTTTTGTAGATGATCTTGAGTGAGATCACCCACATGAATAAAATGACCTATTAAGATGGTAGAGAGGAAGAAGAGAAAAAGATCTAACAATGAACCTTGAGAAACTCTAACATTTACTGGCCAGTAGACAGGAGGAAGAGCATGTTGTGAAGAGGACAGAAAAGAAGTGGCCAGAGGGCAGGGCTGTGTCTCAGGCCAAAACTAGGGAATGTTGTAGGAAGAAGTGCCTGGTCAGCAGGATCAAATATTACCAAGGGGTGTGATGTAAGATGAACAAAAATTGTCCATGAGCTTAAGTGGCATGGAAGTCATTGCTGACTTTGTGAAAAGATGTCAGTGAAATGATGAAGGTAAAAATAAAATACGAGTAAAAGTTTAGAAAAATGAAGACAGAATGCATAAATAATTATTTAAAGAAATTTGGATACAACTCAAAGGAGAGAGTTGGGTTGCTGATACTTTAAATTCCACCCTAGGTAAGTAAACCTCTGCCTTTGAAACACGCTCAAGGTCCCTTTTACCTTGTTTTGACCACGCTGAGCCTTACTCTACATATCCATCTATAATCATACCTGGAGAGAAAACTTAACCTTGGTAATAGTCTTTGCTCTTTCGTCTTCTAGTTCACTGATTTCCAAGGTTATATGATGTTTATATGTGTCAGGAAGCCTATAACTTTTCAGAAAGCCCTTGGTCTGTTTGTGTACTTGATCAACATGCGAAGCAAAATTCTTACCTATAATATTGCTAAGAGATTAAATTTCCCTTTTTTATGCTCAACAAAATGCTGGCCACTTGCCTTAATTATAGAAAATGGTGGAGGCGTGTGTGTGTGTGTGTGTATGTGAATCTGTTTGCAGTGAACTTTCAGCTCTTCAATGTGTGTTCTAAGTTACGTTATGGTGAAATATTTAAACTCTTTTGGCTGACAGAATAACATTTTTGGAGCTACTGCTGGAATGCATCCTTCATTGGACAGACACAAGGACAGACATAGACACTGTGTAACCCTAGGGCTTCCTAAGCTTATCTAACTTATGCGCAATATCACGGGTGAGGTGACAAGATGAAGGCTTTCTACCCTTCTGAATGGAGAAAGCTCTTTACTTCCTCCTCAGATCTGAGACTGCAGGGAGTATGAGCGGCAATGTCTGTAAGTCACATGTGATTGTAGCTGAAAGGGAAGTAACTTCATTCCCGGTGGCTTGCTGGCCTCTATGGCTGCAGCCCCTTCCCACAGAAACATCCCCAAATAGGAGCAGGGCTTCCATGCTAATATGGCCCTTTGGATAAAAGTTGTCCTAAATTTAGTAAACGATTCCAAGTTATATTAATTCGGTGCAAAAGTAACTGTGGGTTTGGTACAAACAGCAATTACTTTTGCACCAGCCAAATAGCTACGTAGTTGATTAATTAACAACATTGCTTCATGGTCTCTACATTAGTTTGAAACTGGAACTTGCTGGGGTTATTTTTAAAATGTGTGTGAAATCAGACTTCTTTATTAAATGGGCTATTGGCAAAGCAAAATGGGATTCAAAACTTATTTTTCTCTATCTATTTTGGTCTGAGTGCTTGAGTGTTCACTGATGAAGAAATTCTCTAAAATGATTAACCATTGATAATAAAGCCTTAGCTAGAAAGTTAATTGATATTAAAATCTGCGAGCTAAATAATCTCTGTTCCATGGCAGAGATTAATGTGTGGTAATGTGGGCTTTTGCATTTCTTTCCTCTGCAAATACTCCATAAGTAAATTTTTGTATGATCTTTTTGACTAGAGATAAGGGGCTGGTAGAGAAAACAAAGAAGCCCAAGACCTGAATGTGGAGGGTGGAAGAGGTGAGGCAGACATCAAATCCTTAAGATAAACAAATGGTAAATCCCTATTTCCAGAAAGAAGGCAGAATGAGAGTAATATAAGATAACAATGAGTCTGCATGGCAGTCGCCACTGAAGAGATTTTTGATATGAGAAATTAGAAGTCAGACAGAGCCTTCCTTGAAAACCCGATAGACATCACGGATTTACAATGGAAAGCCTCAGGAAAACAGGAGTGAAGTGCTGCTGGATATAAGGCTGGGGACAGGACGGTGGCACCTATTGTTTGTATGGTCAAAGGGTCTGAAAGATATTTCCTCTAAATTTAAAGCATGGAACAGACTTCTGAGTGAGTCTCTCTGGTTTCAGGGTTTCACAATGAAGGGCTCAGGTGGAGAAAATCCCTAAGCAAGATGTATGTCTTTCTTTGGACTCTTCAACAGCAGTGGGTTGCTGTGTATATCCTGAACAGTCCTCCTAATAGAAGAAAATAGATTGTTACACTGAAGCCTGCACAGTCACAATTGTCAAAGGATCACCCCGGGGAAATTGCCTGTTGGCCAGGAAGTGTGAAGATCTATTTGATCGTTTTCTTCTTTAAGCCTCTTTTCAGTTGACAGGAGTAGAGTTTCCCTACTTGCTGCTGGTGTAATGAAATGAAAGTTCCATTCATACCAGCATTGAGGGATAGGTCCTTTAACCCCTTACTGATCTTTCTCTTTCAATAATTTTCCTCTCATGGAAACACATGGTGGTTTTTCTCTCAATTTTAGTGCCTGCAAACTCCCAAGGCTGTCACTGTAGCTCTGGCTTGGATGAGGCAAGAGAAGTAAAGTAGTTAACCAAGATGCAAGTGTTCCCAGAATCTTGTGAAAGATAGAAGGGACATTAGGACAGGGAACTGAGGGACTCACTTTAGATAATCTTTATTGCTCAGATCTGGGGCAAAACGACTCAGCTGGTCAAAAGGGAGGAGAATGTGGTAGAAAGTAAAGATGGCTAAACCAAGTCAGTCGCATTGTTGGTGAAGTTTAGCAGAGCTCCAGAAAAATTGAAATTTTTCTACCTCAATTGAGGCAGTTTGAAGAGCAGATAAAACACTTCTTGTTCATATGGTTAGAGAGATAGTTGTAGGGAAACCTGGAGGGCAAATGTGCATAATGAGGTTGTCATTTAGCAAAGGTAGAGTTTTGAGAAATGTAATGTGTTCCCATCACACACTTATAACTCTCTTTATTGTAAATTAAGTGAACTCATAGTTTCCAAAAATAACCCAAAAATAATGTGCACATCATCTTTTAATGAATAATAGTAATCCTTAGAACAAATAGAATGCACAAACTTAAACTCCTTAATAAAGGAGCCCAGCAGAATCGTGTGCTAGCTGATAGAGGGCAGCCTGTAGAATTGATGTGCTTTTAATCAGGATATGTTTGTTTTATATCAGGCTCAGAGAAGGTTTATTTTCTGTGTTTTGCTGACTTACACAATTCCTCTTAAGAAAAACAACAGCAAAAGCAAATCAGTTCGTCAAAGCCCCAGCTAATAGCATCAGCTGAGTAAAACACTGCTCTTGCCCCAGGTGTGTCCAAATGGCTTGAGTTGGAGGACGAGTCCCCATGACTCAGCAGCACTTGCATCCCTGCCTCTCAGGGAGCGCCTCCCTGCCCAACTGTGTCCTCCAGGACCACAGTCCTTTGAAGAAACGGGCTGAGTCCCTGTCTAGCACTTGCATCCCTGCCTCTCAGGGAGCGCCTCCCTGCCCAACTGTGTCCTCCAGGACCACAGTCCTTTGAAGAAACGGGCTGAGTCCCTGTCTAGCACTTCACCTCAGGTGGAGGGACAAAGCTGTTTTCTATAGGAGACTTTTAGGATTTGTGACTTTGTTTTGAAGATCTTCTCAACAAAATGCTACAGGAGATTAGTACACAATAAATTGAGTGAATGGATTTTAGATCATGTATTGGTTTTATTAGTATTTAAAAGTGTTCCCTACTGTCCTGCCTACTCATCATGGATCAGCTGCCTGCTGTTCCTTGGGCGCAGCCTTGATGGCTGCTGCTCAGCTCCCAAGACAGGGCGCTGGCCTCCTCTCTTAGGGGAGCAACAACAAATTCCATCAAATGCTCAAGTAATGAGGTCACATCTATCAGAAATCCTCACTCTGTGTGCTCAGAAGAGCAGAAAAAATTTAGAAAAGAGAGCACTTTGAGGAGAGACAGAAGTAGCTATTGAAAGCATCTTTGTGTTGGGCATGGTTCTGTTTATGTATGTAAGCCTGTATTATTGGAATATAATAGCGTTCATTGATCCTTCTACTTGTGCCAGTCTCTGGAGTCACATGTACAATTTAAACTCTCCCAGGAACTAGAGTTAGTAGAAGTTAAAAAAAGGCAAAATTTATTTTAATAATATATTTTATTTAAGCCAAGATACCCAGAATATTATCAATTTAATATGTAATTAGTATAAAAATCATGAGTTATTTTATATTCTTTTTTATCATAAGTATTTGAAGCCCGATGTTCTACCCTTATTTTAGCTTTTTATCACAAGTATTTGTATCACGAAATCCTTTATTCAACACAATTTCTAATGCTTGCATATTATTGCATCACAGGAAAGTTCTGTCATTTTGTATTTCTGTTTTTGGACGTGGAAGGTTTTCATTTTGAGCAGGTATTATAATTGATGTGATGTTTAGCATTTTTCTGTAGAATTATTTTCAGGTTTATGATTTTGTTCTTAAACCAGATTGATAAGGACAGGTTTACTGTTTAGATATCATAAAACCTAATGCCAAAAGTTTGTACCATCCAAACTTCCATTAGTATTCTATGAGAGCTCATTTTACTTCATACTCCATAAATGAAAGAGGAAGGGGTCAACAAGGTGTCAACATTCCTCAAAGCCTTAAATTACTTTTAAGACAGGAAAAAATCTGTGAAAGATAGTGAATGAGAGAAGTATGTTTCCTCATTTGCTGATCAAAATTAGGAACCTGTGGAGTGTGGAGGTGGGGAGTGCGAGAACCTGGAGATAAAGCAAGAGATTTAGGCCCTGATGTGGGAAACTGTGTGCTTCATTGTTTTTTCCTATGGGTGAAGTCTTGGGCAGAGGAAAGAGATGAAGGAACCTTATGCCCCCCTTTAAATTTGGAGATCCATGAGAAAAGGAGGTGAATGCCACCCTTGGGGAGCTTTCCCTGAAGGCTGTCTTCTCTCATAGAAGCATCCTTATGCTGAGACAACCCATCAGAGATAGCTGCATTCAGCACCTAGGCAGATGGGTCAGAGTAACCCCATCTGGATTCTTTTTAACTCCATGGCTGTTTGGGAAGCAGACTTATATTTTCATTGTTGGTAAAGAGTGTCTTGAGTGAGACACTGAGAGTAGGAAGGACTCAGAAATGGCTATGGTCCTTCAGCAGTTGTCATTGTCTGTGGATGGCTAAGTGTTAACCAGATCAGTGGAGAGTCAGGATGACAGTCTTTTAGACCCTGCCCTCTTGGTACCTGGGTCTTTGTCAGGTATCCAGGAAGAATCAGGCCACCCAGAATTGAAGGATGGTGAATGTGGGACTTTTATTGAGTGATGGAGGTGGCTCTCAGCAGGAGGGATGGGGAGTTGGAAAAGGGGATGGAGTGGGAAGATAAATCTTCCCCTGAAGTTCGGCCATTCTGCAGCCCATCTCCTCTCCAACCATGCCCAGCTAAATTCCTCTTGATGTTCAGATGCTCCTTCTCTCCCTCTCTGCCATGCCATTCTGCCTCTCTGCCAATGGAGTTCGGGGTTTATGTGGGCACAGGATATGAGCATGGTAGGCCAGAGTGGTCTTGGAAAAAGCAACACTTGGGCGCGCAAACAGGAATGCCTGGTTCCATTTAGGGCTGTAGGTTTCCAGGCTTGAGCGTGGGGCCTTTGCTGGGGAACCACCCTCTTCTACCCAGGATTTCCCTGCCTCTTGTCCATGGGATGGATGAACTCCAGGGGAAGATTATCTTCCCACTCCATCCCCTTTCCTGCTCTCCATCCATCCTGCTGAGAGCCACCTCCATCCCTCAATAAAATCCCCGTATCCACCATCCTTCAGTTCTATGTGACCTGATTCTTCCTGGATGGTGGACAAAGACTTGGGTACCAAGAGGACAATGTGTAAAAGGCTGTCACCCTGACTGGTTAACACTTAACTGTCCACAGACAGCAGCTGCTAAAAGAGCATGAATTGTAACACACCCCAGATGCTACTGTGGGGCTGGAACCCAAAAGCACTTGTCCTGGCTCCTGCACCTGCCCGTCTGCGTGCTCCCCCTCCTGTAAGGGGTTTGGGCATATGGCAGCTGAGCAAACAAGCCACACCCCTGTTGCAAGTCCCATAAGAGGGTCAGGGAACTCTCCCATTTCATCATGACTGGGCAATGTATCTTTTCATAGCAGTATGGACAACGCAAGCCTGATGGGGGAAGTGGCTTCCCAGCAGATATCAACATTATTGAGTGCCCATGGCCTCAGCACAGGCCCTTATAGAGCAGATGAGGACAAAGGAGTGGATAGCCTCCTACCAATGCTACATCCTGTAGAATAAGGGGTGGAAACAATGCTAAAAGTAAGTGAGTCTTAAACCCAAATGATTTAGAGATCACTGATTTGACAAAATTGTTTTGGAATTGAGTCAATTAGGTATTGCGCCATCAGTTGGAAGTGGGAGTGGGTAAAACAGAAATTTAGTCTGGTTATAGAAAAATAAAGTACTTCTGCAATAAAAAAGAGGGGAAAGTGAAGACTCATTATTTAAAATATGCATTGTTTCTGTATTTTCTGCCATGGCAACTTTTTTCAGAGATGAAACAAAAATAAATGACTTAGATTGTTCAACTGCTGCAGAATTGCATATAGCTCCCAGGTGGTGATTATTCTCCTTGAGAAAGACAGTAACCAAACACAAGTTATTTCATCTGTCTTTATTTGACATGCCATTTCAGCTCGATCAAAAGTTTCTGGGTTTCTTGAAAAATACTTTCACTTATCTCTTTTGATGGCAAAACAAATTAAAAGAGTCTTTCAACAAAAACGGGGTGTAGAAGCTCACTGAGGCAAAGAAAATAAGGCATGAGGTTCACAGAACTATTAACAGGAGAGTGATCTTCATATGTCATTGAAAATCAGCATAATTGAGATGCCCTGCATGAGTCCTGCTTAAGTGTAAAGAAATTGGTAGTAGATATGGATGTGGTTCAACTCAATTTCCATTATTTGTTATAATTTATTTAAATACTGGATATTTTCTGGAGGGGACAGGTTGATACCCACATCACCATCGTTGCTGAAAAGTACAATCAAGCATACAGTATACTATAGGGTGTCACAAGGAAAATATTCTACTTTTTTTCTGCAGTTTGGCCTCAGCAGAAGGTAACGTGGACAAATGGTAAGTCTTGGAATTTTAGAGGGGGTGAGAACCTCAACGCATTCAGTCTAGTAGCTTTCAGTCAAATGTTAAGACCCAAGAGCACTTCTTATAACAAATATTTTGTAACAGTCTTGCACTACCCTAAAATAAAATTCATACAATAATTTATATACTCATATAACTAAAAATGCCCTAACTATAAGTGAGAAGTAAAATGAATCATTTATGGTAATATTTATGTTCAATATATAAAGGCACAGATCTGATACAACAGTCTTGAAGACATGTTGAATTAGCTAGAGGCTTGTACTACTTTACAGTGAATAAATTAAGATTTGAAAGAAGATCTGGAGCCATTCTCTATAAGCAAAAAGAAAAATGCAAGAGCAGAAGGGACAAGTGAATATTAGAATAGAAACTAGATAGTGGGAACCATGTGCATAAAAATTGTAAAGCAGAGTTAAACTCTGTAACATAAACTCTGCAAAACAGAGTTAGGTGTTAGGCTTATTAATGATAACAAGGGTTTTCATCTACCTCAATGTCAGAAGAGCATTAGAAAGCTGTGCAGGCTGGAGGACAGTTCTTGGTTGTGCTAGACTGTGCTAAGCATCCAGGACATTCAGCGTCCCCATCCACACCTGCTAAATGCCAGTAGCACTGACCAATCCTTGCAACAAGCAGAACTTTTCTCCCACATGGTCAAAATGTCCCCCCGCGGGGCAATGTGGAGAACCTTGTGGAAAACGATGAGTCTGATGGAATGCTTTTGGCGACAAGGAAACAGGAGCAAAGGAGTCACATGGACTGTTCCAAGGTCACTAAGCTGTCACTAAGAGGCAGAAAAAGGAGTCGTTCCCGTGACCCCTGTCCAGAGTTATCTCGCACTTAGCTATATTCCATCCTATTGCTCCCTAAATGTTTTGGTAAATAGGAGGTCAAAGTTCTTCCAGTTTTTGGAAGAACAGGACCACAACTGAGGCTAAGTTTTCATTGACAATGTAAGCTTATTTGAAGTGGCTTGAAGGTCTGATGAACATTAGAAAGGAGCTCCCCCTGCACCCTCCCAGCACTCACTCATAAGTACCCCATTTGTCATTTCCTTTGGTCTGTTTCTCACTCTCTGCCTTGGGAGAGGTTCTGTTTTAGGCTATTCTTTTCTTCTCAGGGGTATAAGCAACTTAATACTAGTACCAATCATTGCCTCTTCAATATTAACAATAAGTAGTTTCCTATTGCCTCATGGTCATTTTGTGTGGATTATATTTTTCAGCTAATTGCAATTCTCATTGAAATACTACTACATATCTAGTATGTGACAGGCACTTATCTAGGCCCTTTCACAACCTGATTCATTTTCCTCACAACACTTAAGATAGGAATTATTAGCCCCAATGTACAAATGAGAAAACTGATGCTTACAGAGATTAAGGAGGGAGGGATAGAAGAAACCGTTCTAGGCAGTTAGCGGACTCTGCAAAGATCTGGGAGCCATAAATGAGGGGCCAATTAAAGGAAAATCCGAAGAATTTGTGTAAATGAGTTGGAGTTCTTTTTATCTCTTTCACTTGGTCATTCCTTCTGAATCAGTTTTTTAACCTAATTTCTCCCTTTTTATTTATAGTAAGTTTTTCTGAAAGAGGGTCTGTACATCTACACACCATCTTTGCAGGTTTGAATTTCTTGCAATATGCCTCCACACCCTAATACCTTGCTGAAGTTAGTCTCAGGAGCATGTCCAGTAACCTTTTTACATCTCCAATTCATTGAGTAGCTTTGAGCTCTTTACTTGGAAGGTTCTAAAGTTCTTTGCATGGATGGCCATCTGTCCTCCTTAAATGTCTCATCTCTTGAATCCCTGTATTATTTCTACTGTTTTTTTCCCCATCTACTATATTTACATATTCTTCCTATAACCATATATAAAAATTATTTCCTATAACTACAGATGCCATTCTGTATTTCTAGCTTGTCAATTTATTTGAATTAAATTAACTCACATATGACTATGTTCTACAAAGGCTTTGAAACATCTGGTATGTAACCACACAGAAATACAAATAACCATCAGAGACTACTATGAACACCTCTATGCCCACAAACTAGAAAATGTAGAAGAAATGGATAAATTCCCTGACCCATACACCCACTGAGGACTGAATCAGGAAGAAATTGAAACCCTGAACAGACCAATAACAAGTTCCAAAGTTTAATCAGTAATAAATAGCCTACCAGCCAAAAAAAAAAAAAAAAACAAAAAAACAAAAAAAACCCAGGACCAGACGGATTCACAGCTGAATTCTACCAGATGTACAAAGAAGAGCTGGTACTATTCCTACTGAAACTATTCAAAAAAAAAAAAAAATGAGGAGGAACTCCTCCCCAACTCATTCGATGAGGTGCACATCATCCTGATACCAAAACCTGGCAGAGACGAAAAAAAAAAAAAAAGGAAAACTGCAGGCCAATATCCTTGATGAACATTGATGCAAAAATCCTCAACTAAGCACCAGCAAATTGAATCTAGCAGCACATTGACAAGCTAATCCACCAAGATCAAATAGACTTAATCCCCGGCACGGAAGGTTGGTTCAATATGTGAAAATCGATAAATGTGGTTCATCACATAAACAGAAATAAAGACAAAAACCACATGATCATCCCAATAGATGCAGAAAATGCTTTCAATAAAATTCAACACTGCTTCATGTTAAAAACTCAACAAAGAGCGAGACTCCATCTCAAAAAATAAAGGGGGTATTGAAGGAACATACCTCAAAATAAGAGCCAACTATGACAACCCCACAGCCATCATACTGGATGGGCAAAATCTGGAAGCATTCCCCTTGAAAATTGGCAGAAGGATTCCCTCTCTCCCTGAACAACTACGTTGTTCAGCTGATTCAACGTAGTATTGGAAGGGCTGGCCAGAGCAATCAGGCAAGAGAAATAAAGGGCATCCAAATAAGAGGAAGTCAAACTATCCCCGTTTGCAGTTGACATGAGTCTATATCTAGAAGACTCCCTCATCTCAGCACAAAAGCACATTCAGCTAATAACTTCAGCAAAGTTTCAGAATACAGAACCACTGTGCAAGAACCACTAGCATTCCTATACACCAACAACAGTCAAACCAAGAGCCAAATCAGGAACTCAGTCACATTCACAATTGCCATAAATAGAAAATACCTAGGAATACAGCTAATCAGCAAGCTGAAAGGTCTCTGCAATGATAATTACTAAACACTGCTCAAAGAAATCAGAGATGACTCAGACAAATGGAAGAACATCCTATGCTCATGGACAGGAAGAATCAATGTTGTTAAAATGGCCATATTACCCAAAGCAATTTATAGATTCAATGCTGTTTTTATTAAACCACCAATGACATTCTTCACTGAACTAGAAAACTATTTGGAAATTCATATGGAACCAAAAAAAAAAAAAAAAGAGCCTGAACAGCCAAAGCAATCCTAAGCAAAAAAAAATCAGAAAGCATCATGCTACCTAACTTCAAACCATACTACAGGGCTACAGCAATCAAAACGGTATGGTATTGGTTTAAAAAAAATAAGTCAGACACAAAGACCAATGGAACAGAATAGAGAGTCCAGAAATAACTCTGCACATGTACAACTGTCTGATCTTTGACAAAGCTGACAAAAATAAGCAATGGGGAAAAGACCCCCCCCCCATTCAATAAATGGTACTGGGATAACTGGCTAGTCATATGTAGAAGATTGAAACTGGACCCCTTCCTTATACCACATATAAAAATCAACTCAAGATGGACAACAGACTTAAATGTAAAATTTCAAACTATAAAAATTCTGGAAGACAACCTAGGTAATACCATTCTGGCCACAGTAATGGGCAGAGATTTAATGATGAAGATGCCAAAAGCAATTGCAACAAAAGCAAAAACTGACAAATGGGATCTAATTAAAGAGCTCCAGCACAGCAAAAGAAATTATCAACAGAGTAAACAGATGACATACAGATGGGAGGAAATTTTTGCAAACTATGCATCAGATAAAAGTCTGATATCTAGCATCTATGTGGAGCTTAAATTTCCAAGATAAAAACAACCCTATTAAAAAGTGGACAAAGGACATGAACAGACATTTTTCAAAAGAAAGTTATATATGCAGCCAACAAGCATATGAAAAACTCAATATCACTGATCATCAGAATGGCTATCACTAAAAAGTCAAAAATAACAGATGCAATGCTGACAAGATTGTGGAGAAAAGGGAATGCTTATAAACTGTTGGTGGGAGTGTAAATTAATTCAAACATTGTGGAAAGCAGTATGGTGATTTCTCAAAGAGCTAAAAACAGAACAATAATTCTACCCAACAATCCCATTACTGGATATATACCCAAAGAAATATAAATAATTCTACTGTAAAGACACATGCACTCATACATTCATCATAGCACTCTTCACAAAAGCAAAGACGTGTAATCAACCTAAATGCCCATCAATGATAGATTGGATAAAGGAGATGTGGTACATATACACACGGAATACTATGTAGCCGTTAAATAGAAAGCGATCATGTCCATTATAGAGCTGGAAGTTTATCAAGTATAGCTTGAGAAGTACAGCAAACAAAGTGCAATATGTTCTCACTTATAAGTGAAGCTGAATGATGGGAATGCATGGACAAAAAGAAGGGAACAACAGACACTGGGATCTACCTTAAGGTGGAGGGTGGGAGGAAAGAGAGGAGCAGAAAAATATCTATTGGGTACTAGACTTAGTACCTGGGTGACGAAATAATCTGTACAACAAACTCCTGCGACACAAGTTTACCTAAACAACAAACCCGTATATGTACCCTTAAACCTAATAAAAAAGGTCCCACTGGGACCTACCTGAAGGTGAAGGGTGGGAGGAAATAGAGGAGCAGAAAAATAACTATTGGGTACTAGGCTTAGTACCTGGGTTATGAAATCATCTGTACAAAAAGCCCTTGTGACACAAGTTTACCTAAACAAACTTGTATATGTACCGCTGAACCTAAAGTAAAAGGTTTTTCTTTAAAACAAACAAACTGGTGTGGCCTCTTTCCTGAACCATGATTTTGAATTTTTAAACATTTCCAGAAAATTTCTACCTAGTGGTCATATTCACATCTAAAACTGGGTGTAAGTAAAAAAAGGAATTTTTTTCTTTCATAAATAAGCTCTTCTACTTCTTGATATGTTTTCTTCATAAATGGTATCATTATTCTTCCAACTTCCTACCTGTAACCCTTTCTTTTTCTTTGTTCTTCAAGTTCATTAAGTCATTGGCTAAGTCCCATTGGGTTTACCTTTTTGGAGTTGCTTATGTTTGTGTGCTGTTTTCCATCCTCACTGTCCCTGGCCTGACTCACTGTGAGTTGTTACAATAATACTGTCTCTACATTTCACTTTCTACCTCCTCCCAGGCATCCTGTGCCCTGCTCCCAGGTGATTATTATAGTGCTCCTTAAACTTGCAATGACTCCCACATCCCCAATTGCATGTATATTTAGTTGAATAATATTTGGGTGTATTAAATACCTTTTTTTTCTTTCCCTTGATTTCCCCTCCTGATACAGTTTGGATATTTGGCCTCACCTAAATCTCATGTTGAAATGTAATCCTTAGTGTTGGAGGTGGAGCCTGGTGGGAAGTGTTTGGATCAGGGGAGCAGATCCCTCATGAATGGCTTGGGCTATCCTCTTGGTGAGAAGTGAGCTCTCACTTTGAGTTCTCACAAGATCTGGTTGTTTAAAAGCAGGTAGCACCCTCACCCCTAATTCTCTCATGTGCTCCTGCTTTCACCATGTGATGTGCCTGCTTCTACTTCACTTTCCACCATGAGTAAAAGCTCCCTGAGTCCTCCCCGGAAGCAGAGGCTAGTGTTAGGCCTTCTATACAGCCTGCTGAACCATGAACCAATTCAACCTCTTTTCTTATAAAATACCCAGTCTTAGGTACGTTTTTACAGCAAGGGAATAACAGTCTAATACACCTCCCCATTCTCTCAGTCAGACCTCTGCTTAGTTCAGTAAAGTTCAGGGCAAGAATGAGATGCAGAAATAATCAGCGAGTCTTCCTAAATTTTGCTTCCAAACCTTAAGCCCCGGAGCATAGATCAAAAGAGAGATTAGGTTATTAAATTTTTTTTTTTGTGAAAAATTTTCAAGACTAAAGATTGTTCCAGACTAAAGAGCAATTTGATCCTGGGCTTTAGGGAAAAGAAGAGTGGTTATGGTGATGTCGTCGGTGGTAGTAGTGGTGATAGTGTTGGAGGTGGTGGTGATGTTGGTAGTGGGGAAGGTGACTGTCGACATGGTAGAGATGGTGGTGGTGGTGTGTTAGTGATAGTATAGTGGTAAGGGTCATGCATCATTTTCCAAGCAGTGCTACCAGTAGATGAGAGGACCTTAAAGAAGTTTATGATGCTCTAGAGAGTGGAAACCTGTGCTTTCCAGAATTACTGCTGGAGATGCAAGGTGCTGGGTATGGCCACATATTATATTAGATAAAGCTATAATCAGGTTTGTAGAAAGCATCTCAGGAACTGACACATTGGGAAAAAACACAACTTTTCAGTAAAGTTCATGAAAGACTAAAGGATCCAGTGGTCCTTCCAGCACCTTATCATGATGCTAAACTTTGTCTCAACTTCTCGGGGTAAGAAAAGGAAACAGAAAAACTGGGATTAAATTCTCCTGCCAGCCCAGCAGAATATGGCCCAAAATGGAAACTGAGTAGTTGAAAGTAAAGGAGGCTATATTGCTTACACACAGAAATTTACAGACTGAGATTCATTCATTTAACACATCATTGACATAGAGCCTTGTAGAATGGAGCTCGAATCAACATTTTTAGTTTTTTTAATGGCCATTTTTTACTATTTCTTATCACAATTCATATTTTAATTCTATTTTTACTTTTTTTGATGTAAAATATACATACAAAACTTACCATCTTTCTCATTTTTAAGGGTACCATTTGGTAGTAATGCGTACATTTATATTCTTTTTTCTGCCCTCTTCTCCCTTCTCCCTAGTTTTCCTGGCCTATGGTAACCACCAATCTACTCTCTATCTTCATGAGATCTACATTTTTAGCTTCCAATATGAGTGAGAACATGCAATATTTGTCTCTCTGTGCATGGCTTATTTCACGTAAGATAATAGTCTGCCTCTAGTTTCATCCATGTAGCTGCAAATGACAGGATTTCATTTTTTTTATGGCTGAATCACATTCCATTGTGTATATATATCAGATTTCCTTTATCTGTTTATCCATTGATGGGCTCTTAGGTTGATTCCATATTTGGCTATTGTGAGTAGTGGTGAAATAAACATGGGAGGGTAGATATATCTTCAATATATTGATTTCCTTTCTTTTTATAAATACCCATTGGTGGAAATGCTGGATCATACAGGGGTTCTATTTTTGAGTTTTTGGAGTAACCTCTATACTGTTCTCCCTAGTGGCTGTACTCATTTACATTCCCACCAGCAATGTATGAGGGTTCCCCTCTCTCCACATCCTCACCAGTATCTTTTATTGTCTTTTTGATAAAAGTCATTTTAGCTAAAATGAGATGATATCTCATTGTGGTTTTGATTTGCATTTCTCTGATGATTGGTGATACTGAGCACTTTTCATATACCTGTTGGCCATTTGCATGTCTTTTGGGAAATGTCTGTTCAGATATTTTGCCTGTTTTTAATCAATTACTTGTTTTTCTGGCTATTGAGTTGTTTGAGCTCCTTATGTATCCTGGTTATTAATCCCTTATCAGTGGACAATTTGCAAATATCTTCTCCCATGCTGTATGTTGTCTCTTCACTTTATTACTTTTGCTGTGCAGAAGCTTTTTAGCTTGATGTAATGCTATTTGTCTATTTTTGCTTTGGTTGCCTGTGCTTTGGGGTCTTATACAAAAATTCTTTGCCCAGACCAATGAAGCATTTCTCAATTTTTTTCTAATATTTTCATAGTTTCAGGTTTTAAATTTGAGTCTTTAACCAATTTAAATCTGATTTTTGTGTACGGTGAGAGATAGAGGTCTAGTTTCATTCTTCTGCATGTATGCAGTTGTCTAGTTTTCTCAGCACCGTTTATTGAAGACACTGTCCTTTCCCCATCAAATGTTTTCGGCGCCTTTGTTAAAGATGAGTTGATTGTAAATGTGTGAATTCATATTTGGGTTCTCTATTCTGTTCCAATGGTCTATGTCTGTTTTTATGCCAGTACCATTCAATTTTGATTACTACAGCTTTGTAGTAAATTTTGAAGTCAGGGAGCATGATGCCTACAGTTTTATTCTTTTCATGTAGGATTTCTTTGGCTGTTTGAGCTCTCTTGTGGTGCCATATGAATGTTTGATTGTTTTTCTATTTATGTGAAGAATGTCATTGGTATTTTGATAGAGATTGTGCTGAATCTGTAAATTGCTTTGGATACCATGTCTACTTTAACAATATTAATTGTGTCCTCTTCAATTTTTTTCATCAGAATTTTATAGTTTTTTTGTGTGAGTAGCTATTTCACCTATTTGGTTAGATTGATTCCTAAGTATTTTATATTCTTCGTAGTATTGTAAATGGGATTGCTTCCTTTATTTCTTCTTCAGATTGTTCACTGTTGGTATTTATAAATACTACTGATTTTTATATGTGGACTTTATATGCTGCAAGTTTACCAAATTTGTTTATTATTTCTAAAGCTTTTTGGTTAATTCTGTAGGTTTACCTAGGTATAAGATCATGTTGTCTGTGAATAAGGCTAATTTGACTTCCTTTCTAATTTGGATACCCTTTATTTCTTTTTCTTGCCTAATTTCTCTGGCAAATACTTCCAGTATTGTGTTGAACAAAAGTGGCTAAAGTGGGCATTCTTTTCTTATTCCAATCCTTGGAAGAAAGGCCTTCAATTTTTCTACATTCAGTATAATGTTAACTGTGGGTTTCTTATATACAGTCTTTATTATTTTGAGCTGTGTTTGTCTACATTCAATTTGATGATAGTTTTTCATCATAAAATGATGTTGAATTTTATCAAATGATTTTTCAGCATCTATCGAGACAATCATGATTTTTGTTCTTGATTATATTAATGTGATGTATCATGTTTATTGATTTGTGCATGTTGAACCATCCTTGTACTCCTGTGATGAAACCTACTTAATCATGGTGAATGATCTTTTTAATGTGTTGTTGTATTTGGTTTGCTAGTATTTTGTTGAAGATTTTTACATCTGTGTTCATCAATGATATTGACTTGTAGTTTTCTTGTTGTGCCCTTAGCTGATTTTGATGTCAAGGTAATAATGACTCTGTAAATGAGTTTGAAAGTATTCCCTCTCCTTCAATTTTTTTTGGAAGAGTTTAAGATTAAGATTATTTCTTCTTTAAATGTTGGGTAGAATTCACCAGTGAATCCATCAGATCCTGGTATTTTCTTTGATGAGAGACATTTTTATTATGGTATCAATCTTGTTATTTGTTATTGGTTCGTTGAAGTTTTCTATTTCTTTGTGGCTCAATCTTGGTAGGTTGTATGTGTCAATGAACTTATGAATTTCTTGTAAGTTTTCCAATTTGCTGGCATGTAGCTGTTCCTAATTATCTCTGATTCTCTATTTCTGAGGTCTCAGTTGTTATGTCTCCTTTTTTCATTTCTGATTTTATTTGAATCTTCTGTCTTAGTCTTGCTAAGCATTTGTCAATTTTGTTAGTCTTATCAAAAAAACCCAACTTTTCATTTTGTTTATCTTATGTACTGATTTTTTGGTCTTAATTTATTATTTTTTCCCTGACTTTTATTATTTCTTTTCTTCTATTAGTTTTGCATTTGGTTTATTCTTGATTTTCTAGTTCATTGAGTTGCATTGTTAGGCTGTTTATTTGAAGTCCTTCTACTTTTATGATATGGCCATTTATTATTATATAAATTCCCTCTTAGTACGGTTTTTGCTGTATGCCATAGATCTTAGTATGTTGTATTTCCATTTTCATTCAAGAAATTATTAAAATTTTCTTAATTTCTTTTAATTGACCCATTGTTCATACAGAAGCATGTTATTTAGTTTCCATGTGTTTGTGGATTTTTCAAGGTTTCTCTTATTGATTTCTAGTTTTATTCCACTGTGGTCAGAAAAGATACTTGATATGATTCCTTTTATTTTGAATTCATTCAGACTTGTATGGTGGCTTAAGATATGGATTATTCTGGAAAATGTACCTCCATATGCTGATGAAAAGAAAGTGTATTCTGCAGAAGTTGGGTGGCATGTTCCATAAATGCCAGTTAGGCCTATTTGATCTTCGGTGCAGTTTAACTCCAATGCTTTTTTGTTGACTTTCTGTTTATATGATCTCTCCATTACTGACAGTGGGGGTTAAAGTCTTCTACTATTACTACATTGCAATCTATCTTTCCCTTTAGATCTATTAATGTTTGCTTTATATACTTGGGAGCTTCTTTGTTGGGTGTATACATATTTATAATTATTATATCTTCTTACTGAATTGACCTGTTTTTCATAATATAGTGATCTTCTTGGTATCTGCTTATAATCCTAGATTTGTAGTTAATTTTATTTGATATAAATATAGATATTCCTGCTCTTTCTTGGTTTCCAGTTGCATGGAATATTTTTTCTACCCTTTCACTTTCAGTCTATGTGTGTCTTCATCAGCGAATGGGGTTTCTTGAAGGCATCGTATAGTTGGGTTTTCTTTATTTATTCAGCCACTCTGTGCCTTTTACTTGGAGAATTGAGACTCTTTACATCCAGCGTTATTAAGTAAGGGCTTACTGTTGCCATTTTATTACTTTTTTTCTGGTTGCTGTGAGATTTCTCCCTTCCTTCCTTTCTTACAGTCTTCCTATATGTTTAAGTAGTTTTCTCCAATAGTATGCTTTATTTGGTAGTTTTCTATTTTTGGTGAATCTATTATACGTTTTTTGTATTGTGGTTATGAGGCTTACAAAAACATAGTATTGATATAACATGTTATTTTAAATAGATGATAATTTAGATCACAAAGAAATAAAACCAAACCAAGGCAAAAAAAAAAAAAAAAAAAACCCATAAAAAATTCTACACTTTATTTTTCTCAGCATTTGACTTTACTTGTTTCAATTTACATATTTTTATATTATCTATCTTTTAACAGGTTGCTATAGCTATTATTGCTTTTGATAGATTTAACTGTCGGGTTTTATATAGAATTATGAGTGGATTGCATGCTACAATTACAGTAATAGAGTATTGTAGGTTTGTCTGTGTACTTAGTTTTATCAGTGGATTTGAAAACTTTTCTTTTTATATGCTGGTGTTTTTTCTTTCAGATTGAAAAATGCCTTTCAGCATTTCTTGTTAGACCAATCCGGTGGTGGTAAATTATCTCAGCTTTTGTTAGTCTGGGAAAGACTATCTCTCTCCATTATAGTTGAAGGATGATTTTGCTCAATACAATATTATTGAATGGCATTTTCCTTTGAGCACTTAGTGCTTAGAGTGTTATTAGAATAACACTTAACAGTGTTAGTCCACTGTCTCCTGGCCTTGTATGGTTTCTGTTGAAAAGTCTGTTGCCAGATGAAGCTTTATAGGTTATTTACTTCTTTTCTCTTGCTTCTTTTAGGATCCTATGTTTGTCCTTGACTTTTCAGAATTTAATTATTATATGCCTTTGGGTAGTCTTATTTGGGCTGAATCTATTTGTTGTTCTCAGACCTCTCTGTACCTGGAAATTTATCTTTTCCTAAAGTTTTGGAAAATGTCTGTTATTTCTTTGAAGTTTTGTACTTCTTGTTCTTGCTCAGCTCCCTTTGAAAATCAATAATTCTTAGATTTGGTTATTTGAGGTAATTTTCTATATCTTGTAGATGATCTTTATTCCTTTTCATTCGTTTTTCTTTTTTCTTTTTTTCTTTTCTTTTTTTTTTTTTTTTTTTTTTTTTTGAGACGGAGTCTCGTTCTGTCGCCCAGGCTGGAGTGCGGTGGTGCCATCTCGGCTCACTGCAAGCTCCGCCTCCCGGGTTGACGTCATTCTCCTGCCTCAGCCTCCTGGTAGCTGGGACTACAGGTGCCCGCCACCACAGCCGGCTAATTTTTTGTATTTTTTAGTAGAGATGGGGTTTCACTGTGTTAGCCAGGATGGTCTCGATCTCCTGAGCTCGTGATCCACCGGCCTCGGCCTCCCAAAGTGCTGGGATTACAGGTGTGAGCCACCGCTCCCGGCCTTCATTCATTTTCCTACTCTGATTGTATATTTTCACGTAGCTGATCTCAGAGTTCTCTGATTCTTTCCTCTACTTGGTCCATTCTGCTGTTGGGATCTTCTAATGAGTTTTTCAGTTCAGCAAGTGTATCTTTCAGTTGCATAATTTCTGTTTAATTTCTTTTTTATTGTTTCAATCTGATTGTTAAATTTTTCATATAAATTTTGGAAGTGCTTTTCTGTGCTATCTTGGGGAGCACTGAATTTTCTTAAAGTGGGTATTTTTAATTCTTGTTCAGAGAGCTCACATATTGCTGTGTTACAGGTAGTCACTGGATTTTTGCTTTGTTCTTTTGGAAGGTCATAGATCCCTGTTTTCTGTTGTTTCTTGTGGGTATATGTCTAAACATATATATCTTTTCATTGAAGAATTAGTTATTTCATATTTCTGTCTGGCTTGGTTTGGTTTTTATTGAATATGTTTGCTTAACAAATCTTTATTGCTACATTGGTCTCCTTTTTGGGTCTAAGTGGTACGTCAGGTAAACCGTGGCTCTAGCAAATGATTGGAGCACAATCCAAATAAAGGAGGCCCCCAAAGGGATTATTTTGACATTATGAGAAGCCTGGCTAGGGGTTTGTGCTGCAAATTAGCCACTCTGACTTGGCATCTCCTTTGGTGGAATTACAGACCAGAGTTTCCAGGGCTGGTAGTCCCACCTGCCCCCTTTATCTCTGCCTTTTCCCAGATACATTTTTTTTTTTCCTTTAGGCAGTAACAATGCTTCCTGTAGGTTAAGGCAAGGACATATTTACTGGAAGAGAACTCAAAATGGTGGGGAA
Organism: Macaca fascicularis; assembly: GCF_037993035.2. NCBI lineage: Eukaryota > Metazoa > Chordata > Mammalia > Primates > Cercopithecidae > Macaca > Macaca fascicularis. The sequence continues at coordinate 26,760,692 of NC_088391.1, read as the reverse complement.
GCTGATGGACCACCTCAGTCTCACTTTTTCTTGTGCAGAAACTGAGTCGGGGGAGATTATCCACCTCTTGGTGCTGGCCAGAATGGGGTTAGGGCCTTTGCAGATGTGGAATTCCAATTCTCTTAACATCTGCTTGTAGTTTTTTCACTTTGGTGCCAGGAACTGTCTCATCTTATTTGTGTTCTGGGTTGTTCCTGGTGATTATCTCGGCACTGTATATTTGTTTTTGGTTTTCTACAGGGAGTGGGGAGAAGTGAAGCTTCTGTGAAGCTTCTGTGCTTCTGTGCAGCTATTTTAAGATCAGAAGTCTCCACTTTTTGTTTTCTATATTTTATTTAGACATAGTCTATTCTCAATCTCCTGGTCATGTTTTCCTGCTCCTGATCCTTTGCTGGCCTTTCTCTCTCTGCCTAGAAAGCCCTCCTCCAACATTCCTTTCCAACATCCCACCAGCTTTTCAACACCATCTCAAATGCCATCTGCTTCACAAAACCTTTCTGTTGTTCTCCTTTTCTAAACTCACAAGACATTTTGCACGCACTTATCCTCTGGCCCATGCTGAATAAGAAAAGCCAGACACCACATTTACTCTCAGCTCTGATGTAAATGCAGCCAAATTCATAAGCTCTAAAATTGTATGTGTTCATTCTTTCAAACCACAAATACCTGCAAGTTTTATTCTCATAACTTTTCTCCCATTAATAATTAATAGGCAGAGGGTGAAAAAGAATAAGTTTTATGGTAACTATTTTGGATAACCAATAGGAGTAGGAGCCACTGATCAGCTTAGATGGAGGATAGGGGAGGGAATAGTTCATCAAATGAGCTTACAGGGTGATATGATACCCAGCTCTAGGGACTCAGACATGAGAGTAATGAAATTAAGTGTCATATCTGAATCCACAATAGGAACATTCATTGCAAAAATTTTGAATAACCCTGAGTTTGTTTCACTCAGGGCTTTCCTGACTTGTGGTTTTTCTGAATGTTGGGGAGTTGTAAAAGAAGCAGCAGTCCTGGTTCCCCAAATCTACCAGAAAAGATAGTTGCTTAAATTGGAGAGACCTCTAGCCTCATTTATAATCTGCCTCGTGTCATGATTATTTAAAGTATGTCTTGGTTTTATTTTGCGCCATTATAAACTGCTTGAGGTTAGAGGCTATTCACCTCTTTTTATATTCTTCTTAGTAACTAGCCTGTAGTTATGTGGTCAACAAAAATTTATTAAATTGGATTCTTTAATAATATTTTAGTCCTATTAAATATTTTCATGAATCATTCATTTTTAAAAATTAATCTCAAAATGAGTTGAGACTGTTAAGTGCCTAGAACAGACCACAGTAACAGAGACTATCTTAGGTGTTCTGGGACGACAGCATCATTTCATGTATTTTTTTTCTTTTCAGTAATAGCACTTCATTCATTATAAAACCACATGCAATGTTATTTTTCTTCATTTATAAGATTTTCACACAAATACATTTATAATTCAAACTATGTATTAGGTGGTATGTCCTAATCTTTAAACTTGAAAATATGGTTACTGTTAACATTATAGGTATCCAATAATGTTAGTTGATTCTAAATCGATTATATTTACCCAGTGCATTTTGCTTATAAAAGAAAATTGGACAAGGTTCTTCATGAAATATGAATTTAAATCAAAGATGATGATTCAAACACATGGGCTTTTGTTAAATGCAATATGCTTCCAATCAGTGCTTATTCAATTGCAAGGTTTAGATTGAAAACAACTTTGCGGTGTCCCTCCCTTTCTTACTAGGATAATGACATAATTCATTTCATACATTGCTGAGTATTGCATGGTTCTAGGAAGAAAAACCAGTTTAAGGGAGTAAATGCCAATTAGAGATAGTTGTGATCTTGCTGGACCACTCTGGAACCAGAACCATATAACTTGTAGACGGAGTCTCGCTCTGTAGCCCAGGCTGGAGCATAGTGGCGCAATCTCAGCTCACTGCAAGCTTCGCCTCCCAGGTTCACGCCATTCTTCCTGCCTCAGCCTCCCAAGTAGCTGGGACTACAGGCAGCCGCCACCATGCCGGCTGATATTTTTTTTTTGTATTTTTATTAAAAAGACGGGGTTTCACCGTGTTAGCCAGGATGGTTTCGATCTCCTGACCTTGTGATCCACCCACCTCGGCCTCCCAAAGTGCTGGGATTACAGGCGTGAGCTACCGCGCCCAGCCAACTTAGGAAATTTTTTGTTGAACCAACCAATGAAGAGGACTAGGATGTGACATTTCAGTCTTAAATAGGTACATGGAAATGAGTCTTGCTTCCTGTGAGAATTGACCAGATGCCTTCTCTTCTGGCATTTCATGTGGTGTTTGAGGCATTGGGGATGTTGGGAATATACAAGGCATTTTGCAAGAAGCAATAGCCCCACTGGAATGAGACAGCATATGTGTGTATGAGTATGTGAAGGCAGGGATGGGGAGGGTGACAGCACACCAACATGATCAATTTTGGGTTTACAAATGCACAAGTAATTGATTTTCTTAGTATCTATACATTTTATGAAGGCAGGAGCTGGGTTCATTTTGCTTGCGCTTCTTTATCCCATGCTCTAAAAAGTATACGTGATTGCAAAATAATTGTTGGTTGGATGAAAGAATTATTTATCTAAAGGTCAGTTTCCATGTGAATTCAACAGGCCCCTTAAAACTATGAGTGCATCAAAAGATTCAAGAAAGGTTCTGAAAGCTTTGGCATTTGGCAATGGTGATGGCTAATTTTATATGTCAAATTATCTGGGCCACAATGTGCCCAGATATTTGATCAAATATCAAATATTTGGTATTTGGATGATTAGGGAAAGGTTTTTGGATGAGATCAACATAGTAGTTGGTAAAGTTTGACCTCCATAATGTGGGTGGGCCTCATCCAATTAGTTGAAAGCCTGTGTAGAACAAAAGGATTGATCCTATCCTTTCCTGAGTAAGACAGAACTTTTTTTTTGTTTTGTTTTGTTTTGTTTTTGTTTTTTGAGACGGAGTCTTGCTCTGTCTCCCAGGCTGGAGTGCAGTGGTACAATCTCGGCTCATTGCAAGCTCTGCTTCCCAGGTTCATGCCATTCTCCTGCCTCAGCCTTCTGAGTAGCTGGGACTACAGGCACCCGCCACCATGCTCGGCTAATTTTTGTATTTTTAGTAGAGATGGGGTTTCACCAAGATAGCCAGGATGGTGTCGATCTCCTGACCTCGTGATCCGCCCGCCTCGGCCTCCCAAAGTGCTGAGATTACAGGAGTGAGCCACCGTGCCTGGCAGATAATTCTTTCCAAATCTCTTTCTCTATATGCTATTGGCTTTTCCCAGAGAACTCTGACTAATATAGCAACTGATTAATTGTAGGCAAGTCACCTATTGTCTCTGAAACTCTCTTTTCTCATGGCTAAAAGTAGAGATAGTAATATTTGCCTTTGAGTTAGGATTATACGTGGTTGAACACATGTATCAATTTCCCAAATTAATATGCAATTCTAAATGATTAAAGATAGTAGCTCAGTTAACCCTTATAACAATCCAATGAGATAACATTCCCATTTTATAGACAAGGAAACTGAAGCACAAAGGAGTTCAGTAACTTGTCCAAAGTTACATGGTTAGCAAATTGTGTGGCAGAGACAATGTTATGTGTTCACTAAAACCAGTTACCACTTTCCTAAGTATACTGAAAGGCTACATTTCCTAGCCCACACTGTGGATAGGCAGAGGCTGTATGATTGATTTCAGTCTAAAAAAAGGTGGGCAGAAATAATGTATATTATATCCAGGCCTGGCCATAAAACACACAAACTGTTGTTTTCCCTCTTTCTTTTTCTCTGGCAACACTGAAGTCATTTTTTGTTGATGGTTGAGCTGCAAGACTTTAAAAAATAAAATCCTAGGTCTTAGATCATTGTTTAGAAGAGAACTGCTAGACGACTCCTCATCAGACACATCTACATTAAGCTTTGTTTCAGGATTTGTTAGCACAACAGAGTCTAACCTAGACTATCTAACGGTACATTAGCACTGGGGTTTGAACCAAAGTATTCTGGCTGTAGAAATTATCCATCTCTAGTTGAATGTAGCATAATGCTTTTCAGCACCTGGCACATGGAATACTCTTAGAAAATATTAGTTCTGAATATTTTCTTACCTTTTGAGAGGTCTTCATAAATTGAAATTAAATACATTTGGATATTCAGTTTAAAGCTATACAGGTTCCTTTAGTTGGACTTCTTAATATGCTAATGTGTATTATGAGAGAGGAGATAGCATGAAATGTTTCCTAAAATTACTCTTCCCACTAAACATTTTTTTGTAAAAATACACTTCGGGAAACATTGGAGGCAGCATACATGGCAAGTGTTCTGGAGCTAGATTCTCTGGGTTCAAATCCAACTCCTCCGCTAATAATGGTATGACCATGAATAAACCACTTCACCAAGATGGAGATAATAGTAATTACCATATAGGATTGTTATGAGACTTTAAAAATTATTTTTAAAGGGTTTAGAATACTGACTAACATCATAAATGCTGTGTGCATGTATTAGTCCATTCTTGCCTTGTTATAAAGAAATGCCCGAGATTGGGTAATGTATAAAGAAAACAGGTTTAATTCGCTCATGGTTCTGCTGGCTGTATATGAAACATGATGCTGGCATCTGCATGGCTTCTGGGGAGTTCTCAGGAAACTTACAATCATGGTGGAAGGCCAAGGGGAAACAGGTACATCTTACATAGAGTAGGAGCAAGAGACAGAGGGAGTAGGTGCTAACACTTTTAAACAGCCAGTTCTCACTGTTGCAATGACAGCACCAAGGAGGGTGGTGTTAAAACATTAGAAACTACCCCCATGATCTAATCAGCTTCCCCTGGGTCTTACCTCTAACGTTAGAGATTATAATTTGACATGAGATTTGTGCAGGGACACAGATCCAAACCATATCAGTGCACGAGTGCACGTATGTTTGTGTGTAAGAGAATGTGTGTTTAGTAAATTAATGAATAAATAACTGTTGCCTTGCCTACTAGTTTATTATACTGTGAACTCCTTGAAAGCCAGGAGTGCCTTTTTCAATATTTGGAAGTTCACTGTCTTAATACGTAGAAATACTTATTAAACATATACTTGGTGCTTAAAGATGTACCAAGGGTAGGAGGGCAGTAATCTCAAACTAAGTTTTTTTGTTATCTTTAAGAACACTCAAGTTAAAAAGTACCTCCCTTTTGGCATTGTTATCAAAGAATATCTGAAAGACCAGAATCCAACAAATAACTTGCCAAGATTCCGGTGCTTGCAGTACACAGATAAGATAAACAACAAACATTGTTTTACTCCTTGATTCTCTTACATACCATATCAGCACCTAGGGCAATAGATTTTAATTAATTAAATGGCAGAATTAGATTAACGACACTTAGCAAAGTTTTCTGACATTTTCTCAAAGCTTTAATTAATGTTATATATTTTCCCTTTTATACACCAGAGGGCGTTAATCACAAGTTCACCTTTGTGCATGTTGGCCATATGATTCCCAGACTCTTTAACCAAAACTTCTAATCGTGGAGAAGAAAAACCTGGGCTTAACAAATGCAATTTATGGAAAAAACTAAGGAATAATAGTAGAAAAAAGTAAAATGCTAAAATAAATAAGAATTTGCATTGCATGGAGAAAAGGATCAAATACTATGCTTTCCAGGCAAAGGTCAGAAAGCAGGCAATACACTGGGTAGGTTTGCAGAAACTAAGAATGGTCTTTCCCTGAAGTAAGATACATGGCAGGGATAACTGGAAGTATCTTACTGATGATGTAATATATGTCCATAAAATGTCATCTGAAAGTAAAACTAAAAGGTAATCAAACCAAAACCACTTACCAGTCTTGAACTTATCTCTTTTCATGAAAGTGGGTTGAAAAAAGAGAAGGTTGTTGTAGTGCTATGTTTTTCAAACTGGAGTTCCCAGCCTCTTAAGACTAAAACATGTAATCTTAGACCCGAGAGTTCTTTAGAAAAATTTTCAGATAATATATTTTCATTTGGAATCCAAACTCACGCCACCCTTCCTCTTCAACAAATGAATATTCTAGATTATTTATATGTCTGCATTATTTTTATGGAAATATGATAGAATATTTCCACTTGATTTCAGTGCTTGAGTTTGCTATGTGTTCGTGAGAAAAATAGGCAGATTGTATATGAATATGAATGTTAATGCAAGTGACAGTTGAATGATGCCACGGTGTGCTGGAGTAGAAGTTTGAGTAGATAAACATGATGGAATAACTAAGTTGTCAAACAGCAAATTGCAATGTGACTCAATATTTTAAAAAATATTAAAAACAATTGTTTTTGTCTGTACAGTTTTTAGCAGACAGGCTAGAGGAGCCCTATCACCCTTCAACTTTCCTGTGCATATTGATTCCTATAAAGAATGTGTAGGAAATGAAAAATCTTAACATATATTTGGGGAACCCAAGAGTAGAGGATATCTGGACTTTGCTTCTAGGGTTAGAGAGTCCTCTGGAGGTGGCAAAACCCACATGGATTATGGCCGTTGAGTATGTCTGGGAAGATGGAATGACTGACCATGTGATGCACATTTCTGTGCCTCAGCTAGGTGTAGACGTGGGAAGAGAGCACTGGGAAACTAAAGGAGTGCAATGGACAGAAATGAGGGAATTCTTCATGGTAACTGGCATATGTTGACAATGGGTTTCTCCACAAGCACTGGTGTGGGTGGAGGATTTGAAGATCAAACTGTGACTTTCTCTGTTCCACCACCCTTTCTCCTACCATACATCCCTCTCCCCACTCAATACACTTCGGTACCATCTAAGAACCACAGAACTTACGTGCAGTCAGGAGAGAAGAAAGACAAACCCTCAACTGACTGAGATTAAGTTTCCACTGTCATGGCAGATGACAGCTAAAAAGAGAAATTAAATTGAATCACTGAAGTAATGAAGAAAATGATTTTCAGGTACACCTGAAATTACGAACAAAGGGGCATGCCCCTACAAAATTTATCATAGACATACCAACTCAAATGAACCTGGAAAATAACAAATCAATCCCCATTCTTGTTGTAAGCAGTGATTTAATTTTAGCAAACCAAGATTATGTCACATTAATGTTAATTGGAATTTTATTGGCTTTGCAGTTTTGTTTTATATATTTTATAGTTATTCAAAAATTGGAGTTATATCCAATTGTATAGTTGTACATGTTGAGTAGCATAATATCAGTAATTTATGTCAACGCAATAGTAGTCCACTAGGATATTTTTTCTTGAAAAGTATTCTAGGCTGGGTGTGGTGGCTCACACCTGTAATCCCAGCACTTTGGGAGGCCAAGGTGGGCAGATCACTTGAGGTCAGGAGTTTGAGACCGCTTGGGCCAACATATAGTGAAACCTCATCTCTACTAAAAATATACAAAAATTAGCTGGACATGGTGGTGCGTGCCTGTAGTCCCAGAGTGTCTGGAATTGATTCCTTCCGGTGGGTTCTTGGTCTCACTGACTTCAAGAATGAAGCTGCGGACCCTTGCGGTGAGTGTTACAGTTCTTAAAGACAGTGTGTCAGGAGTTGGTTCCTTCAGATGTTCAGACGTGTCTGGAGTTTCTTTCTTCTGGTGGGCTCATGGTCTTGCTGACTTCAGGAGTGAAGCCGCAGACCTTCATGGTGAGTGTTACAGCTCTTAAAGGTGATGAGGACCCGAAGAGTGAGCAGCAGCAAGATTTATTATGAAGAGCAGAAGAACAAAGCTTCTACGGCATGGAAAGGGACCTGAGCGGGATGCCACTGCTGGCTCTGGTAGCCAGCTTTTATTCCCTTATTTGGCCCCACCCACATCCTGCTTGTTGGTCCATTTTACAGAGTGCTGATTGGTCCATTTTGCAGAGCGCTGATTGGTGCATTTATATACCTTTAGCTAGACACAGTGCTGATTGGTGTGTTTACAATCCTTTAGCTAGATGGAAGAGTTCTCCAAGTCCCCACCCAACCCAGAAGCCGAGCCAGCTTCACCTCTCAGCAGCTATTTGGGAAGCTGAGGCAGAAGAATTGCTTGAACTCGGGAGGTGAAGGTTGCAGTGAGCCAAGATTGTGCCACTGCACTCCAGCCTGAGCGACAGAGTGAGACTCCATCTCTCAAACAAGACAAAACAAAACAAAACAAAAGAGTCTAGACTTTTTAAAATCTGAGAAGCACTTTTGTTGTAAAGACAAAGTTGTAAACTTAAGAAATCTGGGAACATGAAACTAAGAAGTATTTACCATTGTTTTTAAATCTTTGATAAAAGGACTGACCACCATGAACTCTGCAAAAGCAATTACAGTTAATTACAGAAGGCATTTTTGGATTAAAACAAATCATCCATTCGTTTTAATCAGCATTTAGTAAGTATATATTGAACACGTACTTGGTATCAAACCTTGTGCTAGGAGCTATAAGTATACAAAGATAAAACATGGCTTCTCTATTCCAGTAGAAACTCCAACTATAGGGAAATGTAGATGGCACAGTAGTACACTAGGATATATTTTTTTAAAGGAGTACAGTTAAGTGAATAACATTACTGCACTTGGGATTTGAACAATATTGCATGGGAAGAGAGTGATTAGTGTTCCTTTTGCATAAGGGAGTGTGGTATGTTGCAATAACTGGTTACAAATTTATCCCCTTCCTGTGTCCATGCCCTTGTAATTTCCCATGCAGACATGGAGTCTATTTTTGTACTCCTTGAATTTGGGCTGGCCTTGTGACTTGTATTGGCCAATGGAATGCATCAGAAGTGACAGTGTACCAGTTCTGAGTTTAGGCCTAAAAAGCCATTATGTACTTCCTCTCTTGTTTTGGGAACCCTGCTGCCACCATGTGAGCAAGCCCAGGATAGCTTGCTGGAGGATGGGAGACCATGTGGAGCAGAGACCAGCTCTCCTGGCTAAGAATCCCCAACACTAGCCTGTCAGTAGCTAAGCACAGACACACGAAGAATCCCAGCTGAGACTGCAGGGAACAGAAGAGCTGCCCAGTTGACCTCAGCTTAAATTTCTAACCCATCAAATCACGAGTTAAATAAATGGTTGCCATTTTAAGCCACTACATTTTGGAGTGATTTGTTTTTGCAAAAAATGCTAACTGAGACAGCAAATCAGGGAACACTTTTACCAGTGAGGTAACACTTGAGTAGACATTGAAGGAAGTGGTTTCTATAGACAGAAAAGAAGGGAGAGGAAAGGATGTTACAGGCAAAGGAGGAAGCATGAACAAAGGCAGAGAGGGCGGAACCTTCTGTTCATGGTGTTCTGAAACAGCCAGTGCTATAGTTTAGGGCATGAAGAGTTTAGATTAAAACAAAATACATATGACTGAGGACAAGACCCTGAGGTTCTCCAGTGGTGAAGGCATGGGACAAGAGTCTGTGTAAGAGGTGATTTAAAACACACAAAAAACAATCTGTTGAAAATGTTGGAGAAGCAGAAAAGGGAGACTTGTGGAAGGATAACTTTGCAGTGAGTGTCCTCAACAGTGCTAAATGAGGTCAATTAAGGTGAGAACTAGAAAAAATTTATTGGATTTGGCAGTGCTGAGGAAGATACTAGTGACTTCTAAAGGGTGGTTTTGGTGGAATGGTGCAGGCCAAGAGGCAAATTGTCTTGTAGAAAAAAAAACAAAGACAAAAGTGGTTAAAACAGCTCTAGTTTATCACATCATCAGGCTGAAATAAGCGTCTCCAGTACGTGCAAATTTTCAGGTTTTTAAATGCAGGATAATCTTACATTCTGTCCTAGCTAAGTACAACTCATGATTTCTTCTTTCCTGCTGATCATGCAAATCTTCTTCTTCTTCTTTTTTTTTCTTTATAATGAGGATGTATTGCCTGCGAGCTATGGGGAAAAAAGTTTCTTACCTCTTTCTTAATATTCCTATTATGTGTCTCTCAGCGATTTCAAATGCCCAGGATCATTACAGTCTCTTGGCTTTATCATCGGAGCCTACATAACACATCTTTGAGCTTGTGTGTTATGATTTCAATGATTGTGTCCTCTCCAAAACTCATGTTGAAACAATTCCCAATGAAACAAAAAGAGGTGTGGCCTTTGGGGGAGGTCATTAAGTCATGAGGGCTCTGCCTACATAAATGGAATTAGCACCCTTATAAAAGGGTTCAAGGTTGAAGGAAGTGTTCTCTTGGCCTTTTGCCTTCCGTCACGTGAGGATACAGTAATAAGGCACCATTTTGGAAACAGTGTTCACCAGACGCTAGACCTGTTGGCACCTTAATTTTCAACTTCACAGCCTCCAGAATTGTAAGATACACATTTCTATTCTTCATAAACTACTCAGTCTAGAGTATTTTGTTATAGCAGGCCAAACAAAGAAATTTGTACCAAGAAACCGGGTAATGGGTGGATGCCGGAAGACTGTGGAGGTGGAGGTTAGAAAAAGCCTGCATTGCCATGAACAGAGCATTAAGGGTAATTCTGGTGACAGCTCAGAAGACGAGGAGAGCTGTAAACAGAACCTGAATCTTCTTAAGATGATCTGAGTGGTCATGATCAGAATGCTGGTAGAAAGATGGAAAGTAAAGGTAATTCTAAAAAGATCTTAGATGGAAACGAGGAATATCTTACTGGAAACTGGAAGAAAGGCCGTCCTTGTTATGAAGTGGCAAAGAATTTGGCTGCATTGTGTCCATGTGCTAATGTTCTGTGGAGGGCAGAACTGAAGAGCAATAAACTAAGATATTAGGCAGAAGAAATCTCTAAGCAAAGTGTTCAGGGTGCCGCATGGTGTTTCTTAACTGCTTATAGTGAAATTTGAAAAGAGAAAATAATTAAAGACAGAATTTATAATCAAGGGAGGAGCAGAATTTAAAGAGTTGAAAAATTCTTAGCCTGGCTAAATAAAGAATGACAACGTGAGTTTGGGAGAGAATACCAAAGATGTGACAAAGCTACATTTGATAAGTTTAGTATAAACAGGTGGAAGTCAGGTGCTATTCATTAAGACAGTGGAAGAATGACTCCAAAGTCATTTGGAGTCTAGGCTGCCACTCCCATTACAGGCCCAGAGTGCAGAATGATTTCAAGAGAGGGACCTCAGAGTTCACTGCTCAGGGCCTCCTCACATTTCTGCTCCCTGAATTTCAGAGCAGAATTCCTTAGTATCACCAGCTGTGGCTCAAATGTGCCTTGGTGGGGATTGGGTCCCTGCTCCAGAAGATACAGGCCATAAACCTTGATGGTGTTTGTAAGGTGCTAACTCTGCAGGTATACAGAGTGCATGAGCTGAGGGAGCATGGCTACCTGCACCTAAATTTCAAAGGGTGTCTCAGAGAACCTGCTGCATGGGTGGGGCTACCATAGAGAGTTCCAATTAGGGCAGTGCCCAGCAGAGCCCTAGGGTCAGGGCCACTGCAGAGAGCCCCAACTTAGGGCAATGTCTAGTGCAGCCACTGCAGCAGGGCCATCCCTGAGACCCCAGGCCTGAAAAGCCACCTGTGTGTAATGCCAGCTGTAGGCATCTGACTCAAACCTGTTAGAGTTGCAATGGGGGCTGTGGCTAGCAAAGCCATGGGGCAGGGTCCCCTGGACTCTTGGGAATGCAACTCCTTCCCCAGTGTGTCTGAAAAGTGGGACATGGAGTCAAAGAAGATTATTCTCAAACTTTAAGATTTAATGTTATTTTCTCTGTTGGGTTTTGGACCTCCTTGGGACCTGTTACCCCTTTATTCTTGCCTAGTTCTCTCTTGTGGAATGGGAATGCCTATTGTATGTTTGTGCCACCATTATATTTTGGAAGTGCATACTTGTTTGATTTCACAAACAAGTTGATTTTACTTGTTTGGAGAGAGATTTGCGTTAGGATGCATTGTGCCTTGAGTCTCACTTATATCAGATTTAGATGATATTTAGATGAGACTTTGGACTTAGACTTGAAATTTGATACTGGAATGATTTACAAATATTTCAAGCTATTGGGATGGAATGAATGTATGTCGTGTGTGAGAAGAACATGAATTTTAGGAGACCGGGAAAGAAAGCCATGATTTGGATGGTAGTATTCGCTCCAAAATTCAAATTGAAACTCAATCTCCAATACAACAATATTAAGAGGTATGGTCTTTGGGAGGTGATTATGTTGTGAGGGCACCACTTTTGATATAGTTTCTATGTATGTCTCCACCCAAATCTTTTTCTTTATTATTATACTTTAAGTTCTAGGGTACATGTGCACACCATGCAGGTTTGTTACATATGTATACATGTGCCATGTTGGTGTGCTGCACCCATTAACTCGTCATTTACATTAGGTATTTCTCCTAATGTTGTCCCTCCCCCCTCCCCGACCCAATGATAGGCCCGGTGTGTGATGTTCTCCACCCTATGTCCAAGTGTTCTCATTGTTCAATTCCCACCTATGAGTGAGAACATGTGGTGTTTGGTTTTCTGTCCCTGTGATAGTTTGCTCAGAATGATGGTTTCCAGCTACATCCACGTCCCTACAAAAGACATAAATTCATCCTTTTTTATGGTTGCATAGTACTCCATAGTGTATATGTGCCATATTTTCTTTTTTTTTTCTTTCTTTTTTTTATTATTATTATACTTTAAGTTCTAGGGTACATGTGCATAACGTGCAGGTTTGTTACATATGTATACGTGTGCCATGTTGGTGTGCTGCACCCATCAACTCGTCCTTTACATCAGGTATAACTCCCATTGCAATTCCTCCCCCCTCCCCCTTTCCCATAATAGGTCCCGGTGTGTGATGTTCCCCTTCCCGAGTCCAAGTAATCTCATTGTTCAGTTCCCACCTATGAGTGAGAACATACGGTTTTTGGTTTTCTGTTCTTGTGATAGTTTGCTAAGAATGATGGTTTCCAGCTGCATCCATGTCCCTACAAAGGACACAAACTCATCCTTTTTTATGGCTGCATAGTATTCCATAGTGCATATGTGCCACATTTTCTTAATCCAATCTGTCACTGATGGACATTTGGGTTGATTCCAAGTCTTTGCTATTGTGAATAGTGCCACAATGAACATACGTGTGCATGTGTCTTTATAGCAGCAAGGTTTATAATCCTTTGGGTATATACCCAGTAATGGGATGGCTGGGTCATATGGTACATCTAGTTCTAGATCCTTGAGGAATCTCCATACTGTTTTCCATAATGGTTGAACTAGTTTATAATCCCACCAGCAGTGTAAAAGTGTTCCTATTTCTCCACATCCTCTCCAGCACCTGTTGTTTCCTGACTTTTTAATGATTGCCATTCTAACTGGTGTGAGATGGTATCTTGTTGTGGTTTTGATTTGCATTTCTTTGATGGCCAGTGATGAGCATTTTTTCATGTGTCTGTTGGCTGTATGAATGTCTTCTTTTGAGAAGTGTCTGTTCATATCCCCTGCCCACTTTTTGATGGGGTTGTTTGTTTTTTTCTTGTAAATTTGAGTTCTTTGTAGGTTCTGGATATTAGCCCTTTGTCAGATGAGTAGATTGCAAAAGTTTTCTCCCATTCTGTAGGTTGCCTGTTCACTCTGATGGTAGTTTCTTTTGCTGTGCAGAAGCTTTTTAGTTTAATTATATCTCATTTGTCAATTTTGGCTTTTGTTGCTGTTGCTTTTGGTGTTTTAGACATGAAGTCCTTGCCCATGCCTATGTCCTGAATGGTATTACCTAGGTTTTCTTCTAGGGCTTTTATGGTATTAGGTCTAACATTTAAGCCTCTAATCCATCTTGAATTAATTTTCGTATAAGGAGTAAGGAAAGGATCCAGTTTCAGCTTTCTATTTATGGCTAGCCAATTTTCCCAGCACCATTTATTAAATAGGGAATCCTTTCCCCATTTCTTGTTTTTCTCAGGCTTGTCAAAGATCAGATGGCTGTAGATGTGTGGTATTATTTCTGAGGACTCTGTTCTGTTCCATTGGTCTATATCTCTGTTTTGGTACCAGTACCATGCTGTTTTGGTTACTGTAGCCTTGTATAGTTTGAAGTCAGGTAGTGTGATGCCTCCAGCTTTGTTCTTTTGACTTAGGATTGTCTTGGCAATGCGAGGTCCTTTTTGGTTCCATATGAACTTTAAAGCAGTTTTTTTCTAATTCTGTGAAGAAACTCATTGCTAGCTTGATGGGGATGGCATTGAATCTATAAATTACCTTGGGCAGTATGGCCATTTTCACAATATTGATTCTTCCTATCCATGAGCATGGTATGTTCTTCCATTTGTTTGTGTCCTTTTATTTCACTGAGCAGTGGTTTGTAGTTCTCCTTGAAGAGGTCCTTTACATCCCTTGTAAGTTGGATTCCTGGGTATTTTATTCTCTTTGAAGCAATTGTGAATGGAAGTTCATTCATGATTTGGCTCTCTGTCTGTGACTGGTGCATAAGAATGCTTGTGATTTTTGCACATTTATTTTGTATCCTGAGACTTTGCTGAAGTTGCTTATCAGCTTAAGGAGATTTTGGGCTGAGACAATGGGGTTTTCTAAATATACAATCATGTCATCTGCAAAGAGGGACAATTTGACTTCTTCTTTTCCTAACTGAATACCCTTGATTTCTTTCTCTTGCCTGATTGTCCTAGCCAGAACTTCCAACACTATGTTGAATAGGAGTGGTGAGAGAGGACATCCCTGTGTTGTGCCAGTTTTCAAAGGGAATGCTTCCAGTTTTTGCTCATTCAGTATGATATCGCCTGTGGGTTTGTCATAAATAGCTCTTATGATTTTGAGATACATTCCATCAATACTGAATTTATTGAGAGTTTTTAGCATGAAGCGCTGTTGAATTTTGTCAAAGGCTTTTTCTGCATCTATTGAGATAATCAATGTGGTTTTTGTCTTTGGTTCTGTTTGTATGCTGGATTACGTTTATTGATTTGCATATGTTGAACCAGCCTTGCATCCCAGGGATGAAGCCCACTTGGTCATGGTGGATAAGCTTTTTGATGTGCTGCTGGATCCGGTTTGCCAGTATTTTATTGAGGATTTTTGCATCAATGTTCATCAGTGATATTGGTCTAAAATTCTCTTTTTTTGTTGTGTCTCTGCCAGGCTTTGGTATCAGGATGATAATGGCCTCATAAAATGAGTTAGGGAGGATTCTCTCTTTTTCTATTGATTGGAATAGTTTCAGAAAGAATGGTACCAGCTCCTCCTTGTACCTCTGGTAGAATTCAGCTGTGAATCCATCTGGTCCTGGACTTTTTTTGGTTGGTAGGCTATTAATTATTGCCTCAATTTCAGAGCCTGCTATTGGTCTATTCAGGGATTCAACTTCTTCCTGGTTTAGCCTTGGGAGAGTGTAAGTGTCCAGGAGATTATCCATTTATTCTAGATTTTCTAGTTTATTTGCATAGAGGTGTTTATAGTATTCTCTGATGTTAGTTTGTATTTCTGTGGGGTCGGTGGTGATATCCCCTTTATCATTTTTTATTGTGTCTATTTGATTCTTCTCTCTTTTCTTCTTTATTAGTCTTGCTAGTGGTCTATCAATTTTGTTGATCTTTTCAAAAAACCAACTCCTGGATTCATTGATTTTTTGGAGGGTTTTTTTGTGTCTCTATCTCCTTCAGTTCTGCTCTGATGTTAGTTATTTCTTGCCTTCTGCTAGCTTTTGAATGTGTTTGCTCTTGCTTCTCTAGTTGTTTTAATTGTGATGTTAGAGTGTCAATTTTAGATCTTTCCAGCTTTCTCTTGTGGGCATTTAGTGCTATAAATTTCCCTCTACACACTGCTTTAAATGTGTCCCAGAGATTCTGGTATGTTGTATCTTTGTTCTCATTGGTTTCCAAGAACATCTTTATTTCTGCCTTCATTTCATTATGTACCCAGTAGTCATTCAGGAGCAGGTTATTCAGTTTCCATGTAGCTGAGTGGTTTTGATTGAGTTTAGTCCTGAGTTCTAGTTTGATTGCACTGTGGTCTGAGAGACAGTTTGTTATAATTTCTGTTCTTGTACATTTGCTGAGGAGTGCTTTACTTCCAATTATGTGGTTAATTTTGGAGTAAGTGTGATGTGGTGCTGAGAAGAATGTATATTCTGTTGATTTGGGGTGGAGAGTTCTGTAGATGTCTATTAGGTCCACTTGGTGCAGAGATGAGTTCAATTCCTTGTTAACTTTCTGTCTCGTTGATCTGTCTAATGTTGACAGTGGGGTGTTGAAGTCTCCCATTATTATTGTATGGGAGTCTAAGTCTCTTTGTAAGTCTCTAAGGACTTGCTTTATGAATCTGGGTGCTCCTGTATTGGGTGCATATATATTTAGGACAGTTAGCTCTTCCTGTTGAATTGATTCCTTTACCATTATATAATGGCCTTCTTTGTCTCTTTTGATCTTTGATGGTTTAAAGTCTGTTTTATCAGAGACTAATATTGCAACCCCTGCTTTTTTTTGTTCTCCATTTCCTTGGTAGATCTTCCTCCATCCCTTTATTTTGAGCCTATGTGTGTCTCTGCATGTGAGATGAGTCTCCTGAATACAGCAGACTGATTGGTCTTGACTCTTTATCCAGTTTGCCAGTCTGTGTCTTTTAATTGGACCAATTAGTCCATTTACATTTAAGGTTAATATTATTATGTGTGAACTTCATCCTGTCATTATGATATTAACTGGTTATTTTGCTCGTTAGTGGATGCAGTTTCTTCCTAGCATCAATGGTCTTTACATTTTGGCATGTTTTTGCAATGGCTGGTACTGGTTGTTCCTTTCCATCTTTAGTGCTTCCTTCAGGGTCTCCTGTAAGTCAGGTCTGTGGTGATATAATCTCTAAGCATTTGCTTATCTGTAAAGGATGTTATTTCTCCTTCACTTATGAAACTTAATTTGGCTGGATATGAAATTCTGGGTTTAAAATTCTTTTCTTTAAGAATGTTGAATATTGGCCCCCACTCTCTTCTGGCTTGTAGAGTTTCTCCTGAGAGATCTGCTGTTAGTCTGATGGGCTTCCCTTTGTGGGTAACCCGACCTTTCTCTCTGGCTGCCCTTAACATTTTTTCCTTCATTTCAACTTTGGTGAATCTGACAATTATGTGTCTTGGAGTTGCTCTTCTCAAGGAGTATCTTTGTGGCGTTCTCCGTATTTCCTGAATTTGAATGTTGGCCTGCCTTACAAGTTGGGGAAGTTCTCCTGAATGATATCCTGAAGAGTGTTTTCCAATTTGTTTCTATTTTCCCCCTCACTTTCAGGCACCCCAATCAGACGTAGATTTGGTCTTTTCACATAATCCCATACTTCTTGAAGGCTTTGTTCATTTCTTTTTACTCTTTTTTCTTTAGACTTCTCTTCTTGCTTCATTTCATTCATTTGATCCTCAGTCGCTGACACTCTTTCTTCCAGTTGATCGAGTCGGTTACTGAAGCTTGTGCATTTGTCATGTATTTCTCATGTCATGGTTTTTATCTCTGTCAGTTCATTTATGGCCTTCTCTGCATTGATTATTCTAGTTATACATTCTTCCATTCTTTTTTCAAGATTTTTAGTTTCTTTTCACTGGGTACGTAATTCCTCCTTTAGCTCTGAGAAGTTTGATAGACTGAAGCCTTCTTCTTCCAACTTGTCAAAGTCATTCTCTGTCCAGCTTTGATCCGTTGCTGGCGATGAGCTGCGCTCCTTTGCCGGGGGAGATGCGCTCTTATTTTTTGAATTTCCAGCTTTTCTGCCCTGCTTTTTTCCCCATCTTTGTGGTTTTATCTGCCTTTGGTCTTTGATGATGGTGACATACTGATGGAGTTTTGGTGTGGGTGTCCTTCCTGTTTGTTATTTTTCCTTCTAACAGTCAGGACCCTCAGCTGTAGGTCTACTGGAGATTGCTTGAGGTCCACCCCAGACCCTGTTTGCTTGGGTATCAGCATAGAATATTTCTGAACAGCGAGTGTACCTGTCTGATTCTTGCTTTGGAAGCTTTGTCTCAGGGGTGTACCCCACCATGTGAGGTGTGGGGTGTTGGTCTGCCCCTAGTGGGGGATGTCTCCCAGTTAGGCTACTCAGGGGTCAGGGACCCACTTGAGCAGGCAGTCTGTCCGTTCTCAGATCTCAACCTCCATGTTGGGAGATCCACTGCTCTCTTCAAAGCTGTCAGACAGGGTCGTTTGCGTCTGCAGAGGTTTCTGCTGCTTTTTGTTTGTTTGTTTGTTTAGCTGTGCCCTGTCCCCAGAGGTGGAGTCTACAGAGACAGGCAGGCCTCCTTGAGCCGCTGTGGGCTCCACCCAGTTCGAGATTCTCAGTGACTTTGTTTACCTACTTAAGCCTCAGCAATGGTGGGTGCCCCTCCCCCAGCCTCGCTGCTGCCTTTCCGTTAGATCGCAGACTGCTGTGCCAGCAGTGAGGGATGCTGCACGAGTGTGGAACCCTCCTGGCCAGGTGTGGGATTATAATCTCCTGGTGTGCCGTTTGCTGAGACCCTTGGTAAAGCACAGTATTTGGGTGGGAGTTACCCGATTTTCCAGGTGTTGTGTGTCTCAGTACCTTTGGCTAGGAAAAGGTATTCCCTTTCCCCTTGAGCTTCCCAGGTGAGGTGATGCCTCGCCCTGCTTCATCTCTCACTGGTCGGGCTACAGCAGCTGACCAGCACCAATTGTCCGACACTCCCTAGTGAGATGAACCCAGTACCTCAGTTGAAAATGCAGAAATCACCTGTCTTCTGTGTCGCTGGCACTGGGAGCTGAAGACTGGAGCTGTTCCTATCATGTACCACATTTTCTTAATCCAGTCTATCATTGATGGACATTTGGGTTGGTTCCAAGTCTTTGCTATTGTGAATAGTGCCACAATAAACATATGTGTGCATGTGTCTTTATAGCAGCATGATTTATAATCCTTTGGGTATATACTCAGTAATGGGATGGCTGGGTCAAATGGTATTTCTAGTTCTAGATCCTTGAGGAATCACCACACTGTCTTCCGCAATGGTTGAACTAGGTTACGGTCCCACCACCAGTGTAAAAGTGTTCCTATTTCTCCACATCCTCTCCAGCACCTGTTGTTTCCTGACTTTTAAATGATCGCCATTCTAACTGGTGTTAGATGGTATCCCATTGTGGTTTTGATTTGCCTTTCTCTGATGACCAGTGATAATGAGCATTTTTTCATATGTCTGTTGGCTGCATAAATGTCTTCTTTTGAGAAGTGTCTGTTTTTATCTGTCACCCACTTTTTGATGAGGTTATTTCTTTTCTTGTAATTTTGTTTCTGTTCTTTGTACAAATCTTATATTAAAATGTAATCCACAAGGTGGGAGGTGGGACCTGGTGGGAGGTGGGGCCTGGTGTGAAGTGACTGGATTATGGGGGCAGTTTTCTCATGAATGGTTAGCACCATCCCCCTTGGTACTATCCTCATGATAGTGAGTGAGTTCTTGTGAGATCTGGTTGTTTACAAGCATGTAGCATCTCCCCTCTCACTCTCTTGCTTCTGCTCTGGTCATGTGACATGCCTGCTACCCCTTCACCTTCTGCCATGATTGTAAGCTTCCTGAGGCTGCCTCAGAAGCTGAGCAGATGCCAGCACCATGCTTCCTGTACTGCCTGCAGAACGAATTAAACCTCTTTTCTTTAAATTGCCCAGTCTTAGGTATTTCTTTATAACAATGTGAGAATGGACAAGTACAACCCTCATGAGTGGGATTAGCACTTCTGTAAAAGGACTCAAGATTGAAGGATACGCACTCTTGCCCTTCCACCTTCCTCCATGTAAGGATACAGCAAGAAGGCACCATTCTGGAATCAGAGAGCAGCCCTCACCAGACACTAATTTCAGTGACCTGACCTTGTACTTCCCTGCATCCGGAACTATAATAAATAAATTTTTTTTCTCTATAAATTGTCCAGTCTAAGGTGTTTTCTTATGGACAAGACAATGTGGAATTGGAATAAGTATTAATAATCTGGGGAAATTAGCAAAAATATTAGAAAAAACTGGTGAGAAATCTTTTAGAGCAGATTTCTACAATATAGATATAAAAATCTATCTTCTCTACTGTATTCTTTCTAAGACAAAACAAATTGGTCATGGTATTTTCCTTACCATTAAATCCCCAGAACTATAAGATGAAGTTCAATGTCTCCTTCTATTTCTCCTGATGCATTCAATCTAATCCCTAACATTTGCCATATTAGTTTTTTCTGCCCCCACCCCAAGTCCCAGGAGAAGATAATCCTCCCCTAAGGCAGTACAGCCAATTACTGCTTTTATTGCTACTACTGACACCTCTGCTGCAACCTGTGCCTCAGCACCCACATCTTATTGGTTTCTGTAGTTTTGGCCAATGGGAGATCACTAAGTATTGGTGCCAAGGAATGCACAAAGACTCTCTGAGCCTGGACATTATTGGATGTGTCTGCACCAACTCCCCATCCCTTTTCCTGTCACTGAAATCAGATCCTACTAACAGCACTGACATATGTGTATGTGTGTGTGTGTGTTTGTATGCATGTGCACATACGTGTGGCAGATTCTCATTTGTTACTCAGAATGACTACATCTCTTTGGAGGAGCACCAAAAAAATAATGAACAACTTCCCCGAACCCCAAAGTATCATTTAATCTGATTATCAAAGGAACTTTTCTCCCTACCCCTAGTTGTTCACTGGCTCCTGAGGGTGGCATATGTCATTTTCATGGTGAGAAGGAGTTCAGTTCATTCTGTGAATGTATTTTTTCCTCAAAAGCAACAGTAATTTCTGGGATACTCTATTTTGCCTTCTCATTATTTTCCCTTTACAACTTGTGTTTTCACTCTTTCCTATTTATACTGTCTTTAAACTGAACCTCAGATTTAGTATTTCCCCCTTTTTGATGTGGATCTTTCTACTTTAACAAAATATTTTGGACACATACGCCATTCCTCCTCTGCTGGGAATATGACTGAACAAGCTGTGGTCCATACCCTGAGGATGCTCCCACAGCTATTTTTTTTTTTTTTAAAGAGACTAGGCCTCACTCTTTCATCCAGACTGGATTGCAGTGGCGCTTTCATAGCTTACTACAGCGTTGAACTCCTGGCCTCAAGCCATCCTCCTTCCTCAGCCTCCCAAAATGCTGGAGTTATAGGTATGAGGCACTGTACCCAGCAACACTAGGCTTTTAAACCTGCTAGGGCAGAGACCACCACATTAGAATCTTCTCAACTAAAGTAGTGTGCCACCTTGACATACCCAATATCTCCACTGTGTTTGCCACCTAGTGGATGTGGCAAACACTTCTTCATTAATTAGTTATTTAATTCTTTGTGCCTTGGTTTTCTTATCTGTAAAACGGTATTAATATCAACCTCGTGGTGTGATTAGGAGAAATTACATTAATACATAAAGAGCCCTTGGAAAAGTTCATAAATGCTGTGAATGCTACTCAAGTGTTAGATATTATTATTCCACACTATGCCAAGCCCTAGGTTTTTAGCCTGAATAAAACATAAATGTAGCCCATTCCTCAATCAAGTTTCATTTTAGAGGAAGATAATAATTTAACAAATAATTATAATGAGGTATAACAAATAAATGAACTAAAGGTCTCTCTAGTTGTCTTAAATTTCAGTCACCTTTCAACTCTTTTCTTCTGGAATAGATAAATAAATGAAGGCCCTGGACACACATGACCATAGAGGGCTGGACACTGTCAGCTTGGCAGGGACAGGTTTTCATTGAAATTATATAAAAAAATTTTCTCTACAAGTTTGTGCATACAAATGGTTTATATACTGTTTAGTTATTAATTTTGGTCGTGTGATCTGTGACTTCTCAACATTCCTCCAGAATAGTCCAGGATGGTTTTATTGAGTGTAAAACAACTCCTTTCTCCTGGAGGGGCCAATTGGCCCCTGGCCCTTCAAGGGCGCAGGTGGCAAGTTCCACACTGTAATCCTTACCCTCAGTGTGCTCCTGAGGTTGGTAATTTAATTAAACTATGTGGAATCTTATTAATTCACCAATGACACTTTCAGCTAATTGAGAGTAAGTCACAGCAATGATCTCCTTTGAGTACTTGTACCTGAAGTAATAGGGGCAAAAATAATTACTTCACCTTCCAAAGACTTCTAGGAACAAAGCATATATTTGAACACTCTTTCCAAAGATAATGTATTTCAAACATGCTACATGTGTTATCTCTAAAAGGAAGGTATAATTGGACATTAATTTCTGTATCTAATGAGGCCATCTTGAAAGAGTGTATTTAGCTTCAAGGTATATTTCCACTTTGGAACACAGACTAGAATGACATACAAAGTAGTCTTTTTGTTGAGGTATAATTGACTTAAATTACATATATTTAAGGTATAGTATTTGATGTTTCAACATGTATACACACCCATGGAACCATCTTTATGGTCAAGATAGTAAATGGATCCATCATGCCCCAAGATTTCCTCCTAGCCCTGTGTGATCCTTGTCTCTGTCTCCTCCCCACGTCAGCTCTCTCCAGGTATCTACTGATCCACTATACACTGATTTACTTTCTCTTGAGTTTTATATAAATGGAATCAAACAATATTTACTCTTTTTGTCTGCTTTTTTCACTCAGCATAATTATTCTGAGATTCATCCATGTTGTTGCATCTATTAATAGTTATTCTTTTTTGTTAATGGTTAGTATTCCATTGTATAGATATGCCACCTTTTCCTTTTATCCATTTACTTATTGATGGCCATTTGGGTCATTTCCAGTTTTTGACTATTACAAGTATACCTACTTTTATTGAAGTAATTTTGTCTGTAGATCTTTGTATAAAAGTATGCTTTTTTTTTTTTCTCTTGGTAAATATCTAAAAGTGTAGAGGCTTGATTATGTATTTGATGTGTTTTTAACTTTTAAGAATACATGAAGAGAGATCAGTTTGACTTTTTGAAGAGGGCTTGTTTGACTTTTCCCTATTTCGATGCCTTTTATTTCTATCTTTTGCCTGATTTCTCTGGCTAGCACTTCCACTACTATGTTGAATAGGAGTGGTAAGAGTGGGGAACCTTGTCTTGTCACAGTTCTCAAGGAGAATGCTTCCATTTTTTTCTGGTTCAGTATGATGTTAGCTGTGGGTTTGTCATAGATGGCTCTTATTATTTTGAGATATGTTCCTTTGATGTCTATATTCTTGAGGGATTTTGTCATGAAGTTGGGTCTTTGGTTTTAATTCTGTTTATGTAGTGAATCACATTTATTGATTTGTGTATGTTGAACTACATCTTGCATCCCAGAAATGAAGCCTACTTGGTCATGGTAAATTAACTTTTTAAAAAATGTTTTTGGTTTCGATATTTATTTGGTTATTTGATTTCTTTTGCATTTACCTATAAATTGTAGGGTCAGCTGGCCAATTTCTGTAAAAAGACAGCTGGAATTGTAACAAAAATTGCATTGAATCTGCAGATCTCTTTGAAGAATATTGTGATCTTATCAAAATTAAGTTTGTTATCTTTGAATATTAGCTGTCCTTCTATTTAGATTGTCTGTTTTTTTTTTCCAAAAAATTTTAACTTTAAAGTGGACAAATCTTAAACTTCTTTTGTTTCTAATTATAAATTTAAAAATATTTCTAATTATTTTTGAGTTATTATAAATGGAATTTTTTGTTCTTTCCCATTTTCATTTTAAATCCAAGGGGTACATTTGCAGGTTTGTTACATGAGCAAATTGCATGTCATGTTGGTTTGGTGTACAGATAATTTTGTCACCCAGGTAATCAGTATAATATCCAATTGGTAGTTTTTCAATCCTCAGCCTCTTCCCACCTTCCTCCCTGCAAAATGCTCTAGTGTCTATTGTTCTCTTCTTTGTGTCCATGTATACTCAATATTTAGCTCCCACTTATAAGTGAGAACATGTGTTATTTGGTTTTCTCTTTGGGTTAATTTGCTTAGAATAATGGCCTTCAGCTACATCCGTGTTCCTGCAAATAACATAATCTAATTCTTCTTCATGGCTGCATAGTATTCCATAGTATATATGTACCATATTTTCTTTAGTTCACCCTTGATGGCCGTCTAGGTTGATTCCATGTCTTTGCTATTGTAAATAGTCCTGTGATGAACATACATGTGCATGTGCCTTTGTGGTAGAATGATTTACATTCATTTGGGTAATGGGATTGGGATTGACCCAGTAATGGGATTGACCTGGTAATGGGATTGCTGGGTCAAATGGCATTTCTATTTTAAGTTCTTTGAGAAATCACCAAACTGCTTTCCATACTGGCTGAACTAATTTACATTCTTGCTAGCAGTATATAAGTGTTCCCTTTGCTCTGCAACCTTGTCAGCATATGTTATTTTTTGACTTTTTAATGACAGCCATTCTCACTAGCATGAGACGGTGTCTTATTGTGGTTTTGATTTGCATTTCCTGGATGATTAGTGATATGGAGCATTTTCTTCATATTTTTGTTGACCATACATATGTCTTTTGAGAAGTATGTTTATGTCCTTTACTCATTTTTAATAGAGTTGTTTATTTTTGGCTTGTTGATTAGTTTAATTTCCTTATAGATTCTGGATATTAGATCTTTGTCAGATGCTGATTATGGTTTGGCTGTGTCCCCACCAAATTCTCAACTTGAATTGTATCTCCCAGAATTCTGACATGTTGTGGGAGGGACCCAGGGGGAGGTAATTGAATCATAGGGACTGGTCTTTCCCATGCTATTCTCGTGATAGTGAATAAGTCGCACAAGACCTGCTGGGTTTATCAGAGGTCTCCACTTTTGCTTCCTCCTCATTTTTCTCTTGCTGCCATCATGTAAGGAGTGCCTTTCACCTCCTACCATGATTCTGAGGCCTCCCCAGCCACATGGAACTATGAGTTCAATTAAACCTGTTTTTGTTCCCAGTTGCAGGTATGTCTTTATCAGCAGTGTGAAAACAAACTAATACAGTAAACTGGTACCAGTAGAACAGGACATTGCTGAAAAGATATCCCAAAATGTGGGAGCAACTTTGGAACTGGGTAACAGGCAGGGGCTGGAACAGTTTGGAGGGTTCAGAAGAAGATAGGAAAATGTGGGAAACTTTGGAACCTCCTACAGATTTGTAGAATGGCTTTGACAAAAATGCTGATAGTGATATGAACAATGAGGTCCAGGCTGAGGTGGTCTCAGATGGAGATGAGGAACTTGTTGGGAACTGGAGCAAGGGTGACTCTTGTTATGTTTTAGCAAAGAGTCTAGCAGCATTTTGCCCCTGCCCTGGAGATATGTGGAACTTTGAACTTGGGAGAGATTATTTAGGGTATCTGACAGAAGAAATTTCTAAGTAGCAAAGCATTCAAAAGGTGACTTAGGTGCTGTTAAAAGCATTCAATTTAAAAGAGAAACAGCGTAACAGTTCAGAATTTGCAGCCTGACGATGCAGCAGAAAAGAAAAACCCATTTTCTTAGGAGAAATTCCGGCTGGCTGCAGAAATTTGCACAAATAGTTAGAAGCCTAATGTTAATCCTCAAGACACTGGGGAAAGTCTCCAGGCCATGTCAGAGACCTTCACAGCAGCCCATCTCATCACCGGCCCAGAGGCCCAGGAGGAAAAAGTGGTTTCGTGGGGCTGGACCCAGCGTCCCCATGCTGCTTGCAGCCTAGGGACTTGGTGCCCTGTGCCCCAGCTGCTCTAGCCATGGTTGAAAGAGGCCAACATAGAGCTCAGGCTGTGGCTTCAGAGGGTGGAAGCCCCAAGCCTTGGCAGTTTCCATGTGGTGTTGAGCCTGCAAGTGCACAGAAGTAACGAATTGAGGCTTGAGAACCTCCACCTAGATTTCAGAAGATGTATGGAAATGCCTGGATGCCCAGGCAAAATTTGCTTCAGGGGTGCGCCCTCATGGAGAACCTCTGCTAGGGCAGTGCAGAAGGGAAATGTGAGGTCGGAGCCCCCACACACAGTCCCTACTGGGGCACTGCCTAGTGGAGCTGTGAGAAGAGGGCCACCGTCCTCCAGACCTCAGAATGGTAGATCCACCAATAGCTTGTACTGTGTGCCTGGAAAAGCCACAGCCACTCCATGCCAGCCTGTGAAAGTAGCTAGGAGGCAGTCTGTACCCTGAAAAGCCACAGGGGCGGAGCTACCCAAGACCATGGGAACCCACCTTTTGCATTAGAGCAACCTGGATGTGAGAACTGGAGTCAAAGAAGATAATTTTGGAGCTTTAAAATTTGACTGCCCTATTAGATTTCAGACTTGCATGGGCCCCATAACCCCTTTGTTTTGGCCAATTTCTCCCACTTGCAATGGCTGTATTTATCCAATACTTGTACCCCCATTGTATCTAGGATATAACTAGCTTGCTTTTGATTTTACAGGCTCATAGGCAGAAGGGACTTGCCTTGTCTCAGATGAGACTTTGAACTACAGACTAATGCTGAAATGAATTAAGGCTTTGGGGGACTGTTAGGAAGCCATGATTGGTTTTGAAATGTGAGGACATGAGATTTGGAGGGTCTGGGGGTGGAATGATACGGTTTGGCTGTGTCCCCACTGAAATCTCAATTTGAGTTGTGTCTCCCAGAATTCTCACGTGTTGTGGGAGGGACCCAGGGGGGAGGTAATTGAGTTATGGGAGCTGGTCTTTACCATGCTAGTCGTGTGATAGTGAGTAAGTCTCACGAGATCTGATGGGTTTATCAGGGGGTTCCACTTTTGCCTCTTCCTCATTCTTCTCTTGCTGCCACCATGTAAGAAGTGCCTTTCACCTCCTGCCTTGATTCTGAGGCCTTCTGAGCCATGTGGAACTGTAAGTCCAATTAAATCTCTTTTTGTTTCCAGTTTCAGGTATGTCTTTATCAGCAGCATGAAAACAAACTAATACACATAGTTTGTAAACATTTTCTCTCATTCTGTAGGTTGTCTGTTTACTCTGTTGATAGTTTTTTGTTGTTGTTGTCATGCAGAAGCTTTTTCGTTTAATTAGGTCTTACTTGTCAATTTTTGTTGTTTGTTGCAATTTCTTTTGGAATCTTTATAATGAAATATTTGCCAGGGTCAATGCCAGAATGCTATTTCTTTGGTTTTCTTCTAGGTTTTTTATAGATTGAGATTTTGTATTTAAGTCTTTAATCCATCTTTACCATAGAGGGTAAAAGGTAGGGGTTCAGTTTTAATCTTTTGGATATGATTGGCTGGTTATTCCAGCACCATTTAATGAATAGATAGTTCTTTTCCCAGTGCTTGTTATTGTTGATTTTGCAAAGATCAGATGATTGTAGGTGTGCAGCTTTATTTCTGGGTTCTCTATTCTGTTCCATTAATCTGTTTTTGTACCAGTCCCATGCTATTTTAGTTCTGTAGCCTTGTAATTTAGTTTGAAGAAATGTAGTATGATGCCTCCAGCTTTGCTCTTTTTGTTTAGAATGTGAATTAACTTTTTGATTTGCTATTACATTTGGTTTGCTGGTATTGTGTTGAGGATTTTTGCATTTATGTTCATCAGAGATGTCACCTGTTCTTTTCGCAGTATGTTTTTGCCAGGTTTTAGTATCAGGGTGATGCTGGTTTCATAGAATGACCTCCATATGTTGGATAGTTTCAGTAGAATTGGTACTAGGTCTGTATGTTTGATAGAATTTGAGTGTAAAATCCACTTGGTCTAAGGATTTTTGTGGTTGGTAGGATTTTTATTACTGATTCAATTTTGAGACTCCATATTAGTCTGTTCAGTGTTTTACTTTCTTTCTGATTCAATCTTGGGAGATTGTGTGTTTTCAGGAATTTATCTATTTCCCCTAGATTTTCTAGTTTGTGTTCATAAAAGTATTCATAATAGCTTCTGAGAATGTTTTGTATTTCTGTGGGATCAGTTGTAATGTCACCTTTGTTGTTTCTGATTTGGCTTATTTGGATCTTCTCTTTTTCTTTGTTAATATAGCTACTGGTCTATTGATCTTGTTTGTTCTTTCAAAAATCAACTTTTGGTTTTATTAATACTTTGTATGGATTTTTGAATCTCGATTTCATTGTGTTCCACTCTGATTTTACATATTCGTTTTCTTCTGCTAGCTTTTTAATTAATTTGTTCTTGTTTTTCTATTTCCTCTAGATGTGAAGTTAGAGCATTAATTTGAGATCATTCTAACATTTTGGGTAGGCATTTAGCTCTATAAACTTTCCTCTTAACACTGCTTTTGCTGCATCCCAGAGACTTTGGTGTGTTGTATCTCTGTTTTCATTTATTTCAAATAATTTTTAAATTTCTGCCTTGATTTCATTGTACACCCGAAAGCCATTCAGGATCGAGTTGTTTTTTCCTTTTCTTTTCTTTCTTATTTATTTATTTTTTAGACAATCTCGCTCTGTCACCCAGGTTGGAGTGTAGTGGTGCAATCTTGGCTCACTGCAACCTCTGCCTTCTGGGTTCAAGCGATTGTCCTGCCTCAGCCTCCTGAGTAGTTGGGCTTACAGGTACACGCCACCATGCCCAGCTAATTTTTTTATTTTTAGTGGAGATGGAGTTTCACTATGTTGATCAGGCTGGTCTTGAACTCCTGACCTCATGATCTGCCCACCTTGGCTTCCCAAAGTGCTGGGGTCTGTGTAACAGTGTGGTTTTGAGGGATATTCTTAGTATTGATTTCTATTTTTACTCTACTGTGGTCTGAGAGTGTGATAGGAATAATTTCCTTTTTTAAAAAATTTGTTGAGACTTGCTTTCTGGCTGAACATTGATAGATCTTGGAGTATTTTCTGTGTACAGATGAGGAGAATATATATTCTGTGGTTGGTGGGTGGATTATTCTGTAGTTTTCTGTTAGGTCCAATGGATCAAGTGTCAAGTTTATATACAGAATTTCTTTGTTAGTTTCCTGCCTTCATGATCTGTCTAATGCTGTCAGTGGGGTGTTGAAATTTTCCACTATTATTGTGTGACTGTTTAAGTACTTCTTAGGTCTAGAAGTACTGTCATTATTCATATGGGTGCTCTAAAGTTAGGTGCATATATATTTAGGATAGTTAAGCCTTCTTGATGAACGCTTTTTCATTATGCAATGCCGTTCTTTGTCCTTTTTTACTGTTGCTAAAGTCTGTTATATCTGATATAAGAATAATGACCCCTGTTCTTTTTTGTTTCCATTTGGGTCATAGAACTTTCTCCAACCCTTTACTTTGAGCCTATTGGTGCTTTTATGTTTGAGATGGGTCTCTTGAGGGCAGGAGATATGGGTGGTTTTCTTTTTTCAATCTGACTTGCCACTCCGCCTTTTAAGTGGGGTGTTTAGCCTATTTACATTGAAGGTTAATATTAATATGTGAAATTTTGATCCTATCATGAAGGTGTTAGCTGGTTGCTTTATGGTTTCTATTTTGTGGTTACTTCATAGGGTCTGTAGGCTATGTACTTAAGTGTGTTTTTTTGGTAGCAAGTATTATTCTTTTGTTTCCATGTTTAGAACTCCCTTAAGAATCTCTTATAAGGCTGGCCTAGTGGTAATGAATTCCCATAGCACTTGCTTCTCTGCAAAATATTTTTTTTCTCCTTTGCTTAATTTGGTGGGATATAAAATTCTTAGCTGAATTTTTTTCTTTAAAAATGCTGAAAGTAAGTGCCCAGTCCCTCCTGGCTTGTAAGGTTTCTGCTGAAATCCACTGTTAGCCTAATGATGTTTCTTTTGTATGCGATCTGTCCTTTTTCTCCAGCTGCTTTTAAGATCTTTTCTTTAGTGTTGACTTTGGACAGTGTGGTGACTATATACCTTGGTAGTGTTCATTTTGTATAGTATCTCACCAGCATTCTTTGGATTTCTTGTATCTGCATGTCTACCTCTCTAGCATGATTAGGGAAACTTTCTTGAATAATTTCAAATATATTTTTTTGGGTTGTTTACTTTTCCTCCTCTTAGGAATGCCAATAATTTGTAGGTTTAGGAATTTTACATAATCCTGTATTTCTCAAAGAATTTGCATATTTTTAAAAAATTCTATTTTCTTTATTTTTGTCTGATTGGGTTAGTTTGAAAGACTACTCTCCAAACTCTGAAATTATTTCTTCTGCTCAGTCTAGTCTATTGAAAAAGCTTTCAATTGTATTTTGAAATTCCTTAAGTGAGTTTTTCAATTCTGAAATCTCTGATTGATTCCTTTTTAAGATGTCTGTCTCTTTCTTCATTTCCTGGATTGCTTTAGAAATGGATTTGTGTTGTCAAGCTTGTCTTGAATCTCACTGAGATTCTTTGCAATCCATGCTTTAAATTATTTATCCATCATTTTTGGTTTTCACATTGGTTAGGGACCATTACTAGAGAGCTAATGCAATTCTTTGATGGTGCCACTACATTTATATTTTTCATGGTTCCAAAATTTTTACACTGATTTCTTCTCATCTAGAGATGCTGGCATTTCTAATTTTTGTAATTATTTTCATGCAACTAGGATTTTTTCTTTTTCTTTCTTTCCCTATATCATTATTATTCTTTCTCTTTCTCTTTTCCCCCCTCTCTAAGCGGTGTGACAGTAGAGAAAGCTGCATGGGATCCTTTGGTTTTGCTACTATAGGCCTATGCAGTTCTTTTGGCAGATTTTATATTGCATTGTGTAGTCTGACTTACAAGCTTATAGATGGCAATTATATGTAAGAGCCAGCTGCAGCCAATGTGGCTTAGTATATACTTGATATACTTTGAATATGTGTCCCTGTCAAATTTCATGGTGAGATGTAATCCCCACTGTTTAGGCCTGATGGGAGGTTATTGGATTGTTGGGATGGATTTTTCATTAATGGTTTAGTACCATCCACTTGCTTGCTCTCCTCATGATATGAGTTCTGGTGAGATATGGTCTTTCAAAAGTGTGTGTCACCTCCCCCACCAAACTCTGTCTCTCGTTCCTGCTCCCAACATATGAGACGCCTGCTTCCCCTTTGTCTTCCACCATAATTATAAGCTTCCTGATACCTCCCCAGAAGCCAAGCAAATGCCAGCACTATAACTGCCCAATGGGTACACATTACCCACTGCCTAGACAGAGTTGATTTATCAAGACAGGGAAATTGCAATGGAGAAAGAATAATTCACATAGAGCTGGCCATGCAGGAGACTGGAGTTTTATTATTACTCAAGTCAGTCTCCCTGAGCATTAGAGGATTGGAGTTTTTAAAGATAATTTGGCAGGTAGGGGTTCAGGAAGTGGGGACTGCTGATTGGTCAGGTTGGAGATGAAATCATAGAAGGATTGAAGTAAGGTTTTCTTGCTGTCTTCTGTTCCTGGGTGGGATCACAGAACTGGTTGAGCCAGATTACTCTCTGGGTGGTGTAAACTGATCCATTGTGCAGGGTCTGCAACATATCATCAGTACCGGTCTTAGGTTCTACAGTAATGATGTTATGCCCAGGAACAGTTTGGGGAGGTTCAGACTCTTGAAGCCAGAGGCTGCATGACTCCTAAACTGTAGTAATTTCTAATCTTGTAGATAATTTGTTAGTCTGACAAAGGCAGACTAGTCCCCAGGTGAGGAGGGTCTTTTTGGGAAAGGAGTATTACAATTTCGTTTCAGAGTCAAATCATAAACTGAATTTTTTCCCAAGGTTAGTTCAGCCTGTGCCCAGGAATGAGGAAAGACAGCTTAAAGATTAGAAGTAAGATGGAATTGGTTAGGTCTAATCTCCTTCACCGTCATAATTTCCTCAGTTATAAATTTTGCATAGGCAGTTTCAGCATCACACTTCCTGTAAAGCTTGTAGAACCATGAGCCAATTAAACTTTTCTTTATAAATTACCCAGTCTCAGGTATTTCTTTATAGTAGTGCAAGAACAGTCTAATACAGAAAATTGATGCCAGGAGTGGGCATATCTATAAAGATACCTAAAAATGTGGAAGCAACTTTGGAATTGGGTAACAGGCAGAGTTTGGAAGTTTGGTGGGCTCAGAAAAAGACAGGAAGATGTGGGAAAGTTTGGAACTTCTTAGGGACTGGTTAAATTGTTGTGACCAAAATGCTGATGGAGATATGGACAATGAAGTCTAGGCTGAGGAAGTCTCAGATAGAAAGAAATGAGAAACTTATTGGGAACTGGAGTAAAGGTCACACATGTTATGCCTTAGCAAAGAGCTTGGCTGGATTGTGTTCATGCCCTAAGGGTCTGTGGAAATTTGGACTTCAGAATTATGATTTAGGGTATCTGGCAGAAGAAATTTCTAAGCAACAGAGCATTCAAGAAGTGTTCTGGCTGCTTCTAAGGGCTTATGCTCAGATGTGGGAATGAAGAAATGACTTAAAATTGGAATATGTATTTCAAAGGGAAGCAGAGCATAAGTTTGTAAAATTTGCAGAATGGCCATGTGGCAGAGAAAGATAAAGCTTTTTCAGGAGAGGAATTGAAGCAGGCAGTGGAGCAATCACTTGCTAGAGAGATTTGTATACCTGAAAAAGGCCCAAGTGCTAATAGCCAAGACAATGGGAAAAAGACCTTGAAGCCATTTCAGAAATCTTCCAGGCTGCCCCTCCCATTGTTACCCCTGAGGCCTAGAAGGACTGAATGGCTCTGGGAGTCAGGCCCAGGGCCACATTACTGTGTGCAGCTTCATGACACTGCTCACCATATCCTAGACACTCCAGTCCTGGCTCAAAGGCACCCAGGTACAGCCGCCTCTTTGGAGAATATAAGCCATAAGCCTTGGCAGTTTGCATTTGGTATTAAGCCTGCAGGTGTAAAGAGTGCAGGAATGTATGAGACTTGGCAGCCTCTGCCTAGATTTTAGAGGATGTATACAAAACCCTGAGTGCCCAGGCAGAAGTCCACCACAAGGCCAGAGTCCTCACAGAGAACGTCTACTAGGGCAGTACGGAGGGGAAATGTGGAGTTGGAGGGCCTACACAGTCTCCACTGGAGCGTTACCTAGTGGAGTTGTGGGAAGTAGGCCACCGTCTTCCAGACCCCAGAATGGTAGATCCACTGGCACTTGCACCCTCTGTGTGGAAAAGCTGCAGGCACTCAATTCCAATTCATGAAAGTAGCCTCAGGGGATAAACCCTGCAAAGCCACAGCAGCAGAGCTTCCCCAGGCCTTGGGAGCCTACTGCTGCTATCAGTGTGCTTTGAATGTAGGACATAGACTCAAAGGAGACTATTTAAGAGATTTAAGATTTAGTGACTGCCTTGCTGAGTTTTGGACTTGCATGGGGCTGGTAGTCCCTTTCTTTTGGCTGATTTCTCCCTTTTGCAATGGAATGTTTACCCACCGCCTCTACCTCCATTGGATCTTGGATGTAAATAACTTGTTCTTGATTTTACCAGCTCATAGGTGGAAGGAATTCACCTTTTCTCAGATGACACTTTTCACTTTGGGTTTTTGAGGAAGACTTTGGGGGATTATTGAGAAGGCTTGATTGTATTTTAAAATGTGATGACATGAGATTTGCAGAGCCAGTTGAGAAATGATACAGTTTGGATATTTGTCTTCATGCAAATCTCATGTTGAAATGTAATCTCCAGTGTTGGAGGTGGAGCCTGGCGGGAGGTGACTGGATCATGGGAGTAGATTTCTCATGAATGATTTAGCACCATCCCCTTGCTTGGTGCTGTTCTCACAAGAACTCACTATTTGCGAGTAGTTTAGAAACTGCGTGGTAGGCCAGGCACGGTGGCTCACACCTGTAAACCCAGCATTTTGGGAGCCTGAGGCAGGTGGATCACCTGAGAGTCAGGAGTTCGAGACCAGCCTGACCAACAAGATGAAACCCTGTCTCTACTAAAAATACAAAAATTAGCTGGGTGTGGTGCTGGGCGCCTGTAATCCCAGCTACTTGGGAGGCTGAGGCAGGAGAATCACTTGAGCCCAGGAGGCGGAGGTTGCAGTGAGCTGAGATTGCACCATTGCACTCCAGCCTGGGTGACAAGAGTGAAATTCCATCTCAAAAAAGATAAAAAACACTCTTTGGTGCCTCCTGCCCACTCTTAATCTTGTTCCCACTTTGTGAGATGCCTGTACCTCTTTCACCTTCTGACAGGATTGTAAGCTCACTGAAGCCTTTCTAGAAGCTGTGCAGATGCCAACACTATGCTTTCTGTAAGGCCTCCTCTGAACCATGAGCCAATTACACATCTTTTCTATATAAGTTATCCAGTCTCAGATATTTCTTTATAGCAATTCAAGAATAGCCTAATACACTACTTAATCCTTGTTTACTGGCAGAAGCTCTCTTTTGCCTCAGGCAATGGCCCATTTTGTGAAATGCACAGTGGTCTGAGCTCCCTGATCAGCCTCAGGAGATAGGGGCAGGATGAGTGGTTCTGGACTGGAGAAATCTGCCTACAGATCTGCTGATGGCAGGCACAAGCACCAACACTGAGGAAGAATCCAGTGCTGCCACCAAAGGCCCGGTCTTTTGCCCAGGCATGGAGCTGGGAAACCTCTTTGGCCTTAAGTTCTCCACACATGGATGGTAGGAAGGGGACAGGCTAAACTCCTAATCTAGGAGAGTGGGTGCTCTAGATGCCTGGATGTCTGCCTGGATGTGGAGCAAAGAGGGCCCCTCTGTAGCAAGATCTGTAGAGGAGGTGTACGATGATGCAATCTGCTAAACAAGGCAAGTTGGTGCTGTGAATGCCATGCCTAGAGTTATTCCTGGGCATATACCACAGAGGGTCTCCGATAGCAGGATCCTTGCACAGGAAGGGTAGTGTGCCTCAGGCTGCTTAACCAGGTGAGTGGGTGCTCTGAAGGCCTGATGATCTGCCTGGGCGTGAA
Organism: Macaca fascicularis; assembly: GCF_037993035.2. NCBI lineage: Eukaryota > Metazoa > Chordata > Mammalia > Primates > Cercopithecidae > Macaca > Macaca fascicularis. The sequence continues at coordinate 26,726,016 of NC_088391.1, read as the reverse complement.
GCCGAGAGGGTCCTCTTGTACTAGGATCTCTGCACGGAAAGAGTGGAGCAGCTCAGGCTGCTGATCCAGGTGAGCAGTTGCTGCAAATGCCTGGAGATCTGCCTGGGCTTAGAGCAGAGAGGGCCCTGTTGCACCACAATCTATGTCCATGAATGGTGGGGCAGGTCAAAGCTGTTGATCCAGGCAAGTGGGTGTTTCAAATACCTTCAGATCTGCCTGGTCTTGGAGCAAGTGTGAAAACCGCACTGCACCATGATCTATGTCTAGGAAAGGTATGGTGGGTAAGGCTACTGATCGAGGCAAACAGATGCTCCAAATGCTTGGATTTCTGCCTGGCTGTGAAGCAGAGAGGGCCATGTTATACCATGATCTCAGGGAAGCTGTGTGGGGCACCCAGCAATGACAAACAGAAATCAGTTCCAGGTTGTCAAGCTGGTCCTAGCTGCAAGTCTCACCACCCAGGAGAAACTGCAACTGTAGCAGCTCTCCTCTTGCCCTAGATTTGTGACAGAGGGGAGCACAATTCTAGCACCTACTGTTGAAGCACTTTCCACAGTTCTGGTCATGGAGGACCATAGCCCACACCAGAGCAGACTCCCCAATCTCTGGCCCAAGACTAAAAATACCTGGGCAGCAACACTGCCAGGTTGCTAAGGAATGGCTGACTTTGTATGCTCAGATTAAAAATGGCCTCCTGCTCTCAGTCTTAGCTCTGGGAGTGTCTCTAAGCCTTTCCCCTAGTTAGCTCGCGGGCTCAGAAGAAACAAAGTGCTCTCCCTCAGCCTGGGTTGCTCAGATCCCCAGTTGAAAGGTGAGTCACAGAAGGAGGCTCTCTGCCTCTTTCATGTACTGGGGCTTCATTCACTTTTATCAGCTGGACACCATCACAGGGACTGTTTGTTGGCATTCTCCTTTCCAGGATCTGGGGTGTCCTTCACAATTCTGGTGGTTTCTTATTTTCCTTCTTGAATTAAAGTTCACATAGTTGAACTTTATGTACTCTGTTGCTATTTCCAAGTGGCTGAGGCATACTGAAAGCTTTTAATCTGCCATCTTGGGGAAAATAAAACCTTATTTTTATTTTAGAGTATACTCTTATTTATAGAAAGTATTAATTGTAAAATAGCCTCAGGCAGGTCCTTCAGAAGGTATTCAGAAGAAGGCATTGTTATCATAGGACATGGCAGCTCATGCATGTTATTGCCCCTGAAAACCTTCCTTTGGGATAAGATATGGAAGTGAGAGACAGTGATACTGATAATGCTGACCTGTGTAGGCCTAGACTAATATGAGTGTTTGTGTTCTGGCTCTTAATAAAAATATTTAAAGAGCAAAAAAAAAAAAACTTAAAAACAGAAAAATGTGTATAGAATAAAGATATAAAGAAGACATTTTTGTACAACTGTACAATGTATTTGTGTTTTAGGGTAAGTATTTTTACAAAAGCCAAATAGGCTTAACAAATTAAAAAGTTATTTAAAAAGTTACAGTAAGCTAAAGTTATTGAAGAAAAATACTTTTTATAAATTTTGTGTATCTAAGTGTACAGTGTTTATAAAATTTACAGTAGTGTCCAATAATACTAGGCCTTCACTTTATCCACCACTCACTCACTGACTCACCCAAAGCAACTGCCAATCCTGCAAGCTCCATTCATAGTAACTGTCTATATTAGTCCATTTTCATGCTGCTATGAAGAAATACCTGAGACTATATAATTTATAAAGGAAAGAAGCTTAATTGATTCACAGTCCTATAGGGCCTGGGAGGCCCCAGGAAACTTACAATTATGGCAGAAGGGTAAGCAAACATGTTCTTCTTCACATGGTGGCAGGAGAGAGAAATGCTGAATGAAGTGGGGAAAAGCTCCTTATAAAACCATCAGATCTCAAGAGAACTCACTCACTATCACAAGAACAGCATGGAGGAGCCACCTCCATGATTTAATCACCTCCTATGAGGTCCCCACCCCAACTTGTGGGGATTACAATATGGATTACAATTCAAGATGAGATTTGGATGGGAACTCAGAGCCAGATCATATCATTCTGCCCCTAGCCCCTCACAAATCTCATCTTTCTCACATTTTAAAACATAATGGTGCCTTTCCAACAGTTCTCCAAAGTCTGAACTCGTTTCAGCATTAACCTAAATGTCCAAGTCCCAAGTCTTATCTGAGACAAGGCAAGTTCCTTCAGCCTATGAGCCTGCAAAATCAAAAGCAAGTCAATTACTTCCTAGGTAGAATAGGGGGTAGGGGCACTGGGTAAATACACCTGCTCCAATGGGAGAAACTGGCCAAAACAAAGGGGCTACAAGTCCCATGCAAGTCTGAAATCCAATAGGGCAGTCATTAAACCTTAAATTTCCAAAACAATCTTCTTTGACTCCATGTCTCATATTCAGGTCACATTGATGCAAGAGGTAGGCTCCTATGACCTTGGGCAACTCTGGGCCTGTGAATTTGCAGTGTGTAGCCCCACTCCCAGCTGCTTTCATGGGCTGGGCATTGAGTGTCTGCAGTTTTTTCAGGTGCACAATGCAAGCTGTCAATGGACCTACAATTCTGGGTCTTGGAGAGTGGTGGCCCTCTTCTCAAAGCTTCACTAGGCAGTGCCCAAGTGGGGACTCTGTGTGGGGGCTTCAATTCTATATTTCCCTTCTGCACTGCCCTAATAGAGGTTCTCCATGCAGGTGACACCCCTGCAGCAACTTTTGCCTAGACATTCAGGTGTTTCCATATATCCTCTGAAATCTAGGAGGAGGTTCTCTATCCTCAATTCCTGACTTGGTACACCTGTAGGACCAACACTGCATGGGAACTGCCAAGGCTTGGGGCTTGCACCCTATGAAGCAACAGCCTGATCTGTACTTCGGCCCCTTTTAGCCATGGCTGGAGTGGCTGGGACACAGGGCACAAGTCCCAGGCTGCACACAGCAGGGGGCCCTGGGCCCAGCCAACAAAACCATTTTTCCCTTCTAGGTATCTGGGCCTGTGATGGGAGGGGCTTCTGTGAAGGTCTCTGACATGCCTGGAGACATTTTCTCTCTTGTCTTGGTGGTTAACAATCAGTTCCTCATTACTTATGCAAAATTCTGCAGCAAGCTTGAATTTCTCCACAGAAAATGGATTTTTATATTGAATCATCAGGCTGCAAGTTTTCCAAACTTTTATTCTCTGCTTCCCTTTCAAATAAAAGTTTTAATTCCAGCTCATATCTTTGTGAATGCATTAAACTGAATGCTTTTAAGAGCATCCAAGTAACCTCTTTTTTTTTTTTTTTTTTTTTTTTTTTGAGACAGAGTCTCGCTCTGTCGCCCAGGCTGGAGTGCAGTGGCGTGATCTCGGCTCACTGCAACCTCCGCCTCCTGGACTCACGCCATTCTCCTGCCTCAGCCTCCCGAGGAGCTGGGACTACAGGTGGCCACCACCATGCCTGGCTAATTTTTTTGTATTTTTAGTAGAGATGGGGTTTCACCGTGTTTGCCAGGATGGTCTCGATCTCCTGACCTCGTGATCCACCCGCCTCGGCCTCCCAAAGTGCTGGGATTACAGGCGTGAGCCACTGTGCCCAGCCCCAAGTAATCTCTTAAATGCTTTGCTGCTTAAAAATTTCTTCTGCTAAATATCCTAAATAGTCTCTCAAGTTCAAAGTGCTACAGATATGTAGAACAGGGGCAAAATGCCATCTTTTTGCTAAAGCATAGCAAGAGTCACATTTACTGTAGTTCCCAAAAAGTTCCTCATCTCCATCTGATACCACCTCAGCCTGTTCTTCATTGTCCATATCACTATCAGCATTTTGGTCAAAACCATTCAAAGAGTCTCTAGGAAGTTCCAAACTTTCCCATATTTTCCTGTCTTCTTTTGTGCCCTCCAAACTGTTCCAACCTCTGCCTGTTACCCAGTTCCAAAGTTGCTTCCACATTTTCGAGTATCATAGCAGTGCCCCACTATCTCAGTACCAATTTACTGTATTAGTTTGTTCTTATGCTGCTATGAAGAAATACCCCAAGACTGAGTAATTTATAACTGAAAGAGGTTTGATTGACTCACAGTTCTGTATGGCTGGGGAGGCCTCAGGAAACTTACATTTATGGTAGAATGGGAAGCAAACACATCCTTCTTCACATGGTGGCAGGAGACAGAAGTGCAGAGCAAAGCAGAGAAAAGCCCCTTATAAAATCATCAAATCTCATGAGAACTCACTATGATGAGAACAGCATGGGGGAACCACCTCCATGATCTAATCACCTCCCATTAGGTCCCTCCCCCAACATGTGGGGATTACAATTTTGATTACAATTTAAGATGAAATTTGGATGGGGACACAGAGCCAGGCCATATCACTGTCTTATACAGGTATGCCATTTGTCTTTTATACTGTATTTTTACTGTACATTTTCTATGTTTAGATGTGTTTTGATACCCAAATACCATTGTGTTACAGTTGCTTACAGATATTCAGGGCAGTAACATACTGTACAGATGTGTAGCCTAGGACCTTAGACATTGTATACACATCATAGAGTGGACTTACACAAACCTAGATGGTATAGCCTACTACACACCTTGGCTATATAGGGATTAGTCTAAAAAGGGACAGTTCTTTAGACACTAGGAAATAACCTCCCCATAGAGAGTAAAACACTACATAACAATAGCTGGCCCAAAAGCAGCCATCAATTAAGCATTTAAGCTCAACATTGAAATGTTCTTAATCCCAAACAACTTACCTAGCTCCTAGCACCACTATGCACTACTCTATTATTTAATAGAAGAAATACTGTTAGTATAAGTAACAAGAACTCGTTCTCCCTGCATAAGCTTACATCAGACTGGAAAATCCACTGATAATTAACAACTCAATATTAATAACTAAATAACAGGCTGGATATGGTGGCTCAAGTTTGTAATCTCAGCACTTTGCAAGACCTAGGTAAGCAGATCGTGAGGTCAAGAGTTTGAAACCAGCCTGACCAACATGGTGAAACCCCATCTCTACTAAAAATACAAAAATTAGCTAGGTGTGGTGGCATGTGCCTGTAATCTCAGCTACTCAGGAGGCTGAAGCAGGAGAAATGCTTAAACTCGGAAGGTGAAGGTTGCAGTCAGCCAAGATTTCACTGCTGCACTCCAGCCTGGGAGACAGAGTGAGACTCTGTCTCAATAAATAAATAAATAAATAAATAAATGAATAAATAAAAGTAAATAACAAACCTTATAGCCTAGGTATGTAGTAGGCTGTACTATCTAGGTTTGTGTAAGTCTACTCCATTGTTCACACAAGGAAGAAATCATCTGAGGATGTATTTCTCAACATGTATCCCCATCATTAAGTGATATATGGCTGTATTTCATTCATTTTGTTCATTGTTTTAGGAAGGTGAGTAAATCTGTCACAAGTAGAGGTCTTAAATTAGCTTGAAACGTTTTAAATCAATTAAACTGCCCCATCTAGACACTCACAGCATCTCTGGAGAATAATTTCAGAGAGAAATGGAGCTCTTCAGAAAAGTGAATCCTCATTTTACAATTGTGGAAATACAGGATAAGGGAGGTTGAGTAGTATGTACAAGACCACAAAGCTTGAGGCAGAGTCAAAGTTAGAACATAGAACTTCATATTAGGTCATATTCTACAATAAGAAACTCTTAACAGAATAAAATTAATCTCACTGATTGAATGTTAATTCCCTTTAGGCTATGTTTTTCATTGTTTAACTATACTTTAAGTTCTGGGGTACATTTGCAAAATGTGCAGGTTTGTTGCATAGGTATACATGTACCATGGTGGTTTGCTGCACCCATCAACCCGTCATCTACATTAGGTATTTCTGCTAATGCTATCCCTCCCCTAGCCCTACACCCCCTGACAGACCCTGGTGTGTGATGCCTCCACTGCTGTGTCCATGTATTCTCATCGTTCAACTCCCACTTATGAGTGAGAACATGCAATGTTTGGTTTTTTGTTCTTGTGTTAGTTTGCTGAGAATAATGGTTTCCAGCTACATCCATGTCCCTGCAAAGGACACGAACTCATCCTTTTTTATGGCTGCATAGTATTCCATGGTGTATATGTGCCACATTTCCTTTATCCAGTCTATCATTGATGGGCATTTGGGTTAGTTCCAAGTCTTTGTTATTGTGAACAGTGGCACAATAAACATAGTGTGCGTGTGTCTTTATAGTAGAATGATTTATAATGTTTTGGGTATATATCCAGTAATAGGATAGCTGGGTCAAATGGTATTTCTAGTTCTAGATCCTTGAGGAATCACCACATTGTCTTACACAATGGTTGAACTAGTTTACAGTCCCACCAACAGTGTAAAAGTGTTCCTATTTCTCCACATCCTCTCCAGCACCCGTTTTTTCCTGACTTTTTAATGATTGCCATTTTAACTGGTGTGAGATGGTATCTCATTGTGGTTTTGATTTGCATTTCTCTGACCAATCATGATGAGCTTTTTTTTCATGTTTGTTGGCTGCATAAATGTCTTCTTTTGAGAAGTGTCTGTTCATATCCTTCACCTACTTTTTGGTGGAGTAGGGTTTTTTTTTTTTTTCTTGTAAATTTGAGTTCTTTGTAGGGTTTAGATATTAGCCCTTTGTCAGATGAATAGATTGCAAAAATTTTCTCCAATTCTGTAGGTTTCGTGTTCACTCTGATAGTTTCTTTTGCTGTGCAGAAGCTCTTTAATTAGATACCATTTGTCAATTTTGGCTTTTGTTACCATTGCTTTTGGTGTTTTAGTCATGAAGTTTTTGCCCATATCTATGTCCTGAATCATATTGCCTAGATTTTCTTCCAGGGTTTTTATGGTTTTAGGACTTATGTTTAATTCTTCAATCCATCTTAAGTTAATTTTTGTATAAGGTGTAAAGAAGGGATTCAGTTATAGCTTTCTGCATATGGCTAGCCAGTTTTCCCAACACTATTTATTAAATAGGGAATCCTTTGTCCATTGCTTCTTTTTGTCAGGTTTGTCAAAGATCAGATGATTGTAGATGTGTGGCGTTATTTCTGAGGCCTCTGTTCTTTTCCATTGATCTACATATCTGTTTTGGTACCAGTACCATGCTGTATTTGTTACCATAGCCTTGTAGTATAGTTTGAAGTCAGGTAGCATGATGCCTCCAGTTTTGTTCTTTTTGCTTAGGATTGTCTTGGCTATGCGGGCTCTTTTTTGGTTCCATATGAAATTTATGGTAGTTTTTTCCATTTCTGTGAAGAAAGTCAATGGTAGACTGATGGGGATAGCACTGAATCTATATATTACTTTGGGCAGTATGGCCATTTTCACAATATTGATTCTTCCTATTCATGAACATGGAATGTTTTTCCATTTGTTTGTGTCTTCTCTTATTTCCTTGATCAGTGGTTTGTAGTTCTCCTTGAAGAGGTCTTTCACATCCCTTGTTAGTTGGATTCCTAGGTGTTTCATTTTATTTGTAGCAATTGTGAATGGCAGTTCACTTATGATTTGGCTGTTTGTCAGTTATTCATGTATAGTTAAGGAAATTTTGGGCTGAGATAATGGGGTTTGCTAAATAGACAATCATGTCATCTGCAAACAGAGACAATTTTACTTCCTCTTTTGCTAACTGAATACCCTTTATTTCTTTCTCTTGCCTGATTGCTCTGGCCAGAATGTCCATTACTGTGTTGAATGGGAGTAGTGAGAGAGGTCATCCTTGTCTTGTGCTGGTTTTCAAAGGGAATGCTTCCAGTTTTTGTCCATTCAGTGTGATATTGGCTGTGGGTTTGTCATAAATAGCTCTTATTATTTTGAGATACATTCCATCAATACCTAGTTTATTGACAGTTTTCAACATGAAATGATGTTGAATTTTTTCAAAGGCCTTTTCTGCATTTATTGAGATAATCATGTGGTTTTTGTCATTGGTTCTGTTTATGTGACGGATTACATTTATTGATTTGCATATGTTGAACCAGCCTTGCATCCCAGGGATGAAGCCGACTTGATCGTGGTGGATAAGTTTTTTGATGTGCTGCTTGATTTGGTTTGCCAGTATTTTATTGAGGATTTTTACATCGATGTTCATCAGGGGTATTGACCTGAATTTTTCTTTTTTTGTTACGTCTCTGCCAGGTTTTGGTATCAGGATGATGCTGGCCTCGTAAAATGAGTTAGGGAGGATTCCCTCTTTTTTTGTTGATTGAAGTAGTTTCAGAAGTAGTTTCAAAGGAAGGTACCAGTTCCTCTTTCTACCTCTGGTAGAATTCAGCTGTGAATCCATCTGGTCCTGGACTTTTTTTTTTTTTTTGGCTCGTAAGCTATTAAGTACTGCTTCAATTTCAGAACTTGTTATTTGTCTATTCAGGGATTCGACTTCTTCTGGTTTAGTCTTGGGTGGGTGTATGTGTCCAGGAATTTATCCATTTCTTCTAGATTTTCTAGTTTATTTGCATAGAGGTATTGTGTTCTCTGAGAGTAGTTTGTATTTCTGTGGGGTCAGTGGTGATAACCCTTTTATCATTTTTTATTGCATCTATTTGATTCTTCTCTCTTTTCTTTATTAGTCTGGCTAGCTGTCTATTTTGTTAATCTTTTCAAATAACCATTTCCTAAATTCATTGATTTTTTTTTTGAAGGGTGTTTTGTGTCTCTGTCTGCTTCAGTTGTGCTCTGATCTTATTTTTTGTCTTCTGCTAGCTTTTGAATTTGTTTGCTGTTGCTTCCCTAGTTCTTTTTACTGTGATGTTAAGCTCTTGATTTTAGATCTTTCCTGCTTTCTCTTGTGGGCATTTAGTCCTATAAATTTCCCTCTAACACTACTTTAAATGTGTCCCAGAGATTCTGGTACATTGTGTGTTTGTTCTCACTGGTTTCAGAGAATACCTTTATTTCTGCCTGAATTTTGTTATTTACCCAGTAGACATTCAGGAGCAGATTGTTCAGTTTTCATGTAGTTGTGTGGTTTTGAGTGAGTTTCTTAATCCTGAGTTCTAATTTGATTGTGCTGTGGTCTGAGAGACTATTTGTTATGACTTCAGTTCTTTTGCATTTGCTGAGGAGTGTTTTACTTCCAATTATGTGGTCAGTTTTTAGAATCAGTGTGACATGGTGCTGAGAAGAATGTATATTCTGTTGATTTGTGGTGGAGAGTTCTGTAGATGTCTATTCGGTCTGCTTGGTCCAGAGCTGAGTTCAAGTCCTCAATATCCTTGTTAATTTTCTGTCTCATTGATCTGTTTAATATTGCCAGTGGGGTATTAAAGTCTCCCACTATTATTTCATGGGATTCTAAGTCTCTTTGTAGGTCTCCATGAACTTGCTTTATGAATCTGGGTGCTCCTGTATTGGGTGCATATATATTTAGGATAGTTAGCTCTTCTTGTTGCATTGATCCCTTTACCATTATGTAATGCCCTTCTTTGTCTTTTTTGATCTTTGTTGGTTTAAAGTCTGTTTTATCAAAGACTAGGATTGCAACCCCAGCTTTTTTTGCTTTCTATTTGCTTGGTAAATATTCCTCCATCCCTTTATTCTGAGCCTATGTGTGTCTTTGCATGTGAGATGGGTCTCCGGAATGTGGCAAACCGATGGGTCTTGACTATATTCAATTTGCCAGTCTGTGTCTTTTTATTGGAGCATTTGGCCCATTTACATTTAAGGTTAATATTGTTATGTGTGAATTTGATCCTGTCATTATGATGATAGCTGGTTATTTTTCCCATTAGTTGATGCAGTTTCTTCATAGTGTCAGTGGTCTTTACAACTTGGTATGTTTTTGCAGTGGCTAGTACCGGTTGTTCCTTTCCATATTTAGTGTTTCCTTCAGGAGCTCTTGTAAGGCAGGTCTGGTGGTGATAAAATCTCTCAGCATTTGCTTGTCTCTAAAAGATTTTATTTCTTCTTCATTTATGTGGCTTAGTTTGGCTGAATATGAAATTCTTGGTTGAAAATTCTTTTATTTAAGAATGTTGAATATTGGACCCCACTCTCTTCTGGCTTGTAGGGTTTCTGCAGAGAGATCCACTGATAGTCTGATGGGCTTCCCTTTGTGGGTAATCCAACATTTCTCTTTGGCGCCCATAACATTTTTTCATTCATTTCAACCTCGGTGAATCTGACAATTATGTGTCTTGGGGTTGTTCTTCTTGAGGAGTATCTTTGTGGTGTATTGTCTGTATTTTCTGAATTTGAATGATGGCTTGCCTTGCTAGGTTGGGGAAGTTTTCCTGTATAATATCCTGAAGAATGTTTTGCAACTTGGTTCCATTCTCCCTGTCACTTTCAGATACACCAATCAAATGTAGATTTGGTCTTTTCACATAGTCCTTTATTTCTTGGAGGCTTTGTTTCTTTCCACTGTTTTCTCAATCTTGTCTTCTTGCTTTATTTTATTAAGTTGATCTTCAATCTCTGATATCCTTTCTTCTGCTTGATCAATTCAGCTTTTCATACTTATGTATACTTCATGAAGTTTTGTGCTGTGATTTTCATCTCCATCAGGTCATTTATGTTCTTCTCTAAACTGGTTATTCTAATTAGCAATTCGTCTAACCTTTTTCAAGGTTCTTAGCTTCCTTGCATTAGGTTAGAACATTTTCCTGTAGCTCAGAGGAGTTTATTCCCCACCTTCTGAAGCCTACTTCTGTCAATTCGTCACAGTCATTCTCCATCCAGTTTTGTTCCCTTGCTGGTGAGGAGTTGTGATCCTTTGGAGAAGAGGCATTCTGATTTTTGGAAATTTCAGCCTTTTTGTGCTGGTTTCTCCCCATCTTCGTGGATTTATCTACCTTTGTTCTTTGATGCTGGTGACCTTCGGATGAATTCTCTGAGTGGACCTACTTTTTGTTGATGTTGATACTACTCCTTTCTGTTAGTTTTCCTTCTAACAGGCCCTTCTGCTGCAGGTCTGCTGGAGTTTGCTGGAGGTCCACTTCAGACCCTATTTGCCTGAGTATCACTGGTGGAGGCTGCAGAACAGCAAGGATTGCTGACTGTTCCTCCCTCTGGAAGCTTCGTTCCAGAGAGTCACCCACCAGATGCCAGCCAGAGCTCTCCTGTATGAGGTGTCTGTTGGTCGCTACTGGGAGGTGTCTTCCAGTCAGGATACATGGGAGTCAGGGACCCATTGAAACCCCTTATCAGAGTTTCAATGCTGTGCTGGGAGATTTGCTGCTCTCTTCAGAGCTGTCAGGCAGGTATGTTTAAAAGTCTGCTGAAGCTGTGCCCACAGTCAACTCTTTCCCAATGCTGTGTCCCAGGGAGATGGGGGTTTTATCTATAAGTTCCTGACTGGGGCTGCTGCCTTTTTTTCAGAGATGGTCTGCCCAGAGAGGAGGAATCTAGAGAGGCATTCTGGTCACAGCAGTCTTGCTTAGCTGCGGTGGGCTCTGCCCAGTGTGAACTTGCTGGCAGCTTTGTTTACACTGTGAGGGTAAAGCTGCCTACTGAAGCCTCAGCAATGGCAGATGTCTCTCCCCGCACCAAGCGCTAGCATCCCAGGTTGACCTCAGACTGCTGTGCTAGCAGCAGGAATTTCCAGTCAGTGGATCTTAGCTTGCTGGGCTCCATGGGGGTAGGACCGTCCCAGCCAGACCACTTGGTTCCTTTACTTCAGCCCCCTTTCCAGGGGAGTGAACGGTCTTATCTTGCTGGTGTTCCAGGTTTCACTAGGGTAAGGGGGAGGGGGGCGGGGAAACAAACAAACAAAAAAACAACTCCTGCAGCTAGCTCAGTGTCCGCCCAAATGGCCGCCCAGTTTTGTGCTTGAAACCCAGGGCCCTGGTGGCTTAGGTACTGGAGGGAGTGTCCTGGTCTGCTGGATGTGAAGACCATGGGAAATGTGCAGTATCTGAGCTGGAGTGCACCATTCCTCTGGTACATTCTCTCACGGCTTCCCTTGGCCGGGGGAGGGAGAACTCCTGACCTCTTGAGCTTCCCTGGTGAGGCGATGCCCAATCCTGCTTAATTCCCTATTTAATAAATGGTGCTGGGAAAATTGACTAGCCATAAGTAGAAAGCTGAAACTGGGTCCTTTCCTTACTCCTTACACGAAAATTAATTCAAGATAGATTAGAGATTAGATTTAGATCTAACTTAAATGTTAGACCTAAAACCATAAAAACCCTAGAAGAAAACCTAGGTAATACCATTCAGGACATAGGCATGGGCAAGGACTTCATGTCTAAAACACCAAAAGCAATGACAACAAAAGCCAAAACTGACAAATGGGATCTAATTAAACTAAAGAGCTTCTGCACAGCAAAAGAAACTACCATCAGATTGAACAGGCAACCTACAGAATGTGAGAAAATTTTTGCAATCTATTCATCTGACAAAGGACTAATATCCAGAACCTATAAAGAACTCAATCAAATTTACAAGAAAAAAACAACCCCATCAAAAAGTGGGCAAAGGATATGAACACACATTTCTCAAAAGAAGACATTCATACAGCCAACAGACACATGAAAAAATGCTCATCATCACTTGCCATCAGAGAAATGCAAATCAAAACCACAATGAGATACCATCTCACACCAGTTAGAATGGCAATCATTGAAAAATCAGGAAACAACAGGTGCTGGAGAGGATGTGGAGAAATAGGAACACTTTTACACTGTTGGTGGGACTGTAAACTAGTTCAACCATTGTGGTAAACAGTGTGGTGATTCCTCAAGGATCTAGAACTAGAAATACTATTTGACCCAGCCATCCTATTACTGGGGATATACCCAAAGGATTATAAGTCATGCTGCTATAAAGACGCATGCACACGTATGTTTATTGCAGCAGTATTCACAATAGCAAAGACTTGGAATCAACCCAAATGTCCATCAGTGACAGACTGGATTAAGAAAATGTGGCACGGTCGGCGGAGCAAGATGGCCGAATAGGAACAGCTCCAGTCTCCAACTCCCAGCGCGAGCGACACAGAAGACCGGTGATTTCTGCATTTTCAACTGAGGTACTGGGTTCATCTCACTGGGGAGTGCCGGACGATCGGTGCTGGTCAGCTGCTGCAGCCCGACCAGCGAGAGCTGAAGCAGGGCGAGGCATCGCCTCACCTGGGAAGCGCAAGGGGGAAGGGAATCCCTTTTCCTAGCCAGGGGAACTGAGACACACAACACCCGGAAAATCGGGTAACTCCCACCCCAATACTGCGCTTTAAGCAAATAGGCACACCAGGAGATCATATCCCACACCTGGCCGGGAGGGTCCCACACCCACGGAGCCTCCCTCATTGCTAGCACAGCAGTCTGTGATCTACCGGCAAGGCAGCAGCGAGGCTGGGGGAGGGGCGCCTGCCATTGCTGAGGCTTAAGTAGGTAAACAAAGCTGCTGGGAAGCTCGAACTGGGTGGAGCTCACAGCAGCTCAAGGAAACCTGCCTGTCTCTGTAGACTCCACCTCTGGGGACAGGGCAATAACAAACACAGCCGAAACCTCTGCAGACGCAAAGGACTCTGTCTGACAGCTTTGAAGAGAGCAGTGGATCTCCCAACACGGAGGTTGAGATCTGAGAAGGGACAGACTCCCTGCTCAAGTGGGTCCCTGACCCCTGAGTAGCCTAACTGGGAGACATCCCCCACTAGGGGCAGTCTGACACCCCACACCTCACAGGGTGGAGTACACCCCTGAGAGGAAGCTTCCAAAGCAAGAATCAGACAGGTACACTCGCTGTTCAGAAATATTCTATCTTCTGCAGCCTCTGCTGCTGATACCCAGGCAAACGGGGTCTGGAGTGGACCTCAAGCAATCTCCAACAGACCTACAGCTGAGGGTCCTGACTGTTAGAAGGAAAACTATCAAACAGGAAGGATACCTACACCAAAACCCCATCAGTACATCACCATCATCAAAGACCAGAGGCAGATAAAACCACAAAGATGGGGAAAAAGCAGGGCAGAAAAGCTGGAAATTCAAAAAATAAGAGCGCATCTCCCCCGGCAAAGGAGCGCAGCTCATCGCCAGCAACGGATCAAAGCTGGACGGAGAATGACTTTGACGAGATGAGAGAAGAAGGCTTCAGTCCATCAAATTTCTCAGAGCTAAAGGAGGAATTACGTACCCAGCACAAAGAAACTAAAAACCTTGAAAAAAAAGTGGAAGAATTGATGGCTAGAGTAATTAATGCAGGGAAGGTCATAAACGAAATGAAAGAGATGAAAACCATGACACGAGAAATACGTGACAAATGCACAAGCTTCAGTAACCGACTCGATCAACTGGAAGAAAGAGTGTCAGCGATTGAGGATCAAATGAATGAAATGAAGCGGGAAGAGAAACCAAAAGAAAAAAGAAGAAAAAGAAATGAACAAAGCCTGCAAGAAGTATGGGATTATGTAAAAAGACCAAATCTACGTCTGATTGGGGTGCCTGAAAGTGAGGGGGAAAATGGAACCAAGTTGGAAAACACTCTTCAGGATATCATCCAGGAGAACTTCCCCAACCTAGTAGGGCAGGCGAACATTCAAATCCAGGAAATACAGAGAACGCCACAAAGATACTCCTCGAGAAGAGCAACTCCAAGACACATAATTGCCAGATTCACCAAAGTTGAAATGAAGGAAAAAATGTTAAGGGCAGCCAGAGAGAAAGGTCGGGTTACCCACAAAGGGAAGCCCATCAGACTAACAGCAGATCTCTCGGCAGAAACTCTCCAAGCCAGAAGAGAGTGGGGACCAATATTCAACATTCTTAAAGAAAAGAATTTTCAACCCAGAATTTCATATCCAGCCAAACTAAGTTTCATAAGTGAAGGAGAAATAAAATCCTTTACAGATAAGCAAATGCTTAGAGATTTTGTCACCACTAGGCCTGCCTTACAAGAGACCCTGAAGGAAGCACTGAACATGGAAAGGAACAACCGGTACCAGCCATTGCAAAAACATGCCAAAATGTAAAGACCATCGAGGCTAGGAAGAAACTGCATCAATTAACGAGCAAAATAACCGGTTAATATCATAATGGCAGGATCAAGTTCACACATAACAATCTTAACCTTAAATGTAAGTGGACTAAATGCTCCAATTAAAAGACACAGACTGGCAAACTGGATAAACAGTCAAGACCCATCAGTCTGCTGTACTCAGGAGACCCATCTCACACGCAGAGACATACATAGGCTCAAAATAAAGGGATGGAGGAAGATTTACCAAGCAAATGGAGAACAAAAAAAAGTGGGGGTTGCAATACTAGTCTCTGATAAAACAGACTTTAAACCATCAAAGATCAAAAGAGACAAAGAAGGCCATTACATAATGGTAAAAGGATCAATTCAACAGGAAGAGCTAACTATCCTAAATATATATGCACCCAATACAGGAGCACCCAGATTCATAAAGCAAGTCCTTAGAGACTTACAAAGAGACTTAGACTCCCATACAATAATAATGGGAGACTTCAACACTCCACTGTCAACATTAGACAGATCAACGAGACAGAAAGTTAACAAGGATATCCAGGAATTGAACTCATCTCTGCAGCAAGCAGACCTAATAGACATCTATAGAACTCTCCACCCCAAATCAACAGAATATACATTCTTCTCAGCACCACATCGTACTTACTCCAAAATCGACCACGTAATTGGAAGTAAAGCACTCCTCAGCAAATGTACAAGAACAGAAATAACAAACTGTCTCTCAGACCACAGTGCAATCAAACTAGAACTCAGGACTAAGAAACTCAATCAAAACCACTCAACTACATGGAAACTGAACAACCTGCTCCTGAATGACTACTGGGTACATAATGAAATGAAGGCAGAAATAAAGATGTTCTTTGAAACCAATGAGAACAAAGATACAACATACCAGAATCTCTGGGACACATTTAAAGCAGTGTGTACAGGGAAATTTATAGCACTAAATGCCCACAAGAGAAAGCAGGAAAGATCTAAAATTGACACTCTAACATCGCAATTAAAAGAACTAGAGAAGCAAGAGCAAACACATTCGAAAGCTAGCAGAAGGCTAGAAATAACTAAGATCAGAGCAGAACTGAAGGAGATAGAGACACAAAAAACTCTCCAAAAAATCAATGAATCCAGGAGTTGGTTTTTTGAAAAGATCAACAAAATTGACAGACCACTAGCAAGTCTAATAAAGAAGAAAAGAGAGAAGAATCAAATCGACGCAATTAAAAATGATAAAGGGGATATCACCACCGACCCCACAGAAATACAAACTACCATCAGAGAATACTATAAACACCTCTACGCAAATAAACTGGAAAATCTAGAAGAAATGGATAATTTCCTGGACACTTACACTCTTCCAAGACTAAACCAGGAAGAAGTTGAATCCCTGAATAGACCAATAGCAGGCTCTGAAATTGAGGCAATAATTAATAGCCTACCAATGAAAAAAAGTCCAGGACCAGATGGATTCACAGCTGAATTCTACCAGAGGTACAAGGAGGAGTTGGTACCATTCCTTCTGAAACTATTCCAATCAATAGAAAAAGAGGGAATCCTCCCTAACTCATTTTATGAGGCCAACATCATCCTGATACCAAAGCCTGGCAGAGACACAACAAAAAAAGAGAATTTTAGACCAATATCCCTGATGAACATCGATGCAAAAATCCTCAATAAAATACTGGCAAACCGGATTCAGCAACACATCAAAAAGCTTATCCACCATGATCAAGTGGGCTTCATCCCTGGGATGCAAGGCTGGTTCAACATTCGCAAATCAATAAACATAATCCAGCATATAAACAGAACCAAAGACAAGAACCACATGATTATCTCAATAGATGCAGAAAAGGCTTTTGACAAAATTCAACAGCCCTTCATGCTAAAAACGCTCCATAAATTTGGTATTGATGGAACGTACCTCAAAATCATAAGAGCTATTTATGACAAACCCACAGCCAATATCATACTGAATGGGCAAAAACTGGAAAAATTCCCTTTGAAAACTGGCACAAGACAGGGATGCCCTCTCTCACCACTCCTATTCAACATAGTGTTGGAAGTTCTGGCTAGGGCAATTAGGCAAGAGAAAGAAATCAAGGTTATTCAGTTAGGAAAAGAAGAAGTCAAACTGTCCCTGTTTGCAGATGACATGATTGTATATTTAGAAAATCCCATTGTCTCAGCCGAAAATCTCCTTAAGCTGATAAGCAACTTCAGCAAAGTCTCAGGATACAAAATTAATGTGCAAAAATCACAAGCATTCTTATACACCAGTAACAGACAAACAGAGAGCCAAATCGGAATGAACTTCCATTCACAATTGCTTCAAAGAGAATAAAATACCTAGGAATCCAACTTACAAGGGATGTCAAGGACCTCTTCAAGGAGAACTACAAACCACTGCTCAGTGAAATAAAAGAGGACACAAACAAATGGAAGAACATACCATGCTCATGGATAGGAAGAATCAATATCGTGAAAATGGCCATACTGCCCAAGGTAATTTATAGATTCAATGCCATCCCCATGAAGCTACCAATGAGTTTCTTCACAGAATTGGAAAAAACTGCTTTAAAGTTCATATGGAACCAAAAAAGAGCCCGCATCTCCAAGACAATCCTAAGTCAAAAGAACAAAGCTGGAGGCATCATGCTACCTGACTTCAAACTATACTACAAGGCTACAGTAACCAAAACAGCATGGTACTGGTACCAAAACAGAGATATAGACCAATGGAACAGAACAGAGTCCTCAGAAATAATAGCACACATCTACAGCCATCTGATCTTTGACAAACCTGAGAGAAACAAGAAATGGGGAAAGGATTCCCTATTTAATAAATGGTGCTGGGAAAATTGGCTAGCCATAAGTAGAAAGCTGAAACTGGATCCTTTCCTTACTCCTTATACGAAAATTAATTCAAGATGGATTAGAGACTTAAATGTTAGACCTAATACCATAAACATCCTAGAGGAAAACCTAGGTAGTACCATTCAGGACATAGGCATGGGCAAAGACTTCATGTCTAAAACACCAAAAGCAACGGCAGCAAAAGCCAAAATTGACAAATGGGATCTCATTAAACTAAAGAGCTTCTGCACAGCAAAAGAAACTACCATCAGAGTGAACAGGCAACCTACAGAATGGGAGAACATTTTTGCAATCTACTCATCTGACAAAGGGCTAATATCCAGAACCTACAAAGAACTCAAACAAATTTACAAGAAAAAAACAAACAACCCCATCAAAAAGTGGGCAAAGGATATGAACAGACATTTCTCAAAAGAAGACATTCATACAGCCAACAGACACATGAAAAAATGCTCATCATCACTGGCCATCAGAGAAATGCAAATCAAAACCACAATGAGATACCATCTCACACCAGTTAGAATGGCGATCATTAAAAAGTCAGGAAACAACAGGTGCTGGAGAGGATGTGGAGAAATAGGAACACTTTTACACTGTTGGTGGGATTGTAAACTAGTTCAACCATTATGGAAAACAGTATGGCGATTCCTTAAGGATCTAGAACTAGATGTACCATATGACCCAGCCATCCCATTACTGGGTATATATTCAAAGGATTATAAATCATGCTGCTATAAAGACACATGCACACGTATGTTTATTGCAGTACTATTCACAATAGCAAAGACTTGGAATCAACCCAAATGTCCATCAATGACAGATTGGATTAAGAAAATGTGGCACATATACACCATGGAATACTATGCAGCCATCAAAAAGGATGAGTTTGCGTCCTTTGTAGGGACATGGATGCAGCTGGAAACCATCATTCTTAGCAAACTATCACAAGAACAGAAAACCAAACACCGCATGTTCTCACTCATAGGTGGGAACTGAACAATAAGATCCCTTGGACTCGGGAAGGGGAACATCACACACAGGGGCCTATTATGGGGAGGGGGGAGGGGGAGGGATTGCATTGGGAGTTATACCTGATGTAAATGATGAGTTAATGGGTGCAGCACACCAACATGGCACAAGTATACATATGTAACAAACCTGCACATTATGCACATGTACCCTACAACTTAAAGTATAATGATAATAATTAAAAAAAAAAAAAAAAAAAGAAAATGTGGCACATATACACCATGGAATACTATGCAGCCATAAAAAAGGATGAGTTTGTGTCCTTTGTAGGGACATGGATATAGCTGGAAACCGTCATTCTCACCAAACTATCACAAGAACAGAAAACCAAATACCGCGTGTTCTCACTCATAGGTGGGAATTGAACAATGAGATCACTTGGACACAGGAAGGGGAACATCACACACCGGGTCCTATTGTGGGGAGGGGTAGGGGGAGGGATAGCATTAGGAGATATACCTAATGTAAATGACTAGTTAATGGGTGCAACAAACCAACATGGCACATATGTAACAAACCTGCACATTTTGCACATGTACCTTAGAACTTAAAGTATAATAATAAAAAAAATTCAGATAATTACATTGTGGTTAATTATTGAGATTAATTCTTGCATTGTACCTTGAATGTTAATGTCCAGTCCATATCTCAAATGTACTTTTAAATTCGAATTCTTACCTCCTACTTAGCTCTCTAGAAACCTAGATCTTGCACATGATAAAAGCATTATGTGTACAAGAATATATTGAAATCATAACAGCCTATTTTGAGTTGATTAATATATGCAACTTAGTGCTTGTGCAACAGATGGCCTTCATTAAGTGGATAATAAATATTTTTCAATATTAAAGTGGTTGGAAAGCAGCAACTTTCTGCTTTAGTCACATAGCTGACAACAGAGTTATTTAGAAAATAGCTCTGATACATAAAACATATCTAGAAATCAAGGCTGTTATTGTGCTTGGAATTTCCATTTATGTTCCATGAATAGCCATTTTTAAGTTTTGAGAAATACCTAGTGCAGTAGTCAAAAGAAAAAGTGAAGAGAATTAATCTTATTAAAGTAAAATTAATGAGTTGAACAAAATATTGATTGTTGGAGAGGTGAAACAAAGAAGGCAAGGTGCTCAGACTGTTCTTAGGACTGTACACAAATTTGGAGAAGCAACATGGTGTGGGGAGAAATAATTATATTCATGGATAGAAGACTTGGATCGTGAATGAGTTTTTTTCAATTGCCAGCTGTGTGCACTTGAGTGAATAATGCCATCACTCAAAACCACAGATTTGTCAACTGACAAATTGAGCTGACAAGAGTAAGGTAGGATTGTGTGGTCATGAAGTTTCCTTCCTGTTCATACTTATATGTGCACATTCTTTACACTTTCTAAAGTGCTAGTGAGAACATAATAGGCCTCTCTCATTATGAATCAAATATCAGAGAGCATATTCAACTTCCTCACCTTGAATTAGAACTTTTCTGTTTCTGATATATGTGTCCTGGATGATATGTGGCTCTGACTAGTTCTTTAGGTCATCTGATAATTTTTTAATAGAAAATACACTTGTAAATTGCTGTGCTCTTTGGAGATCTTAGAGATATGAAACAAAACTAAAAACATTAAAAGTTTTAAAAATCATTTTGCACATGAAACAAATGTGTCCCACAACATTTAGAAATCATTCCCAGGATATATTTTTACTGATAGTTGCACACAAAAAAATTTAAGTGTAATAAAGGATTTGAAGCTAGCTCAGTTATCCCATAGAACTGAAGCTCAAGAAACTTACATTTGTTGTAGTTCAGTTCCTTTCTCAGGAAACCTAACATCGGGTCTCCTGAATGGCATCAGGGAACTGAGGCTTTTGAGATCACTCGGACAATGAGACGTGCCTGCTGCCTGTTGACCACCTCCTCTTCCTTGCCTCTCCTGCCTTTTTTCCCTGCTATATAAATGCCTAGCTTTGATCTGTTAAGGAGAGATGGATTTAGGCTGACATCTGCAGTAAAGCTTCTCTTTCTGGTCGATACTCGTCTCAGTGACTGGCTTTCTGTGTGGCAAGCTACCAGACTTAGGCCAGACCTCTGGCATTTGAAACCAGATTTCCAATTCGAGGCAAAGTTAATCCATTGATGGGAGGTAAACATGTTTGAGTCTCCTTGAGGACTGAGAGATAGCGTGGGTTTTATAGGGAAATATTTTTGCATAAGAGATCAAGTTGCTTCTTGGGATGGATGTGAAAATTAGTGAAAGAGAATCAGTCATGGTCAGCTTTGTCCAATAACTGAAATGTTAGAATGATGAGGATTTTCTGAATACAGACTTTGAAATTTAAATCACTGAGATTTCAAGGTGTATCTGATATGGCAGCTGCAAGCATTATAGTAATATCTACCCCAAGTCTTTGTTGGTCTAGGGTAACCGGTGACATACCTAACTACAATATTAACTATTTGTACATACGTTTTCCTTTCCTTCTTTATTTGTATTTTATATGCATGTAATTTTTTTTTTAGTTTTAGGGAGTGCCCCAAAATGAAACCCTTAAGGTTGTAAGATAGTGACTGAGAGCTTGGATTAGGCCACAGACTTTTTTATTGTTGTTGTTTGGCCTATGCAGTAATTAAATACTGTCTGGATTCATTGTCAACCACATGGACACAACCACATATACATACCTGGCTTCTCTAAAAGAAAAAAAAAAAAAAAAAAGCGGAATATTTCCTAACCCTGGATCTGTATCTGTCAAAAGCTCAGGTGTAACGTTCTCAAATGGATTTGTAAGAAATGCAGCAGGAAAGCTCCCTTGTGGACATTCTAGAGAGACAAAAAGCCCTTCAAGAGAAGACCAGGGCAGAGGCTTCACGAGTTTAAGGTGTCAGGAGGAATGCCTGTAATGTGCCCGGGAGTACAGGCAGTGCTTGGCTGGGCTGAGCAGAGGCTGTGCTTGTTGATGGAGGAAGCCTGTGTTCTCCAGTTGCCTTCGAATCTACCTCTTTGAATTGTGTCATGGCCAGCTCACCTTCCTTATTTATATTCTCTACCATCCCTCTGGAACCCTAAGGACTTGTTAGCCATTTTCTTCAGAAACAGTGCTTATGCTTTCCAAGAGGTATTTGCTGTTACTTTGTTTCTCCCATTGATACTTGAAATGCCATTCTAAGCTCTAGAGGGCAGGATGGCTTGCTCTTACTCCTTTTGATTATTTTTTAGCATCTGCTGTACTCCCGGGCACAGTACAGGCACTCTACCTGACACCTTAAACTCGTGAAGCCTCTGTCTTGGTCTGCTTGGATAGTTTTTAGTCTCTTTAGAATGTCCACAGGGGAGCTTTCCTGCTGCATTTCTTTCAAATACATTTTAAACCCGTACACCTGAGCTCTTGTTCAGTTACAGGGCATGAAGGTGGTGTGTGTCAAAATGATGGTGCCACCAAGAATTGTGACCCATCCCTCACCTGGGGGTATGAAACTACCAATTACTGCAGACCCCACTGGACTAATGGGAACAGCCATAATGAAGCCCCAGGGAGAAACTGAAGGGAAGGAACACCGGAACACCGCATTGTTAGCTCTTCACACAGACAGATAAGGGTGGGAAGTGCAAACTGAAGTGCGGATAAAGATTTTCTTTAAGGATAACTAGGGTGGTGAAAAGTGCTTTCTAAATATCTTCTGGGGGATAAAGTAAAGCTTGTCTCAAAAAGAAGCACTTGAAATGATTAAATTTGGGGTCACATGAGTAATATGTCTTAAGGCAACAGCTCATGGAACAGCATAATATCCTTTATGGCCTAAGAAGTCTGAGAAAATGGTTTAGATTCTTCAGTTATCATTTTTGTTGAATTTTACTTGTGTAACACTTCTGTTTAACTTGACAGTCCCTTTTTGTCATGACTTTCTCTTCGTGACCTTACTCAGATCTGTTTCTTTCTCCTGAGTCTAAATGAATGAATCAGGCCTATATGAAGTCAGGGCCTGTGAAAGAAATGGGCACTATTTAATGGATAATTTCAACTTCGAGCAAAATTCTGCTTTAGTTTTTCCCTTTTCCACCTAGTATGCTAGTCCCCATGTGGCTTCTGAGGCAGCCTCTGCCCTTATGATCCCCCTTCTGCCCCTCAGGCTAGGGGGTTGTGTTCTCAACCACGTTTTGGGCTTGGATCTCTCCTCCATCACCCTCCTGGCTGATGTGCTTTTCTATGAGTAAATCATGGTTCACGTTTCTTTTCCTTTCCTTTAAGATTAGCTCTGAAAGTCAAGTTTCATTTTCCCTTTCTGGATATATAAAGGCAAGCCTACAGACTGATTTCAGCTATTCGATCTTTGGTGAGGCTAATTTCTTGAGTAGGCTATTTGCAGAACTGGTTCCTGGAGCACCAGCCTGCTCTACCAGCCAGGCCCTACACTGCGGGTGGAATTTGTTCAGGAAAAGTAATTCTTAGAGCATACAGCAGATATGCGGTCAGTGTCAATGACTTGTGAGATTGTTTTCAGTATCAACTGGGCACTGATAGGGACTTCTGGTGAGCCTCTAATGTTTCCGATTTGGTAAATCTCAAGTATTAAACCATTTCTGACACATTCAAATCTTGACTTTCTTCATTTCTAATTGTGTGTAGAAATAGATGTGTTTATTCCAGAAGTCCTATAAAGTAGTCATAAGAAGAGATTAGATGGGTCTCCGGACAGGAATTGGGTGATACTTTTTCTATTGCTAGATATGATAGGTAACAGGATGAGGAAAAAGAAAGCAACTCTGACTGCATTTCTCATGTCGTTTTTGGTAATAAGCAAATGTGAGATGTGGATACAAGCTAATATAGATCTATTTATATTGGTGTACATATGTTCCTCTTTTGTGCATGTTATGTAGAATCTGCCTCTTATTTTGACATCACAGTTAATATGCATAACCATGGCACAAAGCCTTCTACAGTGGATTGATAACAAGTGAAATCCTCACATCTCAAATGAAGCTGATGTTCCATCCAGTGTTAGCATATGGTCACCTACAAAACCCTGTCTGTGAAATCTCAATTGTGTATATTTTGTTCTAGGTCTGGTAAAAAAAAATTCCCTCACTTTAAGCATGTTTCTTTGAATTTATCTTTCCTCATTTGCATCCCTGATAACTAGTGAAACTGAGGTGCTTGAAAATGATTGCTGGCATGTCTGTAATTCTTATAAGGCAGGATAGGAAGTATCTAGGAAACAAAGAGGTTTCTGAGTAATATAATCAAAGAAAACAAAACTCACCATATTCTGGCTTCTATAAATAATGTAAACATCAGTGGTCATAATAAGCAGCCATGGAGTTGAAACAACTGTTGCAAAGAGGTTTTACTCCCCTTCCTTGGAACCCAGATATGTTTGGTAATGGCTATGGTCTGAATGTTTGTGTCCCCTCCAAATTCATATGTTGAAAACTAATCACTAATGTGGTATTAGAGGGTGGGGGTATTTAGAAGGTGATTTAATCCTGAGGGAGGAACCCTCATGAGTGAGATTAGTGTCCTTTTAAAAGAGGCTAGCCACGGTGGCTCATGCCTGTAATCCCAGCACTTTGGGAGGCTGAGGCGGGCAGATCACAAGGTCAGGAGATCGAGACCATCCTGGCTAACACAGTGAAACCCCGTCTCTACTAAAAATACAAAAAATTAGCTGGTCAGGGTAGCAGGCATCTGTAGTCCCAGCTACTCAGGAGGCTGAGGCAGGAGAATGGCGTGAACCCGGGAGGTGGAGCTTGCAGTGAGCTGAGATGGCGCCACTACCCTCCAGCCTTAGGGACAGAGCGAGACTCCATCTCAAAAAAGAAAAAAAAAAAAAACCCATTGGATGCAGCGAGAAGCCTCCATCTATAAATAAGGAAATGGGACCTCAGCAGTTATTGAACTTGCCAATACCTTAATCTGGGACTTTCCAACCTCCAGAACTGTGAGAAATAAATTTCTGTTGTTTATAAGTCACCAAATGTATCGTATTTTGTTGAAGTAGCCCCAACGAACTAAGACAATATTTTTAAAAGCAATAATAGGATCATGGAACATGTTGACTCAAATGTTCCATGAGGATCTATCTTTAGCTCAAAAAATGTCATGTTTATAATAGTACAGACATTTAAATTCAGATCTCAGAAAAATTAAGGTATATTCTTATTTTGAATTTCACCCAGGTAATACTCTAGTTAGACTATTTGGGAAACATGAAAGCACAATCTCATTAATAACTTAATTTTAGCAGTGAGAGAGCTCTGATGGGCACCTTCATGTCCCAGATAAAATGTGTGTTTTTTGTTGTTTTGCATTACTCTTCTAGACTTAGTCTCTTTATTTTCACTGTTTTCCCAGAGAAAGAATAATGGTGAGAACTTCAAGCCTGGTAGGAGAGGAGGCTTTTATACCAGGGATAAATAGAAAACCAAATTAGAGAAAGGAGGCTTCGAGAACTCATAAGCATACTTCCCGTTCAGGTTGGTAAGGAATTAAAGCAGTCATTGAGTGATCATTCTTCAGCTACTGATCCATCTGGGAATGGCTTCTATACTCCTGGGCACATTATAGACACCTTAAACTCGTGAAGCCTCTGCCCTAGTTTTCTGCTTGGAGGGCTTTTAGTGTCTCTGGAATGCCCAAAGGGGAGCTTTCCTGCTGCATTTCTTTCAAATCCATTTGAAACCCTTACACCTGAGCTCTTGTTCAGATACAGGGCATGAAGGTGGTGTGCATCAAAATGATGGAGCCACCCAGAATTGTGCCCCATCCCTCACCTAGGGATAGGAAACTATCAATTACCGCAACAGGAAGCACCCATAATGAAGTTCCGAGGACAAACTGAAGGAAAGGACACCCTGTCATTAGCTCCTCACATATACATGCAAAGGTGGGAAGAGCAAACTGGAGCATGGATAAAGCAATACACGGTATTTACAGGAAATCATTTTTCAGCCAAGGTTAATAATTATAATAACAGTAAATATCACTTATTAAATGCTTACTTTGTGCCAGACACTGCTAATTACTCTCTCTGGACTATCTCATTCAGTCCTTACAACATCCATGCTAGATAGGTACTATCATCCTATTTTATAAGGAAACAGAACTTTAGAGAAGTTATTCTATGGTTTGATTTTTTAAGACAGACTCTTTTTAAAAATATTTTATTTTGTCAGATATCATCACACTGCATCTGAAAAATGGAGTCTTAAAATTGCTCCAGTCAGCTAGAGTCATGTCTGTTCAGGCAGAGACATCAAGAGTGACAGGACAACCTGCAGAATGTGTACCGAGGATTTAGAAGAAAATCCCAGGGGGCACGGGTGAGGCTTTCATCCTCAAGAGCCAAATGGGTGTGGGGATGGTGAGAGAGATGGTATATTAGATTTTGTTAGCATCATTTTCAAATCTGGAATTAGATGTTAGCTAGCTCTGCATAACTGTAAAGTCAGCTCCTGTAGCTTAAGGTTTCCTTACAAAACACGGCATTACCCATGCTTTGGATGGACAATAAATGATAGGGTGTGGAAAAATATAGTTGTCCAGTGATTCAGAAGAGTCAAACTGTGTGTATGACCAGGTTTTAGAAATACATTAACCAATTTCTTTCACACATATTTTCCTTTTACCATACACACAAATGATCTATGATGAAATCCCATGACTAATTAAATTTAGGCTTTCATTCTAAAAGAAAATGTTCAACAGATAAAAGGCATTATGTCATAATCTACAATCGCTAATGTCTTCAATATAATCACCAGTGTCTTCAATTTATTAGGAAAATGCCTAGTACAAGATAGAGATAAAGGTTTGTCTGCCTCTAGGTACCAAGTTCTGAACTAACACTGTCCTTTGTTGCAGGCAAGCATGGCAAGACCACTACCTCTCTTTGGTTACCACATCTGACACAGAAAAGTAATAACAATAATAAAAATGTCATGTTAAATTCATGTTGCACTTCAGTTTGCACAGCTCTTTTGTTAATTTAACTTGTTGACTCTTTACAACAATGCTATGAGTTGGAAATTGTTATCATCCCCCATTACATGTCAAAACAGAGTTCTGGATGAATCCTCACACATATGGGCTGATTTATGGCACGTTTCCTAGGAAAAGGTCTGTGAGCTGGAAATGTTTGTGCAAGAAGTGTCTTGGTAAATGCTGTCAGGAACAATGCCCTTTGGGGCTGGATGAGAGCAGGATTGAACAGAGGGTTGAGTTGAAGGCCATGCAGTTACAGCAAAAGCCTCTGGTGATCCCATGGAGAGCTCTAGAGTTGGGTTGGTCATTCAGATTTGCCCTCGATTGAGGCAAGGATTGTGCCTCTGTATCAACTAGCCATGAGATGTGGACTTGCCCCAGAGAGGGTTTAATCTTTAGTGAGGCAACTCCCTTCACTTGATAGCAGTTCTGGAGGAGTGGCTGAGCTCTCAACACTTAGGACAGCTGACAATCTGAACATTGGTTCTGAAGCGGGTATCTGGGTGACGCATCACAGCATCTCCTGAAGCTTACTTCTTGGCTGCTCAGACCCACTTGCTTCATATACTGTCATCCCATCTGGGAATGGTTCCTTTATGGTTCTTGTTGGTTTCTTTTCCTGGGAAAACTGAGGAGGCAAATCAGATGAACCCAACCCCCTATTTCTGCAGCGAGTTTCTGGCAACACCAGTACTCTTCACCTCTTGCCTCTCCTACCCATTCCCCTCATCCTTGGCTAGGACCTCTTCTGGTCTAGGTGGCTTACCTTTATTCCTGAGAGGCCTGAGCTCCTGGCCATCATGCCTGCCTCTGGTCATGGTTGCTGTACTTGTCCGTTCACTATCAGTGCTGGGCGAGGAAGTACTAGGATATACCCCAATGGGTCACCTGTGTGTCAAACACCTGCCCCCACTGTGTAGTAGCAGTTCTACTTCCTCCTGATGATATGGTAGATATAGCTGAGAGTGTAATGGGACCCTTACTGTGTACCCTGGTAGAAGCATGCACCCTCTGGCAGTCAGCATGTAAATTCACAGGCGCCAGAGGTTTGGGGCTAGCACACAAAAAATTCTCCAAATGAAATATTGAGAGTGATGGAAAGCAAGGACAGTCTTGATTCCACCGTTTTTTTCTGTAACAGAATCTCCTACCATCCACCCTAGCATGCACAGGACAGCGTCGCAGCTTCTCAGTGATGCTGGTATTCCTTGCACCAAGATTTCATATTGTTGCCGGATGGAACTTAAAGAAAGTGGCTGCTGTGGAACTGAATCATAAGCTCTAAAATCTCTCTAAGTGTGGAAGTCATGAAAGAATTTCCTTTTTTTTTTTTAATTTTATTAATTTTTTCTTTTTTCTTTTTTCTTTTTTTTAAAATTTATTTATTATTATTATACTTTAAGTTGTAGGGTACATGTGCATAACGTGCAGGTTTGTTACATATGTATACTTGTGCCATGTTGCTGTGCTGCACCTATCAACTCGTCATTTACATCAGGTATAACTCCCAATGCAATCCCTCCCCACTCCCCCCTCCCCATGATAGGCCCCTGTGTGTGATGTTCCCCTTCCTGAGTCCAAGTGATCTCATTTTTCAGTTCCCACCTATGAGTGAGAACATGTGGTGTTTGGTTTTCTGTTCTTGTGATAGTTTGCTAAGAATGATGGTTTCCAGCTGCATCCATGTCCCTACAAAGGACACAAACTCATCCTTTTTTATGGCTGCATAGTATTCCATGGTGTATATGTGCCACATTTTCTTAATCCAATCTGTCACTGATGGACATTTGGGTTGATTCCAAGTCTTTGCTATTGTGAATAGTGCTGCAGTAAACATACGTGTGCATGTGTCTTCATAGCAGCATAATTTATAATCCTTTGGGTATATACCCAGTAATGGGATGGCTGGGTCATATGGTACATCTAGTTCTAGATCCTTGAGGAATCGCCATACTGTTTTCCATAATGGTTGAACTAGTTTACAATCCCACCAACAGTGTAAAAGTGTTCCTATTTCTCCACATCCTCTCCAGCACCTGTTGTTTCCTGACTTTTTAATAATCGCCATTCTAACTGGTGTGAGATGGTATCTCGTTGTGGTTTTGATTTGCATTTCTCTGATGGCCAGTGAGGGGTAAAGGTGTTTTGACAGTTCCAAATATTGGGAAAATTTTAATACATAAATTACTTTTTTTGGTGTTATTTTTACGAGTTTGAATTATTTAGTTAGTTCAAGGGTCCACAAACTATACACTACAGACCAAATCCAGTCCATTATCTCTTTGTGCAAATTAAGTTATATTGCAACTCAGCCATGCCCATTTGTTTACATAGGTCTGTGGCTGCTTTTGTGTTATGACAGCAGAATTGAGCAGAGACAGAATGGTCCATAAAGCCTAAAATATTTACTCTTTGGCCCTTTTCAGGAGGAGTTTTCCAACCCCTGGTCTAGCTAGCTGAATTGTGATTAACAATTTGTTTTATAGTAGAAGTAACAAGTTTAGTATATTTGAAAGGAAGTTATAAATAAGACCTTTTATTTGAATATCACATACTTAAGATTTTCAGAAAAAAAATTCTTCCAAATATTTTGGACAGGCTTCTAGTTCTAGTTTTCTTTTGGATTTCTGGAATTTTCCTCACTTTATTATTTCTCTGTAGTGGCTTGCTTGGTTTAAGTGTTTATTCTGTAGCTTAAGCTCATGTCACACTTGTCTAGCCAGGGGTTACTGAACTTTGAGACTTCTGAATTCTTGTAGCTTTTCGATTTATTCCACTTTGTAATCTTTTCCTTTTAAACACAGTCAGCAGCTTAATCCTCATGTTCTATGTCTATAGCCCTTGAGTGCAGGGCTCTGGGGGGCTTGGTTTTCTCATTTGCTAGGAACATTCCACAACAACAATATGAATATAAACATTGCATCTGGCTTCATTCCAGGGTCGTTTTTCTCCTACAGGTGCCAGTGAGATTGTTGGGCCATGTTTGATTACTTTCTGCTGTTGCTTGGTGAGGAGCTTC
Source organism: Macaca fascicularis (assembly GCF_037993035.2). Classification (NCBI taxonomy): domain Eukaryota; kingdom Metazoa; phylum Chordata; class Mammalia; order Primates; family Cercopithecidae; genus Macaca; species Macaca fascicularis. The sequence goes on along the minus strand of NC_088391.1, from coordinate 26,696,211 downwards.
CAGAAACAGATCCTGTGGTTGGAGCCACAGCTCTTGTCTGACTAAGCAAGCGAAGACACAAATGTCTAAATAGCACTTGAGAGCTTTACTGTGCTTTCGGGAGAACTCCCTGTTGAGCGGAGTAACATCAGAACAGCTCTATTCTCATTCCAAGTGAGAATTGAACAACACAGTCATCTTTACACCATTCCTCATGATGAGTCTGCTATGTTTGGTTTTCATATTAGGGATGAATTTGCATTATTTTTCTAATCATGGGGGGAGGTTAGAAAAGGTCAGAAGAGGGTGGATGGGGAGAGAAGTACTGTGTGTTCTTGTATTACATAAGTGTCTGTTTGAAGAAGGGATTTCTTGGGCTTTCCCTGAACTCACCTAGTTATAAGTGAGCATGAGATCCTTCTGCTTGCTGTTCATCAGCGCCCTTTGGGGTAGGGACGTTGAACTTTGGGATGGGGGAAGAAGGGTTTGGGTGTTGAAATTAGAACAGGGAGTGAAAAAGCAAAGTGCCTGTAGATCCTGCCTTGGTCACCCCCAGTTCCTCTGTGCTATCAAAATCCCACATTTCTGCATCTGGAGAATCTCTTGGTGCTTCTCAGCAAGCGTATAGCTCCAAGGTTCCTCTAGCCTGGAAACACTGTAGCAGCATCACCATAGCAAGTCTGATGTTGAGCTACAGCTGAGAAATGCACCTCTGTTGCCAAAGCCTCTAACTGAATGAAACCACCCTAGAAAACAAGTCTTGCTCGAGGGCAACTTGTCACCAGTGGCAATCCAATTTTACTTTAAATAGACTTTTCTGTCAAATGTTTGGCAGCTAAAAATTCTAAATAATCCAATTTTAAAAAATGTTATCCAGGACAAGAAATTCTGACAACATCCTGACACATAGTAGGCACTTTGTAAGTGTCTACTTACTATGCCAAGGTCTCCTATACATCTCCTGAGGAATTTGTAGATTACACCATTATTTTTCCTTTACACTTTGGTGAAGATTGGCCAATGGCCAGATCATTACAAAGACTCTGGAAGCTGGAAAGCCGAAGAATGCAGAACTTTTCTGCAGAGCGAGGAATCTTCTCAGGGATTGTCAAATCCCCTCCTTGGCTTGAATTGCAGAGAACAAGTCCAAAATCCTCGTCTTTTGCCAGAGAGATGAAAGGCATAAGTCAACTGAGCAGCTTGAATGGGCGAGCAATAAGACAATTCATAGAAAAAGGAAATCTTTGCAGAGACCCAAGCAGGTAGAAAAACACAGAGGCTTCTGGACAGCCCAGACAAGCAAAGATGGTGTTCTGAGTAGGGATGGGGCACATTTGGGAGGTAGGATGTCTCCCAGGACTTGCATCAGGCAGCTATGCTTATTTGGGAGAACAAATATTTCCCGAACTCCTATGATCTGTGTGCCAATCTGTAGAGAGACAGTGTATGAGACAGAGTCCTTGGCCTCAAGGACTAGAGAAGAGAAGAACCCCTCAAACAGAATATATTATGGCTCTTTATTGGATTAAATAAGGTGAAATTGGTCTTGTAAAATGTTGGATTTATGTGCTGAATGATACATAGGATTGGTAAACATTCATCCTAGGTCAGATCTATGGGGAGTCTATCTTGTAATCCCGGGGCAGATCATAGCAGAAGAGTTGAGGACGGTGGTTGTGCTCGCTGCTGCCTAGAGATGCCGCTCTAGTCCTGGGGAGCAGCCATGGGACTCAGCTTCAGACTGCACAGTGCTAACCTCCAAGGCCTGCCATTCTCCTTGGAGACTGCTCTGCTTCTTAGTGAGTACATATGTATCTTTGGACCACTGAGCATGAATTTAGAACACCTCTCCTGGGATGGAAATTCTGAATTACAGATGAGAGAAAGATCACTTGTTAGGAAAATGTTTCTGCTCCAAAATTGGAGACTGAAATGGTGTCTAGGTGTTAAGCACTGCCAGAACTTCGTTTAAGCACATATATTTGTTAGAAAATTAAGATAGATGTATGAAAATAAGCTCATAAAAGCTGAGTAAACTGCTTCTTGACATCATATATTAACCGAACTGACATTTGATACCATTAGAATTGACATTTCATACCATTATTATAAAAATAAAAGTCTATCTTTCTTCCAAAAGGAAGGGTGGCATAAATAATATTTGCAGTTGATATCCGTTCTTGTCAGGATTGAGGTGAAATTTTGTGGTCTGTTTGTTGGACAAACTGAGAAAGGACAGTAAAAATCACAGGAACTTAAGTATGGCTTATGAAAACTGTGATAGTCCCTGAAAGCTTTAGGAGTTGTAAAATACATTTTCCTTTCATTTAAGCTAATGATTTAAAGCCTAAGTAAAAAGTCCTTCACAATCAGTTAAGAAGAATACATGTAATCTGGTGCAAGGTATGATGGCAAAGATTCCAGAAGGTCAGGGCGGTTCACTCTATAATGCCCAGGGTTGTTTAGGATGGTGGTAGCATCACCAAAGGTAAGAGTCAAAGGTAAACAATCCCGCAGAAGCCCAGGCACAAACAGTCAAGTGGTGTTCCATTGTAAGCTTCAGGAAGCATTTCCCAACTGGCCTCATTTTGCTTTCCAGGAAATTTGGCCACCGAGGCAATTATTCTAATGTACAGTGTTTATCTTCCTATCTAAAATACTCACCAATTATGTGTACTGTAAATGCCCTATTTTTTTCTGCTTAAGAAGATAGAAGACCTTGAGGAATTTTGCTTCTGAGAGAGGATAAAACATTCCTAGATAGGATTTAAGACATTATCTAAGAAGGAAACTGAAAAGTGAAGAGAGAATCGGTGCCGTGATGGAAAGAGGAAGAACGTTACTTTTATACGTGAGAGAATATTACGAAGGCAAGAATGTTGTCCAGAAGTGAAATAAATTTTGATAGGATAAGTAAGTAGTATATAAGCTGTCCTAATTTGAGGACTCTTGGTCTTCACCATGGAAAGAGTTGCTGCCAAGTGTGGCTCTCACATGGTGACCTGTGGGGTGGGCGATCTTTCTGGACTGAGTATCTGAGTTGTGCTTGGTATCCTTGGACTCTCTGTATTATTTATAACTGCTGCCCACTCCTCACTCATAAGTGAACAAATGGTGCCAACAGAACTCCAGAATGAGTCATTGTGTTCTGGATTGATATATTTAAGGACACGTATAGCATTTTAGCTCTTCTTTAAGTAAAAAGTTGGGTCTTTAGAAAATGACAGCTTAGGAAATTAATGGGTGGTTTCGTAGGTGGATATGGCTTGATTTTTTTATATACTCATAGATTTATTGATAAGTAGTCTCTTCAACATTCATGGAGCATCTACCTTATACTAGGTGTGAAAAATATAAAACGAAATAAGACATAGCTCTTTTCAAAAAATGGATCTTTGTCTAATGGGGAAGAGAGAAGTGAATACAGTAACACAGAGTGATAAAGGATACAATAGGACTGTGACCAGGGAACTATGAGGGACATAGAGGAGACATTAATTCAAATTGGGGGCTCAAAGTTTTCCAAAAAAGATGTGTCTTGAGCTGAGTAGATATAATGTGGGGAAGGACACTCCAGACTGAGTGAATACTCTATATAAAGCACAAAATTACTGTATTCCTGGAACCTCAAATATTTTGCCATGGATAGAGCCCTGAGAGTGTTTGGAGACTAGAAGGGAAAGGAGGTTAGTAGATGGATGGGGGCGAATCTCAGAGGGTCTTGGGGGTTAAGCCATAGATTTGAACATAAACCTAAAAACTTATGGAGAATCATTAAATAATTTTAAGTGGGAGAATAATTTGCATTATGTTTCCATTTCTGAAAAGTCACTCTGGGATGTGTAGAGAATGATTGGGAGTTTGGTCCCATCAGAGCCCGGTAGACGGGACACTAGACTCTAAAAAGGGAGTTCTAAGGAGTCTTAGAATAAACACTAGGTCAGTCAGAGGCTTTCTGATCAAGAATGCGATAAAATAAAGTTTGAGACACAGAAAAACACTCTGCTAGACCTAGAAAGCAGAATATAATTGAGTACAACAAATGTACCATGAGAACAACAATAATTATGGGGGAGATCCTCAGACAAAAAGTAAGAGCAACAATTCACCTATTATTTTAGTCAACGAAACTAGGGGTTCTTTTTCATTCTGCATTCCCTCACTCCTCACACATATACGTCAGCAAGTTCTATTAGCTACTCTGCAAAAATATACCTAGAATCTGTCAATTTCTACCCATTTTCACTTTTTTTCCCTCAAGTCCCAAACACCATCACCTTGCATTTACACATACAAAGAGTTTCCAATCTTGCCCACCTGCAATCCATTTTCCACATAGGGTTCATTTTATGATATAAATCAGATTCTATCACCTCTATTCTTAAAATCCTCATTGTCACCCCATTCTACTTCAACGCAATCCAAACTCCTCACATAGCTGATGGGACCGTACGTGATTCATTGCCGCATCCTCTTCCAGCCTTCTGCTCAGCCAAACTGATTTCCCTTCAAACAGGTCAAATTCATGACTTAGGCCTTTTAATTTGCTAATCTTTGTGCCTGGAAGTCTGTTCTTGTAGACCTTCCAGGCTATGGGGCTGCTTTTCTCTTGTCAGGTCAGGAGTCAGCTCAGATGTTTCCCCTTAGACGGCCCTTCCTGGTGCAGTTTGAATCCTCCTCCCTCCCTGATATTTTCCATTTCATAAGACAGTATGTTTTCTTCAAAGCAGCTTCCGTAGTCTGAAGTTTTCTTACCCGTTTCCTTGTTTGCCATCTGTCTTCCTCGCTAGACAGAAAGTTCCATGAGAACAGGGGCTTTTCTTGACTGATTGCTGCTCTGTTAAATTACCAGTATCTGAAATAGTGACTAGTCCATAGCTAGTAACAATGGAGTTACGAGTGAACAGTTCCCAGTGTCTGGATCTTTCCCTTTCCAATAGCTAGGGCTCCTCCATCTCTTCCCATAGGTTCAGTCCTACCTGAGTCTCTACAACCCAGAAGGGATTTGTGGCCATTAGCTTGGATTTACCTTTGCTTCTCATCCAACTCTGACTGCGAGCCCCAGTCCTGACAAGATGCCCTTGCTTCACATTTGAGATCCTGTTCCATTTTGTTTCACTGTTCTGGTAACTGGCTCTTTTCCTTTCCTGGGTCTTCCTCATATGTTAAGTGCATCTTTATAATGCACTGTCTTAGCAAATGAGAGTTATAAGCCATTGAAAAAAGTTACTTTTACAAAATATATTCTTATTTGTTTCATAGCTTAGCTCCCGCTCGTGAGAACATAAAATGTTTGGTTTTCTATTCGAGAGTTACTTCACTTAGAATAATGGTCTCTAACTCCATTCAGGTTGCTGTGAATGCCAATAGTCCATTAGTTTTTATGTCTGAGTAATTGTTCCATGGTTATGTGTGTGTGTGTGTGTGTGTGTATATACACATTTTCTTTATCCACTTGTTGATTGATGTGCATTCAAACTGTTTTTTTTTTCTGTTTTTTATTTTATTATACTTTAAGTTCAGGGTTATATGTGCAGAACGTTCAGGTTTGTTACATAGGTATACATGTGCCATGTTGGTTTGCTGCACCCATCATCTACATTAGGTATTTCTCCTAATGTTACCCCTCCCCTAGCCCTATACGCCCCAATAGGCCCTGGTGTGTGATGTTCCCCTCCCTCTGTCCATGCGTTCTCATTGTTCAACTCCCAATTATGAGTAAGAACATGCAGTATTTGGTTTTCTGTTCCTGTGTTAGTTTGCTGAGAATGGTTTCCAGCTTCCACCATGTCCCTGCAAAGGACATGAACTCATCCTTTTTTATGGCTGTATGGTACTCCATGGTGTACATGTGCCACATTTTCTTTCTTTCTTTTTTTTTTTAATTATACTTCAAGTTCTAGGGTACATGTGCACAACGTGCAGGTTTGTTACATATGTATACATGTGCCATGTTGGTGTGCTGCACCCATTAACTCGTCATTTACATTAGGTATATCTCCTAATGCTATACCTCCCCCCACCCCTCCCCACAATAGCACCCAGTGTGTGATGATCCCCTTCCTGTGTCCAAGTGATCTCATTGTTCAGTTCCCACCTATGAGTGAGAACATGTGGTATTTGGTTTTCTGTTCTTGCGGTAGTTTGCTGAGAATGATGGTTTCCAGCTGCATCCATGTCCCTACAAAGGACACAAACTCATCCTTTTTTATGGCTGCATAGTATTCCATGGTGTATATGTGCCACATTTTCTTAATCCAGTCTGTCACTGATGGACATTTGGGTTGATTCCAAGTCTTTGCTATTGTGAATACTGCTGCAATAAACATACGTGTGCATGGGTCTTTATAGCAGCATGACTTATAACCCTTTGGGTATATTCCCAGTAATGGGATGGTTGGGTCAAATGGTATTTCTAGTTCTAGATCCTTGAGGAATCGCCACACTGTTTTCCACAATGGTTGAACTAGTTTACAATCCCACCAACAGTGTAAAAGTGTTCCTATTTCCCCACATCCTCTCCAGCACCTGTTGTTTCCTTACTTTTTAATGATTGCCATTCTAACTGGTGTGAGATGGTATCTCATTGTGGTTTTGATTTGCATTTCTCTGATGGCAAGTGATGATGAGCATTTTTTCCTGTGTCTGCTGGCTGTATGAATGTCTTCTTTTGAGAAATGTCTGTTCATATCCTCTGCCCACTTTTTGTGGGGTTATTTGTTTTTTTTTCTTGTAAATTTGATTGAGTTCTTTATAGGTTCTGGATATTAGACCTTTGTCAGATGAGTAGATAGCAAAAATTTTCTCACATTCTGTAGGTTGCCTGTTCACTCTGATGGTAGTTTCTTTTGCTATGCAGAAGCTCTTTAGGTTAATTAGATCCCATTTGTCAAATTTTGGCTTTTGTTGCTGTTGCTTTTGGTGTTTTAGACATGAAGTCCTTGCCCATGCCTATGTCCTGAATGGTATTACCTAGGTTTTCTTCTAGGGTTTTTATGGTATTAGGTCTAACTTTTAAATCTCTAATCCATCTTAAATTAATTTTCGTATAAGGAGTAAGGAAAGGATCCAGTTTCAGCTTTCTACTTATGGCTAGCCAATTTTCCCAGCACCATTTATTAAATAGGGAATCCTTTCCCCATTTCTTGTTTCTCTCAGGTTTGTCAAAGATCAGATGGCTGTAGATGTGTGGTATTATTTCTGAGAACTCTTTTCTGTTCCATTGGTTTATATCTCTGTTTTGGTACCAGTACCATGCTGTTTTGGTTACTGTAGCCTTGTAGTATAGTTTGAAGTCAGGTAGCGTGATGCCTCCAGCTTTGTTCTTTTGACTTAGGATTGTCCTGGCAATGTGGGCTCTTTTTTGGTTCCATATGAACTTTAAAGCAGTTTTTTCCAATTCTGTGAAGAAAGTCATTGGTAGCTTCATGGGGATGGCATTGAATCTGTAAATTACCTTGGGCAGTATGGCCATTTTCACGATATTGATTCTTCCTATCCATGAGCATGGAATGTTCTTCCATTTGTTTGTGTCCTCTTTGATTTCACTGAGCAGTGGTTTGTAGTTCTCCTTGAAGAGGTCCTTTACATCCCTTGTAAGTTGGATTCCTAGGTATTCTATTCTCTTTGAAGCTATTGTGAATGGGAGTTCATTTATGGTTTGGCTCTCTGTTTGTCTGTTACTGGTGTATAAGAATGCTTGTGATTTTTGCACATTGGTTTTGTATCCTGAGACTTTGCTGAAGTTGCTTATCAGATTAAGGAGATTTTGGGCTGAGATGATGGGGTTTTCTAAGTATACAATCATGTCACCTGCAAACAGGGACAGCTTGACTTCTACTTTTCCTAACTGAATACCCTTTATTTCTTTCTCTTGCCTGATTGCCTTAGCCAGAACTTCCAACACTATGTTGAATAGGAGTGGTGAGAGAGGACATCCCTGTCTTGTGCCAGTTTTCAAAGGGAATTTTTCCAGTTTTTGCCAATTCAGTATGATATTGGCTGTGGGTTTGTCATAAATAGCTCTTCTTATTTTGAGGTACGTTCCATCAATACCGAATTTATTGAGAGTTTTTAGCGTGAAGGGCTGTTGAATTTTGTCAAAGGCCTTTTCTGCATCTATTGAGATAATCATGTGATTTTTGTCTTTGGTTCTGTTTATATGCTGGATTACGTTTATTGATTTGTGTATGTTGAACCAACCTTGCATCCCAGGGATGAAGCCCACTTGGTCATGGTGGATAAGCTTTTTGATGTGCTGCTGGATTTGGTTTGCCAGTATTTTATTGAGGATTTTTGCATCGATGTTCATCAGGGATATTGGTCTAAAATTCTCTTTTTTTGTTGTATCTCTGTCAGGCTTTGGTATCAGAATGATGTTGGCCTCATAAAATGAGTTAGGGAGGATTCCCTCTTTTTCTATTGATTGGAATAGTTTCAGAAGGAATGGTACCAACTGCTCCTTATACCTCTGGTAGATTTTGGCTGGAATCCGTCTGGTCCTGGACTTTTTTTGGTTGGTAGGCTATTATTGCCTCAATTTCAGAGCGTGCTATTGGTCTATTCAGGGATTCAACTTCTTCCTGGTTTAGTCTTGGGAGAGTGTAAGTGTACAGGAAATTATCTATTTCTTCTAGGTTTTCTAGTTTATTTGCATAGAGGTGTTTATAGTATTTTCTGATGGTCATTTGTATTTCTGTGGGGTCGGTGGTGATACCCCGTTTATCATTTTTTATTGCATCTATTTGATTCTTCTCTCTTTTCTTCTTTATTAGTCTTGCTAGCGGTCTTTCCATTTTGTTGATCTTTTCAAAAAACCAACTCCTGGAATCATTGATTTTTTGGAAGGTTTTTTGTGTCTCTATCTCCTTCAGTTCTGCTATGCTCTTAGTTATTTCTTGCCTTCTGCTAGCTTTTTAATGTGTTTGCTCTTGCTTCTCTAGTTCTTTTAATTGTGATATTAGGGTGTCAATTTTAGATCTTTCCTGCTTTCTCTTGTGGGCATTTAGTGCTATAAATTTCCCTCTACACAGTGTTTTAAATGTGTCCCAGAGATTCTGGTATGTTGTATCTTTGTTCTCACTGGTTTCAAAGAACATCAGATAGGGTGGTTTGCATCTGCAGAGATTTCTGCTGCTGTTTTTTGTTGTTGTTGTTTAGCTATGCCCTGTCCCCAGAGGAGGAGTCTACAGAGGCAGGCCAGCCTCCTTGAGCTGTGGTGGGCTCCACCCAATTCGAACTTCCCAGTGGCTTTGTTTACCTACTTAAGCCTCAGCAATGGCAGGCGCCCCTCCCCCAGCCTTGCTGCCACCTTGCAGTTAGATCTCAGACTGCTGTGCTAGCAGTGAGGGAGGCTCAGTGGGCATGGGACCCTCTGGACCAGGTGTGGGATATAATATCCTGGTGTGCCGTTTTCTAAGACCCTTGGTAAAGCACAGTATTAGGGTGGGAGTTAGCCGATTTTCCAGGTGTTGTTGTCTCAATTTCCTTTGGCTAGGAAAAGGAATTCCCTTGCCTCTTCCGCTTCCCAGGTGAGGCGATGCCTCGCCCTGCTTCAACTCTCGTTGGTCTGCTGTACCCGCGGACCAGCACCAACTGTCTGATGTGCCCCAGTGAGATGAACCCAGTACCTCAGTTGAAATTGCAAAAATCACCCATCTTCTGTGTTGTTCATGCTGGCAGCTGAGGCTGGAGCTGTTCCTATTCTGCCATCTTGGGCACACCCCCTGCCGCATTTTCTTTATGCAGTCTATCATTGATGGGCATTTGGGTTGGTTCCAAGTCTTTGCTATTGTAAATAGTGCTGCAACACAATTGTCACACTTCTTCCACAATGGTTGAACTAATTTTCACTCCCGCCAACAGTGTAAAAGTGTTTCTATTTCTCTACATCCTCTCCAGCATCTGTTGTTTCCTGACTTTTTAATGATGATCATTGTAGTTGGTGTGAGATGGTACCTCATTGTAGTTTTGATTTGCATTTCTCTAATGACCAGTGATGATGAGTTTTTTTCCGTATGTGTGTTGGCTACACACATGTCTTCTTTTGAGAAGTGTCTGTTCATATCCTTCGCTCACTTTTTGATGAGGTGGTTTGTTTTTTTCTTGTAAACTTGTTTAAGTTCCTTGTAGATTCTGGATGTTAGCCCTTTTCACATGGATAAATAGCAAAAATTTTCTCCCATTCTGTAGGTTGTTTGGTCACTCTGATGATAGTTTCTTTTGCTGTGCAGAAGTTCTTTAGTTTATTTGGATTTCATTTGTCAATTTTGGCTTTTGTTTCTGTTGCTTTTGGTGTTTTGCTCATGAAGTCTTTGCCCATGCCTATGTCCTGAATCATATTGCCTAGGTTTTCTTCCAGAGTTTTATGGTTTTAGGTCTTATGTTTAAGTCTTCAATCCATCTTGAGTTAATTTTTGTATAAGGTGTAAGGAAGGGGTCCAGTTTCTGTTTTCTGCACAGGGATAGCCAGTTCTCCCAACACTAGTTATTAAATAAGGAATCATTTCCTCATTTCTTGTTTTTGTCAGGTTTGTCAAAGATTAGATGGTTGTAGATGTGTGGTGTTATTTCTGAGGCCTCTGTTCTGTTCCATTGGTCTATATATCTGTTTTTGTACGAATACCCTGCTGTTTTGGTTACTGTAGCCTTGTAGTATAGTTTGAAGTCAGGTAGCGAGATGCTTCCAGCTTTGTTCTTTTTGCTTAGGATTGTCTTGGTTATACAGGCTCTTTTTTGATTCCATATGAAATGTAAGTAGTTTTTTTCTAGTTCTGAGAAGAAAGTCTATGGTAGATTGATGGGGATAGCATTCAATCTATAAATTACTTTGGAAGTATGGCGATTTTCATGATATTGATTCTTCCTATCCATGAGCATAGAATGTTTTTCCATTTATTTGTGTCCTCTCTGATTTCCTTGAGCAGGGGTTTGTAGTTTTCCCTGAAGAGTTTCTTCACATCCCTTGTAAATTGTATTCCTAGGTATTCTATTCTCTTTGAAGCTATTGTTAATGGGAGTTTACTCATTATTTGGCTCTTTTTTTGTCTGTTATTTGTGTATAGGAATGCTTGTTTTCTTCTAGGGTTTTTATGGTATTAGGTCTAACTTTTAAATCTCTAATCCATCTTGAATTAATTTTCGTATAAGGAGTAAGGAAAGGATCCAGTTTCAGCTTTCTACTTATGGCTAGCTAATTTTCCCAGCACCATTTATTAAATAGGGAATCCTTTCCCCATTTCTTGTTTCTCTCAGGTTTGTCAAAGATCAGATGGCTGTAGATGTGTGGTATTATTTCTGAGAACTCTTTTCTGTTCCATTGGTTTATATCTCTGTTTTGGTACCAGTACCATGCTGTTTTGGTTACTGTAGCCTTGTAGTATAGTTTGAAGTCAGGTAGCGTGATGCCTCCAGCTTTGTTCTTTTGACTTAGGATTGTCTTGGCAATGTGGGCTCTTTTTTGGTTCCATATGAACTTTAAAGCAGTTTTTTCCAATTCTGTGAAGAAAGTCATTGGTAGCTTCATGGGGATGGCATTGATTCTATAAATTACCTTGGGCAGTATGGCCATTTTCACGATATTGATTCTTCCTATCCATGAGCATGGTATGTTCTTCCATTTGTTTGTGTCCTCTTTGATTTCACTGAGCAGTGGTTTGTAGTTCTCCTTGAAGAGGTCCTTTACATATCTTGTAAGCTGGATTCCTAGGTATTCTATTCTCTTTGAAGCTATTGTGAATGGGAGTTCATTTATGGTTTGGCTCTCTGTTTTTCTGTTACTGGTGTATAAGAATACTTGTGATTTTTGCACATTAATTTTGTATCCTGAGACTTTGCTGAAGTTGCTTATCAGCTTGAGGAGATTTTGGGCTGAGACAATGGGGTTTTCTAAATATACAATCATGTCATCTGCAAACAGGGACAGTTTGACTTCTTCTTTTCCTAACTGAATACTCTCTATTTCTTTCTCTTGACTGATTGCCCTAGTCAGGACATAGGCATGGGCAAAGACTTCATGTCTAAAACACCAGAAGCAATGGCAGCAAAAGCCAAAATTGACAAATGGGATCTAATTCAACTAAAGAGCTTCTGCACAGCAAAAGAAACTACCATCAGAGTGAACAGGCAACCTACAGAATGGGAGAACATTTTTGCAATCTACTCATCTGACAAAGGGCTAATATCCAGAACCTACAAAGAACTCCAACAAATTTACAAGAAAAAGACAAACAACCCCATCAAAAAGTGGGCAAAGGATATGAACAGACATTTCTCAAAAGAAGACATTCATATAGCCAACAGACACATGAAAAAATGCTCATCATTGCTGGCCATCAGAGAAATGCAAATCAAAACCACAATGAGATACCATCTCACACCAGTTAGAATGGCGATCATTAAAAAGTCAGGAAACAACAGGTGCTGGAGAGGATGCAGAGAAATAGGAACACTTTTACACTGTTGGTGGGATTGTAAACTAGTTCAACCATTATGGAAAACAATATGGCGATTCCTCAAGGATCTAGAACTAGAAGTACCATATGACGCAGCCATCCATTACTGAGTATATACCCAAAGGATTATAAATCATGCTGCTATAAAGACACATGCACACGTATGTTTATTGCAGCAGTATTCACAATAGCAAAGACTTGGAATCAACTCAGATGTCTATCAGTGGCAGACTGGATTAAGAAAATGTGGCACATATACACCATGGAATACTATGCAGCCATAAAAAAAGGATGAGTTTGTGTCCTCTGTAGGGACATGGATGCAGCTGGAAACCATCATTCTTAGCAAACTATCACAAGAACAGAAAACCAAACACCGCATGTTCTCACTCATAGGTGGGAACTGAACAATGAGATCACTTGGACTTGGGAAGGGGAACATCACACACCGGGGCTTATCATGGGGAGGGGGGAGGGGGGAGGGATTGCACTGGGAGTTATACCTGATGTAAATGACGAGTTGATGGGTGCTGATGAGTTGATGGGTGCAGCACGCCAACATGGCACAAGTATACATATGTAACAAACCTGCACGTTGTGCACAGGTACCCTAGAACTTAAAGTATAATAAAAAAAAAAAAAAAAAAAAAAAAAGAAAATAATGAACTTCAGCTACCTACCACTGTTTCCCAATATAGAAAATGTGTAGTTCATGTTTCCTTGGTTTAGTTGTGGTTTATGTTTTAACTTATTACATGCTATTAAAAGTCATCAGATCATACATGTACACAGTGGGTTTATAATTTACTATTGTATCAAATTCCAAAATGTAGATAACAGATTTTTTAAAATAAAAAATAGGGAATGATTTAATGAGGAAAAAAAAGGAATGCTTGTGATTTTTGCACATTGATTTTGTATCCTGAGACTTTGCTGAAGTTGCTTTTCAGCTTAAGGAGATTTTGGGCTGTGACGATGGGGTTTTCTAAATAGACAATCATGTCATCTGTGAACAGAGACAATTTGACTTCCTCTCTTCCTGTTAGAATATCCTTTATTTCTGTCTCTTGCCTGATTTTCCTGGCCAGGTTTTCAAAGGACATGTTTCCAGCTTTTGACCATTGAGTATGATATTGGCTATGGGCTTGTCATAAATAGCTCTTATTATTTTGAGATACTCAATACCTAGTTTATTGAGAGTTTTTATCACGAAGGGTTGTTGAATTTTATTGAAGGCCTTTTCTGCATCTGTTGAGATAATCATGTGCTTTTTGTCATTGGTTCTGTTTATGTGATGGATTACATTTATTGATTTGCATATGTCAAACCAGCCTTGCATCCCAGGGATGAAGCTGACTTGATTGTGGTGGATAAGCTAATGCTGAAAGATTTCATCTCCACCAGCCCTGCCTTATAAGAGCTCCTGAAGGAAGCACTAAGTATGGAAAGGAAAAATCTGTACCAGCCACTGCAGAAACACACCAAATTATAAATACCATCAACACTATGAGGAAACTGCATTAACTAATGGGAAAAATAACCAGCTAGTATCATAATGACAGGATAAAATTCACACGTAACAATATTAACCTTAAGTGTAAATGGGTTAAACGTCCCAATTAAAAGACACGGACTGGCAAATTGGATTAAGAGTCAGGACCCATTGGTGTGCTGTATCCAGGAGACCCATCTCACATGCCAAGACACATATAGGCTTGAAATAAAGCGACAGAGGAATATTTACCAAGCAAATGGAAAAAAAAAAAAAAAAGCAGAGGTTGCAATCCTAGTCTCTGATAAAACAGACTTTAACAAAGATAAAAAAAAGACAAGGGCATTACATAATGGTAAAGGGATCAATGCAACAAGAAGAGCTAACTATCCTAAATATATATGCCTCCTATAGAAGAGCACCCAGATTCAGAAAGTAAGTTCTTAGAGACCTACAAAGAGACTTAGACTCCCACACAATAATAGTGGGAGACTTTAACACCCCACTACCAATATTAGATCAGTAAGACAGAAAATTAACAAGAGTATTTAGGACTTGAACTCAGTTCTGGACCAAGCAGACCTAATAGACATCTACAGAACTCTCCACCTCAAATCACCACAATGTATATTCTTCTCAGCACCACATTGCACTTATTCTAAAATTGACCACATAGTTGGAAGTAAAGCACTCCTCAGCAAATGCAGAGGAATGGACATCATAACAGTCTCTCAGACCACAGTACAATCAAATTAGAACTCAGGTTTAAGAAACTCACTCAAAACTGCACAATTGCATGGAAATGGAACAACCTGCTTCTGAATAACTACTGGATAAATAACGAAATTAAGGCACATATAAATAAGTTGTTTGAAACCAATGAGAACAAAGACACAACATACCAGAATCTCTGGGACACAGCTAAAGCAGTGTTTAGAGGGAAATTTATAGCACTAACTGCCTATAAGAGAAAGCAGGAAAGATCTAAATTTGACACCTTAACATCACAATTAAAATAACTAGACAAGCAAGAACAAACAAATTCAAAAGCTAGCAGAAAATAAGAAATAACTAAGATCCGAGCAGAACTGAAGGACATAGAATAAACCTTTCAAAAAATCAATGAATCTAGGCTGATTTTATATTTTTTCAATTATGAATTGTGCTACAATAAATATGCAGGTGCAAGTGTGTTTTTCATGTAATGACTCTTTTTCCTCTGGGTAGATACTTACTAGTGGGATTGCTGGATCAAATGGTAGCTCTACTTTTAGTTTTTTAAGGAGTCTTCATGTCACACATGTAGAGTGGTGACTCTACAAGTTTACACACCTACCAACTGTGTAAAAGTGTCCCCTTTCATCACATCCATGTCAATGTATGTTATGTTCCAATTTTTTAATTTTTGCCATTCTTGCATTTCTCTGATGACCAGTGATGATGAGCAATGTAGGCATATATGCTGTGATGTAGGCATTTAATGCTGTGAACTTTCCTCTTAGCCTCACTTTGCCATATCTTAGAGATTTTGATGGGTTGTTTCACCATTATTGTTCAGTTCAAAGAATTTTTTAAATTTCCATCTTGATTTCATTATTGACCCGAAGATCATTCAGGAGAAGATTATTTAATTTCTGCATATTTGAGTTTTGAGAGTTCCTTTTGGAGTTGATTTTCAGTTTTATTACACTGTGGTCTGAGAGAGTATTTGATATAATTTCAATTTTCTTAAGTTTATTGAGACTTGCTTTGTGACCTGTCATATGATCTGTCTTGGAGAATGTTCCATTTGCTGATGAAAAGAATGTGTATTTTGCAGTTATTGGGTAGAATTTTTTGTAAATATCTGTTCATTTGTTGTTCTACAGTATAGTTCAAACCCATTGTTTCTTTGCTGACTTTTTGTGTTGATAACCTGTCTAGTGCTGTCAGTGGAGTATTGAAGTCCCCCACTATTATTGTTTTGCTGTCTGTCTCATTTGTAAGTTGTAGTAGGAATTGTTTTATAAATTTGGGAGCTCCTGTGTTAGGCGTATACATATTTAGAATTGTGATATTTTCCTGCTGGACTAATCCTTTTATCATTATATAATGTCTCTCTTTGCTTTTTAAAACTGTTGTTGCTTTAAAGCCTCTTTGGTCTGATATAAGAATAGCTACTCCAATAGCTATTTGGTTTCCATTTGCATGGAAGATCTTTTTCCACCCCTTTACCTTAAGTTTATATGAGTCCTTATGTGTTGGGTGGGTTGCTTGAAGATATCAGATAGTTGGTTGGTGGATTTTTATTCATTCTGTCATTCTGTATCTTTTAAGTGGATCATTTAGGCCATTTACATTCAACGTCAGTATTGAGATGTGAGGTACTGTTCTATTCATTGTGCTAGTTGTTGCCTGAATACCTTTTTTTCTCATTGTTTCATTGTTTTATAGGCTTTGTGAGATTTATGCTTTAAGCAAGTTCTATTTTGGTGTATTTCAAGGTTTTGTTTTGAGATTTCTTGTAGTTCTAGCTTGGTAATGGAGAATTCTCTCAGGATTTGCTTGTCTGAAAAAGACTTTATCTCTCCTTCATTTATGAAACTTAGTTTCACTGGATACAAAATTCTTGGCTGATAATAATTTTTTTTTTTTGGAGGCTAAAAATAGGACTCCAATCCCTTCTGCGAAATCTGCTGTTAATCTGATAGGTTTTCCTTTATAGATTACCTGATGTGTCTGTCTCACAGCTCTTAAGATTCTTCATCTTGACCTTACATAACCTGATGCCTATGTGCCTAGGTGATGATCTTTTTGCAATGAACTTCCAGGGTGTTCTTTGAGCTCCTTGTATTTGGATGTCTACATCTCTAGCAAGTCAAGGGAAATTTACCTTGATTATTCCATAAAATAAGTTTTCCAAACTTTTAGATTTCTCTTCTTCCTCAGGAGCACCAATTAGTCTTATGCTTGGTCATTTAACATAATCCCAAATTTCTTGTAGGCTTTGTTCATTAAAATTTTTTGTCTTTGTCAGATTGGGTTAATTCAAAAGCCTTATCTTTGAGCTCTGAAGTTATTTCTTCTACTTGTTCCAGTCTATTGTTGAAACTTTCCAGTGTATTTTCTATTTCTCTAAGTGTGTTTTTTAGTTCAAGATGTTGTAATTGTCTTTTCTTTATGATATCTATTTCCCTGGAAACTTTTCCATCTATATCCTGTATTGTTTTTAAAATTTCATTAAGTTGTACTGCACTTTTCTCTGGTACCTCCTTGAGTAGCTTAATAATCAACTTTCTGAATTGTTTTTCTGTCAATCCAGAGATTTCTTCTTGGTTTGGATTTATTGTTGGAAAGCTAGTGTGATCTTTTGGGGTGTTACAGGTCCTTGTTTTGTCATATTACCAGAATGGCTTTTCTGGTTCCTTCTCATTTGTGTAGATTGTTTCAGTAGAAAGATAAGGAACTCAAAGGCTGCTGTCCAGACTCTTTTGCCCCACAGGGTGATCCCTTAATGAGGGCTCTCTCCCTTCACAAAGGGATGGGGTTTCCTGAGAGCCTCAGGAATCTGTAGATTTTAAAATATTATTATTGCTCTTCTGGGTCTAACTACCCAGCAGCCCACCTCTGGGCTGGTGCTAGGGAATGTCTGCAGAGTCCTGTGATGTTATATGTCTTCAGGCTGAGAGACCATGGTAATCAACCATGGTTACCAGCACCTCCTCTTGTGGAGATGGCAGGCATTGAAGTGGACTCTGGGAGTTCTTGGTTGTAGTTGTGTTTAGTGCACTGCCCGCACTGTTGGCTGCGGCTTTTGCACTCGTATCTGCACTTCCCATTCACTCCTTGGATTCTGAGGAAAATTTGTTCTCAGTCGAAATTATTACAAAGTTCAGCTGGAAGCTTCCTTTATCCTGTGGCCCCTCCCCAGTTCTGTTAGCTGCCTTCCCCAAGGATTCCTGCAAGATACAGCCAGGGATGGCTTCCCTGGGTTTGAGCTGAGGACTGGAAGTGACTAAAGGGCTCTTTTTGCTGTTTCTTCTAATTTTATATTTCACTCAGCTCCTTAAATCCATTTCAGCTTTAGGTAAGGTTAAATCATTCTCCCATGATCGGGATTTTTAGGTTCCCCAGTAAGGATGTGTGTTTGGAGGTAGACTTCCCCCTCACACTTTGGGAACCCCCAGTTTTTTTTGTCTGTCTAGGTTTGCAGCAGCAAGCTGCTTTTTTCTTTTCTTTTCTTTTCTTTTTGAGACGGAGTCTTGCTCTGTCATCCAAGCTAGCATGGCATGCAGTGGTGCGAACTTGGCTCACTGCAATGTCTGTCTCCTGGGTTCAAGTGATTCTCCTGCCTCAGCCTCCTGAGTAGTTGGGATTACAGGCACCCACCACCATGCCAGGCTAATTTTTATATTTTTAGTAGAGACAGGGTTTCACCATCTTGGCCAGGGTCTCAAACTCCTCACCTTGTGATCAACCTGCCTTGGCCTCCCAAAGTGCCTGAATTACAGGTGTGAGCCACCATACCAGGCTCCAGCTGCTTTTTTCAAAGGGTCAGTTAATTCTTACGTTTTTCCTGGTATATTCCTACAGTGGTGCTTGGAAGAAAAGTTCATGATGTGAGTTTACACATGCCATTTTGTCTGTCCAAGTAGGAGCTCCACATTAGTCCTGTCTCCTATCTGCCATTTTCCTCCTGTATTTTATCCTTTTATGGTTTTAACTGAGCATTTTATGTATTTTCTCTTCTCAACATATCAGCTATATTTCTCCTTTTTAAAACGTTTTTTAATAGTTTCAGTAGATTTTAAAATACCCATTTATAACTAATATATATCACTTTTTTTTTTTTTTTTTTTGGAGACATAGTTTCACTGTCACCGAGACTGGAGTGCAGTGGCACAATCTCAGATCACTGCAACCTCTGCTTCCCAGGTTCAAGCAATGCTCCTGTCTCAGCCACCTGAGTAGCTAGGATTACAGGCATGCACCACAATGCCCAGCTAATTTTTTTTGTATTTTTAGAAGAGACAGGGTTTCACCATGTTGGCCAGGCTGGTCTCAAATTTCTGGCCTCAACTGACATGCCTGCCTTGGCTTCCCAAAGTGTTGGGATTACAGGTGCCACTTTTAAATAATACTATATAATTTCATGGTTAGTGTTAGTATTTTATAATAAATAATTTAAATTCCTCTCTCTTGTCTCTTGTGTCATTACTATTATCCATTTTACTTATATATGAGCAACAAATCTGTGGACAACAAATTCCCTCAATTTTTGTTTGAGAAAGTCTTTATTTCCCTTTTACTTTTGAAGGCTAATTTTGAAGGGTACAGAATTCTATATTGCTGTTTTCTCTCAACATTTTCAATTTTTCAATTTTAAATATTTCACTTCACTCTCTACTTACTTCCATGGTTTCTGAGGAGAAAGTCATATGTAATTCTTGTCTTCACTTATTTGAGGAGAAGTCAGATGTAATTCTTATCTTCTCTCCTCCATAGGTAAGGTCTTTTTTTCCTATGACTTCTTTCACACTTTTTGCCTATCTGATTTTCTGTAGTTTGGAAATGATATGCCCAGTTGTAGTTTTGTTTTGTTTTGGCATTTATGCTGCTTGGTAGTCTCTGAGCTTTCTGGACCTGGGGCTTGGTGTCTGAAATTAATTTGGGAAAATTTTCAGTCATTAATGTTTCAGGCATTTCTGCTGTTCCTTTTCTCTCTTTCTTCTCCTTCTGATATTCCCAGTACACACATGTTACACCTTTTGTAGTTGTCCCACAGTCCTTGGAGTTTTTTTTTTTTCAGTCTTTGCTATCTTTACTTTTCTATTTTGGAGATTTCTCTTGAGATATCATCAAGCTCAGAGATTCTTTCCTTAGCCGTGTCCAATCTGTAAACTAGCCTAGCCTATCAAATGAATTCTTTATTTCTTTTACAATGTTTTTGATCTCTAGTATTTTCATTGGTTCTTACATAAGATTTTCATTTTTCTACTTCCATTGCCTGTCTGTTCTTACATGTTCTCTTGTTTATCCCTGAGAACTCTTAGCATATTCATTATAGTTGTTTTAAATTCCTGGTCTAGTAATTTCAACATCCCTGCTATGTCTAGTTCCGACACTTGCTCTGTCTGTTCAAATCATGGTTTTGACTGGCCATGGTGGCTCATATGTGGAATCCAAGCACTTTGAGAGGCTGAGGCAGGAGGATAACTTGAGGCCGGGAGTTCAAGAGCAGTCTGGGCAACATAGTGAGGCCTCCCTCTCTGCAAAAAATAAAACATAAAAAATTAGTGGTGGCATAAACCCGTAGTCCCAGCTACTTACGAGGCTGAAGTGCTCAGACTTTGAGGTCACAGTGAGCTAAGACCCTATCTAAAAATAAATTAATTAATTTTGGGTTTTGCCTTTTAGTATGGATTGTATTTTTTTTTTTTTTTGAGACAGTCTTTCTCTGTCACCAAGGCTGGAGTTCAGTGGCAGGATCCTGGCTCACTGCAACCTCCACGTCCTGGGTTCAAGTGATTCTCCTGGCTCAGCCTCCTGGGTAGCTGGGATTACAGGTGTCCACCACCACACCCAGCTAATTTTTGTACTTTAGTAGAAATGGGTTTTCACCGTGTTGGCCAGGCTGGTGTTGAACTCCTGACCTCAGGTGATCCATCCGCCTCGGCCTCCCAAAATGCTGGGATTGATTATAGGTGTGAACCACCGTGCCTGGCCTGCATTGTGATTTATTGATAATCAAACATAAATGTACTGAGCAAAATAAACTGGTATAAGTAGTCATTCAGTAATGTGGTGGTGAGATGAGGACAAGGGAAGTGTTCTATAAGTCTATGATTAGGTCTCAGCCTTTTAGTAAGCCTGTGCTTCTGTTCTGTGAACGTCACAAGTATTTTTCTATTTTTTTCCTTCCCTTAGGTGGGATAGGATGGCTAGAACTGACAGATATTTGTTCTGATATTTACAGTGAGAACCTAGTCAAGCTCCTGGAAATAAACCTCATAAAATTGTGGGGGCTTCCTATGACTGAGTCACCCTGTAGTTATTTTTAACTGTCAGAGTTGTCCAGCAATTTGTCATTTACGGTTCAGGCTTTCACACAGCAGCACTGGTTCTTGTGGCAGTTTCCACTTAGAAGTCTCTATTCTGGTAAGTTGCAACTCCCTGTATTCACCTGTTTCTCCAATATTGGGGGCAGTCTTTCTGTTTGATTATTTTCCCTGTGTCCTCACTTCTCTTATGGATTCTAGAACAGTTGTTGGTTTTTCAATCGGTTCAGCTTTTTACATGTTAAGATGGGGCGGTGACTTCCAGGCTCTTAGACGCAGAACTAGAAACTGGCTCTTCCCTTATTTTTAACAAAGATAATTAGGCCTCCAATTTTTAATTTTTATTTTTCCTTAGATTAACAAGTTGAACCTCTTTTCTCAGATTTTTAAGTCCTGAAATCAGCAACGCAGCAGAAACAAGAGGAGTCAGAGGAATTCTTTGAACACCAACTCCTGCAATTAAAGCAGAAAAAACACTTCCCACTCTGTTTGTGATCTATTCAGGGATTAGGCCATTTCTCATTTACTGCTGAGAGTTTCTATTATGTTACCAATTAATTGTTCTAGTTAAGAGAGAGAAAAAAATAAATCATCTGTTCTTTTACAGACAGGTAGCTTCTCTGCAACAATTTGTCTTTGTTTCCTAAAGATGCAGTCTTTTTAGTTACTACTCTATGTAAGAGACAGAAAATGTTGCCTGAGAGTCAGAAAGGTCCTTTTGACAATATGCTGATCTCTGGAACAGCAGGGTAGGGGTGAACTGGGGGACCTGAGGGACCTGGGCTTTGATATTTTTCAGAACTGGAGCCCCGTGACACTGGAAGCACATTTAATGATTTCCACCAAAGATGGATAAAAGCATCATGTTTGCCTGGTTTATATTCATCGAAAATTTAGACTCGAAAATTTTTCAGAAAATTGGCGATTACTTTTTGCTAATCAATCTATTCCAGCCCTAAGATATCTTCTCCCCTCCTTAGTCCACATGTTTTTGCCTGAGTCAAATCTCCAAATATTATGGGTGATTACAGAGAATAAAAAGATTCTGGAAAAAAGTTTAGATTTGGAACCAAATATTTGTCTACATATTGTCCCAAAGCTCAGAGTCACTTGTAGGACTAAATCCATTTTATTTGGCTCCAAGATCGAGTTTATATGAGGATTTCCAGATTAGCAATGAAGTAAACCTGAGCACTTAGAACCCATCCTGGTAAGACATATTTATGGGGATTGATCCATTTATAAAGCTGGCTTTTTAGGAAGTCTTTGATCCTGTTACTGCTTCTTAGGCTTGCAGATCAGGCTGTTCAATTTGTGTGAGAATAAAATTCTAGAAGTAAAGACATCTGGAATTAAATAAAATCTTTCAATTTTATTGAAATATTGACCTTGCTTCACCATCCGCCTACACCCCAAATAAAAGCAACACATGTTATAACTTTGGAGGTATCTTTATTTAGCCCAATGGAGTTGAAAGACTTTTTCTTTTAAAGCCCAGAGGCACCTTTTAGAATAATGTTTCTAATATTCTAGATTTCTACTGTGAGCCCTTCAATATAAATATCACCTCAACAAAGGTTCAATTTGCAGTTTGTATTTTAGGCTATGTGCCCAAAGCTAATCTAATTCTACCTAGCATGGAAAACATAGGGAAGCAAAATGTTTATGATCACTGACTTCATCTACTCTGATATAATTGATAGGACTTTAGTATAAAAAATTAATTTAATCATGTGATATAAGCACACGGTAAATAGATGAATGGGCTAATTTGATTATCCAGATTTTAATAAAGCACTTTGCTACTGTGCTTCATGAAGCCAACTTGGAAAATTAAGTTACATTAGCTCAGATGTGAATATTGTCACAAGGGCTCAATTTTTGTCAAATTCTCATAAAGAATAATGATGGTCATTAATGTATTAAAACCACAGGAAGACGCCCAGAGTAGTGCCTCAGGAAATGGGCATGAAACTGGCTTCAGATAATATTGCCATTAATAATATAAATATAGTGGAAGAGAGGCAGAAAGACAGTTTCTCAATGGGCTTGATAAAATGTCATTCTGCATAAATGAATCCTTCATTTTTATTTTAACCATGCCTTAAACATATTGACCATCAGGCATAATCAGTAATCATCTAGAACACTCTTGGCCATTTTGAATACTCTTAAGTCCTTTTTGTGAAAGTAATTTCACATTTAAGTTAAAAATAAGTTGCATTAACCTTTTAAATTCGTTCCCTGCAGAACGTGTAAACCAGTTTATGTTAACTATTTTGCACCATCACGTGTGAGATAGCACAACAGGATGAAAATAGCTTCTCCAAGATGTGAGAGAAAGCTGCCGCACTGCATTTTGAAGCATTGGCGAAGCACCTACATTCATGTTTAGGAGTCCTTTCTTGAGAAGATTAAGGATTGGAATCAGCCACTTTGAATATTTAGAAACTTTTTAAAGGAAAAGTGATCGGTATTAATATGTACAATCCTGGAGGCAGAGAGTGAACTAGATGATGACTAAAAATTATAAATAGACAAGGAGGTACTCCGTCCAGAGTTGGTTCCTTCCAGTGGGTTCTTGGTCTCGCTGTCTTCAAGAATGAAGCCACGGACCCTCGTGGTGTTACAGTTCTTAAAGATGGTGTGTCCGGAGTTTGTTCCTTCAGATGTGTTCGGAGTTTCTTTCTTCTGGTGGGTTTGTGGTCTTGCTGACTTCAGGAGTGAAGCTGCAGACCTTGGAGGTGAGTGTTACAGCTCATAAAGGTGGCGTGTCTGGAGTTGTTCATTCCTCCCAATGGGCTCGTGGTTTTGCTGGCTTCAGGAGTGAAGCTGCATACCTCCATGGTGAGTGTTACAGCTCATAAAGGTAGTGCGGACCCACAGAGTGAGCAGCAGCAGCAATATTTATTGCGAAGAGTGAAAGAACAAAGCTTCCACAACGTGGAAGGGGACCCGAGCGGGTTGCTGCTGATGGTTCCAGTGGCCAGCTTTTAGTCCCTTATTTTTCACAGAGTACTGATTGGTGCATTTACAATCCTTTAGCTAGACAGAAAATTTCTCCAAATCCCCACCCCACCCAGAAGCCCAGCTGGCTTTACCTCTCAGTACATTCATGTTTGTGAAATAATCTAGGGACTGTGTATTGAGTTCAAGTTATTCTTTTAATCTGTCATTTTGGAGCCTAATATTTTTGAAATTAACTAGAAAGTGGCACCTGAAGAGCTCAGTTTTGTTTTTCCTCCTTTCTACACTAGTTAAAGCAGAGCCCGAACAGTATGTGTTGCTATTACCTGGCGGGTAACCTGTATGAACTATTTTTACTTAGCGATTTTTGCTCTTGTCATTTGTAAAGTATTTGATTTTAAAAATACTTTAAAAACCAGGTGCTCTCATTCAGCACTATGCTGGTTTCTGGGGCATAGGTGAGGCTGCATCTGTGTGTGGTTAGGTGAGATGCTGAGGAGGATGAGCTTACTGGTTCATCACTAGAAAGATGGGGACCCTTATCACTAAGATCTCAAGAAAGTGTTAGGTGAGCCTGGTTTATATTGGCTAGAGGTTTGAACCATGTCTATGTTGCAAGTTTTCTGTGACTCTCCAAAAGAGTGATCATGAAGATATCAACAGTATGGGCATTATGGCACACTAAATAATGGTCCCCCAAATACCCATTCCCTATTCCGCAGAGTCTGTATAAATGTTACCTTAGAGACTTTGCAGATGTGATTGAGGATGTTGAGTTGGTGAGATTATTATGGATTATCTGTGTGGGCCTTAAATGTCATTGTAAGAATCCTTATATGAGAGAGGCAGGGTGAGATTTGACTAGCAGCAGAGAAAAAGATGGGGTGGTGGCAAAAGCAGAGAATGCAGTGAAGTGCTTTGAGGATGGAAAAAAGGGGCCACAAGCTGAAGGTGAGACCTCACTAGAAGCCAAAAAAGAGGAAAAAAAAAAAATCCTCCCCTCAGAACCTCCAGGGAAAAACAAGCCCTGCTGGCACCTTGATTTAAGCCCAGTGAGAAACACTGCAGACTTACGACTTCCAGAACGCCGAGAAAATAAATTTGTGTTGTTTTCAACCACTAACCTTCTGGTAATTTGTTACTGCAGCAATAGAAAATGAATGCAGGCATTAGTCACAAGGAATGTCCCACCAGTGTTACTAAGGCACAAGTGTGAGGATCAATATTGTTACATGTAACACTAAGGACACAGTTGTAAACAGATTCGAAAACAAGATTCTGGGGAAGATAATACCATATACATGAACATAATGAAAGCTTCTAAGGTCTATCTAATATCAGGATTTGAAAGGCATAAAGGAAATGATCAGAATGATCAGAATAAAGAGAATACACCAAAAAAAGTAACTTGGATTTGAGTAAAACCATGTTACATCCGGAGTAAGACTATATTGGAAATCATGGCAAAGATCTTGGGCTGCTGGGACAAAACCCCTAAAACCTCAGCGTATAAAAGATTTATAAAAAGTCTTTCAAGCAGATTGGTAGCTTCCTCTACTATCTAGTTGCCTGACCTCAGGTTAGCTTTCCTGGGTGCAGACAATCATTCTGTAAAACCTGCTATAGAACTGAACCTCTTAGATCTCAGTTAAGCTGAGTTTCATGAAAGGTGACAGGTCCTTGGGGCTGAGAGCAGGATTTCACTTTTTTTGCTTGGCTTTTTTAGCACAGTTCACATGATTAGCATTAAAGAGGAGAACAAAGGATGAGAAGAGGTAAGATTCCCAGGCTAGGTCAAGCTCAGGACAACTTTTGGCCGCATGGTTCTGAGAATGGGTAGATTGTTTTCTTGCTGTTAGTTGGCTGAGGTGTATCAAACCTTGCAACGGCTCAATTTTATGGAACAAAAGATCACACAAGCCTAAGAGAATCAATAAAGTGCTGGCAATAGAATTTCTTCCAGTGAAACAGGCACATTGAATTTCTCAGGAAATGATTTCAATTCCTAGAGAAAACTGCATTCAGCTTCTTGGTTATTGTACAATTTATCTCAGGGGTTTTTCACTCTCTTTGGAGTAGTGTTTGCTTTCCAGAGAAAAGAGTAAACCATTAATTAAAACTGCTTCAAAGTAGTAAAATAGTACACCAAAGTAAACTGGTATGAAGTATGTAGACTCTCCTGATTAGAGTTGTCTCTAATAAAATGCATCTTGGAAAAAGGTAATGTATTTGCTAAGAAACTCAGCCAGATGAATAGAAAAAAATAGAAAACAGTATTTTCTGACTGTAGCAAAGATAATACATTATTTTACTCTGAGGATCCAGAGCAACTAGGGTGCTAATGGCCATGTGAAACATTTTGGCCTTTATCTATGGGAAAATAAAAAACTTTTGAGGGTTCTGTGTGGGGTGGGGGTGTAATATATCTAGGTTTGCATTTTGAAAAGGTTGTTCTGGTGCCATGTGGAGAATGGATTGGAAAGGGGCAAAGGTAGATATGAGAAGCTAGTTAGGAGAATGCTGCAGTAGACCAGGCTAGAGATAATGGCATATTTGGGGCTTGGGGGACAATAATGGAACCAGAAAAAGGAGAAAAAAAATCCACAGAGACTTGGGAAAGAATATGAAATAACTCATTAATGACTTGAATATGGAAGGAGGTATTAAAAACTCCTAAATTATCAATGCTTGGAGGAAAAAGGTTATATAGCTTTTAAAGATTTAGCATCCATTGATTTGATTGATTGATTAACAGGCTCTAGCTAAGCTCCCCAGACTGGAGTGCAGTGTTGGCAATCACAGCTCACTGCAGCCTCCATTGTCTGGGCTCAACAATCATCCCACCTCAGCTTCCCAAGTTAGCTGTGGCCACAGGTGCACACCACCATGCCTGGGTGATTTTTTAAAAAAATTTTTTGTAGAGATGGGCTCTCCCTATGTTGCCTAGGATGGGCTTGAATTTCTGGGCTAGCATGATCCTCCCACCTTGGCCTCCCAAAAGTATTGGAATTACAGGAGTGAACCATCATGCCCAGCCCCTTTTCAATCGTTAAACTGTGTTTTAGATACAAATGTTCCCAACTGACATTTTGCAAAAATTATAAATTGCACTGATATGTGGAGATTTGGGGAAGAAATCTGTCCTGGGAAAGCTTACAAGTTAAAAATCAATACTGAAACATACTTTAATTTATTTACAAAACTTGGTATAAAATTTAGTTCTCTAAGATCATGCCAATAGTCCACTTTATCTCCAACATTTAATTCCAGTTTAATGAAGGAATTAGATGATTTCTTCAGAGTTTTGAAATAAAAAATTATCCTGAATAAGAAAAGTTAGTTACTTTCTGGTATTTTAAAGTACCAGAATTTATAAAATACACTTTCCTTGAGATCTTCTTGGTCAAAGTTTCATAGTAGCATAAGTTCTAGTAAAGCTGATATGTCACAACTATTTTTGGAGTCCGTGCCACCTCTGATGTCTATTTCTGGTTGCCATGGCTATGAGAAGTGGGTGTCCCAGAAATAGGATGACCTACATTTTTGTTTACTCATGTTATCTTGACTCTACTTTTTAATAAACATCGATGTTACTATAAGAAATATCTCAGTTTGGGCTGCTTGCAGTGGCTCAAGCCTGTAATCCTAGTCAGACCCTATCAGTGCTGCTCAAAGCTCAAGTCCATCAGTGCAGGGCCATACAACAAATACCCCTACTTAGAGGGTTAGGAATGGCTACTGCTACAGAAAACAGAATAGCAGGTTTATCTACTTCATTATCCCACTACCACACACTCTCAAAGAATTTCTCACACAGTTTGCAAGAAATAGCAAAATCTATCCTTACTCTATGGTCCCAAATAGACTCTTTGGCAGCAGTGACTCTCCAAAACCACTGAGGCCTAGACCTCCTCACTGCTGAGAAAGGAGGACTTTGCACCTTCTTAGGGGAAGAGTGTTGTTTTTATACTAACCAGTCAGGGACAGTACGAGATGCCACCCAACATTTACAGGAAAAGGCTTCTGAAATCAGACACCTTTCAAACTCTTATACCAACCTCTGTAGTTGGGCAACAAGGCTTCTCCCCTTTCTAGGTCCTGTAACAGCCAACTTGCATTACTCACCTTAGAGCCCTGTGGTTTTTAACCTCCTTGTCAAATTTGTTTCCTCCAGGATTGAGGCCATCAAGCTACAGATGGTCTTATGAATGGAACCCCAAATGAGCTCAACTAACAACTTCCACCAAGGACCCCTGGACCAACCTACTGGTCCTTTGACTGGCCTAGAGAGTTCCCCTCTGGAGGACACTAACACTGCAGGGCCCCTTCTTTGCCCCTATCCAGCAGTAAGTAGCTAAAGCGGTCATCGCCCAATTCCCAACAGCAGTTGGGGTGTCCTGTTTAGAGGGGGGATTGAGAGGTGAAGCCAGTTGGACTTCCTGGGTTGAGTGGGGACTTGGAGAACTTTTCTGTCTAGCTAGAGGATTGTAAATGCAATCAGTGCTCTGTGCCTAGCTAAAGGATTGTAAATGCACCAATCAGCACTCTAAAAACACACCAATCAGCGCTCTGTGTCTAGCTAGAGGATTGTAAATGCACCAATCAGCGCTCTGTAAAATGGACCAATCACCAGGACGTGGGCAGGGACAAATAAGGGAATAAAAGCTGACCACCTCAGCCAGCAGCAGTAGCCTGCTGGGGTCCTGCTGCACATTGTGGAAGCTATGTTCTTTCGCTCTTCAAAATAAATCTTGCTGCTGCTTACTCTTTGGGTCCAAGCCACATTTAAGAGCTGTAACACTCACTGCAAAGGTCTGCAGCTTCATTCTTGAAGTCAGCAAGACCAAGAACCCACCGGAAGGAACCAAGTCCGGACACACTAGCACTTTGGGAGGCCGAGGTGGGTGGATTTCCTGAGCTCAGGAGTTCGAGACCAACCTGGGCAACATGGTGAAAACCCATCTCTACTAAAATACAAAAAATTAGCTGGGCATGGTGGCACATGCCTGTAATCTCAGCTACTCAGGAGGCTGAGACAGGAGAATCATTTGAACCTGGGAGGCAGAGGTTGTAGTGAGCCGAGATGGAGCCACTGCACCCCAGCCTGGGCAACATAGTGAGACCTCATCTTAAAAAAAAAAAAAATTCAGGTTGGGGGCTAACTTAAATGGACATCTGACCATGAGATCAAAAAGGATATTTCAGCATAAAGGAAAGTTACTGTCAGCAAGTAATCATGGCTTTTGGTAGGCAACATATATGGTACTTATCTCATTTGCTTCATGTTTAACATCATAAAGAGGCCCATTCTGAAATTTTATTAGCAAATATTGATTATAATTTCATTAGACAAAACCAGTGCACACTAGTTAATGTTCTGTGGTGGCCAGAGAGATTCTGTGGTTAACTACAACTGAAAACTTAATCTCTTTTGGAAAACATAGAAAAAAAATTTTGCTAGGGAGCTAAGCCTTTTTATGGGAACTATGTGAAGAGTGAGGAGGAAGCCTAGAGGTGTTTGCTGAATTTACTAAATGAGAGGGGCAGGAGAGTAATAGAGTATAACAGAAGTCTTAGAATGGCTTGCTTTTTTTTTTTTTTTTTTTTTTTTGGCTTACTCTCTTCTGAGAGTGCTCTTTAAATCTTTGTTCTTTTTTCTTTTCTTTTCTTTTCTTTTTTTTTTTTTTTTGAGATGGAGTCTCGCTCTGTCACTCAGGCTGGAGTGCAGTGGCCGGATCTCAGCTCACTGCAAGCTCTGCCTCCCAGGTTTACACCATTCTCCTGCGTCAGTAAAGCTTTTTTCTGAAAGCTAAGTAGAACAATCCTATAGGGTTCATTGAGCAGTTCACCTAGTCATGCACAAGAGAGATGAAAAGGGTTACAGGATTCCAGACAAGCCCGTCTATGAATTTTAAGGGAAAACCAAGCGAATGGAGGGCACTGAATTTTGAGATGCTATCTGGTTATTTCAGTTCATATTTTAACTAAATACAGTAAACAACAGAAATGGGAAAACATCTGTAAACCTTCGGGAAATAATTCTTTCTTGAGTAATAATGGAAGATACTGGCAGTCTAACAACTGATACCAGAGGGATTTGATTGCTGTTTTAGTGGAACCACAGAATTAATTGATAACGGAAGTGCTGCAGAGACAATATCCCTTGTTTTTTGGTGAAGCACACAGAAAAGTGTCTTGCAAAGTTTTCACACACAAACGTGGTTGCAAAGTTTTCACACACAAACGTGGTTGCAAAGTTTTCACACACAAACGTGGTTGCAAAGTTTTCACACACAAACGTGGTTGCAAAGTTTTCACACACACACATGGATCGAATAGGGACTGAGTCACATGAATTGAAAGCTTGTGAAAGAGAATTGCTATAAAGGGGATTGTGACCTAGACAGGCACCCACTTTGGTGTTAAGTCTTTCCTTAACTATTACTGAGTTAGGAGAAGACAGTATTGCAATCATTTTTTTTAGATATTAAAAAAATGGACTATGTTGCACATACCAAATAATCTAGTTGATTTGTGACATCATTTGACAGTCTGCTCTGTAGCAGAAGTCAAATGAGAATGGAGTTTGAAAATCCAGAGGGACTTTTCAAGTTAAAAAAAATTGAATAATTATGGAAGTAATGTATTTATCATACAAATGTTGGAAAATGTAGAAGTTTCAAAAAAAAAATTAAAATCACCCAAATCCACTTTTGCTCCTTTCTGTTTGAGAAATTCAGTCTAGCTACCAAAACTAATTTTAAGTAGCTAAATTCTTATTAAGCTCCACTTTATTTTTCTCTCTTCTAACCTCACACATTTCAGTTGCCACTTCTTAATACTCCCTACCCCATTATTTTAGATTGGTGCAAAAGTAATTACAGTTTTACAATTAGATGTACATATCTGAAATTATAATTATTCATTAATTTGGCAAATACATATTGAGTACCACAGCAGGTGCTGGGGCACAATTTAGACACAGATTTGTATTCTAGCTTTTCCACAGAATATTTTATCACAAGCAGTTTTCAATATACTTATTTTTCAAACATGTGCTTTTAATATTTGCATAATGTTATATTTTATGGCTATATCTTATTTATTTCTACCCCTCACCTATTATTGGAAACTAACTTTTACTATTTTCAATAATTCTGTAATAAACATCTTTCTTTGTATCTCTGATTTATTTCCTCAGGTTAGAGTCCTGAAGACTTCAGAGCAATGTTACTATATTACAAGATTACTAGAATGACAGGTAAGACCCTTGTTACATACTGCTAAGTATCTTTCTGGAAATCTTTCCAGAAGTTTTTATGAACTTTCCTTCGCACAATCAGTGATATTTTAATCCAGCTTTGCCAGTGTTTAGTATCTCACACATTTTAGTAGCCCCTGTTTTGATTAAATTTTGTTAAACAAAAAGTATGCTTCTTATTCTTTTAATATGTATTTCTTTGATTACTAGTGAGGTGAGAAAAAAACCTTTTTTCTTTTGATATCGGTCTGAAAAAAGATACATATATATATCTTAAAGTATATATATATTTAAATACACATACTACTAATACTTTATGTGTATATATGTGTGTGTGCATATATATACAGGAGAGGTGGGGTGGGATAGGATTGCTACTGATATCTGCTAGGCACTTGCCACCCTCAAGAATTATCAGGTCCTAATGTCAGTAACACTGAGGTCAAGAAACCCTGCATTAAACTATTCACAATTATTTTTGGCATTTGTGATAAGATAAGCTTGAATAATTCTCCAAATAGAATGTGTGTGTGTCTCTTTTTATGCACATATGTCTGGGCTATTTATTTTCTTCCACTTCTGCAGAAATTGAATTTGGTGACACTACCATATGGCTCTAATTATTATTGCATTTAAAAATGTATTAATATTTTATTGGGCCAGTCTGTTAACCAATAAATTATTTTGGAAGACTTAATGTCAATATAATGTTCAATTTCCTCTATCACATTTGTAGAATATCTGTATATTTATTTCAAGTGTCTTTGTAAATTCCCCAGTCATGTTTCATAATTTTAATAAATAGCTGTACCCATTTCATGTCTGCAATTTTAAAGTATTTTCTTAGTATTGTACATGTGATTTTTTGACCATTTTTTAAAAACAGAAATATAGTCTAAGATGCAATATATTTTCATAATATGGTATATTAAAAATTACTGTGATTTTATTTTGTATATCTATTTTTAAACATGCTATCTAAATAACAACATAAAAATTCCCATGTGCTTAAAAAATCAAACAATATAAGTTTAAGTCCAGTAAAATGTGTACATTGTTCTTCCTATCCATTCCTAATCCCATTCCTCACTGTAGAGGAACGTTTATATATAACTAAGGACTGAATCTTACTCCTTTTGTTACATATTTGCAAACATCACATTAAATGTAGATATAAGAAATACTTTTTACACAGATAAAATTATATCCTATATATTTAAAAACCCCATTGTTTCTTAGTGTATCTTAATCATTCTACATATGCATCTATGAATATACATTTATCTGCAGAAGGCAGAATAATCCCCTTCTACAGAGATGTCCAAAGTCCTAATGCCTGGAGCCTATGTTACCTTCTATGACCAAATGGGCTTTGCAAATATGACTAAGGTTGAGATGGGGAGAATATCTTGGGTTTTCTAGGTGAGCCCAATCTAATCGCACCAGGCCTTAAAAGTGGAAAATTGAGGCAGAAAAGTAGGAATGAAGCAATGTGAGAAGGATTTGCCCTTCTCTTTCTGCCTTTGAACATGGAGAAAGGAGCCAAGGAATAAAGGTAGCCTCCCAAAGTGAGAAAAGACAAGGCAACATTCTCCCCTCCAGCCTCCAGAAAGGGACACTGCCCTGCCAACACCTTGATCTTAGCCCAGTGAGACCTGTGTTGGACTTCTGATCTACAGAACTGTAGGAAATTACTGTGAGGCCAAGGCTGGCTTAGTGAAAGAGGCTGCAGGGATTAGAGATGTCTGCAATTAATGCAGGACTGGAGGAGTGGCAGCACAGCACATTCTTGCACGCTAGGCGAACCACACTTCCCAAAGGTCACCACATAGTCATCGTGAGAGGCAAGTGGACAGTAGAGGTTATTGGTGCCGCAATATATTTTTTGATGAGGGCTGTAGTGACAAAGCCTTAAAGATGTGGAGGCACGGATGCTTAGCTGGTCATAGAACCAGCTATAGGGATCTCAAACAGTGAGTTATCAATCAAATTCTTAAAAGGTCATCCTTGTCCAGCAAGCAATGTTACAATTTCTCCAAATTGAGAAACTACCTGAAGAAGTGAAGTAAAATAAATGGATTAGAATTTTCAAGTTTGACAAAAGAAACAGTAGAGTTAGAGTAGTAGATAGGAGGCTAGGAAGAAGTTAATAAATAGTATATTTTTGGAAGCTGCTAATGGTGATCAATAAAAATGTTTTCAGTTGTTATTTGAGCACTTGAAAAGTTTTTTCATAAATATTTTAGAGGAGAGAAAGATTGTTGGGATAAATCAGTTTCCTTGAAGAGTAAAAGCCATATATCAAATCATGTAACTAGAAAATATGAAAAAAGCAAGTTCAAAGTCTGGAAAAATTAAACTATGTAACAGATAAATCAAGTGAACATTTAAAAAATATTCTGTATATATGTCAAGTGAATATTGATATGTATGTTCTATATATATATCTAGTGAATATTATATACATATATCTTAACTATTGAGAATAAATAAAATAGTGCCATAAAATAGGCACTAAAGATTCACAGAAGGCCTACAATGGATTGCATACATCATATTATTATGATAGCAAATACAGAAAAACATGGAATGGATTTAGTTACACACTTTGCATCAGAAATGAAAAGTTTCTGTTTCAAATTGCTGAGTACATCTACATGATGCTTCATGGTAAGTCTAAAGTGTGATAAATTTCGAAGTTTAAAAAAGGATGTAAGAAATTGTATAATGTCATTACATGCTTTGAGTTATTTAAGTTTGGGAGGGAAATTTTGAATTATGTACTTTAATGCATTTCTGAAGAGACATTTATGGTATACTTTAAGGGAAAGGGTTTGGAAATTGGAATCCAATGACCTAGGTTTGAACTTGGTGTTGTCACTTAACTTGCAGTGTGACCTTTGACAGGTCTGTTAAATACTTAGCCTTCAATTTTCTTACTAACACAATAAAGAAGAAGCTAGATAGAAGGGATATTTAGCTGTAGTATAGTAACCAGTGAGTATTCATGGTTGCATTCCCTGACTGGCTGGTCTTGCTTAGCAGGCAACTGTCCCTTGTTCCCCACAATGCAAACTCATCTATAATGGCACAAACCAGACCAATGGTTGCCTGGGTAGAAGGTAGGGCATGGGAGAGGATTACAAAGATGCACAAGGAAGATTTTGGGTCTGATGAATAGGTTCATTATATTGATTGTGAGGATGGTTACACAGGTGTATACATATGTCCAGATTTACTCAGTTTGCTGAGTGTCAATTATACTTTAATAATTTTTTACACTGTCTGAAGGACTTCGTTTTGGCATTTCTCATAGTGTGGGTCTGCTGGTGATTAATTCTTTTAGCTTTTGAATGCCTGAAAACATATTTATATTATCTTCATTTAAAGAGATATTTTCACTGGGTATAAAATTCTACATTGATAGTTTTATTATTTTACTACTTTAAAAATGCTGCATCAGTATCTTCTCACTTGCAGTGTTTCTGATCAGAATTATGCCATTGTCCTTATTTTTGTTCCTCTTACATAACATGTCTCTTTTTTTTCGCTTTTAAGATTTTTCCTTTTATCACTGATTTGGTGCCATTTCATTATGGTTGTGATATGCCTTGGTGTAATATTTTCAATGTTTCCTGTGCTTGGAGTTTCAGTTCTGTGAGTTTACGTTTTTTTCATCAAATATAAAAAACTTTTCTCCATTATTTCTTCAAACATTTTTTTCTATTCCCCTTGTCTTCTTTGGGTATTTCAACATCATGTATATTAGTCTACTTAAAGCTATCTGATAGCTCAGTGATACTTGTTTTTTTTTTTCTAATTTTTTTTAAATCTGCAGGTTAGTAAACATAAAGATAAATAAAATTAACATAGATTTTATTTCTTTATCTTCATTTTTACTAACCTTCTGCAACATCTGATTTTTATTTATTTATTTATTTATTTATTTTGAGACAGAGTCTCGCTTAGTCGCCCAGGCTGGAGTGCAATGGCGCGATCTCGGCTCACTGCAAGCTCCGCCTCCCGGGTTCACGCCATTCTCCTGCCTCAGCCTCCTGAGTAGCTGGGACTTCAGGCGCCCGCCGCCTCGCCCGGCTAATTTTTTGCATTTTTAGTAGAGACGGGGTTTCACCGTGTTAGCCAGGATGGTCTCGATCTCCTGACCTCGTGATCCGCCCGCCTCGGCCTCCCAAAGTGCTGGGATTACAGGCGTGAGCCACCGCGCCCGGCCAAGATCTGATTTTCTATTAATCTCGTCCATTGTATTTTTCATCTCAGTTGTAATTTTCCCCTCTAGAATTACGAATTGATTTTTTTCATGATTCTGCTAAACTTCTTGAACGTCTTAATGCTATAATAACTGTCTTAATGTATTTTTCTGCTAATTTTAACATTTAACATTTGTGCCAGTTATGGACCAGTTTAGATTGGTTTATTTTTCTCCTTATTATAGCTATATTTTCCTACTTCTTTGTGTGCCTGGTGATCTTTGATTTTTGTATTCCCATAAATATGCTTGAGCTTTTTTTGGTATGTATTTAAAGTAGTTGGAAAGGGATTTTTTGTGTGTGTGGAGGATGGGTTGCTTGTATGATTTAAGTGGGACTACAGCAGCATTTAGTCTAGGGCTAAATATTGCCTGCTAGTAAGACAACACCCTTGTGAGTAATCTACCCAATACTCTGTGAATTAGACATTTTCTAGTTTGCCTGGTGGGATATGTAGATTCTTTGTTCCTTTCTTTCTCTCGTTGTCTTTCTTTGTGATTAGACAGTTTTCTGTAGTGGTAGGGTTTGATTTCTTTATCTTTTCTGTATCTTATACAGGTTTTTGCTGTGGTTATCGTGAGGCTTACATGTAACATCTTATTAATATAAGCATCTATTTTAAGCTTATAACAATTTAATGTTAATCCAATGGTGGATTGAGGTATGAGTCCAGTATTTGTTCCATTGGATTTTATTAAAAAAATACCGTGTCATTGAGCATCAGTTATCACAAATGTTGATGAGTTCCTATAAGATTCCTATGGGACTCCAATCACTTCTGAATCTTGGTGTTCTGACATATACCTAGAAAGAAAATTTAAAGGTATCTTTGATAGTTACATATTTAAAAAAAAAAAACTGGTATAACCTAAAAAGAAGTAGAAATGGATCTCAAAAATAATATGATCTCAACTCCAAAGGTTCAAATAAAATTTTTAAATCAATTCAATGGATTCTTAAACACTATTTGGCAAACATGAATATTATGGGTAAGGTAATAACATAGAAGATGATATACATTTAAATGCAAAATAAAACTCACATTTCTAAATTGAAATAAACATTTTTGGGTGTCAGTGATTTTATTGTTTTTACAAACATTTCTTAAGTGCTTTAAATGTTATTTAAAATTATAGCATCAAAAAATACAACATTTGGGGGTAAATAACAATGGCTAGAATGTATAGAGCACTTCAGAGCTTTCTCCAACATTATCCTGAGTATCAAGGATAAACCTGGAAGCAGAGTAATGTCAGTGAGATGGTGGAGTAGGAGATCTCAGCCTTCATTCTCCTGACAAATAACAATTAAATAGCTATTCACAAACACAAATAATTCTGGAAAAACCCCAGAGTCCACTTAAGCAGTTACAGTGGAAGAAATAAACCGAAAATTACTTCACAAAAAGGCTAAGAAGGACAGTTTCATTTTAACTCCACCTCCTTCCCATCTTCCAGGCCAGCACTACTCAGCACAGAGTAGGAATTCCATAGCTTGCAAGTTCCCTTCACAAGGAAAAGGAGACTGTGGTAAAAAAGCAGCTTCCCCAGCTTTTCAGGGCACTGACCAAGTGACCAGCTACAGTTTCACCCCACCCAGACTGCTGGGGAGACTGGCATGGTTGAGACATCTGAAGATGCCTGGGTATAAAGAAGAAAGATAGATGCTGTCATTATCAGCCAGATACTGAGAGCCACAGCAGTCCTCAATGGCCTGTTCTGCATAGGTATCCAGCAGTCATCCCCACTAGGCACCTCAACAGCCCGTATGGCCACCACGCACTCCCCACAGCGTTCACTGCCAAGAACCCTACAATGTGCTCTTTAGCAGACCCCAGCAGCTTGCTCTAGAGGACTCCAGCAGTTTTAGTAACGAAACAAAGAGCCAGCACAGTTGCAGTGGACCACGTACAGCCTTCACGACGGAGGGCCATGCAGCTTTTCACCTTCATCATCTTTAGGTACCTAAGTCACCATCTCTCTGCTTCTCCTTTCCAGCGTTGCCCCAGCTGCTGCTGACCCAGGAACCTCAGCCCAGAGACCCTACACTGTCAACACATACATGCCTGCATATAGCCTTGAGCCCCAGCCCCCACTTCCACATGCATACTTGTGCCTGACCCCTTGTATTAGTCAGGGTTCTCTAGAGGGACAGGACTGCACTAATATAGATGTATATATAAAGGGGAGTTCATTAAGGAGTATTGACTTACACAATTGCAAGGTGAAGTCCGACAATAGGCTGTCTGCAAGCTGAGGAGCAAGGTAAATGCAACCCCTCTGCATTTTTCAAAATCTGTACGTACTCAAGCCCTGAAGTTGACCCTCCAGAATCTGCATATATGAAAATTTGGCCCTCTTTGTATGTGGGTTTTGCACCCTACAAATACTACAGTTTCAGTCTGTGGTTGAAAAAAATCCCCTTATTAGCAGACCTACACAGTTCAAACTTATGTTGTTCAAGGGTCAACCGGATTTGATTTTTAAAAACATCGTTATTAAAATGACTTTCACGTATTTATTTTTAGGTTTTTCTTAATGCGGCCATTAGAAAATTTAACATTACTGTGTGGCTTGCATTCTATTTCTGTTGAGCAGTGTATGCAGCCTTAGAGTCTGAGGAAGGTTTGCTTTAGATAGTATAAGGGAAGATAATTTAATAAAACTAAATAAATCCTGAACCAAGGATGTTAGCAAATCCAAGATGCACAGTTGATTATCCCAGGCTGTACCGTAGTACATGTCTCATCATATGTATACAGTGATTCCTGGTGTATGCCTTATTCCAATGTAGAAAACTATCACATTTTATGCCTCAGAGCAGGACTAGAATAGGATTCTGGAGTAAGCAAATGCAGAGAAGAGATGGGTACACTGAAGCTCATTGAATTGGCTTAAACAGGTCAAAAGGGTAATTGTGTGTTAGATCATCAGCCTATAGTGTGCGTGTGTATATATGTTGTTATTGAGCTCTGCCGTACGAGGCTTCCTGGGGAAACACTGGAAATGATGGGGTTTTCTGTGCATAATATATAAGTTGTCTTATCCTGGCATCTGTTAGCTGCGTGCAATTAGGCCAGTTACAATATCTCAATGTTCTCATCATTAAATAAAAACCAACCTCACAGCAAGCGTGCTGTGAGAGTTAGAAACAAGCATTTCTAGCATCGTGCCTGGCACACAATAAATACTCCTTGAGTTGTATATTAGGATGAGTCAGCATGTGTTCAGGGTTTCTGAGGAGGGCAGAAGGGGAGGACACAAAGCCCATGCCAGGCTCAAACTGTCATCCTCTCTGCCTAATATGTGACCTTTGACAAGTCACTAATGCTCTCTCATCCTTGGTGTCCAAATGCATAAAATTAGGTTAATGACACCTTATCAGAAGTAGTAGGAGTGGCAGAAACAGGAGTGTGTGCTCTGAGATGTCAGTTACCCAAGGCATTGTCAGTAGCCTACAGTGAACCAGGTATCATTTCCTGGCAAGGATACGTAGACATCAAATCGTTAGGCAGAAATTTAAATTTTACTTCTATGTGGTCATCACAACCCTTGAATCTGGCAAGATTCTCTGTACTTTTGCTAAAAGCTGACCCAGTACATATCTGTACATTTCACATTTGTCCACGGAGTGTGCCAATTTATTAAAGGTTTCCTACTAAAGAGGTAAAATGAACACTGATCTTGCTATAGAATTAGTCAT
This sequence comes from Macaca fascicularis, assembly GCF_037993035.2. Classification (NCBI taxonomy): domain Eukaryota; kingdom Metazoa; phylum Chordata; class Mammalia; order Primates; family Cercopithecidae; genus Macaca; species Macaca fascicularis. The sequence goes on along the minus strand of NC_088391.1, from coordinate 26,657,053 downwards.
TATAAAGTCATTTACTAAAAAGCTAAACTTAAACTCTCTTATATTATATCAGGTATGCCAACTGATAAAGGGGATTACTTTACCAAGGGTAGTCAAAGTGCTTGACTCTTGGTCCGGGAAGGGCCAAGGGTAACATCAGAGCATTTCTGGAGCAGGTTCTTGAGGTGCTTTCAGGTGAGCAGGAGCCAGCCTGCCTGTGCAGTTGTGGCAGCCTTTGTGGGATGAGGACTTCTACTCTAAGGAGTCAGATGTAAATATTTTCTTTATTTTTCTTTTTTTGAGTATTTATTTCCTTTATTTTTCCTTTTAACTGGGTGGATTTCTCTTTGAAAATGCCAATGTGTTTTCTTTAAAATAGCCTACAGAGAAGTTTCTTCCTTTTTGTTTAGAGTGAAATTTAAGGTAAATCCAAAGTTACTATTTAAAAAAAATATTGGACGAATACATGTTCATTGTAGAAAATTAGAAATCACAGAAAGTTAAATAAGAAAATGTAAATGAACATTCCATCATCCTGATGCAACTGTCATTAACATTGTGTTGTGTTTCTCCATAAATATTTTTATGACTATGGCTATATATATATATATGTGTGTGTGTGTGTGCACGCGCGCGTATATATGTGTGTGTATATATGTGTATATATATGTGTATATATATCCACACATACATACACACACACACACACATAATTTTTAGAAAGATGGAATTCTTTCTAAATATGGATATTTTCTATACACAAAACAAATCACACAATGATTATACTACAGAACAATTCTTGGAAGATAGTAGGTATCTAAATATTGGAAGGATAAGTATATTCTTTATACCTTTTAAAACATATTATCTCATATACCTTTTATTGCATTAAATATCCCTTGAAAAATATAATTTTAAAATGGCTGCCAAATATATTTTTTAAGTTATAAGCATAATTTAATCAACTCCTTACTATTAGTCACTTTAAGTTTTTCATTTCTAAATTGCTAAAATGAACATGTCTTGTACATAGTAATTATTGTGTACAGGTCCAATTTCCTTAGAAAAAATTCCTAAAGTGAAATTTTGAGGGGTCAAAGAATATGAACATTTTAAACCTTTTTATAACAGGGTGCCAAATTGTCTTCCAGTAACTTTTGTTTAAAAATTACTAATTTTATTGCAGTTAGACCAATAAGTGGGTATTGTAATGCAATTTAACAGGAGAAATATTCTTGTTATCTTAATTTTTACTTCTGTGATTACTAACATGTTTGAATAATTTTTTCTTTTTTTGTAGAGACACAGGGTCTTACTATGTTGCGCAGGCTTCAATAAATTTTCTTTTCTTCTTTTTTTAACCAATCATACATTTTTAGGTAAATTTTCTAATACTCTTTGGGTGTTTTGCTCTTGGCTTCCTAATCTACTTCTTTCGTTTATTAAAATCTCTTTATCCCTAAGTGGTTCTATTATAATTCTTTTGGCAATACAATGATGTTTCTTGCTTTTTATGTAATCAAGACTGTCATTCTTTTTCTTTATGATTTTTGCCTTTTTCTTTTGTGCTTTAAAATGGCTTTCTGTGCCATGAGACCCATTTGTTGTTCAATTATTAAAATTTTTTTCACATGCAAGTTTTCAATCCACTTCAGTCTCATTTTGGCATAAGAAAGGGCTAACACGTTTCCTCTAGTAGTTAATCATTTATCTCCATGTGATTCATTGAATAATCCATCTTTAATGGGTTAAGTGTCACTTTTATCATAATAAACATTTGTAGGAAGGAATTGAGCTGCTTACAGTCTTTTTGTTCAGTTCGATTGATCTGGCTGTTCATTCTTAAGCTAGTACAAAACTATTTAGGTATTTACTTCAAGTCATTTCTCTTTCTTTAAAAAAAAAAAAAGGTTTTTGGCAAGACATATTGCCTTCACTTCTCTCCTCCCTCTTTCTCACAGAGTACCTCCCCACTAATCCCAAATCCTGACAAGTCTACCTTTGAAATACCTTTGAGTCTTCCACCTCTTTATCATCTTCCCACTGCTTATGATTACTCAGGCCACCAACACTCCTCCACTGTATTAATTGATCACCCTAGCTCCAAACTTATCCCATCTCATTTGTTTCTACCCTACAGACAGCGATCTTTCTAAAATGCAATCTAATCATATGTCTTATTTTCTCAAAATCTTGAATGAATTCTCATTGGCATTATGCTAAAGTCAAAACTTCTTTAACCTATGGTCCAATCAGTTAGTGTTTTATTGGCAAAAATCTATTTCCCGCTCTGCACCTAACAATAGCCATGCCTATTCTGACTTTGCAGAATGACGGTGAGCTTAGGTGGGTGAATGGCTCTCACTTCTGTCTGTCTTGGTGATATCAAATGGTTCTGACACTGGGGAATGTGCTAGCTGAAGTGTGGTAACTGGAGGCATGAACACATGCTGTGCTTCTCTGCTATAGTGATTTTCAAACTTTTCTATGCATGTGCATTGCCTGGGAATTGGTGTTAATATGCAGGCTCTGCATGTGGGTTTGGGGTGTAGACTGAGATTCTGCATTTCTAACAAGCTCCCAGATGATAATAATGCTGCTGGCCCAGGACCACACTTTGAATTCCAAGACATCTAGCAGGTGCCTGGTAAATGTTTGCATTTTTTTTTCTTTTTTTTGCTTCTTTCTCTTACTGCATTCTAGGGGATACAATAACACAGTGTTTCAAAATATGTTAGTCCTTTTAGAAAATTAAATTTAGAGACTGTATATTGTAAGTAAGTTTAATTTCAAGTTTTGCTGTTATAAGTAATACTGTGAATTTGAACCTTTGGCCTATCTCATAGGGTTCCTGAGAAGGAGAAATTTCATGTAAATAAAGAAATGAGAATGTACTGTGTTGTTAAGCTTTTGGATGGCTGTTATTTAATGGAGATACGAAAATGCATAAAGAAATGTGGACTGGACTTTACATTTTGACAATGAACAAATAATCTTATGGTCAAAAGAAAAGATATTTTGAAGAGAAGGAAGGAAACAATGAAAGGAGGGGGATATAGAAATGTGTATTGGTAACTTCTAAAGTCATGGTTGATATTTGAGAAGTAGTACAGAGTAATGGTTAAGAGAGAGGGGTCTTCTCAAGTTAGAATTCCAGCACAGCCGCCTAACAGTGACTATGGGCCTAGTACACCCCTTTCTTCTTTCTCAGTTTTGTCATCTATAAAATGGGAATTATGAGAAAATCTTTCTTATAGGGTTGCGACAATTAAATGAGATGTTAGTTGAAAACAATTAAAATAGGTCTATTTAGTGCTCAACAAATAGTAGTTATTACTTGAAATGAATATGATACTACCCCAGAGAATACTGCATTTCAGCCCCTGAAAGCAATCAATCCTTTAGTTCTTGTTACATTTTAATCTTGCAAACTCATACAATACTTATAACTCATTTTTGCAAATCATCATGTCATTAATTTGAATTTGAAACTATCCGCTCCAAATGGAGGTAGCCACCTGACTGCTAAGAGGGAAGAGAAATGTACATGTATATTGTGTTCTTACCAGACAAGGGACAAGAGACTGTCTCAGAACACCCCACGTTGAGGTAGATGATACCCTAGGATAAGATGGCCCTATCACAGAGTTATAGCACTTTCGAATGTGTTGCCTGTTAAAATAAATCTAGAGCATGTCAAGTTATGTTTTCCTATCAATGATTGACAGTGCAGAGGTTGTTAAAATTACTGTATATCTTTATTAGGTGTGTAAAGGTAATTTAAATATTCTGGGTGCATTTTTTAAGTCAGAAGAAAATGAGGTTTGTAGGCTCATTTGAAACAATCTGTACTACATGGAATTATGAGCCACATAATCTCGATGTGAATATTTATTTTGTGAACATCTGCTTGAATACAAAATGTGTGGCTTAAGCAAATCTAACATGAAAAATACTGCAATCAAAACTAAAAGCATTTAAAAAGTACACTTTCTTGAAAGCAATGGCTTTTATTTGCAGATAGTTGATAAGATTATAAAACAATGTTTAATAAGTAGCAAAAGACAACAAAATGGATTTGCTGAGATAGAAAATACTAATGAGAACTGTATAAAGAATTGCACATCCTTTCCTTCATAGTACTTTAATCAATATTGAAGGCAAAATATATTTGACTAAAAATTTAGACTCACAAAATTTTAATTAAACAATTTTGAATCTTATTCTTTTTAAAATAATACATATGCTTTGAAGAAAAAATTTTAAAATACAGAAAAGTATAAAAAAGCAAACACTGTTTGTAACACTCTTCCATAATGACATTATATATTAAACTATGATAGTTTTCTTATACAGTCACTGAATATATGATTTTTAATATGTGTGGCCTTATAGTGATTTTAATTCCTTTTTTTGTCCAGCAGGAAATGTCGGTTTAGTAAAAATGAGTCTATTGGCCTATCTGCAAGAAAATTCTAGGTTAGGGAGATTCTAGAGTTTAATCTTCTTTTTCTGGGAATCCACAAAATGTTGGAGTTTGTTGGAGAGGAAGAAGGTGTTTTGTCCTATCAATTGTCTAAAGTTTACACTAGAGATAGAATTGTAGTAGCATGGCCAGAAATATTTAAAGGCCTGGAAACATACTACTGAAGTTTAGCATACACACTGAAAATGTCATTAAAGGTACAGTTCTTAATCAAAATTGAGCAGTTTTACCCACAGAAGCAATTATATGTGTCTTGCTATGGTTTAAAGAAGTAACTGGTCAACTCACTGATATTGAACATATTAGACTACAAAGCAGGCAATAGTTATCAGTTGGCCTTGCCTTCTTGTAAGAAGTTGCTAGAACACCAGCAACTTACTAGGCATCAAGTTCTAATTTAGATGCAGTGGAACTCTCCCACTTCACCTTTTCTTTCACTGTACCCCGTCCCTCACACTATATGATATTCAAACCCTACATTTAGTCTGTACTGCAAAATAGCTTCCGGGATGTTTTCTGTTGCACTTTTGCCAGACAGTCTTTTCCTATTTTCATTTCACATATAAATCAGACTTTCAAAAAATGTATTTTATGTCTATTCTGGCACTATGGACTGCATCACCCACAACACTCGCTGATGAAGTCAGCCAATATTTTACCTACCCTGTCCTAATCATTGTTCTGGGTGTTGAAGATACAGTGGTAAGCCAGAGAGATGAGGTTCCTGCTTGTTGGAGCTTGAATTTTAGTAGTGGGGGACAGAAAACATGCAAATGCATACATACATATATATACACATATTGCAGGATCTGGCCAGCAGCCCTCAATGCAACGGGGCTCTCTCTTTGTTCCCAGGTGGATCAGCAGGTCGAGAAATAATAGACACACACAAGATGGTGAAAGCTGGGTCCGGGGGGTCACCGCCTTCTGGTCTCGCAGTGCCAACAATGCACTGGATATACTAGCATTTATTATTAAGTTTAGTGAGGGTGGGGGTAGGTTAGGGATTTAGGGTCATTTGATTATGAGTTGAGAGGGTCACATGGGGATGAAGTAATTCTTTAACATGACCAAGTAATTCTTTAACATCTGTATGCAGAAGTACAGTATACAGAGATAAGAATTTACAATATAGTGTGTGCATCAGTAATTTCTAACAGAGCCGTAAAACAGAAACACAGTCTTTCCATAACCTATGATTAGCAAGATATTAATCAGCAGTAACAGTTGCAGCAAAAGCTGGTTACAAACAATCCATAGAAACAGGACGTGAAGCTAGACAACTGGTTAGACCAGAAATTCTCAGAAGGGAGTATGTCTTAACCCTAAAGAGGCCTAGAAGAGCTGTGGCAGGATGAGGGCGTTTATAGCCCTATCTTATTCATATGAACAGGTGCCCCTCATGCATCTGTTTATAGGCTCTCCACAGGGTGGCATTCTATTCCCAGAGCTATGAACATCTGCTTTTCTGGGATAGGAATCCTGGTGATGTGAAACCTCCCTGACCACACGTCTGTTCATAGGCTCTCTGCAGGGGGAAGCACATCATGCACTGTTGGCTCATTCTGGCAGCCCAACCTGGCATTGTCTTTACACAATCCTGCATGCAATGTTGTATTTACAATAATCAGGAGCTTTTCATCTTTTATTCCATAGCAATAGTTTCAGGGGCTCTCCCTGCACACACATACATTCATATGGAAGACAATTGCCATTACCAGTAGGTGCAGAAACACTGAACAGAGTGATATGATGTACAGTGGGCAGTGGGTGAGCTACTTTTCTCAGGATGGTCCTTCTCTGTGGTGAATTGGGTTTCATTGTCCCACTACAGGGAGGGGTTGCTCAACTTCATGGGCCTGAATGCAGCTGTCCATCCTGCCTGATCCTGGAGACGGGGCTGCTCAGGCTTTGGGGTCCAGGAAGACTTACTGGAGCCTTTGTTTACCTTGCTTTATTCTTTTTGGTATGAGAGGTTTCATGTATCTCTACTATATTTGATATTTACGTTATTTGATGTCAGGAACATTTTTGATCTGATCCACATGTATGATAATGAAGCACTGAGGTTGTGTTATTCATCCCATTTTGGGCTGTGGGACTAATGTGATGAAAGGTGGATACATAGATTAGACATCCATGGGAACAGAGTGGTGGTTGTGATCTCCATTTTTTTTCTTCTTGCTTCCTTCATTTCTCTTGACCCCCTTTCTAAACATCTTGGGATTAGGTCCAGAATGCAAGAGCCTTGGCCCAGTGCAATGGCTCATGCCTGTAATCCCAGCACTTTGGGAGGCTGAAGAGGGAGGATTGCTTGAGCCCAGGAGTTTGAGACCAGCCTGGACAGTATAGAGAGATCCTGTCCCTGGAAAAAAAAAAATTAGCTGGGTGTGGTTGTACATGCCTGTCGTCCCAGCTACTTGTGAGGCTGAGGTGGGAGGATCTCTTGAGCCTGGGAGGTTGAGGCTGCAGTGAACTATGATTGTTCCACTGGTAAATAAATTTCCCAGCCTAATTTAGTGTGACAGTCTTTTGTTCAGTAGCTGGTCCCATTTGGAGACGGGCTCTTTCTCTTTTGCTTTTTGGCTGCTAGCAATTCTTTTTAGGAGGTCAAGCTGTCATTTATTTACCTTTAACACCAAGAAGGACTGAAATGAACATTTATACTAATTATTCACCATTTTTGCAGGCCTTCTGATCTTCAGTGACATTTCCTCTCCCCTCTATTCCCCTACTCTTCTCCCCTCCCCTCCTCTTCTGTTGTTTTTATCCTGGTCAGCTGTATTCGCATCTTTTGTCTTCTTGTATCTCTTCCCATCTTGCATCTCCCATCTTTATCTTTTTATCTTCATTCAAACTCTGCATAGGATTTCTTTGTAATGAGATCACTGAATCTGGCCTTGTAGTAATAGAAGCATATACTTAACCTCCGTCTCAGTCTTTTTTCAGAAAGGGCACTATCCCCAGGACCAAGGTGTTAAGAAGTTTCTCTCTGCCCATCCAATCTGTTTTTCTAGGGTCTTTTTGGTTTTAAAACTTTTAGGAGTTTTGTCAGTGAAGTCCTGATGTTTAGGCTGAGACATGAATGAAAACATATCAGCTGTGCAAAATCTGAGGGGAAAGGTATTCTTGGCATAACAGACTGCAGGGGCAAAGGTATGAGCCTGGAGTTTTGGAAGAAGAACCACAGACCATGGAGCTGGAGTGTAATGAGTTAAAAGGAGGAAGAAATGTGTGACAAGGCTGGAGGAGGAGGCAAGGGACAAATATTACAAAGTGTGGCCAACAGTGGAAGGAGTATGAATCTAACTCTTTGGTATGACAGAAAGTCGTTGGAGAGCTTTAAACATGAGTGATGCCGTCACTTTATGTTTTAAAAAAAGCATTGAAGCAGAGCTGTGTGGGGCATAGGCTGTAAGGATCCAGGAGCAAAGCAGTGAGATCATTTTAAGGTCACTGCCATGATCTGGGGCGTTGGGGCAGGGAGTGATGCTAGGATTACAGGGAGAGCAGTGGCAGTGGAGAGAAATGGGTGGATTAGAGAGATACATTGGGTTTAGAGCTGGCAGAACTTGCTGGTGGATTGATTTTGGGGTAGGAAACAGATGACGTCTAAGTTTTTGCTTTAAGCAAGGGTAGGAGCATTTACTGAGACCGGGATGATTCCCTAGGAACAGATCAGGAGGGGAGTGGGGCATTTTGGACATATCTGAGGTATGTTAATTGTCCCAGTGGATGTGTGAATAGGGGTTGAGTGCACACAAGTGGCCAGCAGGAGGGATATTCGCACATTAGGCATTGCTGGCCCACAGGATTTATTTAATGCCACAGGACAGGAGGAGATCACCTTCACAGTGGTAGAAGGGCAGACAGAATGAGAAGAGGGCCCAAGACTTGACTTTGGAGGAGTCTTTTCTTTATGACTATAGGAGGAAGAGGAGTGCAGCAGTTTGTAGCATAGTAGGGAAATTGTTAATGTCACTGAAGCCAAGAGAAGACTATTTTCAAGAAAGGAGTAGCTGGCTGGGCCAAATACACAAGTATGCTCTTTCTGGCTGCGGTGCCCAGGCAGCAGGAATGAAACAGGTCTTATTGGGTGACTATCAGCTACCTCCCTAATTCATGAAACAATCTCTCCCTCCTAGGTGATCTACATTTCCTCTAGAACCAGGCAATGAGCTCTTTCTTCTCCTAAAGGTTTTCCACACGAAACACTTTCAGTTAGAAGTAAACCTACCACTAGAGACAGTTGTCTCATTGAAAGATGGTGCTATGTGCCCCTAATCCCCACCTAAAATGTATCTTTCCAGGTTTTGTGAAGGGAACAGATGGCTGTGAACCTCCACTTTTATAGTCCTGGTTGGCTCTACAGTCATATTAGGTCCTGGAAGAGTTGAAGCATCACTTGGTAGATTCCCTGTTGAGCGAAGATACCTGGGGTAGTCAGTTTGATTTGAATACTTAGTGATTTACAAGAATTTCTATTTTTTGGTCTCCTAAATTCATTCCAGAAGCTACCATGTGTTATTAAATTTGATTATTTTTTTTTCTTTCAGGATGTGAACAGGTAACCAGTCTTTTAGGATGGTGCTATTTCTTAATTAGCTACATCTCTCAGTTTATAATCCAAAGCTAGAAGTCGCAGCATTTCTTTTCGGAAATAGTAGCCTAAAGATACCAAAATCTTGTTGATCTATTTGTCTTATTCACCTCTAGAATAAGGAGAAAAGTTTTCATCACATCAGTTTGCAGACACCCAATCATGGTTTGTTGAAAGTAGATCAGCCACACCATGGTCCACTAGTTTTGCATGAACAGAAACTCTCAAAGTTTATAGAGTTCCTTTTATCCTTCTCCTTCTCGAATTTCTTCTTAAATTACTATTTGAGTCACCACTCTACTTATTGCTATGATTCATTCTACTCTGACGTGAATGAATGAGGCAAGCTATAACTTCCACTTTATTTCTTTTCCTCTAACATTTATAAACAGCTCAGTGCATATGCGTATTATTGTTTTGCTGCTATATCTTCCTTTTTATATTTTCTGTCAATATTCTTATTTTATTGTCCTCTTAATCTTTTTTTACAAAAGAGCATTTTACCTAATATACGTGTGTGTGTGTTCAGTGCAAGTATCACCTTTTTTTCAGAAGGGAATGAAGTCTGACAGTCAAGCTTAGCTATAAAACTCCAATCACAGTAGGATGTACAATTCTTCACTCATTCCTCTTTCATTGACACTCAGGAGGAAAGCTGTGATTAAAGTCGTAATGGGCATATGACTAGGAGGAAAACAGCAATGATGACATTTGAATATCTGATTCATCTTCTAGTATGAATGCAAGGAACTCCAGGTCATAGAGGACAGGACACTTTGTTCCAATGCATACTCCTCTCAAGACACACTGAATCCAGCATCCTGTGTTTAGGAAAACCTGAGCAAGAATTCTCCTTCTCAAAATGTCTCTAAAGTGGTCTTCTAAATATAACTGGAGGAATAAAATCTCCTCGCTGTCCTTGAGATAGGAGAAAGGTTGTGCAGTTATTAAGAACTGCAGTTGATCCTTCAGCTGTAATTTCAAAGTGTTAGCAGGGTCTTTGTGTTAATAGGAGAAAAAGCTGCTCCTTTTTTTTTTTTTTTTTTTTGGCTTAAGGTGCAGATAACTCTTGGAGAAGAAACAGACAAGCTCATTTACTTTACTCCATTTATCACCCTTTTCAAGACACTAAAAGATTTCTCTAAAGAATTTTCCTGATGAGCCTACCCATGATGTTTATGTGGTGAGAGAATGCTTTCAATTCCTCTGCGTCTCCCATCATCAACCATCCTACTCCAGCTCTCTCAACTCTGCTGATTTCCTGGGCTCTGTCCTGCTGCCTCGTGCCCAGACAGTCTCCTTTTGCAGGGTTACATGCCCCAGTAGTCAAGCCTCACTCACTCTCAATTTAGATGTCACATTGTCAATGAATGAGGCTATTGACTCTCAGCACAAATCCATCTTCCTTACTTGGTTTTCTGATGCTGGGGCTGGAACCCTGTAATTCACATTTAGTTTTTGCCATGTGGCCCACTTTTTGATTCTTCACTGGTGGAGACTAATCCTTCCTGCTTTGCTTCCTGTTGATGTCAACATCGCCTTAGAATTAGCTCTTCATGCTGGACGTGGCAGTCTGTTCCATTTCACAGTTTCATCCACACTTTCTGAGGCAGCCTGGTTGCCACTCTCCAAGCAGCCAGCACCAGCCTGTGCCAGCCAGCAGTTTCCCCTCTTCACAGGTCTGGTTCCCAGGTCTGCAGGACTTCTCACCCGAGGTTATAAATTCTAGTAATCCCCAAAGCGTCCATTGTTCCTCAGCTCTGGGGGTGGTAGCTGTGCTTCTCGCATTTACTTCCTCTGTGACAATTCAGCATCTCCCTTTTGCCTTTGCTGTTCTCTATAATTGTCTATATCAAGTTCTCTGTTAAAATAACTAGGTGGTTTCAATATCCTGGCTGTACTCTGCCTGACAACAGTCAAAGCTTCCCCTAAGTGTCCCACTCCAAAGCCTTCCTATAAGTTGGACCTCATGTGACCCAGGCCACTGGCTGGTGCAGTCCTACTTGGTGGTAGGAGATTGGGCTTGAATGCCTTTCTTTGCTCCTTTCCTCATTGATACTGCTTTGATGGTGAGGCTGGAGGGTCATTCATATCCCAGGGCATTTTGTGAAAATTTCCTAACTGTGATTTGTACATAACCTCCCAGGATGGTCCACATTTTCTCTTCAGGCCTCAGGCTTCTGGGAAGTTAAAACTCTGCTGAGAAATATACCACATGAGAAGTAAGTTATATTTCAATGGCCAAGCAATTCCTTGGGAATAAAAAGTGGTTGAAGGCTAAATGAAGACAAATGGATTCCCTATGCTTGAAAAATATAGGTAGTATACACATGGGAAATTCAAGTTCTTTCCAAAGAGCTGGTGGGTTTATAAAGTGCATGTAAATTTTTCAACTTGGACTTTAATCTGTTTGATATATGACCAATGGAGTTTTCTAAATAGCTATACTTGGGCCACAATTTTTTGCCTAGTTTTCTATGATTTTTTCATTAAAAGAAGTACAGTTTGTTCTATGCTTTTCTTTATTTTATTGGTTACCAGAGACATAAATGTATTTTAAAATTCTCATCATTTATCAGACACCCAGTGAATTCCTTCAAAATGTTTATGTACCTTGTCTTCCTAAGCAGGAGAAGAATACAGGCAGGGTTGTGTGATGACAGTGATGAATGAGCAGTGCCTGGAGTAGGGGCCAGGATGAAGGGAGGAGGTGCTATGTGACCTCTCCTTTTCAACTCAATGCTGGGTGAGAAGCATTTTACATAAAGGTTTATTTTGTAATTTCTGGAAAAGCCTGGATGACTGAGTCTTTTAAAGTAGCAAATGAGTTAGAACTCTTTAGAAAACCTGTTATTTGTCAAATTAACATCAGAAATCCTTAAATTGGAATGTTGTAGGGGTGTGTGTGTGTGTGTGTGTGTGTGTGTGTGTGTGTTACTAAGTTCATCCAATCACAATATATTCAAATCATGGTAAAAGGGTGAGTTTACTTTCATTAGTGTGCGTGTGTAGATATATATCTACACACACATATATATATATATATCTACACACACATATATATACATATAAACACATAATGTAGATTTTTTTTAGAGCATTTTTAGATTCATAGCAAAATTGAACAGAAAGTAGAGTTCCCTTATAGCCCCTGCCTCCACACACCCACAGACTCCCCCACTGTCAACTGGTGACATTGTCAGTGTTTGGGATTTTTGCTATTCTAACAGGTATGTAAGACATCTCGTTACTGTTTTAATTTGCCTTACCCTAATGACATGTGATGTTGAACATGTTTTCGCATGCTTATTGCCACCTGTATATCTTCTTTGGTGAGGTGTCTATTCAGATCTTTTCCCCATTTTTTAATTAAGTTATTTTCTTTCTTGTTGAGTTTTAAGCATTCATGGTATATTTCAGACAGCAATTCTTTATCAGAGGTGTCTTTTGCAAATATTTTCTGTGTCTTCTTGTTCTCTTGATATTGGTATATTGTTAAAGTACTGTATATATACATATAGTTTTAAGTATAGGAAGAAATTTTGTATGCATTGTTTAATGTGATGATGCTCACAATAATCTCATACCATTGTTATCAGCCTTTGTTCCCTCCCCACCCCATAAAATGGGCATAATAATATCTCCTTCCGCATTGTGAGAATTAAATGAGTAAATACACATACGTGAAAAGCTTAGAACAGTGCCTAATACACCATACACACTATAAAAGTGTTAACTTTTATTATTCTTGCTTTGAAAATGAAGAAACTAAGACACAACCAGTGAGAAGGGAAGCCACTACTTGATCTCAAAGAGTTCTACTCTAATTGCAGTGCTCTTTCAACTGCGGCACTAAAGAACAGAGTGACAAGCTCATAAAGTTGCTCGTCTCTTACACAATGTGACTGAAGTTGCCCATGCCTTTCCCTGGGGACAAGCTTTGATATCAGGAACATATTCCTTTGGATTTTTAAGGGTTTTTGCTTCTGATCTGAGTAGTAGCATTTGTCCATTGTCAGTTATTTGCTAAGGGATTGATCTTAAAGATTCAAAGTGATGGAGGACCTGTTAGGAATCAACTATTTCACACTCTTTTTGTGGCATCTAATAAACCTCAGGTAAGGAAATTAGTGAGGCACAAAGGGACTGATTGACTTGGCCGGGCGCGGTGGCTCACGCCTGTAATCCCAGCACTTTGGGAGGCTGAGACGGTCAGATCACAAGGTCAGGAGATCAAGACCATCTTGGCTAACATGGTGAAACCTCTTCTCTATTAAAAATTAAAAAAAAAAAAAATTAGCCAGGTGTGGTGGCGAGCACCTATAGTCCCAGCTACTGGGAAGCTGAGGCAGGAAAATAGGTGAACCAGGGAGACAGAGCTTGCAGTGAGTCAAGATCACGCCACTGCACTCCAGTCTGGACGTCAGAGCAAGACTTCATGTAAAAAAAAAAAAAAAAAAAGAGACAGAGAGTGATTGATTGGTTGACTTTTCCTATATCCCATTGACTCATGGGCAGAAACAACTGCAACTTAGATCTCCAGGTACTTAATTGGGTGATCTTTCCACTTCATCATCCTCCTTCTTTTGATTCTCCTTCTTCCTTTCCTTCTTCCCTCCCTTCATGCTTCCTAATCCACTTCTACTTCCTCTTTACCTTGTGTGCATATATGAAATATAATTAAGGTACAGAAAAGTGCTACACACACACACACACAGCCCTTATAAAGCAAACTCCCACAAATCACCACCCCAGGTCAAATTGGCCACTTGGAAACCACCATGTACTCCTCCCCAATCACCAACCATTCTCTCCATTAACCCCACTCAAGGCAGCCAGTACCCTGACTTTTGAGTGCCATCATTTACTTGCTGTTTTACCATTTTTGTGTGCATTTCTATTGAAAATAAGTAGTTTTGTCTGTTTTTACCGCTGTTTAAGTGTATTATTGAAATACAATAAACTGCACATATTTAAAGTGCACATTTTGGTACATTTTGAGATATGCACTCTCATGAAACCATCATCATGATTAAGATAATGCACATATCCATCATACCAACAGTTTCCTTATGCATTTTATATTTCCTTTTTTGGGTTGCTCCCTCCCCGCTCTTCCATTCTGTTCACACATCTTTCTCTAGACAATCACTGATCTGCTTCCTGTCATTATTGATTTGTTAGCATTTTCTAGAATTTCACATGAATAGAATCAATGGATATTTACTATTTTCTGTCTGGCTTCATTCATTCTAGCAGGTATATAGTGATATTTTATTGTGCTTTGAGTTTGCATTTCCCTAATGATTAATGGTACTGAGCATCTTTTCATGTGTTTGTTATCTGTATATCTGCTTTGGTGGAATGTCAACATCTTCTGCATGTTTTTTATTGAGTTCTACGTTTTATTGAGTTGTAAGTGTCCTCAATATATTCTGAACACACTTTGGTCAGATATATATATATATAGAAAATATTTTTCTCTAAGTCTGTGGCTTGTCTCATTTTAATAGCAGTGTCTTTTGAAGAATAAAGATTTTAATTTCGATGAAACTAATTTCTTGAGTTTTCCTTGATGGTTCCTGGTTTTTTGTATGTATGTTGTTTTGAAGAAATCTTTCACAAAACGAGTGTTACTAAAACTTACTACTGTATCTTCTTCTAAATGTTTTATAGTTTAGCTCTTACATTCAGATCTATAATCCATTTTGAGATAAGTTTTGTGTATGTTGTGAGTAAAAGTAAAGGTTCATATTTTTTACATCTATACATAGCCAATTGTTATAGAACTTTTTTTTTTTTTTTTTTTTTTTTTTTTTTTTTTTTTTTTGAGACGGAGTCTCGCTTTGTCGCCCAGGCTGGAGTGCAGTGGCCGGATCTCAGCTCACTGCAAGCTCCGCCTCCCGGGTTTACGCCATTCTCCTGCCTCAGCCTCCCGAGTAGCTGGGACTACAGGCGCCCGCCACCTCGCCCGGCTAGTTTTTTGTATTTTTAGTAGAGACGGGGTTTCACCATATTAGCCAGGATGGTCTCGATCTCCTGACCTCGTGATCCGCCCGTCTCGGCCTCCCAAAGTGCTGGGATTTGTTATAGAACTTTTTGTTGAAAAGATTATTATTTCTCCATTGGACTGCCTTGGCACCTTTGTCAAAAGACATAGTATTTATCATAATGTGTCTATTTCAGCATTTTCTATTATTTCTCATATATGTCTATTTTATGCCAATGTAACACTGTTTTACCAACTTCATGGTAAGTCTTGAAATTACAAAATTTATGTTTTCCAACTTTAAACTTTTTTCTCAAAATTCTCTTGGCTATTGTAGATGATTGTCATTTTCACAAAAATTTTAAAATCAATTTGTTGACTTCTAAAATATATTCTGAGATTTTGAGATTACATTGAATCGCTATATTAATTTGGGGAGAATTGACTATCTTAACAATATTGAACCTTCTTATCCATGAACATGGCATCTCTCTCTTACATATTTAGGTCATCTTTAATTTATCTTAGAGATGATTTTTAAATTATAGTTGTCTTTGGCATTTTAACAGCTTTTTTCTGCTTGGGGTTCTTTCGCTTTTCGGATCTTTGTGTTTATAGTTTTCATTAAACTGAATATTTTTTGTCATTATTTCCTCAAGTATTTTTCCATCTACTACATTATCATCTTCCTCTGGGACTTCAATTTTAAGTAAGATTATCTTATTCCAAAGGTTACTAGTGCTCTGTTCACTTTTTTTTTTCCCTCCGTTTGCTTCATTTTGAACAGTTTCTATTGCTATGTGGTCGTGTTCTCTGATCTTTTTTTCACCAGTGTCTGGTTTGCTGTTAGTCCCATTTTGAGACTTTTTCATTTAGTTACTGCATTTTTCATCTGTAGGAGATGTATTTGGTTCTATTTGATTCTTTTTTATACTTTGCTTTTCCCTCCTCATTGTGTTTACATTTTACCCTATGTTCATGAATTTGGTGGAGTAAAATTCCAAGGGGAGAGAGTTTTTAGGTTAGGTGCAGGTAAGTAGTTGTCTTTGCATCCACTTTTAGATGTTGCCATGGGCTAAAAGATGAGACTGTTCTCTAGGCTCATGATAAAGTTAATTGCTGGGGGACCAAGGATCCAACAGAGCCTTTAACAGTCTCACAGAGGGTAACAAAATTGGAGCCTTAAGAAGCTTCAAATATATAACCAGTTTCTTTGCAAGTAAGTGTCTAACCAATCAGGGAGCATCTTAAAATAAGGTTAAAGATAGAGATGTTTCTTGAAAGGTCCAGGCAAATCAAACCTGGACTTTAATTTTCATGCAAGGGCTCTTTTGGTTTATGTCTATACTGATACTGTAAGTTGGGCCCAGTACACATAGTAAAGGTCTCTTGTAGATTTCTTGGCTTATGACAATCATGGATTTTGCTTTTTTTTTTTTTTTCTTTTTACTTTGTGAGGTTAAAAAAAAAGAATTCACAGGCTGGTAAAAAATGACCTTGTTGCAATATCACCTCTAAGTGACCTTTAATTCCCTGGTTTTTATTTTTTTAAATTATCTGTTGCAGTTACTGATTTAGTGCCTCTTTCCAAACACCCTTCATTGCCATCTCTGCAGTAATAGATCTGGGACCTGTAAATAGTTTTCTTTTGCCAGGTGGCATGATATCCAACTATCAGTGGAGAGTGCTGGAGGGATACAGGAGGAGGAACGGGTTTCTCTTTTTGATTCTGGTGTCTTTTTCTAGGTGGGTATCTACTGGGTTTCTGAAATACATTTGACCCTGGTAGCAACTAGCTTCAGCACAGCCCAGTGGCCAGCAGACACTAGGACTTCCCCATGGTCAGCTTCCCCTGGAACACTTCTAGTGTCTTTTCAGAGGGTTTCATGAATAGCTTTGCCTAATGTCCCCTTGTGTAGCTTTGTGGAGTGGCATCATCTCATGAGGAGCTTTCTTAGGCATCCCAGAGAGCACTTTCCTAATGAGTGTCATGGCACTTTTCCATGGATGGCTTTCTCTGGAACCCCATGGGCAGCTGTCGTATCTAATCCTGATGTGTTTAAGCATATGATATCTGTCATTGCAACATTATGGATGGACCTGGAGGGCATTATGCTAAGTGAAATAAGCCAGGCACAAAAGGACAAATGCAACATGATCTCACTTATATGTGAAATCTAAAAGATTTGATCTCATAGAAACAGAGGGTAGAATGTTGGTTACCAGAGGCTGGGGATAAGGGGGTAAGGGGAGATGACAATCCAAAGGTACAAAGTTTCAGTTACTGTTAGACTGGAAAAATAAGTTTCAGTAATCTATTTCACTGCACCATGGTCACAGTTAATAATTTTTGTGTATTTCAAAATTGCTTAAAGAATAGATTTTTAACATTCTCATCATAAAAAATAAATTGATAAGGGATAAGATTTAACCTTCCTAAAATGTATACGTAGATTAAAACATTACATTGTACCTCATAAATATAGCAACTATTATTTGTCAAATGGAATTTAATTAATTTTAAAAAAGTGATTAAACCGAATCCAATCAATTTTCAGCAGAGATGTTGGTTGAAATAATTTAGCCTGTCTTCACTGGAGACTTGAAACATAACTTTAATTTTTTCAAAAAGTTTGAGACTAAGTTACAGGAGAATAGGAGTCTGCACTGTAGAGTGTAGCCTCTTGAGATGGAAATCATGCCATTCTTCTAATAATCAAAGCCTTTTTGGCTTCCTGTTGGCCTGAAGATAAACTCCAGCCTCATTACCTCGCTGGCATAGATGGCCTGTCAAGACTTTGCCACAATTTTCATTTCAACTTGAATCATTCAAATTGAATTTCTTGCGTTTCCCTCCATGTGCCATACTCGTTTCCATCTGGACTTTGCACTAGTCTTGATGTTATTCCAGCTTCAAGGTAAGTTCTTACCTGTGCCTCCAGTGCAGTTTGGACATAACCTCTGAAAATTTCTCCTGCTCATATTTATGTGCTTCTCTGAGGTGCTTCCATGAAGCACTTCTATTTGCACTTAGCACATTGTATTCACCAACTGATTGAAAAAGTAATTCATCATTGAGCAAATGTCTGCTTAGCATATTGCTCCCCTACCCAGACAATGAAGATGCAAAGATGCAGAAGGCAACCATTACCCAGCTTTACATTCCGATTTGCACATGTCTATTTAATGATCTATCTTCTTTAGACTATTATGAGGTTGTTATCTTTTCAGGACCTGGAACAGTAGCTTCAAATAAGTACCAGATGTTTTTGGACTGAATTAATGAATGAGTACAAGGGCAGACATAGGAGGAATTAGGAAGTTCCAAAAGAAAAATATTGCATTGATATATGTCACAATGTCAACAATGTTTTAGTTATAGTGAGTTAGTTTGTAGTTTGTAGTGAGTTTTCAGGTGAATTTTACTTTCTTGTTTATATTTTTCTGTTATTTGATTTTTGTATGGTTTAATTTAAATATATATGATTATATATGATTCGATTTTTAGCAGATTTATATACACAAGAATAAAATAATTAAAAATTTTCTAAAGACTTAAATCAGCTGTACAGTTGCTCACTGCAAGCCCAGACATTTTTGTATTATTCTGGAGCTGCCTCAAGTCAACGCACCCTGCTGTTTCTCTCAGTTCTGACAAATCAGAGCTTGAAGGATTCATTGTATTAAAAATATCTGTGAGGACTTTTGGTTAACTACTTGAGAAGCTTACGCACAAATCACTGTCAAAGAAGACGTATAAAAAGCTGGTCACTTAAAACATAACTTCCTAATAATTTCCATAGCTTTCTAAATCCAATTCTCTGTGGCAAATTCAGATCCGCATTTTTATCACTGCTTTTCAAAGTCTGACATTTCTAACAAATACTTTCAATAGCCCATTTTAGCACCACCTGAAAAACAGCTCTCACTCTTTCAGCCGATGATGTATTTTTAGAACACTTGTCTTTTTCCATAGGTTTGTAGGCTTTGCTTTTGTATATCTTGGGAGGGGCTACAGGATAAGACTTGTGTTTGGGACCCATTGCTGCTATCTTGAGCATTCGGTTTTAGAAAATGTCTCAGACTGTTGCTTAAATGGGGAGAGTAGAGTACCTGAGCTGGAAGCCAAGATGAGTGGTTCATTTTCTCAGACTCATCATCAATTCTGGTGGGAGAGGAGAACACTTTAAAAAACCATAGAAGGGTTAGTCAACATTAGAAAAAGAAATGTTTCTGAATGCAGATATTAGTGAAGGTCATCTTTTTACTGTAAATTGACAATTTATAATTGTATATATTTATGAGGTATAAAGTGATATTATGATTTATGAAGACAGTGTGAAATAGTTAAGATAAAGAACATATTCATCATCTCAAATACCTTTTTTGTGGTGAGAACATTTGAAATTTATTCTCTTTGCAATTTTGAAATCTAATATTAACCGTATTCACCATGCTGTGTAATAAATCTAAAAATAACCTTTATTTCTCCTGAGATTTTATACCCTTTAACCATCCTCTCCCCACCCACCCCCACCCTCCATCCGCTAACAGCAGTCGACTCTCTGGTTCTTGGAGCCTGATTTAGATTCCACATGTAAGTGAAAATATACAGTATTTGTCTTTCTATACCTGGATTATTTCACTTAAAAATGACTTTGGAAGCAGTGTGGTACACTGGTAAGGATATAGGCTTGAAGGTCAAATAAAACCTTTGTCACTTATGTCTTGTGTCTCTGTCCAGATTAACCTCCAGAATTCAATATTCACATCCACAAAAGGGATAGTGTTAATACCCATCTCAAGAAAATATCATGAGACTTATCCATGTCCAGCATATACCTGAAGCACAATAAATATTAGTTTCCCCTTCCCAGTCAAATAAATGAAGAAAAAACCCTGAACAAATAGGTGTATTGCCTGGTGATGGCTTATATTCGCTCTATTGATTTCCTGTATTGTTAGACATTTTTTTTTCTATGAGTGTAAATTTTATCTATCTATTAAGTTTTAATAAAGGGAGAAACACTGTATTGGAAGTCTGGGATAAATATTTGGCTCAAAAAGATTGCCTGTTAAAGGTGTGTATGTCAAAACACAGCAATCTAAAATTCTGAAGTTAAAACAACAAAAAAGAGACTCCTCAAAAGGAAAGAGAACGACATACTGATTCACGGAGATGCAGTCCAAGGGAGAAGAACTGTGCTGACTGATTTCAATGCACTCTATGCTACCTTTCACTTCACATTTTCTCTCCTCCCTGCTCTACTCTTTTCCTACCACTCTTGCAGCCTAAGTTGTGGGGGTTAGGAGTAGGTAGAAAAAAAAGGTACTCTAGTGAGACTTTTTTTTTTTTTTTTTCTTTCTCCTTCACCTTGCTATCCTCAAAAGCAGGAAGTCTGCTAGACTATGGAAGTGGGACCATTCCATGATTGTAGTGCAAAAGAAGCACTTCAGAATGAAAAGGTGATTTTAGAATAAGGGAGTGACTTGGCCTGTGTGTACCAAGGAGGAAACTGGGGAGATTCCAGCTTGAAGATAGCATATAGCAGACAGAGCCACAGGTGCATCAAAATGGTGAAAGCTTATGATGACAGAGCTCAAACAGAATCCTTTAAAGGGTTTTCCAGACACAAATAAAATTATAACATGATTGCCGTGAAAAGTAGCCTTCATTGAACAAGAATCAGAGGTGCCAACCGTTATTGTAACCTCTCCAGACTAAGCCTGGTGGAGAATTTGGGAAGTAATAATCTCTAGCACTTAGAGAGATGTGGCAGAAATGGTTATGAGTTCTTTATGGGTATCATTTAATTATTATAATCTATCTAGGTAGGCACTTTTAGACCATTTCTCCAGTGCAGAAACTCAGGCACAGGAGGGTTAAATAATTTGCCAAGTATCATGTCTAGTAAGTGGCAGGGCTTGAGCTCTGAGCCATTAGGCTATGTTGTTTGATAGGCTTCAGTCTAGTAAATGGACAACCAAATAGGATGCTCCATGATTATTATGGAAGTCCTTGGCTATTAAAGAGAATTAAAAGAACATGGCAGAAAGTATGTTGTGAACTTATGTAGCCAATTTGTTCATGCATAGCTGTGTGGTTCTTTCTGGTATCCAGCTACTACTACTGATAACCTTGCTATCAAGTTATAATGAAAGCAAGTCTGCAGTGAAATTTTTCTACACAGGGACACATTTGTTAGGTAAATATTCAGTAGCAAAGAATGCTCAACACCTTTTCTACATCATATTTTTATCTCTATTTTCAATAAAATTCCAGCTTTCTATTCCTGTTTGAAAATTTCACTCAGGCCAACAAAATTTCTTAAGCAAGCTTGTCCCTATGTAGTCGGCATCCTATAGTCAGAATTATCCTAAACCAATGACTAGACATGGAATTGATTAGGTATCAAGCTATGGACTTCATCCCCAGGGTGAAGGGTACTAGCCTGGGTGGATTCCTATACCCTTTTCTTGCAGGGGTAGAGAGTATCTCTAAATAATTTTGGCCAGTGTATACAACTAGAATAACTTTATTTTCTTCTAATGAGAACCCATTTCTGATATTCATCACACTCAATGTCACTGGTTCTATCAATGAAAATTCATTTTGTTTTCTAGCATGCTAGCAATGTCTCATTAAGTGTTATTGATAGAACCAGTGACATTATTGAGTGTGATGAATATTAGAAATGGGTTCTCATTAGAAGAAAAGTTATTCTAGTTGTATAGATTGGCCAACAGAATGACCTGTAGGAACTGCTCCTGGAACATGGCCCTTTAGGTATAAGACCAGCTGGCTGCCTCTAAACTTTAATCAGCTCAAACATAATACTGCACTGATCATGATGAAATACATCAAAGTAAGTCATAGACCTTGTAATGGTATCCCACATTGCCAGTTTTCACATTTTTAGGGAGACCCCCTGTTCTTTCTTTGGACACTGCTTCTATTTTTGAAAAGGTAATTTTCTTTTCTTGATAGACTTTTTGGTTTCACATATGAAAAACAAGTATTGGATTTGTCCTCTGTGTTGTGTGTAATATTACACTTACAGTTATAAAAGTCAAACCATTTGGATGATAGTAACCACATCTGTTAAGTGCTTCCAATAGTACTGAGAATTTTGGGGGGGCACTTTGGAGGTATTGTTTAATCCAGTCCTCACAGTAATCCAATGATTAAGTTATTCTGGTTTGCAGCCAAAGAAATCCGAGGCTCCAAGAGATTAAATAATTTGATCAAGGTCATGCAGTAAGTGGCAGCAAGGTTATTCAAAAACTGGTCTGAAATTCCAAGCCTCATGGTTTTAATCAATCTACTATACTATATCAATCTATATGAATGGGGTTATTTGAAAATACACATTGTTTCCTGAAAATGGTACATAATTTACCCCAACAGTTAACATTGTAATAAATGTTTAGGAACAACTAACCGTAAGAGGATGAGATATTGTATGTCCTACTGGTGTGGCTACAGGTAAAAATGCATGATGGCAGAAAGAAATAGGAGTGTGTGTGTGTGTGTGTGTTCACATGCACACGCACTTGCCTCCACTTCGGAACATCTGTTTTTCACTTGATCTTAGCCAAAAGGGCAAGAAGTGATGAACATCTGTTTTTCAATTGCAATGTAATTATAATATTTTAAGGTCATTACAACAAATCATGTGACCCAGGGTAAAAATGGTCCAGGCTAGCAGTACTTGGTAATATTGGCTTAACCAAGAAACCTTCCAGATAACTGAAGAACTCTTTCCCCGCCTTTGCTTAAAGATTCTTTACACTCCAGAGAGGTAGAGAGCTACATTCCCATTCCTGAAATAAAACACAAGGAGTAAGTACCCTAGGGTTTGTCAAGTTGTTTGACAAAGACCCTGATGTAATGAATATATCTCTGTAAAAATGCATGCATTGTTACAGTCTTATTATGTAAGGTATTAAATACGATTGAATCCTGGAGAGATTAGAAAGCATAAAAACACAAATCTTTCTCAGACCTTTAAGCTTAACATTTGTAGACAAAGAAGGCTAAACATATGTTTGTGTCTTGCTCATATAAAATCCAGTCAATCCTTGGGAGAATTACTCCTCACAGGCATTGAAAGACTCAGACTGATGGAGATCTTCACTTTCAACATAAGACTTTCAAAGTCACCTTGGGCATTGAAATCCAGCTGAAAGTTGAGAGAAGACAGAAAATTGAGGATCACATAGGAGATTTCTATGGGTCACGTTTGAAAGTGGGGTACACCTTTTCCACATACATTTTACTGGCCACAATTGAGCTGCTTAGCTCTACTTAGATGCAAGAGAGGTCAAGAAATACAGCTTATCTCTGGGCAGAAGCCTCAAAACAAACTCTCTAAAGTAAGCACTACTAGTAAAGAACATTGGCCTCAATGAAGTCACATACTTTAATAAATAAACTGAGGGATGCTGGGCATGGTGGCTCTAGTCTGTAATCCCAGCACTTTGGGAGGCTGAGGTGGGTGGATCACTTGAGGTCAGGAGTTTGAGACCAGCTTGGCCAATATGGTGAAACCCTGTCTCTACTGAAAATACAAAAATTAGCTGGGTGTGGTGGCACATACCTGTAATACCAGCTACTTGGGAGGGTGAGGTGAGAATCACTTGAACCCAGGAGGTGGAGGTTGCAGTGAGGCGAGACTGCACCACTGCACTCCAGCCTGGGTGACAGAGTGAGACTCTGTCTCAAAATAAATAAATGCATGCATGTGTGTACGTATGTAAAATAAATAAGAAACCAAGGGATAAAATGCACAGAAAACCTTTAAGTCTATAAGTGGTAGGAAATCTTTTCTGATATTTTCATTCCATATTTATGGAATTAGTATACAGGGAGATACTTTCTAGAATTAAAATGTAGGAAATCGTATTTGCTAATAGTTGTACCTAAAATATTGTTAAAATGTTAACTATTACAGAAAAAAAGTCCCATTATATTTGAGTAATATTCTGTGTTTTAAAATAGCCCATGAAAAGAAGTACTGTGTATGAATTAAGAGCACATACCTTGGGGTCAACCAATCTATAATGTTTCTGTAAAGGAATATAAGAAATGACATATTAAGGGAGGGAAACTATTTCAAAGTACACTCAGGATAATGGCCATTAAAATCTATACCTCAGGAAAGATCCTGGAGTTACTGTAAACTTTCCTGAAGTTATCAGGCCAATAGACAGTCAGGGCAACAAAAGCTCACAATGTACTAAAGACCATAACAAAGGATAATACACACAAATCACAGAACATTAGTCTCATCTTAGACAAACATAGCACAACTGACCTTGGAGCGTCTAGTTCTGCTGCATTTACTGGAGACAATACCCTAAGTTAAAACCATTATTCAAACAGCTTTGAAAATAGAAATGTTGTGAGAAATACAACTTCTACATTTCCTTATTGTTTCTCTTATTCTATTGGGTGAATCACACATATTTATAGTTCCAGGCTTGTGGGATATAAGTGCCTGTGTGTGTGCATGTGTGTATTCAGGCTTGCTTTGTGCACATACAATTCTCCTAGGCTATATCTGTGTGGTGCCTGAGCTGCTAGACAAAATAATGTCCCTTTAAGTTGACACTTCAGGATTAGAGCTGCCAGATGCTCAAAAGAAACATCTGTTCCTGAAGGCCACAGGAGACAACAATGAAAGAAAAATTGGATAATTTACAAGACAAAGTAAATACAATGAAGTGCAAATATAGAACAACCGTTCTGTTTCAAACTTGGCTGGCACATAAGGGGAAATAATAAAATAACATTTCCTATTATGCCACAAAGCTTTATTTTTGTTTTAGAGGTGTGATATTGGGCAAGACATCATTTTAGTCAATTGTACAGTGTATGGGGTTAATTATAGGCAAGGGGCAATGAAGACAAATCTCACTTAAATCTCAATTTTATCCCTGTTTGTCCATCCAAGACCACAGTGGTAAAACCAACCACCCTTACTCTTTGGCCATAATGATAGTTGAGTCACCTGCACTTGAAGACAAGTGAATGCAGAAAAGGCAATGTGGGTTAAGGCCACAGGAAGCATCAAGCCCAAGAAAAACAGCACGAGTAGATGGGCGAGAAAGAGGAAGCCAGGGAAGCAAAGCAACCATCGCTAAATTGGAAGCTCAACTTTCATGGTGGAATATTCTGCGATTGGGCTGTTCAGAGGGGAAGGGAAGCAGAAGGACAGCAAAAGGTTAGAAGGTACAAAGCCTGTAAGTTCTAAATGCCAGGGAATGGGTATCCTTTGAGTCCAGATAGGGCTTCCTGAAATTTCTTGGTCCAAAGAGCCTTCCAGTTGTGCTCATGATGCAGTGCCTTTCCAGATGGCTCCTCGGTGACTGTCCTCAGCAGTTGGGCTCCTGCTGCCTTGCCTACTGTGCACCGAAGCCCTGGCTCTTAGCCACCTCAGCGACCTTGCCTTACCTATAACCCTAAGCTGGCCCTCCTTGTATTCCTGCCCTACTACCTGCTTCCCCCCAACCCTGCCAGGCTCAACTTCTGCTTACCCACACTTTTCTTTCACCTTGGGTCTTCCTGCAATGACCCTGGTTATTTTAATACCAAGAAGTGGCAGCTACTCCACTCCTATATATTTTCTTTTTTCCAAAAATCTTGTTCCAAGCCCAACAGGTTGTTGTCTTCCATTTTTCTCCCAACCTTCTCATGCTCCCATCAGTCTCCCAGGGATCGTGGCAGGTCCTTACTTCTTTTAGGTATTCATTTTTCAAAAATCTTAATCCTAACATCCAAGTATCTACCTTCAGGCCTCTAATCTCCTCCATCATGTTTTGCTTAGACTCTATCACACAAAAAGGTCCTGGTGGTCTACCTGCTGGATTGAAGTTCCAGAAATCCTGAAATGGTTGTGGGTATGGAAAACACCACCCCGCTTCTCTCTTCTTTCGCTCTCCTTTCTCCTCTACCCAACCCCTCCACATACTAATATACACACATCAGTGTTTTCCCGATTTTTAACCAAAGGACACTAAAAATAATGCGCTAATTTGAATCTCATTAGTTTAATTTTATTCTCTGAAAACTGTATGTTCCTGTGTGAAAAAACATACTGAAATGATAAAGGACAAGGAGAATTATCCTGGATCCTCTGTAGACTCACACAAAGAGAAAGTAATACTCATCCTTAGTAGTGAATACACTGAGATTTTTCAGTGTCAGGGCCCAATATTCAGGATCAATTAATTCCTCTCTTTGAAGGAATACACTTGTCAGTGTGTGCCCCAGGTCTCATTTTTCAGACTCTTGTCTGTTGTGCAAACTTCCGGGGCAGTGTCAGTGAAGACAGGGTATTCCCACTTAGCAACAAGAATGGACCAGAGATCCCGCACTCATTGCAAACAGGTTTATCTCTGTGTAGCCCAGAGGCTAGTCTCATTGGCACCCTCCAAAAATCTTAGTCATCTACAGTCAGTAAAGGCAAAGATGAAAAAGATCTTTCCTCTTGAGATCCAACAAGGTTATAGAATATGAACTATAATGTCCCAAACCCATGTTCTTAAAGACCAGATAATAAATGTATAGTTATATTTAGAACCAATCCGAGAAACAACATCCCATCTAATTTTACCTGCACCTGAATCTCCCTTGAGTATAGTCTGTAGACTCTTGGAGAAGACAGAGATCAGCCTGACCCATGGACTCTCAGGAGATATTGGTGATGATATGATGCTGATCAATATCATGAGAACAGGCCATATTTTTTTTTAAAAAAACTTAACCAGCATCACGCAAGAAGCCTTAAATACAAAGATGAGTAATATAAGATTCTTTCTCTCAAAGGTTACCTACTGCAGTGGTTCTCAAATGTTAACATTCATGGGAATCAAATGGAAAGTTATTTACAATGTGGATTATGCCCTTCATTCTGCATTCTAACTCAACGGGTCCTTGTGAAATTTAGGATGTCACGTTTTTAATAAAAGTCCCTGTGTGAGTCAGTCAAAAAAATCACCCTCAGACAAGTACTGATCTAATGAGAAGGACTTAAAATTGAAGGAGAAATGATAATGAACACAGCAAAAGTAAATTAGTCCTGGCCAGAGGATGTCCTTTATCTGTCCCACACATACATGACATATATTCTTCAGTTCATATCCAGAAGATGGTAATCATGCATACAATCTACACATTTGTCTCTCATTTGTACCTGCTCAATGGAAGGCATGCTTGTGCAAGCAGCTATTGAGTTCAGCTCAGGGATTCCTAATTGAAAATGCACAACTCAGAGCAAGAAACAGGTTAATAAGGTAGAAAGGGCCACTAGCCATATTTCTTTCTTTTCTAACTATGTTTTTTTCCACTGGCAAAAAAGAGGCAGTAACATCTCAGGTATCTGTGGTTGCCATAGGGACAGAAGTTATGATTACTATAGAACATTGCTGCAAATAGCAATGAAATAGCAATTCCACAGAGGTCCGAGGCACGGATTCACTGAAGCTACAATCAAACCAGATAGCTACTCAATGCATTCAATAAGAACTTTGTAGTTGCCATTGTAAGGTAAGTGGAAGAATGGTGAAATCCAGCCAAGTGTTTCCCGCTTGCTTACACATCTTCAAATGTGCCAAGGTCCTTTGCCCAGAGTTTTTGAGCTGCTGTACCAGGTACTCTGGGCAATAGAAGGGGTAGACAATAGACAAAAAGGATGTATATATAATATATATAGATTATATATAATATGTAGATTATATATAATATATATATTTATATATATATTTTATATAAATATATATTCGTATTTATCCAGTGACTCAAAAGTCAATATTCAGAACCATAAAGAAATTCTAAAATCTGATGCTTTATGATCCATCAGAAAGACAAGAGGATTATATATTGAAAAGAAACCTGGAGTTTTCTGCACAAGTTAACTATGAGGCAACTTCTGGCTTCCTAAAAGGCATAACTCGGTTGCTGCTTAACAGATGGACATGATGAGAAATTTTATATATATATATATATATGTGTGTGTGTGTGTGTGTGTGTGTGTGTGCGCGCGCGCACACACACACACACACACACACACAGAATTGTTGTTTTACGTTGAGTACATTTAGCTAGCAATGGCATCTTCACTTTCTCTTCCCTGTGCATTTATTTTCTGGAATGCAGTGCTCTGGAATGGTGACTGACCATCCTGCTGTTGTGGGGAAGACACCCAGCATGTCTCATGTCTTCTCCCTCATTTTCAGCAACAGATGCCTACAGCCCTGATCCTTTGTCTTTTCAGTTTTGTTTTTAATATTTTGTCTTCACTTTGTCTTTAAACTTGATCTTCATCTATTAACTATCTCACAACACTTTCTGTTACAGTTGTGTGTGTGCGCATGCACAAAGTTTGGCAGCAGGGTGGTGGTGGTGTTCTGAACCCTGTATTTTAGACTTTACCAAAATATTTAAGTTTCTCTTTAATTAAAAAGTATTAGCTGGGCGCAGTGACTCACGCCTCTAATCCCAGCATTTTGGGAAGTGGGCGGATCACAAAGTCAAGAGACAGAGACCATTCTGGCTGACAGGGTGAAACGCCGTCTCTACTAAAAATGCAAAAAAATTAGTTGGATGTGGTGGTGGGCACCTGTAGTCCCAGCTAGTCGGGAGGCTGAGGCAGGAGAATGGCATGAACCTGGGAGGCAGAGCTTGCAGTGAGCAGAGATCGTGCCACTGCACTCCAGCCTGGGTGACACAGCGAGACTCCATCTCAAAAAACAACCAACAAATTATTGGCAATTTGGTGTCTACTCTCAAGTGATGGAATGTGGAACATGCACAATAACACAAGCTATGGTCTCTATCCATAAGGAACATAAAGTTTAGTGAGACTCTGGGAAAAAAATTATTAACGTATGAGATAGTGTGGACCACACAGGAAAAAATTAAGTGCTACATTGCCTTTTATAAGAATGTTCAGCAGTGTTGGAACGACTCAATTTAAGTTGAGTGCCTTTGAAATGATGTGGCATGATACATACCTCAGAATGTGCACTCCCTAAAAGCCCTGACATGGAACAGGAGAAAGAAGGGCTCTGAGATGCACGTGTTTGATCTTTGATGGGCTGGGTGAGCCATTCGTTTGTCCACTTATGTCCTTTTCTTTTATCAAGAAAGACAACCATTTCCTCTGGAGCTCAGGCAAAGAAAGAGTAATTTGCCCCAATTCTGAAAGTGAATCTATTATAGCTGCTCTGAACTTATTGGGAAGCTGTTATGTTAGTTGCCAACATATCCTATTCTTAATTAGCATTGTAGCATTTTTCTTCTTTTAAAAACATCTTTATATTTGTTTTCTTTCAACATAGGGACACAGAATTGAGTTAATCAGTGCATGACACCATGCTGATTAATTTACAGTATATCAGTGCTGTCATCATTGGTCCTCTAAAATTTATGTTACTGTTTTTCTCCTTCATCCCTAGTCACCATTACAATTACCCTCCTCTCCCTATGCACCCCTCCACACATTAGGAGTTACTGTCATTTGTTTAATATTTCCTTGTCCCATGTGAGTTTAATAAACATTCTTGCACAAATTTATATCCATGAAGAACATATACAGTTGTTTTGTGAGGTGATAAGTGTAGTGGTTAAGAGAGTGGGTGCTGGATCCACCTGCCTGGATGATACCCCAGCTCCATGATAGACATATGTCTTTGGGGCTTATTAGTTAATATATCTGTGCCTCAGATATATTATCTGGATGAGGATAGTGATAGTACCCATCTTAATGGGTGTTTGAGTGGATTAAAATGCATATAAAGTACTTAGAACAGTGTCTAGCACATACTAAGCAGTACATAGCTATTATGAGGTATATTTAATTTGCACAAACGGCATTGACTGACAGAACTCAGTGGGTCACCACTGCATATGCTTTTGCTCAAATAGCCCAGATCTTGAGAAATTTTGTCTTTCACAAATGCAGACGTGCCAAAAAACAAAACAAAACAAAACTCTTCATTTATTGAAGAAGTTTCAACAGTATGTACACACACAATGCTTACACACAAAGTCAACTTGGTGATAATACACTTTTTGTGGAGTCAAATTTCTGATGTTCAAAGTAGCAGAAGAAAAGTCTGTCCCAGCCCTCAGAACCAATTTGCCTTGTGTATTTGTTCTCTCTGGGCACCAGGCCAATTGGATGGTGCCTGCCAACATTGATGGCAGATCTTCTCCACCTAGTCCTAGTTAGACTCACACACTAATATCCCCTGTAAACACTCTCACAGACACACCCAAAATAATGCTTTACCAGGTTTCTAGGTATTTCTTAAACAAGTCCAGTCAACATCTGAAGTCCGCAAGTTTACCCCTTGTCAGCTTGGCATCCATATGCTCCTCCTTAAACCATATTTAATTTCCAAATAAAGACAATAACAAGATAATAGTTCCATTTAACATGATGCAACTATCCTATGCACAACCAAAAATGCACTAATCACTTCTCCCAGAATTCAGCTTTCAGAATGTCAACATTTGGAATTTTGATTTTCAGGATTTTAGACATTTGGGTAACATTTGATTCCCTTCACTATTATGGCAAATAAAGGCTTAGTCATTATTATACACATTCCTCCCTCTATCCCTGCTTTCCTTCTTTCATCACACAATACAGTTATGTTTTTCATAGCTGAGCTGCATAGAATACTATGATTGTGTCCCTTTATTATGTGTTTTTGATTATGTTTAACACTTGCCTCATTTTGTCATTTGCTATTTATCAGAAATGTAAAATTCCTTTCAATATTAAATACATTATCAGGTAATCTGGCAATGTTAAAAATTTTTTTTTACTCAAGTCTAATTTAGGGTGCACTGCTCTAGACCTGGTGAATAAGAACATTATTTTTTCAACCAGTCTCCTAGGGATTCCCTTATATTTTTCTCCTGTGAAGCTATTTCCTGTTTATATTGACTTCCTTTTTTCTGGTTTACTCTTTTACTCTGTGGAGCACATCTTCCAGCAGCTTCTTGACAAAGAGTCTATAGAAGGAGGATTTGTGAGACTTTGCTTGACTGAAAATATCTTATTTTCTTTCACACTTGATTGATAGATTTCATGGGACATAATTCTACCTTTGAAATCATTTTACCTTAGAATGCAGAAATGAAGCCTTCTTTATATTCTAGCTTCTAGTGTTGCTATTAAGCCCTCCTCCCTAGGTTGTTTCACCTACCTCTCAGTAAGAGGGGAAAGAGGTGCATCTACTGGTGCCTTCTCTATGCCCCAAACAACCCTGGCAGATCCTAATGTTTCTTTGTGTCTGAGACTGGGACGTGGGCTGACAGGACCCATTTCCTGCCTCACCACATTGCAGAATGGCCCAGCCAGGCCAATGTCAGTAAAGAAAAGAAATTTCTTAGGCAGCATTCCTGGGCTCTCCCTGGTCCACAGCACTTAACGCTCCTCTCCAGGATGCTTTTTTCCCCAGGACCTGAGAACCTTCATTTCTGGGATCCATCAACCACTTTCCAATTCTGAGAGGCAGCCAGTTTGGGTTTGGGGTGGACATAGCAACTTGTAACAGTATGCTATCTGATCAGAAACCCCAGGCGTTTATTTTTATAGTGTAGGCAAATGTTGTTCAAACATATGCCAAAACACAGCATTGATTAGTTTCATTTTAATACATGATCGTTGGAATAGAATGTATATGTTGTTAATCTGTTTTCCAGTGATCCTCTGTCATTAAATGGCATCTCCATTCATCCAGATGCTAGTTTGAAATCTGAGAATCAGTCTTGGTTCTTCCCTTTCCTCATCTCATATATTCATTCCATCATCAACTCTTAGAGACTTTTTTCTTCAAAATACATCATAAACCTGTCTACTTTTCTTTTACTGGCATTGTGGTCCACCTCTTTATTTCTTACGTGGACTACTTCAGTGGCCCTAAATTGTCCCCTTTCCAATTTTGCTCCCATCCTAATCCATTCTCCACACAGCAGCCAGACTTAACTTTCTTCCAACGCCTCACCATGGTGTCTTTGGCTTAGCAAAATCAGCTTTTTGCCTTTTCTTCCCAATATTCAGAAATGCTATTCTCTCTCCATCTCTCGCTAAATTTCAGTGCCTGAAGCACACCCATTCTTCCCTACATCTCCATTTATTGTGTGTAAAATGCTCTTTTCCTTACTAGCTATTGCACACCCTTTGAATGTCAACTTGAATAATACTTCTTCAAAGATTTTCCCAGACCACTCATTCTAAAGCGAGTCCTCTCTAACATAAATTTCTCTTAGTGTCATTTTCTTTTCATTTACCCAAATGGTAGTCATATTGGTATTTATTTGTTTACTTAGTGTCTATCTCCCCAAGCGGATTGCAGACACCATAAGTCAGTTGCCAACTCTGTTTCGCACGCTACTGTGTTTCTAGTCAAGGAAATTGCCTGGAACATAGTGAATATACGTGAACTCAGTAACAAGGGGACAAGCTAGGAGTGTATTCCTCTGTAGATCTGGCTAAGTTATGGACTGTGTATATTGGTGTCTTCTGCCATCTTTAGGGTCAGTTTTGCAGTGAATTAAAAAAGGATGAAGAACAAGGGGAAATGGCTGTAAATATGTGTTTATTATGTGTATGTATGTTGAGTTTTGTGGAAGAGCAAATAAGAAATTGGGAAATAGGATACTTTAGTGGTAATATAGTTTAATACCATGTATTAGTGGTTTCCTGAAATGTGCAATGATTTATTCATTCTCTGAGAGTCTACGTGCATACGTCTCTGAACTAGGTGCTATAACTTAGAAAATTTAGATCCACAGTCTGATTCCGAAGAATCTTCAGTTAAGCATGTGGATGGAGAAAAAAATGATACAGGTAGTTATAGTACGAAGCAGAGTAGTTTAAGTACTGCCACAGAGCTTAGCATTGGGCCAATGGCTGTGGTGACACTTCACTAAGGCTTGAGGACACAGATGGCAGCTTAGCATCAGGCATGTGCAGGATTTTGACAGGCAGTGTTTGGTCTCCCTGCCTTTTAAATACTATGAGCAACACTGCAGAATGGATTAAGTTCTATGGTCAAAATGAGTTTCACAGGATTGCCTCTCTGTGGATCTTGATTTTGCAAATAAAAATGTACGCTGTTAAAAATGCCATGCAAGGTAAAATTTTCATGTATTTACTATGAGAGTGAAAAAAGGTATTTTGGTGCTAATTAACTGAACTTTTGTGATTAGCCTGAAATAAATTAAAATTCATCTGAATCATAACTTCTCTTCAGAGAGCCATTATGAATCTTACAAAAAGATATTTTCAATACTCTCGTCTTTTCTTAAGCCAATGCAGTCTATGAATTTTAAAATAAAGTCTAGAAATCAAGTAATTCATCTAGCAAAATATTTTTGTTTACAGGAACACAGTCATCCTTCTATGTAGGGCACAATTTGATACAGTTTGAACATAATTCTTATTTTCCTTTATGATCTTAGATTTTATGATAGGCAGCACAGCTGATTGCTTTTGAGCATTTTAATATGAGAGGGGATTTCGCCCCCTTCTCTCAAGGCAATTTGGTACTGTAAATAGCTGGGCAGTGTTCTTACGCATGCAAGTCACATAGTGGATTGTAAATGTTACAGCCTTTATTTAAAGGTGAAATGATGAAAGCAAAGTGACCACTAAGGATTTAATAACTTGTAGGGATCCAGTTCTCTGTTGTGTAACCTCCTTTTCCTTAGGAAACATCTAGTAGTGTGCAATTTGCAGTGGCAAATAAGATAGGAGGACACAAACTTTAAAATGGCACACAAGGTATATAAATAATAAAGGAAACTGCATGCGGGATTCTCTATTCTACAGAAGGGTAATACGGGTCTGCTATGGAGCAATGGGGCTTACTAAGGAGTGACCAGTCTTATTTTGCCTGGACTTAGGTAGCTGTATACAGACCAGTGAGAGAGACAGCCATCAATTTCATAGTAGTTAAGTCAGGAAAACTAAACCCTGATGCACTGAAAGTTGGAATAGAAAAATAAATGTAATCAAATCAGAAGGTAAAGGAAGAAAGTAAGGAAGTCCTGTGATAAGAAAGTAAACATTGCTACATGGTATACATTTTTAAAGTCTTAGTTAAAATAACAGTCATTTAAAACAGAATCGCTTGAACCTGGGAGGCAGAGGTTGCAGTGAGCTGAGATTGCATCACTGCACTCCAGCCTGGGTGACAGAGCAAAACTCCATCTAAAAAACAAACAAGCAAAAAAACCTTTGGAAGAAACCTATTCCAAAGGTTATTGGAATAGGGGTCACATATATTTAAGGCAAACTTCTAAGTGTTTACTCTCATGTCTAAGATATTTTCACATATTACAACACATATTGATTGATTGAAATGCAAGTCAATCCTCTCTGCTTAACACTGTAAGGAACTGGGACACTGTCTTACTTATTAGAAAGTTTACCCAGCCCACCTTCAGGGCCTGCGAAACTTAATGTCTCTCTTCTGACCAGCTTTCTGTTCTAATGCAGTTTTTTCTAGTCACAATATTCAGAGACAGATCCACTGGATTCCAGCTTGGATTCTCATTGAGAGGCTTAAGGAATTCTGCTCCACTCTCTCTCTCTAAAGGCACACAAGGCATCTATTGAAGGTAATGTAAGAATTAGATAGGAGGACATAAAAATTTCAAAACAGTACACAAGTTTAAACAGCACCATGAAATGTTTAAAAATATTAGACTTTGCTTTTCTGGTTAGAGTCACAGGAAAATTAAGCAGAAAGTACATAGAGTTCTCACATAACTCCCACCCACACATACTAAGAGCCTTCTCCTATCAACATCCTGCCCCACAGGGGTACATTTGTTATGACTGAAGAACTTACACTGACATGTTATTATCACTCAAAGTCCATGGTTTGCCTTAAAGTTCACTCTTAGTATTGTATATTCTACAGGCTTTAACAAATCAATAATGATGTGTATCCAACAATTACTCTTTTTGAATTGACAGTACAGAGAATTAAGTTGAAACAGATATCCAAGTTTGGAATTCTGCATTCTGTAAAAGAAAAATTTCAGTTAAACAGGCAAGGAAAAAATTATTTAAGATTATTGTGGCCTGGTGCGGTGGCTTATGCCTGATGTCAGGAGTTCAAGAGCAGCCTAGCCAACATGGTGAAACCACATCTCTACTAAAAATACAAAAATTAGTTGGGTGTGGTGGCGCATGCCCATAATCCCAGCTACTTGGGAGGCTGAGGTAGGAGAATTGCTTGAACCCAGGAGGCAGAGTTTGCAGTGAGCTGAGATTGCATCACTGCACTCTAGCCTGGGTGACAGAGTGAAACTCCATCTCAAAACAAAAACAAAAAAACACAGAAAGATTATTGGAATAGGGGTCAAGACTATTCCAATGGGGGAAAGAGCCTGAACTCAACTCTCCCTGAAACAAAAGGTTTTAAGTATAGTCATGTGCTGTATAATGATATTTCGGTCAATGACAGACTGCACGTATGACAGTGGTCCCATAAGATTATGTCTTATTTTTACTGAATATTTTCTATATTTAGATTTGTTTAGGTGCACAAATACCATTGTGTCATAATTGCCTACAGTATTCAGTAAAGTGACATGCTATACAGGTTTGTAGCCTAGGTGAGTAGTAGGCTATGCTATCTAGGTTTGTGTAAGTGCATGTTATGATGTTTGAAGTTGCCTAATGACACACTTCCCATTTTTAAGAGGGGGCATAAGTGTACCAAGATGAACTAGTGAAAAAATCTTGGAGAATGTTGGAGAGGTTGATCAGTGAGATTTGGCCTTCTGTGTTTGTCGATTGATGTTTCTCAAAATTAGGTTCCTACCTTCCCACAGGGGTGGGAATAGGGGCACTATCTTCCTTAAAGGTTACTTATCAAAGGGATGGCTTTGAGAAAGACATTCCTGGGATGTGAAACTGGTAAGATGCTGAGAGATGATTTACATCTCAAAGATGCTGAGAGATGATTTACATCTCAAAGGGGCAGATAAAAAACTTGTAAATGCTCTAAGAAAAGAGAGGTCAATGATGTACAGTCTGGAAGAAACCTGTCTAAAGTTTAATCAAATAGAGGGGAACATTAAGACCTTCTTGGTTATTTTCGTTAGAAGAGATTTAAGGTAATTACCAGGGGACTGGCTTGCTTTCTCCTCAATTCCTTAATAATCAAGCTTCACTTAAAATAACTGAAGCTGACCCTAGAGTTTCCTAAATCAGGGCAGTTTCCAAAGACTCCACATTGGTATAGGAACAAAGGGATGTGCACTGAGCTGAGAAGGCAGCAAGGAGAGAGGAATGGAGCTAGACCTGTAGAATGAAAGACGTCACTGAGGAACAGGAGTTATAAACTTAACAACAGCCCTGTACCCCCAATTCTTTTTCTTCTTCCACAAAACTCTGAACTCTTTCTTTTCCTGCTGAGGCTGCCCTGTTTTCACAGATGTGTCGGTGTTGGGGTAAAGTAATGACGCAGAGAGTAAAGACTCAGAAAAGGCCCTGTGCATAACTCCCTTATAATTCAGACTCGTAGTGGTGACCGTTGTGGACAGTGGGAGCCTCCCAAATCTAGAAGTAGCATTTGATTCAGTGTATTTAGTAACTAATTGCATACAAAGATGAAATTTCAGGCTCTAGTAGTTTGGATTCATAGGGGAGATGTTCCTGAACTGCAACTCGGAGCATCAGAGTCCTGAAAAGAAATTGAGGCTGATGTACTGTGGGTACCAGTGTTGGATAGTAGAAGACCACAGAGTCACCAGCTGGGTAAACCAGATGCACTGTCATTTGCACACATGAGCAGGTTGAATTCCCATTTGCTTACTACTTTCAAAGAAGATGTTTCCGATGACATCCTGAGCTATGACCAAGTGTGGAGTAGGAGGAAGACAAGGGTTGGGAATTATATTTCCAAGATAACACGAACCAGAAAGATCTCTGCTTACCTAGAATGGGCTTTCTGAGTGGAATAGCTGCCAGACAGGATAGGAATATACACTTTTGATCACGATATGTTACAGAAGACAGAGAAGGTTCTAATTTTAGAAAGAGAGTGTGAGGATGACTGTCTATTTTTCTAATGTTACAGGCTCAAGACTCTCTCCCCTCAAGATCCTGGTGCCAACATACTCTCTTTGATTCTGTGGCTCATTTTGGGAAGAGATGGGGTCAGTACAGCTGTTTGGCCATGGTAGGGAAGACAGGCTAAACCATCTCTCCAACTTTGAAGTAAATCCCTGCCTCCTTTCCCCTCTGAAGAAGGTATATGTGCCCTCCACCAGGCTTCCCCCACTCCTCTGCCTGTTCCAGCTCCCCATTCCAGATGCAATACTGTATCCAGATGATGTTTCTGGAGAGAAGAGACTTCGAATTTTAGGAATGCTGGCAGTCTATGGTCATAAGTGGGGGCTTTGAAAAGGAGAACAGCAAGGGACCTTTTTTTTTTTTTTCTTAAATTCTCATCTGAGAAGAAAGTATTGGAAAATGTTTGCAAGTTGAAAAAGGACAGAGGGAAAACAAAAGGTTGAGTTTCATCACTGAATATCAGCAAGTGTTTCCTCTACTTGATTCCAACACTCAGTTCCTCCATCATTTTCCAAGTTGACTTCCTGGCACCATCCCTCAGGTTAGAGATCCAGTGCTTTTGCTCTCATTCATGTCCATTCCCTAATGTCTATTCCCTTGCTGATTTTTCCTCTGGTCTTACTGGATGAGCCACTCATAGTGCGATATACTCAGAGAAATTAACAAGCATGGAGATTTTATGGGCTCTGACTGGCACAGCATGGGGCAGCACGCTATTTCCATTTGGAGCTTAGAATGATTTGGGCACATTGTGCCAGATGTGACTTAGCTTCATGGAATCCAGCCTAAACCTTCCAAGAAATAGTTTTGAAAGGCCTCTAGGGAGACAGTCCACAATATTGTGTGGTAGAGTGTTCCAGCCTTTATTCACTTTGACTTAGATATAAAAGTTCTCCTAGTGCAAACATGGTCTCTTTCTACTGTCACTAGTCTGTCACCCTCCCTTCCTGGGCTCAGAGGACAAAGGCAGGATTCATACCATTTTATGGTGTCAGCAGGGAGGCCAAGGTTTTGGACTTGGAGGACCTCTGATTCCGGCTTCTACTACCTGATTTTTATTCTTATTGATTTCAACATCTTCCTTAGAGAAAGTGCCAAAGACTAGATAGTAGACGGCATAGGATTTAATTAAGATAATATTTTTCTCTTGAATTTGCCATTATTGTCTTTCTCTTTTCCTCCATTTCCATGGCTACTGCCCTAGTTAAGGGTTTTGGCAGTTCTGCCTGGTCGTTAGTACTAGTTCTCTAACTTGTCTCCCTGCCTTGGGATGCATCTCTCTTCTACATATCTTATACCCTGTCTTTAGATCAAAAAATGCAGATTGGGCAATTCTGTTTCCTTTAATAAAAACTGTTATAACCTAGAAGGTGAAAATAAAACTCATTATTGTGCCACTCACTTTAAAATTTTCCCCACCCTTTCTTTCCAGGCTTATCACCTGGCAATCTCCCAACTCTTCAACATACAAGCCACACCTTTGATGGTTTCCAGAAAGCATTGTGCCTTTTCATACGTGGAGTATTGGTGCATGCTGTTCTCTCTGCATAGAATACTTTTTCTACACTTTTCTTTACACTTTTCTTTTGGTCAACTGTTCTAATCTTTCACTACTCAGACTAAATCTCACTTCTTCTGTGAGAGAGTTGAAAATCCCTTAGACAAAGGGTTAATCCGTTTCCCCTCTCTGCATCTCAGCACTATGGCATTCTAATGCCATGGCCCACACTACTCTGTCTGTCCTGCCCTGCAGTGAGCTCCTCAGTGACTGTGGTGATCTCATATTCATCTCTGTATCACAAATTCTTTCCCTAGCACTATAGTTAAGGGTGCCCAGCAAGAGTAGACACCTGGTAAAAGCTTGGAAAATGACTAAGACCAGATGAACAACTTCTTCTGACTCTGTTCCTTGGGGAATTTTCTCTTCTTTTCTTTTAACTTTAAGCTGTGGAGTACATGTACAGAATGTGCAGAATTGTTAAATAGGTATACGTGTGCCATGGTGGTTTGCTGTACCTATTGACCTGTCATCTAAGTTCCCTCCCCTCACCCTCCACCCACTAACAGGCCCTCGTGTGTGTTGTTCCCCTCCCTGTGTCCATGTGTTCTCGTTGTTCTACTCCCACTTATGAGTGAGAACATGCAGTGTTTGGTTTTCTGTTCCTGCATTAGTTTGTTGAGGATAATGGCTTCCAGCTTCATCCATGTCCCTGAAAAGGACATGATCTCATTCCTTTATATGACTGCATAGTATTCCATGCTGTCTATGCTACTGCATTTTCTTTATCCAGTATGTCATTGATGGGCATTTGGGTTGGTTCCAAATCTTTGCTGAACAGTGCTGCCATAAACATATGTGTGCCTGTGTCTTTACAGCAGAATGATTTATAATTCTTTGGGTATATACTTAGTAATGGGATTGCTGTATCAAATGGCATTTCTGGTTCTAGAGCCTAGAGGAATTGCCATACTGTCTTCCATGATGGTTGAACTAATTTACATTCCCACCAACAGTGTAAAAGTGTTCATATTTCTCCACAGCCTCACCAGAATATGTTGTTACCTGACTTTTAAATAATCACCATTCTGACTGCCATGAGATGGTATCTCATTGTGGTTTTGATTTACATTTCTTTAATGATCAGTGATGTTGATCTTTTTTCCATATGTTTGTTAGCTGCATAAATGTCTTCTTTTGATAAGTGTCTGTTCATATCCTTTGCCCACTTTTTGATGGGGTTGGTTTTTTCTTGTAAATTTAGGTACCTTGTAAATTCTGGATTATAGATCTTTGTCAGATGGATAGATTGCAAAAATTTTCCCCCATTCTCTAGGTTGCGTGTTCACTCTGATGACAGTTTCTTTTGCTGTGCAGAAGCTCTTTAGTTTAATTAGATCCCATTTGTCAGTTTTGGCTTTTATTGAAATCGCTTTTGGTGTTTTAGTCATAAAGTCTTTGCCCATGCCTATGTCCTGAATGGTATTGCCTGGATTTTCTTCTAGGGTTTTTATGGTTTGGGGTCTTACGTTTAAGTCTTTATCTTGAGTTAATTTTTGTATAAGGTGTAAGGAAGGGGTCCAGTTTCAGTTTTCTGCATATGGCTAGCCAGTTTTCCCAGCACCATTTATTGAATAGGAGATCCTTTCTCCATTGCTTTTGTCAGGTTTGTAGAAGACCAGATCATTGTAGATATGTGGTGTTATTTCTGAAGTCTCTGTTCTGTTCCATTGGTCTATATGTCTATTTTCATACCAGTACCATGCTGTTTTGATTACTGTAGCCTTGCAGTATAGTTTGAAGTCAGGTAGCGTGATACCTCCGGCTTTGTTCTTTTTGGTTAGGGTTGCCTTGGCTATATGGGGTCTTCTTTGATTGCATATGAAATTTAAAGTCGTTTTTTCTAATTCCATGAAGAATGTCAGTGGTAGTTTGATGGAAATAGCATTGAATCTATAAATTACTTTGGGCAGTATGGCCATTTTCACGATATTGATTCTTCCTAAGCATGAGGATGGAATGTTTTTCCATTTGTTTGTGTCCTCTCTTATTTCCTTGAGCAGTGCTTTGTAGTTCTCCTTGAAGAGGTTCTTTGCATCCCTTGTTAGCTGTATTCCTAG
This sequence comes from Macaca fascicularis, assembly GCF_037993035.2. Taxonomy (NCBI): domain Eukaryota; kingdom Metazoa; phylum Chordata; class Mammalia; order Primates; family Cercopithecidae; genus Macaca; species Macaca fascicularis. The sequence continues at coordinate 26,616,269 of NC_088391.1, read as the reverse complement.
GTATTTTATTCTTTTTGTAGTGATTGTGGATGGAACTTCATTCATTATTTGACTCTTTGCTTGTCTATTGTTGGTGTAAAGTAATGCTTGTGATTTTTGAACATTGATTTTGTATCCCGAGACTTTGCTGAAGTTGCTTAACAATGAGTTTTGGGGCTGAGACAATGGGGTTTTCTAAATAGAGAATCATGTTGTCTGCAAACAGAGACAATTTGACTTCTTCTCTGTCTATTTGAATACCCTTTATTTATTTCTCTTGCCTGATTGTCCTGGTCAGAACTTCCAATACTATGTTGAATAGGAGTGGTGAGAGAGGGCATCCTTGTCTGTACCACTTTTCAAAGGGAATGCTTCCATCTTTTGACCATTCAATATGATATTGGCTGTGGGTTTGTCATAAATAGCTCTTATTATTTTGAGATATGTTCCATCAATACATAGTTTACTGAGAGATTTTAACATGAAGGGATGTTGAATTTTATCAAAGGCCTTTTCTGCATCTATTGTGATAATCATGTGGTTTTGTCTTTGGTTCTGTTTATGTGATGGATTACATTTATTGATTTGCGTATGTTGAACCAACCTTGCATCCCAGGGATGAAGCTGACTTGATCATGGTGGATCAGTTTTTTTGATGTGTTGCTGGGTTTGGTTTGCCAGTATTGAGGATTTTTGCATCAATGTTCTTCAGGGATACTGGCCTAAAGTTTTCTTTTTTGTTGTGTCTCTTCCTGGTTTTGATATCAGGATGATGCTGGCTTCATAAAATGAGTTAGGGAGGAGTCTCTCCATTTCCATTGTTTGGAATAGTTTCAAAAGGCATGATACCAGCTCCTCTTTGTATTTTTGGTGGAATTCAGCTGTGATTCTGTCTGGTCTTAGGCTTTTTTTTGACTGGCAGGCTATTAATTACTGCCTCAATTTCAGAACTTGTTTTTGGTCTATTCAGGGATTTGACTTCTTCCTGGTTTAGTCTTGGGAGGGTGTATGTGCCCAAGAATTTATCAGTTTCTTCTAGATTTTCTAGTTTATTTGTGTAGAAGTGTTTGTAGTATTCTCTGATGGTAGTTTTTATTTCTGTGGGGTCAGTGGTGATATTCCCTTTATCATTTCTTATTGTGTCTATTTGATTCTTCTTTCTTTTTCTTCTTTATTAATTCTAGCTAGCAGTCTATTTTTTTTTTTTCTTTCAAAAAACCAGGTTCTGGATTCATTGATTTTTTTCGAAGGGTTTTTCATGTCTCTCTTTCAGTTCTTCTCTGATCTTAATTATTTCTTGTCTTCTGCTAGCTTTAGGATTAGTTTGCTCTTCTTCTCTAGCTCTTTTAATTCTGATGTTAGGGTATTGTTTTGAAGTCTTTCTAGCTTTTTGATGTGGGCATTTTAGTGCTATAAATTTCTGTCTTCACACTGTTTTAGCTGTGTCCCAAAGACAGTACGTTGTGTCTTTGTTCTCACTGGTTTCAAAGAATTTCTTGAATTTCAAAGAAATTCTTGATATCTTCCTTAATTTCATTATTTACCCAGGGGTCATTCAGGAGTAGGTTGTTCAATTTCTATGTAATTGTGTGGTTTTGAGTGAGTTTCTTAATTCTGAGTTCTAATTTGATTGCAGTGTGGTCTGAGAGACTATTTGTTATGACTTTGGTTCTTTTGCATTTGCTGAGGAGTGTTTTACTTCAAATTATATGGTCGATTTTAGAATAAGTAGCATGTGGCACTGAGAAGAATGTATATTCTGTTGATTTTGGATGGAAAGTTCTGTAGATGTCCATTAGGTCCACTTGATCCAGAGCTGAGTTCAGGTCCTGAATATCCTTGTTAATTTTCTATCTCTCTGTAGATCTCTAAGAACTTGTTTTATGCATCTGGGTGCTTCTGTATTAAGTGCATATATATTAGCTCTACTTGTTGAATTAATCTCTTTACCATTATGTAATGCTCTTTGTTTTCTTTTTTGATCTTTGTTGTTTTAAAGTCTCTTTTGTCAGAGACTAAGATTGCAATGCCTGCATTTATTTTGCTTGGAAAATTTTCCTCCATTCCTCTATTTTGAGCCTATGTGTGTCTTTGCACTTAAGTTGAGTATCTTGAATGCAGCACACTGATGGGTCTTCACTCTATCCAATTTGCCAGACTGTGTCTTTTAACTGGGGCATTTAGCCAATTTACATTTAAGGTTAGTATTGTTATGTGTGAATTTCATCCTGTCATCATGATGCTATCTGGTTATTTTGCACACTAGTGGATGCAGTTTCTTCATAGTGTCATTGGTCTTTATATTTTGGTGTGTTTTTGCAGTGGCTGGTACTGGTTTTTCCTTTCCATATTTAGTTCTTCCCTCAGGAGCTCCTGGAAGGCAGGCCTTGTGGTGATAAATCATTTGGCATTTGCTTGTCTGGAAAGGATTTTATTTCTCCTTCACTTATGAAACTTAGTTTTGCTGAATATGAATTTCTGGGTTAAAAATTATTTTCTGTAAGAATGTTGAATATTGGCCCCTACTCTCATCTGGCTTGAAGGGTTTCTGCTGAAAGGTCCACTGTTAGTCTGATGGGTTTCCCTTTTTATTAGGTGGCCTGGCCTTTATCTCTGGCTGCCCTGAACAGTTTTTCCTTCATTTTGACCTTGTAGAATCTGATGATTTTGTGTCTTGGGGTTGATCTTCTCTTGGAGTATCTTAGTGGTGTTATCTGTATTTCCTGAATTTGCATGTTGGCCTGTCTTGCTAGATTGGGAAAATTCTCCTGGATAATATCCTGAGTGTGTTTTCCATCTTGGTTCCATTCTCCCCATCTCCTTCAGGTACTCCAGTCAATCACAGGTTCAATCTTTCTATGTAGCCCCATGTTTCTTGGAGGCTTTGTTCATTCCTTTTAATTCCTTTTTCTCTAATCTTGTCTGCATGCCTTATTTCAGCAAGGTGGTTTTCAAACTCTGATGTCCTTTCTTCCTCTTGGTCGTTTTGCCGATTGATATCTGTGTATGCTACAGGAAGTTCTCATGCTTTGTTTTTTAGCTCCTTCAGGTCATTTCTGTTCCTCTCTAAACTGGTTATTCTAATTAGCAGCTCCTATAACCTTTTTTCAAGGTTCTTAGCTTCTTTGCATTGGGTTAGAACATGCTTCTTTAATAGAGTTTGTTATTACCCATCTTCTGAAGCCTGCTTCTGTTAATTTGTCCATCTCATCCTCTGTCCAGTTCTGCCCCCTTGCTGAAGAGGTGTTGCAATCATTTGGAGGAGAAGAGGCCCCTGGCCTTTTGAGTTTTCAGTGTTTTTTCATTGATTCTTTCTCATCTTCATAAGTTCATCAAGTTTTGATCTTTGAGACTGCTGACCCTTGGATAGGGTTTTTGTGTGTACTTTTTTGTTGTTGTTTATGCTGTTGTTGTTGCTTTCTGTTTTTCTTTCAATGGTCAGGTCCCTCTTCTCGGGCTGCTGCGGTTTGCTGGGGGTTCACTTCTGTACCTGTTCATTTGATTCACTTCTGCACCTAGACATGTCACTCAAGGAGACTAGAGAACAGCAGAGATGGGTGCCTGCTCCTTCTTCTGGGATCTCTGACCTCGAGGGTCACCAAGCTGATGCCAGTAGGATCGCTCCTGTATAGGGTGTCTGAAAATCCCTGTTGAAGGGTCTCACCTAGTTGGGTGGCACAGGGAACAGGACCCATTTAACGAAGCACTTTGACTGTCCCTTGGTGGAAGGAGTGTGCTTCACTTGAGGAAAACCCCATCATCTGGCTGCCTGGATTCCTCAAAACTACCAGCAGGAAAGACTAAGTCTGCTGGTCTACAGAGACTATGGCCAGTCCTCCCGCTAGGGGCTCAGGCCCAGAGAGATCAGGGTTCTGTCCCTGAGCCTCTGGCTAGAGTTGTTCAGTTTCCTGCAGGGAGGCCCCAACTAGTGAGGATGGATGAGTCAGAGTCAGGTCTGAAGAGGTGCTCTGGCTGCAGTCTGCCACAGCCAGTGTGTTGGGCTGTGGGAGACACCACTTGGGACCAAGCTGTCCAGCCTCCTTGGCTCCATCAGGTGAAAAGCATGGCCTGGAGCTATAGAGATGGATCCCGCCCTTCCCCTACCCAGGAAGCTTAGCGTGTTAAGCAGTTATGAGTCCCAGTGCTGGCTGCTGCCCCTCCCGCAAGGAGCTCAGACAGCAGGCAGCTGCAGCTGTGGTGCTGGTTGCCCCTCTCTGGAGACTTGGCAGGCTTAAGGAGATTCTAGCTGAGAGGCATTTGAGAATCTGCACGGCTCCAGACTTGGGACCCTGGGCCTCAGTGCCATGGGTTCGCGAGTGGGTCTTCAGATCCATGGGGTGCACAGTTCCACGGAAAAAGTATGGTTTCCCCAGGGGTTTGCACGCTCACTCACTCCCTTCTTTGGCTGGGGTGTTGGGGCTCCCCTGCTCCCTGTGGCTGCCAGGTGGGCTACTGCACCACACTGCTCTTCCTTCCTCTCTGTGGATCATGCCAGCTGCATAGTCAGTTCTGATGAGAGAACCTGGATACCTAGGTTATTGGTGCAGGATTCACATGCTATTATGGTTCTTTTTGGTGGGAGCCTCTGATTGTGGCTGCTTCTAGTCAGCCATCTTGCCCCCCAACCCCCTTATGGAATTTTCAATGTCGAACTGCTCAGAATAAGAGGTCTGCCTGACCCAGGTGACCATCACTACAGAAGAGGGCTCCTTTCCACATGAACCTTGGTCTTTGCTTTGGGATGGCCATCCAACATTCTCATGCCTTTTCTGCCCAGAAGCATGCCAGTCCAGCCAACTGAGAAATGGATTAACAGCTCCTAAGTGGTGAGGGAAAAAGCTGCTGGTCACCTGCCACTTGCCATGTGACCTTACTTAAGTCACTCACTCCCTCTGATTAGACTTCTTCATCGGGAATAGGGAGCAGGTGACATAAACCACATGGCTAGTGTACCATTTCACAAATTATCTCTTATGTAATGATAATGCTGGTCAACAGGAGCAATAGGTATAGTCATCTTTTTGAAATAAAGCATCAGAAGAATGCAACTGGAAAAATCAGGAAGAAACAGAGAATAGAAAAGTGTTGGAGGCCGAAAGAATGAGGGTCGTGACCACTGGAGGCTATATGAGTAAACAGCAAACGGTTCTCATGAAAGCAGGTTGTTAGCAAACTGACAAACTGCATCTGCCACCCAGAAGGAATGCTGAGGGCAGTAGCGCCCCAGGTGCAGTTTCTTGTGATTAGGCACATCTGAAGCCTGTTAGCAATACTGTGAGTCTGTGATCAATCAAGGAACTGACCAATCATTAGCTCCTCCTCCCTGCTCTTTCTACCCAACAAATACGAAGGGCTGTGGAAGCTCAAGATCCTTACTCACTAAAAGCAAGGAGCCCCGTGACCCCTTCTTTAAAAGTTTCTTTTGTCTTAAGTTTTCATTTCTGCGTTCATCCTCCTTCATTCAGTCTCACAGTAACCATCGCAGAAAAGTATGAGTGGATGTCCCTCAATTGAAGAATAGAAAGAAAGTGACAGAAACGGCACAGATTAGTAATTGGTGAATAAAAAGTCACAAATTGCTGGATTACAGTCACAAAACCCAAAGGGAAATGTGTTCTGTCAAACACATGGGTGAACAACCAAAATCACAGAGGTCATGAAGCCCCACACGGATTTATTTAATTTATAAATTTAAGATGACCATGCCTTCTTCTCCCTTGTAAACTAATTATTATATTGGGGCTAATAAGGTGAAGTTGTGGGGTGATTTACTATAACTATAAAAATTTCACTTTCTTAAAACACCTCTGTTCTCCCACTTCCTGGTACCTGCAACTCATTTGCTTGAAAACAAGATAATAGAGCTACTGACCTTCATACTCATGAAAATGACTCACAGCAGGTCTGTTTCTGGGAGCTGTGTTGATAAGGAAGGAGGCAGAGGAGAGAGCAAGAGGGCACCAAACTACAAGGAAAATGACCTAAGGGATGTGGAAGAGGTGGGGGACGAAATGATCTGGAGTCACCTTCATATCTATTGGGAACAACATTCCTGAATTTCTGTTAAGACTGCTGAGAAATATGAGAATAATAAAAGAGACATGTAAATCTAGAAAAATCAGCTTCCAGACAATGTAGAAACTGTTGGCAGTTTTTAAAATGCCAGGATTATTATTTCTATTATGAAGAGAAAATTGAGTATAACAAATAAATTCCTGGTTTCCACAGCAAGTTCAGCTTCTTCGTGGTGGGCATAAATAATACATACAATATATTTTTGTTACTGAAAATGTTTTCAATTATGTCACATACATTAAAGACCAAGAATTATATTAATGCAATATTGAAGTTATTAATATGAACTTTCAAAGAGATTATTTTTCCTGAAGCTCAGGAGTTTTAACTGAGAGTAATTTTTTTTTTTTTTTTTTCCTGAGACAGAGACTTTCTCTGTCACCCAGATTGGAGTACAGTGGCATGATCTTGGCTCACTGCCACCTTTGCCTTCCGGGTTCAGTCAATTCTCCTGCCTCAGCCTCCCAAGTAGCTGGGATTACAGGCACCCACCACCACACCTAGCTAATTTTTGTGCTTTTAGTAGAGACAGGGTTTCACCATGTTGGCCAGGCTGGGCTTGAACTCTGAACTCATGATTTGGCTGCCTCAGCCTCCCAAAGTGCTGGGATTACAGGCATGAGCCACTGTGCTTGGGCAGCTGAGAGTAATTTTTCTTTAACAGCGATGTAGAAAAAGAATCTTCCTATGTGCAAAATAGTTTCATTTATAAAAATTGTTAGATTTATGTGGATTGTTAGCTTTTAGGTTGTAACGATCATTCCATTACCAAAAAGAAATATACCTATCAACTTTTTCTGTTGATAAACAGTTTGTGTGTTTGGTTTTTGTTTTGGGTGGTGCATACAAGATTAATTAAGAATATTAATAGCACTCTGGATGGATTTCAATTATTCATGGTATTCCTATATGCTCTTAGAAGGAGTGGATAATGACCAGGGATTTCCCAGAGTGGTAGAATTTCCAATTATGAGTTTTTTAGATATGAAATATAGGAAGCTTGATGCAGTCAGTGAATATCATCTCATAAAGCCACACTTCCTTATCCACATTGAAAACACAATCCTTTTACCCTCTGTCCACCACTAAGCACCTCAAAGGTTGGCCCCAGCAAGGAACCTTACTCACTCAAACCATCCTCTGGGCAAAGGAAATTCATGGAAACATACCACTACTAAAGAAATTATCTGGGTCATAAACTAAAAAAGAAAAACAAATGCAAGGAAACTACATTTTAATTCCCCATTAAGTCATATGAAATGTGTATTAGGCTAATGTACCTAATACAGGCTAGCAATTCAACCAGAGGAGCTGCTCAGAGGATATTGAAATAAGTCATTTTGGTAATTCTAAAGAGTTTCTATAGATATGCACTGGATTTCTTTTTAATTATTCTGCATCTGTTTAGAGATATGCAATTTCCAGCTATGTAATTGGATTTTAAGTACTTTTACATTACTATAAATAAAGTGTTACATGCAATTACATTGAAAAATCTGCAGTGCAAAAGCAAGCTGCAGCCCACAGGTTACCGCACTTTAGCACACGGAGGATGCGCTTCTTGTGGGGTGATGATAGTCAAATTAAAAAGAACACTTTACTCCTTGAGCTGGATAATAGACTGATTATATTTAAAGCATATTCACTTCCCACAGTCATCTGGTAGGGAAGATGGAACTGCTCAAACTTCATCTCCACTGGACAGTATCGTGACTGGAAGGAATTATTAGTGGAAGAAAAGTATGAACTCACCCAAGATCCAGATCCAGAATGCTAATCAGAGTTTTGAAGAGATAGATTTATTTTTGTCCTGCTTTCAGATCTGTTTTGTTTTCTTCCCCCCACTATAAAAGCTGTGACTTTCAATCTGTGGGGAAAATTTTGGGAAAAGGATTATGAGATATGTGTCCTTAGTATAAGTCTGAACCCCTTTTGGCATTAGCCCATACCACAGGAGGTCACGTTCAAGCCCTCTTTCTCCAATTTCAGCTGGTAATAATTTCACATTCTTTCTCACAGCTACCAATGCAAGAGGCAGCTAATCCTGAGGCTTTTGTTAGGAAAGGTGCTCGATTGAACAAACACATGGCAGACAGGGGCATTGGAGATCACTTTTACACAGTGATATTTAAAATGAGGGAAGTTTAAGTAAGTTGCTTGAGATGCAGCATACTGCCAGCAAGCTCACTGGTGCCCTCCATCAACTCAATTCTTCCTTTCTTTCCATCCTCCTTTCCTCTGTGTATGCCAAAAGGGCTCTACATTTTAGCACTGGATTTTTTTTTTTTTTTTTGTAATGCACTTCGTGCTATTGCTAAAGCTAATTCCTGTTTCATGGCTCATCTAGCACTATCACCTGCCCTCCTCTTCATATCCTTTCTTGCTTTAAGACTTAACTCCAGCTCCCTCCAGAAAGCTTACTTAACATGCTATTTACTTAAATACATGGAGCCAGAGTAGACACAATGTATATTCTGTCCAATGACCTTACTTTGGGGTTTTCCTATTTTTTTTAACTGCAAAGTAGAACAAGAATCTTCCTCTTTGCAAAATATTCCCATTAAAGAAATTGTTAGGCTGGGCGTAGTGGTGTGTGCCTATAGTCCCAGCTATAATATTTGGGAGGCTGATGTAGGAGGATTGTTTGAGACCAGGAATTCTGGGCTGTAGCACTCTATGCTGATTGGATGTCCACATTAAGTTTGGTATCAATATGATGAGTGAGGGACCACCAGATTGCCTAAGGAGGGGTGAACTGGTCCAGGTCGAACATGGAACAGGTCAAAATTCCCATGCTCATTAGTAGTGGGATCGCACCTGTGAATATCCACTGCACTACAGCCTGGACAACATAGCCAGACTCTGTCTCTAAAATATAAATAAAAATTGTCAGATTTATGAGGGTTGTTAGCTTTTAGGATGTAACAATTATTCCATTACCAATGATAAGGATACCTGTCAGCTTTTTATATTGTTTTAGATACCTGTTTTAGTTTTCCTATCAGGGTCCATAGCTTTTACTTCTTTTGTAACTCTTTTTGGCTCTGTCTCCTGGACCCTGCTCTGAGAATTTTGACAAACTGTAAGACAAAGTCTTTGCAGTTGTTGAAATTTGTATTTCATAGGGGAGAGAAAGCTTAGGCATATTGTCTAGTAAAGGTCCAGTCGGCCTGGTGCTGGTTCTAAATGAATCAATGATAGGTGTTCAGAGAAGGAATGGATCATGGTAGATTGTGCTCCTTCATCAGTCAGCCCGTGTTGATAGGAATCAATATAGCAGAACATTTTAGAGCCCATTTTGCTACAAAAAATAAGATATTAACTTATATTCCCCTAACTTACTACTTTGGGATTAAAATATGAGAAAAACATATTATGAAGATAACATATCATTTAAGTATTCTACAGTTTGATTCTTCACTCATAAAAATAGTAACCAGATATTGCTGAGTGATTTTATAAGTTGAATTTCTTATCTATCATCTTGAATTTCTCCAAAGAATTTGTTTGTTTGTTGTTTGTTTTGAGACAGAGTCTTGCTCCGTTGCCAGGCTGGAATGCAGTGGCACGATCTCGACTCACTGCAACCTCTGCCTCCCGGGTTCAAGCAATTCTGCTGCCTCAGCCTCCCGAGTAGCTGGGACTACAGGTGTGCACCACCTCATCTGGCTAATTTTTTTGTATTTTACTAGAGACGGGGTTTCACAATGTTGGCCAGGATGGTCTCCATCTCCTGACCTCGTGGTCCACCCTCCTCGGCCTCCCAAAGTGCTGGGATTACAGGCATGAACCACCATGCCCAGCCAAGAATTTGGATTTTATGAGTAACAAGTTTTGGAACAATTTGCAATGGGTATAGATTACACAAGTAATACTTTGTGTTTGTGTAATCTTAAATATCCTTTTCATAAGCATTTATGATTGTCATTTTCTGTCTTTCCCAGAAAGCATGAATCATTATTAATTCTTCTTACAGAAGACACAGAATGGGACATGTTGTAAACTGGGAATTCTTACGGGCTGCTTCTTTCTTAAGAAATAACTGCTAGAACAGTGAAGCAATAAGAAAATATCCACTGTCATCATCAGAAAGTGTATCTTGTGAGCCAGTGAATGTGGCACTTAGAAAACCAAATGGCTATATTTAGACATGTATATGCAGTTATATGTCTGCATTATAACTTATTATATTTTCCTTCAAATTAAGCAATACTACTTAGTCATGAAAAGGAACAAAATAATAGCATTCACAGAAATCTGGATGGAATTGGTGAACATTATTCTAAGTGAGATAACTGAGGAATGAAAAACCAAACATTGTATGTTCTCACTCATATGTGAGGGCTAAGCTATGAGGACACAAAGGCATAAGAATGATACATTGAACTTTGGGGACTTGGGGGAAAGTTTGGGGCATGGCGAGGAATAAAAGACTACACATTGGGTCCAGTGTACACTGCTTGGGTGATGGGTGCACCAAAATCTCAAAGATCACCACCAAATAACTTATCCATGTAAACAAACACCACCTGCTCCCCAAAAATCTATTGAAATAAAAAATAAAAAACTTACTAAGAAAAGGAAACTGTTACTGAATTTTATTTGTATGTCAGAAACTTTTAAAATTGATAAATCTCATTTAATTTAACATTAACCCAAGACAATTTAAAGCCTATTTCTTATGTTTGAAAAAATGATGACTATATGTGCAAAATATTCTAAGTCCTGCAGAATGCCAGACTGATAAAATCTAAATTATTATTATGCTTTATTTAAAAAAATATTTAAACTTCAAACTAAACTTTTTCATCCTTAAAAATATCTACAGTAGCAAATCTGGGGCCCTACAGACATTTCTCCCAGCAAAACTGATTCCACTCTCTCTTCACAAACTTCCTTTACAGAAATCAGGAGCAAGAACAATAATCAAGTCTTGTGTATAATTGTATAATTTTCATTATGTCCAATTTTGTATTTTGGATACAAGTGTTTTTTTAAGTCAGATCTATTTCTTACAAATGTTTTCTCCCAGTCTATCGTTTGTCTTATTCTCTTAACAATGTCTTTCATAGAGCAGCAGTCTTTGATTTAGTAAAGTCAAACTTACCAATTTTTTAAAAAAATGGATGTTGCTTCTGATATTTTATCTAAAAAGTAATTGCCAACCCCACGGTCATTTAAATTTTCTTTTGTGTTTTCTTCCAGAAGTTTTCTAGTTTTGCATTTTACATTTAGGCATATGACCCATTTTGAGTTAATTATTTTTGCGTATGGTATAAGGTCTGAGTCTGGGTTTATTTTTCTGCATGTGGATGCCCAATTGTTCCAGTCCCATCTGTTGAAAAGATAAAGACTATCGTTTCTTCACTGAATTGCCTTTGCACCTCTGTCAAAGATCAGTTGACTGTCTTACTGTATTGTGTGAGTCTATTTCTGGGCTCTCTATTCTGACCCATTGATCTATATATCTATTCTTTTGTCCTTATGCCTGATTTTGATAGATGAAGAAATAATCTCAGGGAAGTTGAGTGATCATCTCAACATTACACACCACTAAGTTGCAGACAGGAATTTGAACTTAGGGTTTTTGAAGTCATATGCAGTAACCAGTTCACTAAACTATAGCTACTTCTCTTTCAATGCAGAACCAAAATACGTGACTATTAATTGTAATACCATAACCAGTCTGTTTCCCTTGCATTCTTCTCTTTGCATATGCCCTACAGCACATTGGTCACATGGAGGCAGAGTTGGCAGAGAGTGGCTACTGATCAGGTAGGCAATGCGTTATGCAAAGTAAGTCCCATTTACCTGTGTAATCTGAACCTTGGTATTGTAAAATTTGAGGTTCATTGCTTTAATGAAATACACACAGGTGCAAATTAAAACCCAAGACTCTTCACAGTCTAAGATGGAAGATTTCTGGTAACACTGTACTTGCTGGATGATGACATGAGCTGCTTATGATGCAGCTACAAAGGGTTTGATTATTGTTCCTGCTTTCTGTTAAGGAGGTCTGGGGAAACAGTGGAATCAGTTTTGCTGGAAGAAATGTTTTCAGGGCCCTCAATTTGCTACTGTAGAAATTTTTACAAAAGAAAAGGCTTAGTTTGAAGTTTAAAGTTTTGTTTTTAAAGGAAGCATAACTTAGATTTATATGAGGCTGGTATTCTATAGGACTTAGAATATTTCGCACATACAGTCCTCATATTTTCAAACTTGAGAAAGGCTTTAAGTTAAAGGTCAGTGTTTCCTAGCTTTAGGGATGGAAGGACTTTCTGGTCATTGCCTCTCAGAGAATTATGCAACCAACAATGAAAGGAAACTTAAGGCTCAAGTTACATTCTTGGGAGCTTGGGCAAGACTTTGGGGAAAATTCTGGATAATGAATGAATTAAAAAACATTAGCCTTGTCACGTAGGACAATGAAGAATCCTGCTGTTCCACAAGTTTTATGATGACTCAGTGGAGCTATGGCAGGAGGATAAATGATAATCTGATTAGGATTCTTTCCATTCTCAGATTTTCTAGTGCAGTTTATACTGGAGAGTGCACTCCAGAGAAGTTAGTATCTGAGATATAAACCATGTATCTTAACTATTTTATCACTTTTAAAGCTTAAAGTTTAAAGATAATTTAAGATATATGGATCATAGAATAGGGTATCACTGAGTTACTAAAATGCTGTTAGTAGAAGACATTGTGAGATGTTTGAAATATAAAATCTAGATTATCCTGAACAGACCAATAGTGAGCAATGAAATTAAATCAGTAATAAAAAAATCTCCCAACAAAAGCCCAGGACCAGACAGATTCATAGCCCAATTTTACCAGACATACAAAGAAGACCTGGTACGAATCTTACTGAAACTCTTCCAAAAAATGGAGGAGATATTTCTTCCTAACTCATTCTATGAAACCAGTATCACACTGGATGGAGATGGAGGCCATTATCCTAAGTGAAATACTCAAAAACAGAGACTCAAATACCATATGTTCTCACATAAGTAGGAGCTAGACAATGGGTACATGTGGGCATACAGAGGGGAATAATAGGCGCTGGGGACTCCAAAAGCAGGGAGGGTGGAAGAGAGTTGAAACATTACCTGTTGAGTACAGTGTTCACTATTTGGGTGATGGGCACACTAAAAGCCCAGCTTTCACCACTATACAATATATTCATGTAACAAAACTGACTTGTACTCCATGAATCTATAAAGATAAAAATAAGATAAAATCTAGGTTCTTTATAGTAAAAGAACTAACAGATCAAGGTGTTATTAATAATTTCTATACATAGTAATATTGAAATAGATATTCCTTAGGATGTTTTATAAATAAAAATAACTAAGATGAAGTCTCTTTTACTGAAATAAAATTACTCCTGAAATACTTTTTACTGATATGTTTTGCAGTATAATCTTAGTAAATCAAAGTGTTCAGAACTCCAAACTTCCTCTCAGGCATAATAATGCTTTATAACATCTATATTTCAAGTGTGGGCTAAAAACCTTGCAATGCATATTCTCAGTGCTAGTTTTAGACTTTTACACACATAGGAACTAACAATTTTCTATTAGAACTAATAACTGTAAATGAAATCATTTCTAAACCTTACAGGAAAAATTAAAACACATTTTGTTAATGTTTGAAGGAAGCTTAGAAGTCTTAAATCCAGCTTCACTACCTTTAGAAATTAGTAATGATTGCTGGGAATGTAGTGCCCACCTGAAGTCCCAGAACACAATGTTGACAGAGGCAAATCTCTGGACCCTGACACAGTTCCTTTTGCACACTTCCATGTTTCTCTTTAGCTTGAAAAGGAGTCCTTTCTGTTACATATTTGTTTTAAATCGGTGAAAGCAATACATGCTTATGGAAGATCCCATTAGCTTCTCAGGGACAGGTTCCCTGTTGAACTTGTCCAGGGACTCATGTGAAGGCTAATGATGCAAGCTGAGTGTGAGGGTGCCAGGTCTCACAAAGATAGTTGCAACCTTGTCCAAATTATAAAAATGGGAACCTCAGAAGGTGGATCTGCTTCTCCGGAGTAAAATCAACCTGTTCCTTCTTTTCTGGCAATGAATACACTGCTTCAAATGTAAACTAGAAAGGTTTTCCAGTCTTTCTCTACAGGAACATTGACCTTTAAAGTTCCAGTTAATCAAAGATGTACCTCTAGGTTCAAAGTAGCAGTGCAAAGTGATAAAGGACTAGGACACCTTACAGGAACTAAGATGCATTAACAACAGGAGTTCTCAAGTTTTAAGATATATAAACACCACCTAAGGCTTGTTTAGATTGTGGATTCCTGGATATTACCCAGATTCAGCAGATCTGGGATGGGGTCTAAAGATCTGCATTTATGTACAAAAAAAAAAAAAAAAAAAAAAACCAAGTGTTTCTGTAGCAGGTGATTAGAGGGTGGAGCTTTGAGAAATTTCTTTTTTAAAAATTTATTTCTTCTAAAAAAAAAAACTGGTTACATGTGCAGAATGTGCAGGTTTGTAACATAGGTTTACACGTGCCATGGTGATTTGCTGCACCCATCAACACGTCCTCTAAGTTCCCTCTTCTCCCCCCTAGTGTGTGATGCTCCCCTCTCTGTGTCCATGTGTTCACATTGTTCTACTCCCACTTATGAGTGAGAACATGCAGTATTTGGTTTTCTGTTCCTGTGTTAGATTGCTGAGGATGATGGCTTCCAACTTCATCCATGTCCCTGCAGAGAACATAGTCGCATTCCTTTATATGGCTGCGTAGTATTCCATGCTGTGTATGTACTACATTTTCTTCATCCAGTCTATCATTGATGGGCATGTGGGTTGGTTCCATGTCTTTGCTATTGTAAACAGTGCTGCAATAAACATTCGTGTGCATGTGTCTTTATAGTAGAATGATTTATATTCCTTTGGGTCTATACCCAGTAATGGGATTGCTGAGTCAAATGGTATTTCTGGTTCTAGATCCTTGAGGAGTTGCCATACTGTCTTCCACAATGGTTGAACTAATTTACATTCCCGCCAGCAGTGTAAAAGTGTTCGTATTTCTCCACAGCCTTGCCAGCATCTATTGTTCCTGACTTTTTAATAATCATTCTAACTGGCATGAGATGGTATCTCATTGTGGTTTTGATTTGCATTTCGCTGATGATCAGTGATGTTGAGCTTTTTTTTTCGTATTTGTTGGCTGTGTAAATGTCATCTTTTGAAAAGTGTCTGTTCGAATTCTTTGCCTAGTTTTTGATGGGGTTGTTTATTTCTTGTAAATTTACGTTTCTTGTAAATTCTGAATATTTAGACCTTTGTTAAATGGGTAGATGCAAACATTTTCTCCCATTCTCTAGGTTGTCTGTTCATTCTGATGATAGTTTCTTTTGCCGTGCAGAAACTCTTTAGTTTAATTAAATCTCATTTGTGAATATTGGCTTTTTTCGCCATTGCTTTTGGTGTTTTTGTCATGAAGTCTTTGCCGGTGCCCATATCCTGAATGGTATTGCCTAGATTTTCTTCTAGGGTTTTAATGGTTTTGGGTTTTACATT
Source organism: Macaca fascicularis (assembly GCF_037993035.2). NCBI lineage: Eukaryota > Metazoa > Chordata > Mammalia > Primates > Cercopithecidae > Macaca > Macaca fascicularis. The sequence continues at coordinate 26,600,673 of NC_088391.1, read as the reverse complement.
TAAGTCTTTATTCCACCTTGAGTTAATTTTTGTATACAGTGTCAGGAAGGGGTCCAGTTTCAGTTTTCTGCATATGGCTAGCCAGTTTTCCCAGCATCATTTATTGAATAGGAGATCCTTTCCTCATTGCTTGTTTTTGTCAGGTTTGTTGAAAATCAGATGGTTGTAGACGTGTGGTGTTATTTCTGAGGTCTCTGTTCTGCCCCATTGGTCTATATGTCTGTTTTGGTCTCACATCAACACTCTAACATCACAATTAAAAGAGCTAGAGAGGCAAGAACAAACTAATCCAAAAGCTAGCAGAGGACAAAAAATAATGAAAATCAGATAAAAACTGAAGGAGATAGTGACATGAAAAACCCTCCAAAAATCAATGAATCCAGGAGTTGGAAAAAATCAACAAAATAGATAAAACACTAGCTAGACTAATAAAGAAGAAAAGAGAGAAGAATCAACTAGACACAATAAAAATAATAAAGTGGATATCACCACTAACTCCACAGAAATACAAACTACCATCAGAGAATACTATAAATACCTCTATGCAAATAAACTAGAAAATCTAGAAGAAATGGATAAATTCCTGGACACATACACCCTCCCAAGGCTAAACCAGGAAAAAGTTGAATCCGTGAATAGACCAATAACAAGTTCTGAAATTAACAAAGTAATTAATAGCCTACTAATCAAAACAAAGCCCAGGGCCAGATGGATTTACAGCTGAATTCTATTAAAAATACAAAGTGGAGCTGGTAACATTCCATCTGAAACTATTTCAAACAATTGAAACAGGGACTCCCTAACTCATTTTACGAAGCCAGCATCATCCTTATACCAAAACCAGGAAGAGACACAATAAAAAAAGGAAACTTCAGGCCAATATCCCTGATGAACATTGATGCAAAAATCCTCAATAAAATACTGGCAAACTGAATCCAGCAGCACATCCAAAAACTTATACCCCACAATCAAGTTGGCTTCATCTTTGGGATGCAAGGCTGGTTCAACACATGTGAATCAGTAAACAGAGTCCATCACATAAACAGAACCAACAACAAAAACCACGTGATTATCTCAGTAGATGCAGAAAAGGTCTTCAATAAAATTCAACATCCCTTCATGTTAAAAACTTTCAATCAACTAGGTATTGATGGAACATACTTCAAAATATTAATAGCTATTTATGACAAACCCACAGCCAATATCATATTGAATGGTCAAAAGCTGGAAGCATTCTCTTTGAAAACCAGTACAAGACAAGGATGCTCGCTGTCGTCACTCCTATTCAACACAGTATTTGGAAGTTCTGGCCTGGGCAATCAGGCAAGAGAAAGAAATAAAGGGTATTCAAATAGGAAGAGAGGAAGTCAAATTGTCTCTATTTGCAGATGACATGATTCTCTAGTTAGAAAACCCCATCGTCTCAGCCCAAATACTCATTAAGCTGATAAGCAACTTCAGCAAAGTCTTAAGATACAAAATCAACGTGCAAATATCAGAAGCATTTCTTTACACCAACAATAGACAAGCCCAGAGACAAATCATAAATGAATTCCCATTCACAATCACTACAAAGATAATAAAATACCTAAGAATACAGCTAACAAGAGATGTGAAGGACCTCCTCAAGGAGAACGACAAACCACTGCTCAAGGAGTAAGAGAGAACATAAACAAACGGAAAAACATTCCATCCCCAAGGTTAGGAAGAATCAATATCGTGAAAAGTAAGTTACAGATTCAATGCTATTCCCATCAAACTACCATTGACATTCTTCACAGAATTAGAAAAAAATATTTTAAATTTCAGAGGGAATAAAAGAAGACCCTGTATAGCCAAGACAATCCTAAGCAAAAAGAACAAAGCTGGAGGCATTATGCTACTTGACTTCAAACTATACTACAAGGCTACAGTAACCAAAACAGCTTTGAGGATTTTCTATAGATGAAACGAAAACTTCAAAAGTAGTTAATTGGCACTTTTTTGTTTGCTGTTTCTACCTCTCCTTTCAAGCCTCATGTGTTTCCTATTATAGATCTTATAATTCTGTGTTTTAAAGTCTAATTATATTTTTAACCCTTTTCTTTCTCTCTTTATATCTATTCATAAAGAGAAGCAATGTTCCTGTAAGACCAAAACTAAATTTAGGAAATACTTTTTATTTTCATGATGTTTCCCACTTTTCACTTTAACTTCCATTGTGTAGACAGATATTTTCACTATGTTTTCTGTTTTATGTGCTCTGGCAACCTCCAAGAATCACAACTGCAATTTCAGAATTCATATTGACTTGCAACTCCTTTAGTAAATGACATTTCTTTTCATGAAGCAGTAAACCTGTGAGAAATTCATCTAATGCAGGGAATTTGACAATTCTCCTTATGAAAATCCCTATCCTGGACAAATATCCTAAGCAAACTGGGTTATCTCAGTCATCTGAAGAAAATGCTTTGTTCTCCAGAATAAAGTTAATGCCCAGTTTGTGTATGGCTTCATTTGTTTCTGACTGGTAGGTTTTAGTTCACATTCCAGTTGCTAGGCCAGTAACCATAGCCTTTTATTAGGGATAAGGAATTTTGGTCTGAATCAAGAGTATGGGTACAAACTAACCATGTTAGAGAGTGGTGTTTTCCGTGTGATGACTAAAGAGATTAAAAAATTAGCATTGTGGAGACATTTTCTTCACATGGATTATTTGGCCTTTGGTCCATGTATTAATCAGAATTCTCTGAAGAAACAGAGCCAATAGAACATCTATCTGTCCATCCATCCATCCATCCATCCATCCATCCATCCATCCATCTATCAAGAGATATTGACTATAAGGAATTGGCTGACATGATTATGGGGCCGAGAAGTCTCAAGATCTGCAGTTGGCAAGCTGGAGACCCAGGAGATCCAGTGGTATAGTTCCAGTCCAAGTCTGAAGGCCTGAGAACCAGGAGAACTGAGGATGTAAGCTCCAGTCTGAGTTCAAAGGCAGAAGGCTGATGTCCCAGCCCCAAAACAGTAGACAGAGAGAGCAGATTTTTGCTTACTGAGCTTTTTGTTCTATTTAGGTCTTCAATGGGTTGGATGAGGCACACTCACATTGGGGAAGGCAATCTGTTTCACTCAGCATACAGATTCAAACGTTAATCTCTTTTAGAAATACCCCCACAGGCAAATCCAGGATAATATTTGACCAAATATCTGGGCAGCCCATGGCCCAGTCAAGTTGCCACATAAAATTAAGCATCACAGTCACTTTTCATTTTTTTCCTCCTATGGGGTTGGTACTGTAAGATAGTTCACAGATTGGTTACCATTTGGGAAGAAAAAATAACATCTTTTGCCCTTGATCCCCTTCAAATTTCCTTAGCATGCCTAGCTGGAACAGGTAAGGTCAAAGGGGCACAACGAGACCCAGAGCTCCCAGGCCTGCCTCTTTCTAGGGAGAAATAGTCTTTGTGGTTTAAGTATAGTGTATGTCTTCTCCATAGGAGACTATAGAAGGACTTGAGGCCAAATCCCATAATAGGCAATGTCATTTTTCTGGCCTCATTTTCTGGGAATATCACCTCAGCACAAAAGAAGAGAACTAGGTAGAATTTGTATGCCCTGATCTTATCTATATATTAGACAGAAGTGACATAAGTTTGTAGTGAATTTTTACCAATAACTGACCCAGGGTCTAGTAACACTCCTTCATTTCATTTACTCAACAAATATCTTAGTGCCTATTAAATACAGGTATCAGAAGTAGAGCACGGAAGTCAGGTGGGATCTTTGTCTTTACATAAAAGACAAACATATTCTGAGTTTGTTGTTGAATATTTGGTGTGTTTCTGGTGTCTGTGAGTCTGAAGTCATTAGTTTTATTAAAAATAGTATGCAGAACCAAGATGTCATTCTAGTTGAGCAACTTTATTTTACTTGTCAAATTTCCCAGAATATAGAATAAAATTGCCAAAATCAGTTAAAGAAACAAGTTGCTGAGTGAGAGAGAAAAAGCTCTTTCACATCTTGAGTGAGTGTCAAGGGCTGGAGAATGAAGTGACTGCCAGGGCAGGTGGGGTGAGACCCATGAGTGACATTCTGCAGTATTTTCTTGCTGACTTCCCATGCCTAAGAGCATCACAGGGAATGTAAGCAAAGTACTTCAGTGAGTTTAGGGATGATAATAATGCCTATTTAACCTAACCCAGTTCTAACCCAAGTTCATAACCAATTGAGAGATGAATACAGGAATCCTATATCTGGCCATGAAATTATTAGCTTTATTACCAGAAAAGCTACACTGAAGAACATTTGAAATATAATGGCGTGAATTAAGATTTCTAATACAGTGCTATCTCCTCAGACTCGGCCAGGATTGTCTAAATGGTAGTTCTTCCCTATCAGGGCAGATTGCGTGGGGCAGAAGTTACTACTCTAGGTGCTATGAGGGACCACTGTGAGGAGAGAAGAGTTTTCCCTCTCTACTACTTCTAATTTCAGAATCAATGAATGCCTATTTGTGGCATATTCGTCAGTGTCATCTTTTTCAGGTTCTTCTCTGGTTCATAAACTTACTTCCCTTAAGAGGCATTTTACAATACATTAAAACACACTCCCTATCACCCTCTCTTGGGAGAAGTTAGTCCAGATAAAAGAAAGCTTATGATCTAGCCCCAGTGTCCTACTCAGTTTCAGTAAGGGCTTTAGCCTGTATGCACAATTTCTCCATGAGGGATTAATTCACGAGCATCTCACAATTCAGCAAGTCATTTATTCCATCATGCCTAAAGGATAACCCAAAGTTTAATACTAGAATCATAGTTACTTTCTTATTGCTAAAAAAATATCTCCTTTCATTACCTAGGAACCACCCTAAATAAAATCAAGAAGGTACATCTGTCCTCAGGGACAACCTGTTCACCTCTTATCTTTAGCAACCCCTCCTTCAGGGAACCACAGCTCAAAGTGGCCCAGAACCTTTTTCCCAGGAACCTGCTTTGTCGAGAAACACTGTGTGTTTTATTATTTCACTCTGGTTTACTTCTTACTAACGAGGATACAATTAGGCTTGAACAATAAAACAAATTCTATCACAGTGTAAGCAAGTTTTATGTCTCATGTAATGGTCATGTTTTATCTAATTAAAGAATACTTGCTCCTAGAAGACCCTAAGGCAATATTTCCCAATGTATAGTCCTATTTCCCTGAATGTTAATCCTTACTGTGTGGTGAGGGGAAGGCTTTCATGGTCAAAAGACCGTCTTGGCTATTTTGAACAGATTTCTTTGGCTTAGGACTTCGCAGAGCCCTTATTTTGTTATAGTCCTCTGAATCTCTGTGGAGGAATATAATATGTGACTCTTTATTTGTGCAGCATTCCATGAGACCACTTTTTCATCAAAACACAATTTGGGAAACGTTACTCTAAAGATATCCAGCTAACAGTCATGATTGCAGACATAATGACAGATGGCTGAGGGGACAAATATTTATTTTTGGCCAAGTAAAAAGTGGGTTCCCTTTCTTTCATAATGAATAACTAAGAGACCCAAGGTAATCCAATGTGGTTAGGAAAAGGTAGTGGAATCCAAAGAACAAGGGCTTTGTTGAGAATATGATCTTGATTTAAACCATCTACCAGCTGAATAAAATTAGTAAATGTATTAGCCTTTAGAGCCTTGTTTGTTTACAACAGTGGTTGTAATTATTCTTATTTGGTGAGGATATTCAAATGATTATCTGAGATAATTCTGCAAGGACCTAGAAAACTCTGGAACAGAATGTAAAATTAATTTTCATGTCTTTTCCTTCTCCAAGATTTTTTCTCTATCTTCCCAGGGATTAAATTTGAAATACAGGGTAAATACAGCTTTTCATGTCTCTTGATAACTTCCTCTATTTTACGTGATAATTTGAAATAAGCATTCACTGAGCATTTACTATGTATGTATCTATGTATGTATGTATGTATATATCTATGTACCCCAGTTATTATGATCTACCTTAATGGGAATAATTAAGATAAATGAGACACAAACTTTGCCCTAATGCAATCTATCTATCTATCTATCTATCTATCTATCTATCTATCTATATATATATGTTATATTATACTTTATGTTCTAGGGTACATGTGCACAACATGCAGGTTTGTTACATATGTACACATGTGCCATGTTGGTGTGCCGCACCCATTAACTCATCATCTACATTAGGTATATCTCCTAATGCTATCCCTCCCCCCTTCCCCCACCCCACAACAGGCCCTGGTTTGTGATGTTCCCCTTCCTGTGTCCAAGTGATCTCAATGTTCAATTCCCACCTATGAGTGAGAATATGCGGTGTTTGGTTTTCTGTTCTTGTGATAGTTTGCTGAGAATAATGGTTTCCAGCTGCATCCATTGTCCCTACAAAAGACATGAACTCATCCTTTTTTATGGCTGCATAGTATTCCATGGTGTATATGTGCCACATTTTCTTAATCTAGTGTGTCATTGATGGACATTTGGGTTGGTTCCATGTCTGCTATTGTGAATAGTGCCGCAATAAATATACGTATGCATGTGTCTTTATAGCAGCATGATTTATAATTCTTTGGGTATATACCCAGTAAATGGATGGCTGGGTCAAATGATATTTCTAGTTCTAGATCCTTGAGGAATCGCCACACTCTTTTCCACAATGGTTGAACTAGTTTACAGTCCCACCAACAGTGTAAAAGTGTTCCTATTTCTCCACATCCTCTCCAGCACCTGTTGTTTCCTGACTTTTTAATGATTACCATTCTAACTAGTGTGAGATGGTATCTCATTGTGGTTTTGATTTGCATTTCTCTGATGGCAAGTGATGATGAGCATTTTTTCATGTATCTGTTGGCTGTATAAATGTCTTCTTTTGAGAATTGTTCATTTCCTTTGCCCACTTTTTGACGGGGTTGTTTTTTTCTTATAAATTTGTTTGAGTTCTTTGTAGGTTCTGGATATTAGCCCTTTGTCAGATGAGTAGATTGCAAAAATTTTCTCCCATTCTGTAGGTTGCCTCTTCACTCTGGTGGTAGTTTCTTTTGCTGTGCAGAAGCTCTTTAGTTTAATTAGATCCCATTTGTCAATTTTGGCTTTTGTTACCATTGCTTTTGGTGTTTTAGACATGAAGTCCTTGCCCATGCCTATGTCCTGAATGATATTACCTAGGTTTTCTTCTAGGGTTTTTATGGTTTTAGGTCTAACATTTAAGTCTCTAATCCATCTTGAATTAATTTTTGAATAAGGAGTAAGGAAGGGATCCAGTTTCAGTTTTCAACTTACAGCTAACCAATTTTCCCAGCAGCATTTATTAAATAGGGAATCCTTTCCCCATTTTTTGTTTTTCTCAGGTTTGTCAAAGAACAGATGGATGTAGATGTGTGGTATTATTTCTGAGGACTCTGTTCTGTTCCATTGGTCTATGTCTCTGTTTTGGTACCAGTACCATGCTGTTTTGGTTACTGTAGCCTTGTAGTATAGTTTGAAGTCAGGTAGCGTGATGCCTCCAGCTTTGTTCTTTTGACTTAGGATTGTCTTGGCAATGTGGATTCTTTTTTAGTTCCATATGAACTTTAAAGTAGTTTTTTTCCGATTCTGTGAAGAAAGTCATTGGTAGCTTAATGGGAATGGCATTGAATCTATAAATTACTTTGGGCAGTATGGCCATTTTCATGATATTGATTCTTCCTATCCATGAGTATGGTATGTTCTTCCATTTGTTTGTGTCCTCTTTTATTTCATTGAGCAGTGGTTTGTAGTTCTCCTTGAAGAGGTCCTTCACATCCCCTGTAAGTTGGATTCCTAGGTATTTGATTCTCTTTGAAGCAATTGTGAATGGAAGTTCATTCCTGATTTGGCTCTCTGTTTGTCTGTTACTGGTGTATAAGAATGCTTGCACATTGATTTTGTATCCTGAGACTTTGCTGAAGGTGCTTATCAGCTTAAGGAGACTTGGAGCTGAGACAGTGGGGGGTTTTCTAAATACACAATCATGTCACCTGCAAAGAGGGACAATTTGACTTCTTCTTTTCCTAACTGAATACCCTTGATTTCTTTCTCTTGCCTGATTGCCCTGGCCAGAAATTCCAACACTATGTTGAATAGGAGTGGTGAGAGAGGGCATCCCTGTCTTGTGCCAGTTTTCAAAGGGAATGCTTCCAGTTTTTGCCCATTAAGTATGATATTGGCTGTGGGTTTGTCATAAATAGCTCTTATTGTTTTGAGGTACGTTCCATCAATACCAAATTTATTGAAAGTTTTTACTATGAAGGGCTCTTGAATTTTGTCAAAGGCCTTTTCTGCATCTATTGAGATAATCATGTGGTTTTTGTCTTTGGTTCTGTTTATATGCTGGATTACGTTTATTGATTTGTGTATGTTGAACCAGCCTTGCATCCCAGAGATGAAGCCTACTTGATCATGGTGGATAAGCTTTTTGATGTGCTGCTGGATTTGGTTTGTCAGTATTTTATTGAGGATTTTTGCATCGATGTTCATCAGGGATATTGGTCTAAAATTCTCTTTTTTTGTTGTGTCTCTGCCAGGCTTTGGTATCAGGATGATGCTGGCCTCATAAAATGAGTTAGGGAGGATTCTGTCTTTTTCTATTGATTGGAATAGTTGCAGAAGGAATGGTAGCAGCTCCTCCTTATACCTCTGGTAGAATTCGGCTGTGAATCCGTCTGGTCCTGGACTCTTTTTGGTTGGCAGGCTATTAACTATTGCCTCAATTTCAGAGCCTGCTATTGGTCTATTCAGAGATTCAACTTCTTCCTGGTTTAGTCGTGGGAGAGTATATGTGTCCAGGAATTTATCCATTTCTTCTAGGTTTTCTAGTTTATTTGTGTAGAGGTGTTCATAGTATTCTCTGATGGTAGTTTGTATTTCTGTGGGGTGGGTGGTGATATCCCCTTTATCATTTTTTATTGCATCTATTTGATTCTTCTCTCTTTTCTTCTTTATTAGTCTTGCTAGTGGTCTATCAATTTTGTTGATCTTTTCAAAAAACCAGCTCCTGGATTCATTGATTTTTTTTTTGAAGGGTTTTTTGTGTCTCTATCTCTTTCAGTTCTGCTTTGCTCTTCGTTATTTCTTGACTTCTGTTAGCTTTTGAATGTGTTTGCTCTTGCTTCTTTAGTTCTTTTAATTGTGATGTTAGGGTGTCAATTTTAGATATTTCCTGCTTTCTCTTGCAGGCATTTAGTGCTATAAATTTCCCTCTACACACTGCTTTAAATGTTTCCCAGAGATTTTGGTATGTTGTATCTTTGTTCTCATTGGTTTCAAAGAACATCTTTATTTCTGCCTTCATTTCATTATGTAACCACTAGTCATTCAGGAGCAGGTTATTCAGTTTCCATGTAGTTGAGCGGTTTTGATTTAGTTTCTTAGTCCTGAGTTCTACTTTGATTGGACTGTGGTCTGAGAGACTGTTATAATTTCTGTTCTTTAACATTTGCTGAGGAGTGCTTTACTTCCAACGATGTGGTCAATTTTGGAATAAGTGTGATGTGGTGCTGAGAAGAATGTATATTCTGTTGATTTGGGGTGGAGAGTTCTGTAGATGTCTATTAGGTCCACTTGGTGCAGAGTTGAGTTCAATTCCTAGATATCCTTGTTAACTTTCTGTCTCGTTGATCTGTCTAATGTTGACAGTGGGGTGTTAAAGTCTCCCATTATTATTGTATGGGAGTTTAAGTCTCTTTGTATGTCTCCAAGGACTTGCTTTATGAATCTGGGTGCTCCTGTATTGGGTGCATATGTATTTAGGATAGTTAGCTCTTCTTGTTGAATTGATCCCTTTACCATTATGTAATGGCCTTCTTTGTGTCTTTTGATCTTTGTTGGTTTAAAGTTTGTTTTATCAGAGACTAGGATTGCAACCCCTGCTTTTTTTTGTTCTCCATTTGCTTGGTAGATCTTCCTCCATCCCTTTATTTTGAGCCTATGTGTGTCTCTGCATGTGAGATGGGACTCCTGAATACAGCAAACTGATGGGTCTTGACTCTTTATCCAGTTTGCCAGTCTGTGTCTTTTAATTGGAGCATTTAGTCCATTTACATTTAAGGTTAATATTGTTATGTGTGAACTTAGTCCTGTCATGATATTAGCTGGTTATTTTGCTCGTTAGTTGATGCAGTTTCTTCCTAGCATCAATGGTCTTTACATTTTGGCATGTTTTTGCAATGGCTGGTACCGGTTGTTCCTTTCCATGTTTAGTGCTTCTGTCAGGATCTCTTGTAGGGCAGGCCTGGTGGTGACAAAATCTCTGAGCATTTTCTTCTCTGTAAAGGATTTTATTTCTCCTTCACTTATGAAACTTAGTTTGGATATGAAATTCTGGGTTGAAAATTCTTTTCTTTAAGAATGTTGAATATTTGCCCCCATTCTCTTTTGGCTTGTAGAGTTTCTGCTGAGAGATCTGCTGTTAGTCGGTTGGGCTTCCCTTTGTGGGTAACTCGACCTTTCTCTCTGGATGCCTTTAATATTTTTTCCTTCATTTCAACTTGGTGAATTTGACAATTATGTGTCTTGGAGTTGCTCTTCTTGAGGAGTATCTTTGTGGCGTTTTCTGTGTTTCCTGAATTTGAATGTTGGCCTGCCTTGCTAGGTTGGGGAAGTTCTCCTGGATAATATCCTGCAGAGTGTTTTCCAACTTGGTTCCATTCTCCCCGTCACTTTCACGTACACCAATCAGACACAGATTTGGTCTTTTCACATAATCCCATATTTATTGGAGGCTTTGTTCGTTTCTTTTTACTGTTTTTTCTCTAAACTTCTCTTCTCGCTTAATTTCATTAATTTGATCTTCAATCACTGATACCCCTTCTTCCAGTTGATTGAGTCAGTTACTGAAGCTTGTGCATTTGTCACGTAGTTCTTGTGTCATGGTTTTCATCTTTATTGGGTCGTTTATGGTCTTGTCTGCATTGGTTATTCTAGTTATCCATTCATCAAATCTTTTTTCACAGTTTTCAGTTTCTTTACACTGGGTTCGTAGTTCCTCCTTTAGCTCAGAGAAGTTTGATCATCTGAAGCCTTCATCTCTCAACTCATCAAAGTCATTCTCCATCCAGCTTTGTTCCATTGCTGGCAAGGAGCTGCATTTCTTTGGAGGGGAGAGGCGCTCTGATTTCTTGAATTTTCAGCTTTTCTGCACTGCTTTTTCCCCATCTTTGTGGTTTTTATCTACCTTTGGTCTTTGATGATGGTGATGTACAGATGGGGTTTTGGTGTGGATGTCCTTTCTGTTTGTTAGTTTTCCTTCTAACAGTCAGGAGCCTCAGCTGCAGGTCTGTTGGAGTTTGCTTGAGGTCCACTCTAGACCCTGTTTGCCTGGGTATCAGCAGCGAAGGCTGCAGAAGAGAGAATATTGCTGAACAGCAAGTGTTCCTGTCTGATTCTTCCTCTGGAAGCTTCGTCTCAGAGGTGTACCTGATTATGTGAGGTGTGAGGTGTCAGTCTACCCCTAGTGTGGGATGTCTGCCAGTTAGGCTACTCGGGGGTCAGGGACCCACTTGAGCAGACAATCTGTCTGGTCTCAGATCTCAAACTCCGTGCTGGGAGAATCACTACTCTCTTCAAAGCTGTCAGACAGGGACATTTACATCTGCAGAGGTTTCTGCTGCTTTTTTTTTACCTACGCCCTGTCCCCAGAGGTGGAGTCTACAGAGATAGGGAGGCCTCCTTGAGCTGATGTGGGCTCCACCCAGTTCCTGGACACTTTGTTTATCTACTTAAGCCTACAGCAATGGTGGGTGCCCCTCCCCAAGCCTCGCTGCTGCCTTGCTGTTAGATCTCAGACTGTTGTGCTAGCAATGAGGGAGGTTCTGTGGGCATGGGACACTCTGATCCACACGCAGGATACAAACTCCTGGTGTGCCGTTTGCTAAGACCCTTGGTAAAGTGCAGTATTAGGGTGGGAGTGACCAGATTTTCCAGGTGTTGTGTGTCTCAGTTTCCCTTGGCTAGGAAAAGGAATTCCCTTCCCTCTTGTGCTTCCTGGGTAGGGGATGCCTCACCCTGCTTCAGCTCTTGCTCCTCTCGCTCGTTGGGCTGCACCCACTGTCCTGCACTGACTGTCCGACACACCCCAGTGAGATGAACCCAGTACCTCAGTTGGAAATGCAGAAATCACCTGCCTTCTCTGTCACTCATGCTGGGAGCTGGAGGCTGGAGTTGTTCCTATATGGTCATCTTGGCGTCTAGTATTCAGTCTAGTATGAAATACTAGTATTCATACTAATGATGAAATATTTTGTCTAGTATTCAGTCAGGTAAACAAATGCAGTTGTGTCATATAATTATAAACAATGATTTACAATTTTATAGTATTTTACATGTATTATCTCATTTAATCTTCACAATAACTTTTTAAATAGATATTATTATTTCTCCATTTCTATATAAAGAAAAATGGAGCTCAGGGAAGTTAGGCAACTTGGTCAAAGTCACTCAACTGCCAACACCAAGAGCATAAACAAGAATCCAAGTCCTGTAACTTAAATCTGGCAACCTTTTCACTCTTTTCATGATGACTGTACTCATATTTTAAGTGACAGTATCCTAGATAATTTTTTTCTTTTTAAATGAAGGCCATTGGATTTGCTGTCAAAACAATGACTTACTGTCAAAGAGTCTAAGAACACCTTAGTTGCTTAAGACTAATATATAGTTTCAGCTGTAGAATGTACTTTTAAATGCTCTTGAAATGTATATTTTGGAGGGTTTCGGGAGCCTTGACCTTGTACTATTAACTCAATGTGTGGCCATAAGATATTATCTGAAATAAAACAGAAATAAGAACTAGGCTTCTCCTTGACAAAAGGAACAATATGATATAATGTGGAAGTACTTTAGAAGGTATAAGATACTACAGAAGTGTACTAATTTTTAAATTCTTTCTAATGTGGGAAGCAGTGAAAATATGAAAGCAATTAATAAGGGGTTTTTAATACATTTCATGATTGTCTTTGTTAGACAGGAATAGTATCCACCATTAATAGTCTGTTGTCTCTGGGTGTTTACCAATGAGTGGCTTTGGGTTTCAATCTTGATGATTTTGAGAGCAAGTTTATAATAAAATTTGCTACAGATATTCCTAACCTATCTCAGGGTTGATTGTGTAAATAGCGTTTCCAAAACAAGCAGCCCATTCAATGGTAAAGCATTATGTTGACTCTGAGCCCTTGGAATACTTTCTGAATTCACTGAAATCTCTGCAAAATCAGTTGGTATTGTTCTAGGCTTTTTGTTTTTTGTTTTCCACAAAAAGTGTTAAAAAAAATTCAAGCTTAAAAGAGACTTTTCTTTCATAATGAGTTCTGTAACTTAAGGCCTTACAGGGACAAAGATCTTCCAAAATTTTTGAACGGTCCCCTGCTCCCTACCACCACGATCCTTTTATGGTATGTTTTTCTTTTCAATTTTTTTTCAACTTAAGATGTTCTTTGTCAGTGTCTAGAAAATTTAGACTAAAGGGATATAATTCATTTTTGGCAGAACTCTGGGTAAACATTTAGAACTTGTCCTTCTGGAGTACAGTTTAGCAATATTTATTTAATAAATGTTAAGTACCAACTCTGGGCTCCTGGTTAGGTGATGAGAATATTAAGGTGAATGCTTATATGGTTTGTGCTTATAAGGAACTCAAAGTCTACCAGAGAAGAAACACATGTGACAGATGTGATGATGAGTAGACAGCAGACCTCACCTCTGCAGAGGTCATAATTTGGCTACCCACACTTACAAACCTGCCTCCATGAACCCTGGGTGGTAATATAGGACTGGGGCTAGGACTACCAGAGACTTTCCCTAAGATGTTTTCAAGGTACAGCAGGTTAGAGAAACCTCTTTTCTTTCTGGAATAGGAGGTGATAGAATGTGAGTCCAGAGTTGACTATAATAGCCATGGAGAACAGATGATTTGAGACAATGGAGATCTCAAAGCAGATTAGAGACAAGAAATCAAGAAAGGCTCTTGACAAACTTGGTTTCTAGATCTAGGCATCCTGACCCTTTCCATAGTTTGGGTACTGGAGCCAGTTAACTTTCTGTTTTTGCTTGGTCAAAGCTTGTTATATTATAAATAAAATAGAAATTTGCAAAACATTCTTTTCTTACCGTTTACCAAGGGAGTACATTTCAGCCAAATGCATAATAAAACAACTAATTTCAAGCTGGAAATATAGGGGAATGTGTACCCTACTATCCTGTACTACTTTCTCTGCTCTGATTATACTGATGATGGGGGGAAAAAGAGACACATGCAATAAGGCTGATAATTTTGGGGCGTATGTAATGTGAATATTAGTGGGTTTTAAACCTCATAAGCAAGAGGCTTTAGGAAAGCCTGTATAGAAGTCCCAACTCTAGAATTCCAAACAACTAGTCTCTCCTTCCACATTTTGAGAATTCTCAATTGACCTCAGGATTTCTCATATGTGCTTTGAGCATTGGAAACCAATACCAGCCCCGCAGATCACTTACCTTAGGATAGCATATACTTTACACAGTGAGTTTCCATCTACAAGTAGTTATGCAGGCAGGATGCTAGAAAAGATGAATAACATATTAATTAATTTTTAAATTACTTTTTTCTATAGCTGGATCTTGAAAATAATAACTACAATATTAAGCGATTTTACAGAAAAAAGTTATAGCATGAATAACATACACTTTCAAGAAACTTAATTAGTCTTGAATGGTATGGTCATTGTTTGCTTAGTTACTTTTCCCAGAACCACTGGAAAGAATTAAACCATGGAGCAGCCTTTCTTACCTCAGAATTATCTAACAAGAACTTTAATTAACACTGGGAAAAACAAGATAGCAATTGCCATAATAGTAATTGCATTTGGAAGCTAGAATTCTCAATGCAGCTAAAATCCTAATTTATTCTATTTTGTGCATCACCCTATTAATTGAGGGGAACACATATCTTTTCCCAGGACTGTAGCTGTGGGCATTGTCTAGCATCACCCAGAATTCACAGGTGATTCTGTTGCACATATAACACCCTTAACAATTGATTCAATTCCTTAATTATATTGAAATTTCTTGTGCTCACCTCATAGCACCATGATTAAAGCAATAGCTGAAAAAACACAGGCACCTAAACCCACGTAAGTCATCATGTAAGAACCTGGCCTTTGGGAAGAAGTACTGGATAAAGTAAAATCCCTGAGCAATAATGTGACAGAGACCTGATTCTTAAGCGAACTGTGCACAAGTGTTTGAGCACAATTGAATTATTTCCTCCAGTCAGCTTCTTGTTCTACCCGCATCTTTGATGTCTAGAACAGTGCCTATAAAACACAACAATTATTTGTTGAATGGCTAAATAAATACAATAAAGAAATGTATGATTAACTATAGAACCCTGATGCAATAAAGCAACATTGATGACATGACTGTAGAACAAAAAGGTGTGAAACATCAAAGATCAGAGAACCAAGCAGGTACAATAAAGCAACATTGATGACATGACTGTAGAACAAAAAGATGTGAAACATCAAAGATCAGAGAACCGAGCAGGGGGAGCCGCTGAGATCACATAGCACAGCTATTACTGTTTTCATCACACACACACACCCCTGCGGGAAGTATTACCTAATGAGAAGATGACATACTTTGGCTAGACTATCATTAAAGGTCAGACTGGGTCATACCTAATGTGAGCAAAACCAAAAATGTGCTAGTGAATTTGGTGTGTTCCTACTTCAGTTGTTACATTAAACAAGCACACATTTATAGAGGAATCCTATCTAGAAGTAAAAATTCTCCATATAGCCAAAATAAAAATCTTAGCTGTATTTTATCTCTACATATTTCACTTATCTATGGTATATTTAATTTGTATGTATTTCATTTGTTAATCCATCCATACATTTGATAAACACCAATTTCTCACCTATGATTTTAGGCCACGATTGAGTTCAGCAGCTACATGTTAGTGGAAATACAAGGATGTAAACTCTGCCGTGGCTGTGTGATTATCTCAATGGCCCAGGTTCCACATGTCTTTCTTCTTCATTGCCCAGGACACTATTCCAAGAAAATATAGCTACCAAAACAGGCACCAGAAGAGATGGACAGTCTGTTTAGAACATAACCACCCATACAGAGAAAAATACCCAAACCAATTACTATAAAAATAAAATGGATCTGTCAAAGGACTACACAGTTGCCTTCACAAAAAGAATTTAACAGATGAAGTAAATGAATCCTTAAGTTAATCTTTAATTCTTATTATATTCAAATATTTCATAGCATAGACAAGTAAATTTTTCAAATCCTTTTTACAAAGTCAATATTATATGGGCACAAAAATCTTACGAAGAATACATTAAAAAATACTGTGAATCATTTTCTCTTCTGAATAATCATGGGATTATCCTAAAGACACCATTAAAAACTATATTCATGCAGTATATTAACACCATAATATGGGCATTGAAATGGGAGTTAGAAATATCTTTCAATATTAAGAAAGCTGTTAATATAATCCATATAATTCATACGTACACGTAATATGTGATATATCCATTTTATTCAGTATTCCAAAGTAATTACTTAGCATGGAGCGAAGTAGTAACCTATGATTCTTATATTTTCCCCTTGACATGATGATTATCATCATTATTATTCTTATTTTCTATTTTTCTCTATCTTGAATTGAGAAAATGTGATATAGTTTTTATTTTTTTATTTGGAAGCCCAATCTTCTTGAGTTTTACATTTTAAAAGAAATTTTTAATTATAAATATTCCTCGTGAATCAGTATTCAGTATTTGAATCCTGCTGTCAGGAAACTTGTTTTGTCTACTTATTAAACATCCCTCCTAATCTTGCTAAGAGTTTTAATCTTGGTCAAGTGCAATGTCTCATACCTGTAATCCCAGCACTTTGGTAGGTTGAGGCGGGAGGATTGCTTGATCCCAGGATTTTGAGATCAGCCAGGGCAACATAGTGAGACCCCACCTCTACAAAAAAATGCAAGTATTAGCCACGCACAGTAGTGTTCCTGTGTAGTCCCAGCTACTTAGGAGGATGAGGCAGGAGGATAGCTTCATCTCAGGAGGTTGAGGCTGGAAGGGGCCATGTTCACACCATTGGACTCCAGCCTGGGCAACAGAAGAAAACCCTATCTCAAAAAACTCCCTCAAGTTTTAATGTTATACTTCTAACAGTAGCATAATTATTTCTGTGTTTGCTTTGAGATATATATCAATATTTGAAATCACTTTTAGTGCTTATCATTTCTTTTCTTTCATCTTTCCTCTGGTAGATACTTCAATAGATTTTTTAGTACAGATCTGTGAATGGGTTAGTCCTTTTAGTGTTTCAATGTCTTTTAATATTATCGTTTTATTCTCATTCTTGACTAATGTACTATGTTGACTGTCATTTCCCCTCATCACTCTGAAGATATTATTCAATCTTCAGATAGAATATTTGTATTTTATTTCTTTTTTTTTTTTTTTTTTTTTTTTTTGAGACGGAGTCTCGCTCTGTCGCCCAGGCTGGAGTGCAGTGGCCGGATCTCAGCTCACTGCAAGCTCCGCCTCCCGGGTTTACGCCATTCTCCTGCCTCAGCCTCCCGAGTAGCTGGGACTACAGGCGCCTGTATTTTATTTCTATTATTCTATCAGAAATAGAAAATCTTCAGGGTGATCAGGAGAAATGACAGTCAACATAGCTAATCCCATCTCTATTATAACTAATAATCTGCTTTTCCTGTAGTTCCCTATCTGTGTAGGGAGTATGATTTCTCTCTCCGATGGTCTTCGTGGTTAATTCTTGATTTTTGATACCCTGCAACTTCATTTTATTGCAATATGGAAAGATAGATACAGATATATGTTTATGTTTAGATTTGTATCTAGCTTTCTATTCGGAGTATACTGTGAAGGTCAGGATTCATATCATTATTTCTGGAAGAGTCTCAGCAATTATTCCTACACATGTTTCTTCTCCATTCCTTGTTCCTGGGAGTTACATTAAAAATAATCCACTGGGGCTGGGCGCAGTGGCTCACGCCTGTAATCCCAGCACTTTGGGAGGCCGAGGCGAGTGGATCACGAGGTCAGGAGACGGAGAACATCCTGGCTAACACGGTGAAACCCCTTCTCTACTAAAAAATACAAAAAATGAGCCGTGCGTGGTAGCTGGCGCTTGTAGTCCCAGCTACTCGGGAGACTGAGGCAGGAGAATGGTGTGAACCCGGGAGGCGGAGCTTGCAGTGAGCCGAGATTGCGCCACTGCACTCTAGCCTGGGCGACATAGCGAAACTCATCTCAAAAAAAAATTCCACTAGACTTAAATGGTTTTTGTATTTATATATTTTTGTTTCTCTGTGTTGGTAAACTTCTTGGTGCTATTTTTCAATAACTTTTTCTTTGACTATGTCCAATTTAGGTTTTACTCTACTGATTTTTAAAAAATGTTAAATACTATATATTTGCCTTCTAAGATTTATGCTTGATGATTTGTAATTCCTACTTGATTGAGCTTTCTGATCTGTTTCGTAATCTCTTATACTATTGGAAGATACATTTTTATGTATTTCTTTGACTATCCTAGAAATAATTATTGAAATATTTTGTATGTGTTCTATAAAATTAATATCACCTGAAGTAATTTCCATTTTGAATGCTGATTTTGTACCGTTTCCTTCAACAAAATTCTTAATATATGTTAATATTTTTCTTGTCAAGCTCATTTTGATAGTGAATATATATATATATACACACACACACATTTGTTTCATATATAATGTATTTCCATTGCTGTTTTCTTTTCCATGTTATTCTCTTCGCTGCCCTATTTTAACTTCCTCTTTCCCAATCCAGCTTCACTCTTAATCTCCCTCTCCTCTCTCTCCTTTGTTCCCACTTCTTTTCCATGTATCAATTTTAAAATTGTCTTCATTCTAGACCTTTGGTCCCCCAAACAAATACCAAGTCTTGTAATTTAGCTTTGAGGCTTCTGCCTGAGATGCTCACAGAACAAACTGCAGGACCACCTGGTACTATTACTTTTATGAGTATAAGGCTCTTAGTGTTCTTCTGATCAGTTTTTGTAACACCTGTGGGTAAGGATGCACAACAAGCACACCTTTTAGTTGAAGATGGGTGGAGCTGAGCTCCCAGATTTAAGCAGTGACTCCAACTCCCATTATTCTTCTTATCCTTCCCTAAATCCAATTCCTTTTTCACATGGAGCACTTTTAGTTTCCTTCACTCTGAAACAGCCAAGCCCTCAATACCCGCTTCAGCATCCTGGGCTTAACACAACTCTGATTTCAGCCTGTTCACTCTTTGACATTGTCATTCCACCAGACTTGCTTGTATGTTTTTTTTCTAATCTAGATAAGTCTTTTCAATTTTCTCTTTGTGCGTGCGTATGCATGTGTGTGTCTGTGCATGTATCATTATCATGTATAAACTGATTGCACCATTTTGAATTGAAATGTTCCCATATTAGATGTTAGAAGACATTATACCAATTATTTTTCCTGAAATTCATCTATAGTGTACTCTCTGAAATCACTATTTAAATTTTGCTCATTGGAGAAAACAATAGTTTTAGAACTTTTAAATCTTTGAAAATTTATGGTAATCATTAACTATGGCTTCAATATACCTAGATGTTTACAGTGTCTCTTTAAAAATCCGTTCCAATGTATTAGCAAGAATCTACTCTCAAGTAGTTTTATACATAACAATGTTTTGTAAATTCTAATGTCCATATATAGATGATTCAAAACATGTGATAAAACTGTTAGTGGAATTTAACAAAGAAATGAAAAACTCTTAACAGCTTTTAAATTAAAACACATCAAGACAACAAAATCTCTTGAGAAGTTAAATGACCTAAGTTAAAAATACACAGGAAAAAAAAATCTGTTGGTAGTGAACAAGTGAACTCAGAAAAGCTGAATTTTATTACAGAAATGTTTTATCCTGTGTCTTTTTCCTTCTGATATAACTAATCTATAAATAGCTAAAAACCTTATGGGTCTTATATGCAATAGAAGGCATAGTATATTAAGTGAAGCTGAAACAAAAGAAAAGCAAGGTCCTTTTGACCGTTGGGTTCCTCTGCATATTCTCTTCTTCATTCAGGGCTACATCTCTGTGTGAAGGACCATGATTCAATAGCCATACACAGGCAATGCTGCTATTGTGTGGCAACATTGCTGTAGCTTATGTTCCTGGTTTGGCTTCATGAGTTCTGAAAATGCCATAAGCTGGTTCTTTTATTTGAATTGACCCTTCAAAGAAATTCTTTGAACTACAGAGAGGCTAATATCCTCTATTTTTCCAATGGCATACTTGAATATACAAAAATACATAATATATACTTATAAAACTATTTGCTGTTCATTACTCTATTAAAGAGAAAATCATTTAGGCAACCAATTGTCTAATATAAAAATTTCTGGTTGTTTTTTTTTTTTTTTTTTTTTTTACTTCTTAAGATATTTATTTTAAAATATTTGAAAACAGTATTGTCAGAAAGGTACTTTCCATATTAAAATAAAATTTGCCTTTGGGTAAATTCTACTGGCCAATTCTGGCCTCCTTTCAGTGCCACACAGAATGAGTCAAGCCTTGTTTATGTTATATTTTGTTAATTTGAATTCCTCATTTCAGTCTGTTAAACTCTTTGGTTTCTGATTCTGTTATTCAGCTTTCAGATATTTCCCAGATTCTTGAATCTGCAAATTAGATACATTTGCTTTTTGTGTCTGAATTAGTCCATCTTCACGCTGCTGATAAAGACATACCTAAGGCTGGGTAATTTATAAATAAAAAGAGGAGGTTTAATGGACTCACAGTTCCACGTGGCTGGGGAGGCCTCACAATCATGGTGGAAAGCAAAAACCATGTCTTTCTCCTGTGGTGGCAGACAAGAGAGAATTTGTGCAGGGAAATTCCCCCTTATAAAACCATCAGATGTCATAAGACCTGTTCACTATCATGAGAACAGCACGGGGAAGATCTGCCTTTGTGATTCAATTATCTCCCACCAGGTCCCTCCCATGACACATGGGAATTGTGGGAGCTACAATTCAAGATGAGATTTGGGTGGGGACACAGCCTAACCATATCAATGTCCTCGTTCAAATTATTGATAGAAACACTGAAAATGACAGGGAAAATCTCTGCAACATGAAACAAGGTGCATTCCATTAAATTGAACTTGTGTTTCATTAATGAGCCCTCTCTAGTCCTACAACAAGGTCCAAATCCATCTACCCATGGTATTATCAGCCTACATTCGAGTATCTTGTCCAAAACCTTTACTGAATTTTAGTATTCTAACTTTATGGCATTCTCTTTATCAGTTTAGGAATTCTTTCAAAAAATAAATGAGATCAGCCTGGTATAACTTGTGAATGCGTGAATGCATTTGACTGTCACTTCTTTTCCTCATTAATGATAGACTGAGTGAAACTTTTGTTGCGTCAGAGATTAACGTGGTAGCCAATCCCAGTTTTATGCTTAGTGTTATATGAGTAGTGTTAGCTAAACTCTAGGAGCATGTGGTCATTACCTTACAGGTCACAACTAGATAATGTTGTTTACCTTTCCAGGATCCATATGTCTACAGCAGATCTTCCTGGAACTCAAACCTTTCAAGGACCACAGCTGTGGCCTCTACTTTCCTCGCCTCTGTAATTTGTATCATCCAACCTTAAATCTGTGGATCACGTAAATAATTTGGCTGATGTCACAAAGTGAGGAAGGAAATATTTTCTTCCTCCTAAAGTCCTCATGCTTTTTCACCTTTGAGTGGATATGAATAGTGGTCAAAATTCTGCCCAGAATCTGATGGCCTGCCATCCTGTGACTGCAATTTCTGAGTTGCCTTTGCCAATTAAGCTCCCCAAGTGCCTTTTTTAAAGTCTATCAAATGGGAATAGGAATATTGTCTATTTCACAGGGTTGCTGTGATAATTGAGGAATTGCATGTAACACATTTAGAAGAGTTCTTGGCACACAGTAAGTGCTAAATAAGTATTGTTTTAATTGCTGCTGTTGCTTGTGAAGGAGGTGGGTTTTCTTCTGTTTGGAGAAATGCTGGTTGCTTGAAGTCTCCAGTTCTGTGTTGTTTAACTGAGGTTGCCCCTGTACACACATTATTAAGATTATTTCCAATCATGGATAGTTTAGCTCTTCAAAGAACTACAGAACTGGTGGCAAACGTGGAGCAATATGACCCTGCTCCAGTAGGTATTGCCTTAACGATACCAGTAATGGCTTGTTTTACAAAGTTCCTCTTCCTCTAATAAGCAGAAAGCACTCTATAGACATAGTCAGATAAGAATTTTGCGAAGTTGCTAGGCTATGAATACTCTGTGATTGTTTCCATTTTGCACAGGTATTCTAAGTAACTTGCTTATGTTTACGTAGAAAGGCGGCAGAAAAGCCCACTGCATGGGCTTTGAAATCCCACCTGGAGGTTTGGGCTCCCAAAACAACTGACGTTGGAGCAAACTGTATCACGAACATTCTCTCTATATGTAAGATTATTTAATCTAAATAACTGCAATGTGAAGTCTGGCAGTAGGACATCATCAATTAAATTTGAAACATATCCAGCCTCAGCTTGATTTAGTAACCCTAATAATCACAAAACCCAGTAAAATTGCTACAAAGAGAATAAAATACCTAGGAATACAACTTATGAGGGATGTGAAGGACCTCTTCAAGGAGAACTACAAACCGCTGCTCAAGGGAGTAAGAGGGAACATGAACAAATGGAAAAATATTCCATGCTCATGGACAGGAAGAATCAATGTTGTGAAAATGGCCATACTGCCTAAAGTAGTTTACATAGTCAATGCTATCCCCATCAAGCTACCATTGTCTTTCTTCACAGAATTTGAAAAAACTACTTTAAATTTCATATGGAACCAAAAAAAAAAGCCCATACAGCCTAGACAATCCTAAGCAAAAGAACAAAGCTGGAGGCATCATGCTACCTGACTTCAAACTATACTACAGTAACCAAAACAGCATAGTACTGGTACCAAAACACATACATAGACCAATGGAACAGAACAGAGGCCTCAGAAATAATGCCACACATCTACAACCATCTGATCTTTGACAAATCTCACGAAAACAAGCAATGTGGAAAGGATTCCCCATTAAACAAATAGTGTTGGGAAAACTGGTTAGCCATATGAAGAAAACTGAAACTGGACCTCTTCCTTACACCTTATACAAAAATTACCTCAAGATGGATTAAAGAC
Organism: Macaca fascicularis; assembly: GCF_037993035.2. NCBI lineage: Eukaryota > Metazoa > Chordata > Mammalia > Primates > Cercopithecidae > Macaca > Macaca fascicularis. The sequence goes on along the minus strand of NC_088391.1, from coordinate 26,577,405 downwards.
TTAAACATAAGACTAAAACCAGAAAACCCCTAGAAGAAAACCTAGGCAATACCATTCAGGGCATAGGCATGGGCAAAGACTTCATGACTAAAACACCAAAAGCAATGGCAACAAAAGCCAAAATGGACAAATAGGATCTAATTAAACTAAAGAGCTTCTGCACAGCAAAAAAAAAACTATCATCAGAGTGAACAGGCAGCCTACAGAATGGGAGAAAATTTTTGCAATCTATCCACCTGACAAAGGGCTAATATCCAGAAGCTACAAAGAACCTAAACAAATTTACAAGAAAAAATCCACCCCATCAAAAACTGGGCAAAGAATATAAACAGACACTTCTCAAAAGAAAACATTTATGCAGCCAATAAACATACGAAAAAAAGCTCATCATCACTGGTCATTAGAGAAATGCAAATCAAAACCACAATGAGATACCATCTCATGCCAGTTAGAATGGCGATCATTAAAAAGTCAGGAAACAACAGATGCTGGAGAGGATGTGGAGAAATAGAAACACTTTTACACTACTGGTGGGAGTATAAATTAGTTCAATCATTGTGGAAGACAGTGTGGCAATTCCTCAAGGATCTAGAGCTGAAAAATACCATTTGACCCAGCAATCCCATCACTGGGTATATACCCAAAGGAATATAAATCATCCTACTATAAAGACACGTGCACACGTATGTTTATTGCAGCACTGTTCACAATAGCAAAGACTTGGACCCAACTCAAATGCCCATCAATGATAGACTGGATTAAGAAAATGTGGCACATATATACCATGGAATACTATGAAGCCATAAGAAAGGATGAGTTCATGTCCTTTTCAGGGACATGGATAAAACTGGAAACTATCTTTCTCAGCAAACTAACACAGGAACAGAAAATCAAACACCGCATGTTCTCACTCGTAAGTGGGAGTTGAACAATGAGACTACATGGATACAGGGACGGGAACATCACATACTGTGGCTTGTTGGGGGGTGGGGGGCTAGGGGAGGGAAAGCATTAGGAGAAATACCTATTGTAGATGACGGTTGATGGGTGCAGCAAACCACTATGGCATGTGTTTACCTATGTAACAAAACTGCATGTTCTGCACACGTATCCAAGAACTTAAATTATAATAAAAAAAGAAATTCAATACACAATGGGAAGGAAGAAATGAGACAGTTCACAATTTTAGCCTATTTGGCTTTTTATCTAGTTTGACAAATATGGTACTATGTGTCAAGCACTATGCTGCACACAATTAGAGTAAAAGTGGTTTTAGGGACTGAGAGTCTAGTAAAATGGTGACATAAGAATGCAGATGTTGATAGAGATGGAGATAAATTTACACCAATATAACACTGTAATAAAGAAGAGTATCAGATGATAAATTCAGGGATTCTATTTTTGACCGGGACCTGGAAATGCCTTGTGGAAAACAGATGCTTTGAATAAGGTCTTAAAGAATGAGCAAGTTGGAAATTGCAGCGTATGTTTGGCAACGGGGAAGAAAACACTATGTAGAACCAGGCCAGGGACCTGGGAAGCTTTTGTTGATGTAAACAGACTATTATGCCCTATTAATGTATTCTCCTGGGTTGGTAGGGAGCTCAATTTTACGTTTTCTCAAACTTAAGACCAGATTCTTGTTAATCTATTTGAAAAGAGAACAGAATAGATTTTTTTTTTTTTTTTTTAAAGGAAGGAGCTTTTCAATTTTCTTTCAAATTTCTTTCAGCGGGGATATGTAAGTCACAAATCAAAAGGCCTGAAATACCTACATATCAACTCCTTAGGCAGCTTATTTCGGAAACTCAATGTGATATTTCTCTCCTTGTTTAATTAAGAACATGTTAGTGGTAAGCTTTGCACTCATCATCTCACTGGTGAGGCATTAGAATTCTGCTGAATTTTACTAATTGCAACCCACTGGTGCCTCTACAGGTGAGGGTAGTATAATTGCTAACCAAGGATACTTTCAGTTCATCTTCCTACTAGCTGGATTGGGGAGAGAAGACAAAAGACCTATTGTATAACCAATGCTTTTAAGAGATATTCAAAATATTGCTGACTGAACATTTTAAGATTGAAAAGATTTTAGGCTCAGTTTATATATTATTTTCAAAAAGAAGACTGGGCTTTTCTGAAGAATAGAAATTGTTAATATACTCTGCATCAATGACAATGGTAAGCAACTCAGTGAGTATTTGATGAGTCACAGAATGCTATCTAGGGGAGTGAGAGATCATCTCCAAGCCCCATTAGCTTTCATGAGCCTCTTCACCTTAATCCAGGAACCAAATGGACATAAGGCAGATTTACAAGAGAAAAACATATACATTTTGTTAGTTTTGCATGTACATGGACATCTTCACAAGAGAGTGAAGCCCACAGACATGGTCAAAGCAAAATGCTTTTACATGTTTTGGACAAAGAATGAAAAATTTGTAAAGAAATGACACGACAAGAGGACCTGGTTAGGGGTTGTAAGTTCTAGGGAGGTCACTAGGAGATACATGGTGGGTGGAGTATAAAACTACTGCAAGGTAAGGGTCACTTCGGGTAGTTCCTTTCTTCAGGTCCATTGCAGCCCCCTGATTACCACTCTGGGGACAAAGGCTGTTTTCTGTCTCTGGTACAGGGACAGTACCCCTTCCAGAAGAATCTTTATGGCTTGCCACGTGCAGAAAGGGACAGGTCATCTAGCCCTTTCTGAAACTCCAATTTCTCCAATGTTCTTAATTTGGAAAAAAGCAATCTACCAATCTGGCAAATTTTGGGATAGCATATCCTTCAGTCCCTTCGCTCCTTTTGAAGTATTCGGTGGTGATATTGAATTATTGTTGTTTATGTGTTTTAATTATCTTGTATAATTATCTCATATAATTTCTCATACGAATTATTACTTGCCTAACAGATGCGTGTGGTCTTTCAGTGTTTTCTTAGCATTTGAAAGTTGGCAACTGTTCTCTTATATACATCATTCTGTCCATTAAATGTCAGTGCGAGTGATTAAAGCTGGTAAAGAATAAAACAGGTGTCAGTATAATTAAAGTGGGACTTTAAAAACCAAACCAAATAAAGAAGAATGTAACAAAAATCATTTTTTGAGAGTTATTTTGTTCTGTATTTCAGGAGAGATTATGGAGAAGATATCTAGTATCTAGTCCCTGCTCACTTGTTCCCTGACTGTATGAAAATGTCTCTCTACAGTTGCTTTGTTTGAATCCGGATCCAAGCAAGACCCACATGTTGCATTTGGCTGATAGTTCTCTTAAAACTTCCTCATGGCATTTATTGGTGAAAGGAACTGGATCTTTTATTTTATTGAATATCTTAAATTCTGAATTTAGCCTTGTATCCACATGGTATCCTTTAACAGTTTTTTTTTTTTTTAATTTTTAAAAATTTTACTTTAAGTTCCAGGATACATGTGCAGAATGTGCAGGTTTGTTACATAGGTATACATGTGCCGTGGTGGTTTACTCCACCTATTAACCTGTCAGGTTTTAAGCCCTGAATGCATTAGGTAGTTGTCCTAATGCTCTCCCTCCCTTTTTCCCCAACCCCCGACAGGCCTTGTGTGTTGTTCCCCATCCTGTGTCCATATGTTTTCATTGTTCAACTCCCACTTATGAGTAAGAACATGCAGTGTTTGACTTTCTGTTCCTGTGTTTAACAGTTTTCTATATATATCCTACATAGATGGAAAAACTTGTTTATATTAAAATTGTTGTTTTGTGTGGTTTAAGGACAAGAATCTTTCATTGGTGGTATTGTGCATGTCCTATTGCATCACAGCAGGGGGCACATGTCTAGTCTTATTGATAAGAAGACATAATCTTATCAAGGAAGAAGTGATAATCCATTTGCATTGTTATAAAGGAATACCTGAGACTGGGTAATTTATAAGAAAGGAGGATAATTTGGCTCACAGTTGTGCAGGCTGTATATGAAGCACAGTGCCAGCATCTGCTTCTGGCGAGACCTCAGGAAGCTCACAATCGTGGTGGAAGGCAAAGGGGAGCCAGCATGTAACATGGTGAGAGAGAGACCAAGAGAGAGAGGGAGGAGGTACCAGGCTCTTTTAATCAACTAGTCTCACATGAACTCATAGAATATGAACTCACTCATTACCATGAGGACAGCACTAAGCCACTCATGACCCAGACACCTCCCATTAGGCCCACCTGCAACACTGGAGATCACATTTCAGCCTGAGATTTGGTGAAGACAAAATATCCAAACCATATCAGGTGATTCAGGTGATACTAGCCTGATCCATTCATTATGAAAACTGTAGACTTTATGATTTTAATAATTACTGCACATAATTTGTTATGCCCATTCTCTGATTAGGCATTTTAAAATGACGATTTTCTGCTTTCCACAATGGATGAATTAATGTATAGTCCCATCAGCGGTGTATAAGCAATCCCTTTTTTCTGTGATTCCTGAAAGAACTTAAAATTACCATTCAAGCCAGGAATCCCATTATTAGGTATATACCCAAAGGACTATAAATCTTTCCACCATAAAGACACGTGCATGCATATGTTCATCGTAGCACTATTCACAACATCAAACACATCGAATCAACCCAAATGCCCATCAGTAGTAGAAAGGATAAAGAAAATGTGGTACATATACACCATGGAATAATATGCAGTCATAAAAAAATGAGATCATATCTTTTGCAACAACACAGATGGAGTTGGAGGCCATTATCCTAAGCATACAAACACAGAAACAGAAAATCAAATCCCACATGTTCTTACTTACAAACGGGAGCTACTCATTGAGTACATATGAACACAAACAAGGAAACAACAGTCCCCAGGGCCTACTTGAGGATGAAGGGTGGGAGAAGGGCGAGGACTGAAAAACTACCTATTATGTACTATGCTTACTACCTGGGTGATGAAATAATCTGTACACCAAATACCTATGACATGTAATTTACCTGTATAACAAACCTACACATGTACTCCTCAACCTAAAATAAAAGTAAAAAATAAAAACTGTTTTTCTAATTCTCTCATTTTTGTCTTTTATTGGCTAAAATCCTATTATAAACAAGAATTTTATCTCTTCTTTTAGATGAATTGATATTTTTATGATTCCATTTAACCTCCTTTATTGGCTTATTAGGTACCTCTATTTTTCGTTTATGTGTGCTTTATTTTTAAGGTTGCTTTAGACTTTATAGAATACTTCTTCAGCTTACTGCAATTTACTTTCAAGTAATATTGTACTCCTTCACATGGATTAATAGTTTAAGAACCTAGGCCGGGCGCAGTGGCTCAAGCCTGTGATCCCAGCACTTTGGGAGGCCGAGACGGGCGGATCACGCGGATCATGAGGTCACAAGATCAAGACCATCCTGGCTAACACGGTGAAACCCCGTCTCTACTAAAAAATACAAAAAACTAGCTGGGCGAGGTGGTGGGCGCCTGTAGTCCCAGCTACTCAGGAGGCTGAGGCAGGAGAATGGCGTAAACCTGGGAGGCAGAGCTTGCAGTGAGCTGAGATCCGGCCACTGCACTCCAGCCTGGGCGACAGAGCGAGACTCCATCTCAAAAAAACAAACAAAAAAAAACCTTTAGGCATTATACTTCTATTTCTCTCTCTCTCTTTTTTTTTTTTTTTTTTTTTTTTACTATTTTTGTCATACATTTACTTCTATGTATATTATAAATTCCACATGTTAAAACCTTTTAAACATTTTTAAAAAGTTGAAAAATGAAAATGTATATTTATTCATGTTTACCATTTTAGTGCTCTTCATTCCTTTATGTAGATCCAGATATTAATCTGATATAATGTCCCATCTGCCTAAAAGGCTAACAGTTATTGTGAGCAGGAATGCTGTCAATGAACTAGCTCAGCTTTTATTTTTATCTGAAAATATTTCACATTTGTGTTTGAAAGTTACTTTTTTTGAGTATAGAATTTCAGTTTGATGTTTTTCTTTCAATACTGCTAAGTTAACATTTCTCTACTATCTTTTGGCTTGCATTGTTTCTGAAGTAAAGTCTGCTGTCTTTCTAATTTTTATTTTACATATAAGGTGTCTTTTTGTTTCTTCTTTCTTCAGATTTTCTCTTTATCACTGGTTTTTGAGCATTTGAATTAATTTTTTTGTATTAATCATGTGCCTTAATGGCTTTTTTCATGTTTATTTTCCTTTGCTTTGACTGAGTTACTTGGATCTGTGCATTTATAGTTTTCACCAAATTTGGAAAATTTTTAGCCATTATTCCTTCGAATATTTTTGTTTCCCATTCCTGCTTGTTTTGATACTCTAATACATATATATGGAGCTACTTAAAGTTGTCTCATAGCACAATGATATCCTGTTTAATTTTTTCTGTCTTTCCTCCCCCATCTGTCTTATTTTAAATATCTATTGCTGTCTTCCACTTCAGTAGTCATATGCTCTGTAGTGTCTAATCTGATGTTAATTTCATTCAGTGTCTTTCTTTTTTAAATCTCACACATGGTATTTTTGTTCTGTAGATTTCAATTTGTGTATTTTAAGAAATATCTTCTATGTCTGTTCTTAACATACTCATGCTTTCCTCTACCTTCTTGAACATATGAAATAGATTTATAATGGCTGTTTTAGTATCCTTTTCTTCTATATCTCTCGGCTATGTTATTTTTGAATATGATTCTACAGATTGATTTTTTCTTTACTATATTTTGTATTTTATTTCTTATTTCATGCCTAGTATTTTTTATGTGATGACAGATACTGTGAATTTTTCATTGTTGGCTGCTGCATTTTTCTGCATTCCTCTAATCTTGAGATTTGTTCTGGGGTGCAGTTAAGTTACTTGGAAATTGTTGGATTATTTCAAGGCTTCCAAGTAAGCATTGCTATGTGGGACCAGAGCAGCCTTTAGTCCAGCTGTAATTGCCCCCCATTACTTAGGCAACACCCTTATGAATATGCTACTTAATGTTCTGTGCAGTATGGGGTTTCTCAACTCTGACTGTTGGAATTGTGAATTATTCTTAACCCTGTAAAGATTCTCAGAATTGTTCTCTCCCTGCTTTTATCTAGAAATTCTTCTCTTAGCCTTAGGCAGTTTCCTCACAAAGATTCACTGAAAAGTCTGCTGAAGATCTGAGGGAAACCCCCTAAAGATGCTCAAGGCTCTCTTTCTGTAACACTCTCTCTTTTCCTTTAATATTTCCTACAAATTCTAAACACTTTGTCATCCCTCAGTTCTAAACTCTATCTTCCTATCACAGGGAGATTGAGATGCTCTGTTTGATGCCCTCCTTTCTGCTCTTCAGCCTGGAAATGTTCTGGAAATCATCGGTCTCATATCTCACTTGTTCTCTTCTCTAAAGAATCTGCACTGCCTTTCATCTAAAGTCTGAAAACTTGTTTTATATATTTTGTATGGTTTTCAATTGTTAAATAGAGGAGGATAAATCTGGTCCCTGTTACTCCAATCATAGCCAGAAGCAGAAGTTGACAGGCTGGAACTTTAGAAGCTATCATTATAACAATGAAGAGAACTTTATTATTTTCTGCCCACGTGAACCCTAGAAATTTTCATTTTCTCCAAGCACTTAATTTAATTTCTTTACGGGCAAGTAGGCCAGGTTTTTCTTTTAGGAGCAAAGGTCCACTGTCTGGGTTCTACGTACTTAGAAATTGTTATGTTTTTAAAAATAACAATTTTAAAAAGATGGGAAGGGACCTTGTCATACGGTTCACTTCTGCATCACCAAGCTGCACGCCCTTCCCTCACAAATAAAATTGTCTCCCATTCTTGCTTCTTTTTTGATACTCCAATTACATATATGTGGGGTTATGGCTACATAATGGATGTGGCTGTTTTATTTGGATGAGTGGTCTGCAATGCATATTTATTGACCTTCAATTACACGTTTAATTTTCAGTCACACTTTTTCTTCCTGCCACTTGCTCTACCTGCTGACTCTTGGCTCAGAGGTGTTCAGATCTCTGCCCGACTAACTAACCAGCCTCTCTCTAGTTTCTTCCAAGTATACTCAAGGCTTCAATGTCTCTGCCTGCTTCATTCATTAACTTGCTTAAGTGCTTCCTACTTCCAAAGATTTGTTATGATGTTTCATTCATTCACTTATTCATCCTATTTCTTTTAGTGCTTGTTTCTTTTTCTACCTCCCCCTTTTTATCATTTGTGAGAGAAGGGCGTGCAGCTTGGTGATGCAGAAGGTAAAACGTATGCCCAGTCCACCACCATCTTTGGGCTTTTAAAAATAGACTTCCTTCAACTTATGTCACATGCTGATTTTTTGGACTTTAGGGAAGTTTACATTTATTACAGTTTACAATTTGTATTTTTACATTTGTTTACAGATTGGAACTTGTGCCTATTTCTATCTAAAAGGATTTCACTCTTGTTTCCTGTACCATATTTCTCACTTAAGCTATAAAGAGCATGTGCTGCTCTTTGATTAGCCACTCAGATATCCTGGAAAAACAACTTTTCTAGATCCCAATCCTAACACGCTCAACCCTCCAGTAACCAGCTGTTTTTATCCTCATACTCGGGGAATATAACATCTGCATAAATAAAATCATGGATATTTTCCTCCTCTTGAGGGCAACTTTCCTCCTCTTGAGGGCAACTTCCACATTTCTCAGCATCAGTCCTCTCCAGAAACTCAAAGTGAAATCACTTAGGGTTCTCCTGAGGCTCTAGCCTATCCAAGCTTCTAATCCAATCTTGGAAGTTGTAGAAATTATTTTAACCTGCTGGCTTTTACAATGAAGATTTAAATTGTTTAGCTGTGCCACACACTGATTCTATGTGAACTGGAGTAAAAGGGTAAGAAATACCCTCCGAGAGCCTGGATACCATACCTAATGATGACTGCCCACATTCCATAAAGTGATCCCCAAAGATGTAGCCAATAACAGAGGTTAGGAAGCAAGTCTTGATTAAACACAAATAACAGCAAATGGCTGTGTTATGAGAAGTACGTAAGTGAAGAATATGTGTGTCTGTAAAGATTAAACCATAAAAGGGACATTGTATATGTTCCACTGAATTATTTTTTATGGACAATCCTAAGGCTAATTTATGTTATTCTTTCTTTCTTAGTAAGCTTTGACAGTCTCTACTTGGATATTTGATTACCTTATTAGTTTTCCTTTAAGAAAAAAAAAAGAAGAAGAAGATGGGTTTAACCTATGTGGAAGAAGACAGCCATTTTTAAAGTGCATGTATCTCATTGTACCCTCTGCTCTTCTGAACAGTGAGAGATGACAGACCCAGGTCTATAGTCCTCTGGCCAAGCTATCTATTCATGTGAAGGAAAAGACCAAGACCCAAACCCTCAGGGTCTCATCCCTTTTCTCAGCCATGGGATACTGGGGGAGGGGTACCAACAGAAAACTGGAGGCATCCCTCAAGTATTCCTCTCCTGTTCCTTTCTCAGTCTTCACATCTCTAATACCTCAGGGGAATATAAAATTCTGTGACCATAAACAGGCACCCAAAGGAAAATAGAATTAAGGTGTACTTTTTCTGAGATATCTTGTCCTCCTGCCAGGATTCAGCCAAGTCAATGAGTCTATTTTTTCCCTCAGGGCTAATATTGCCTCATGGAAGTTCATGTTGTCCAGGAATCCAAAAAGCCTCTTTGTAAGACTTTGGAAGTAGGACAACTTCCAATGACTTTCTTGGATTAAGCATAATAAAATGGCTTGAAGTGGTGAATTGTATTTTCTAAAGAAGTTCCCAATAATATTAATATTCTGCATGTTTTTCTTCAGTGTGGCCTTCTCAGTCCTCTTGTTCATTCTTTTGAATCTGAGTGGGCTTGTAGCCACATGAGCCAATAGAGTATGGAAGAAGTGATGCTATGACTAAGGAATAAATGGTGATGCAGCTTTTGCCTTGTTGGCTGGAGCACTCACTCTTGGAGCCCTAAGCTGTTGCATAAGAAGTCTGACTACATTGTCACAAGCTTGTTGGAAGGAAGCCCAGAACAAGTGAAGAGCCCACATATCAGTGGTATGGTAGACAACACCAGCTGAGGTCCCAGCTAACTGCCAGTGTCAAATGACAATATGTTAGCATAGTCTTTTCCAAAAATAATGTACACATAATTGAATATCCACACGCAAAAAAGACCCATAATTTATACCTTGCACAAACAATCTTGGATATAGATGCACATACAAAAACCACCTCCTCAGAATGGATCTAAATATAAAGCCTACAATTTCTAGAAGAATACATAGTAAATGTTTGTGATCTTGGGTTCACAAATAATTCCTCAGATAAGACACAAAAATACAATCAATTTATAGATTTTGAAGTGACATTGAATTTCATCCAAAGGAATAACATATAAATGTTGGACTCAAAGCTGTTGCACTGGAAATGACAGTGTCTTATTCTTTGGTGGCTGGTGGGGAAGGGGCCATCTGAAACACAGAGAAGACAAAGCAGCTGATATTAGCTCAACTAAACTACAAGGAGGATTGGATCAGAAAAAACTAGACATTGTGGATTGTTTATAATCAACCCAAATGAAGAGTTGACTATAAAGAGGCATGAAAGAAGTTTTTGGTGTGATGGAAGTGCTCCATATTTTAATTATGGTGGTGATTGCATGGTCAAAACTCATAGAATTGTACACTAAAAAGAGGTGAGTTTTATTGTTTATGAATTAAACTTCAATAAATGTGATTTGAAAAATAATAACAGTGATATATTCAAGTGGAACTTAAACCTTTGACTTTGATCTATAGTTCGGTGTTCTTTTCACTTACATTACTTATCTGCCAGTAATTATTTCTTTGTTTTATTCCTTTACATTTAAAAATCGTCTTTACTAGATTTTTAAAAATTTAAAAGTTGAATAAATTTTTTCTTCCCATTGTGTCTCACAGGCTAAGTCTGGGTGTCAACTCACTTCTTTCTTTCTCCACAGGGTTTGATAAACTTGTATAATTATATTTTAATAAGGGCTTTTTGAGAAAAGTTTGCATCTACAGGAAATGGCCCAGAGTAAGCTCAATGCTAAGAAATGTTGATATTCTGGGAATTTAGCAGGTTGAAAATAATAATTGCATCACTCAGTTTTAGAAATACTAGAAATTTGCTCCTTTGACAAGTTACTCTTCTAGAATTCCTCCATGAAAGTCAGTAGAAGATCACATTTGGAAGTGATGAGACTCAAGCTAGTAATGTAATGTCATATTATCATTTTAGAAATAATGATGGTATAATATATAATAATAAATAAAAGTAACTTTTCAGGTCCCAGTGTATAGAAAAATATACAATTTTCTGTAAGCTTGCATTCTTTAATCACACTTCATGAGCTAATATTTTAACGACTCCTCCTGGATAATAATTAGCCACCTCAGCTCCTTACCTGTCATCTGAAAACTATAGTCACTGTTCAAAGTTTACCAGACGCTGTTTTCTCCTCTTTTTTCTACTAATTAAGATATTAAAAGTCTTCATGTGGAAAATGCTTATTCCAACCATGCTAAAATTGCACCCTTGTACAGAATTTCCCTAAGTCTAATCAGAGGTACTTTGGTTGTACAAGCAGACTGAAATACAGTCACTTAAGATACTGTCCAGTCTTTCATTTAATACATGTGTGAATAGGCTATGGGTTCAACCAGAATAATCTAGCTAATTATAGTATCTTGGTAAATAGCTTGTTGTGTTGTGTTTTGTTTTGTTTTCTAAATAGCCTAGGATGTTGATTCATCCTCTAACAATTTATTTTTAAAACAATGAAACGGAAAAGGGATATTTTGGGTTGACTTTGGCTCACCCCAACTTTGGGCTTTAATGACAGTCTTTTCAATGCAAATTTAGACATTTCTCAGTGATTTTAATGTTAGAATTTTGAGAGCACCCTATGAGTTAATCTAAATGTCAGGCTGTGTTGAGGTTGCGCTCTGTACTGGAGGACCTATTAATGCTGGAATCAGGGCTGCTGCAATGGGAACCATGGTGGTTCCTTCATCAGTGCCTAGAGCAGCCTACAAACAAACAAACAAACAAAGGGAAACAGCTGGTGTTAGCTAAGCTTGGAAGAGTACTGTGTCGGAGGAGCCAAAGTTGTTAATTTTCTCTCTTTATGTTATTTTTAAATTTATTTTTATTTTTATTTTTTGGAGATCGAGTCTTGCTCCATCAGCCGGGCTGGACTGTGGTGGCGCCCTCTTGGCTCACTGCAACTTCCGCCTCCTGGGTTCAAGCGATTATCCTGCCTAAGTCTCCTGAGTAGCTGGGACTACAGGTACCCACCGCCACACCCGGCTAATTTTTGTATTTTAGTAGAGACAGGTTTCACCGTGTTGCCCAGGCTGGTCTGGAACTCCTTATAGTTCAGGCAGTCTGCCCACTTCGGCCTCCCAAAGTGCTAGGATTACAGGCGTGAGCCACCGCACCCAGCCAAAATTGTTATTTTTCATACAAATCCGTATTCTCCCCTTCCTCTTGAGTCTTTGTGCCCCTACTCTCTCCAATGACTGCTTAACTGTAACAGAATGAGCAGTAGACTGGGGACCAGAGAAGTGACCTAAGTCCCAGGGCCACCACTAAGTAGCCCTGTGATGCTTGCAAGTCATCAAGATCCAAGTCTCTATTTATTTACTTACAAAATGAGACTATTGAGTTAAATTATTTTTTGGTTCCTTTCGACTTAAAACCATGTTTTGTTGAGCGGGGGGAGGAACTCACTGTAAGTTAATTTAGCGTGTGCTAAGCAGCTAAAGATATATTAGTGAAACAAAAATTACAATTTCAAGTTAAAGGAGCCTTCCTATTATTGAATTCATATAGGCAAATTTCTTCTCTTTGCTTTCTAGGCACATAATAATTACTCTTTGCATTGATCTGTTTACATTCATCCGATTGAATTTCACATTCATAAATGCCTTTTTAAGTCCCACCCCTAGCCCTAGTACAATGGGGAGGCAGTGACTTCTAAAGAAACATTATAGGTTAGAGGGTAGAGCAAGCTGGTGAGTAAAGAGCATATTCCACTAACTATTGGCCAGGCTCATTGATATATTGTACGTAAATTGTTTAGAATAATGCTTGGCTTATATAATTTGCCTGGAATGTGTGCACGCTCTGCTTTCCTCAGTGTTTTACATGTTTTCCAAAATATCCTATGAGACAATCAGGGTAGCTGTTATTCTCCACATTTTTCAAATAAGAAATAGGTTTTGCGTAAGTCAATTATGTATAAAACTTTATATCTAAATGAAACCTGAAAGGTTATCATGTTCAATCTCCTCTTTATTCAGAGAGGAAATTCAAGCATCAGAGAAATTAAGAAATGTTTTCAAGGCCACTCAGCTAAGTGATGGAACTCAGATTGTACCTGAGATCTTTTGACTCCTACGCTAGTGCTTCTTCTGAACTGACCAGGCCCTTTGCCCTTGAGAAAGCCAATTTGAGATGGGGAAGCTTGGTGATTCAAAGATACTGCTTGAGAGCATCACCAAGCAACAGAAGATTGTGAAAGAAGACATATACATTAAAACAAATAATAAAAGTTCAAGTTCTTTAAGCTGAGGCAAACACAGATTGGCTTGTGGGTAATATGGTTTGAGTCTTCTGGTGGATGTCTCTCAACACTTAGCATTTCCTAAGAACTTTTAATATTGTTAGATGCTTTTATTGAATTAATGAGTTTTTATTCATCAGGAAGACCTGAGGTGCTAGAAAATTCCAAATTCTTTGCTCCAGAAAGAGTCTGAAATAAATTTGGGTTTAGTGTTGAATTATGAGTCCCATGAAAATTTTTTGCTTTACAATTTCTTTTTACTCATATGCAGGGATAGGATGAAGAGAAGAGCAATTCCATGTTCCTCTTTTTCAATAGTCTTCAACAAGAGCTCTCTGTACGTTGTGTACTGTGAATTTTCATTGATTGAAGGTCTTCTATGCCTAAGACCAATAATTGCTCCTAGACTTTTGAGGAAATCTGCCAAGCAGATTGGGTGTCTCTGAGGTTAATCTGTAGTTCATCAGGCACAACAAAAGTGACACAAAATCTCTAACTTGAGTTTCATTACTCTTCGTCAGGCTTCCAGGTGTCTTCTGTAAATGGAGTGTCCAAGAACCAAGATAGAAATCTCTTGGTTACCTCAATCGAGGATGAGCCTCATTCTTCACCCGCCACAGGTGCACTTTGGTCCTGGCCTGTGAATCTGAGCCTGGATTTAGTCCTTCTACAGTTGTGGGAATTCGACCAAGGATACGTGACTATACATCCAGAGAAATCCTACCCAATAAAAAGCTTTTTTTTTTTTTTTTTTTTAAAAAAAAAAAAGTGGGTTTGCCTGACATTGCAAATTTTGTAGGAATTGAATTCCTCAGGAAAACTCTCAAGCAGCAACATTAATATCTCTTGGGAGAGCCTACAGATGTAATGATTTATAGATTGTGTGTAAAACTATGCTTAATGCTGCCAAAAGTAAGTGAGGCAGGGGTGTGGAGTCAGGGTGAGAATCTGTTTAATTGGCACAGATATTGACAACAAGCAGTTCTGAGGGAAATGAGTTATAAGAGTAGTATGGCAGTGCTAATCTTTGTAACCACTAAAATATCTAACTTGTGAACATGTGGTACTAGTAAATTATCTCTCTCTCTCTCTCTCTCTCTGTGTGTGTGTGTGTGTGTGTGTGTGTGTGTGTGTGTGTGATGTTGAAGTCTGGGAATAAAGATTTTCCTATTTCTATATGTTACGGACTGAATGTTTGTATCCCCCCAGAAACTAATATGTTGAAATTCTAACTCTCAGTGTTAAAATATGTGTCTGTCCTGCCAAAAGTCCGTGCTGTTTGTTCTGTTTACATGGACAGGATACCAAGTGACTTATGGACTTTCTGCCATAAAGCTCCTCAACCAATAGCAAAATACTCTCTTGCTTGCTGGGAGGCAAACCTATTTAGTGGACTACACACTTCTACGGATGTGTCCTCACCTCCGTTTAGTCTATATGTTCATTGGCAGCAGACCACTGCTAAGACAAATAGGTCTCTTGATCATTTTAATCCATCGTATACATGGGACTTCTCAACAAGCTGTTGGCTTGTATCCAATTTCAAGGAAAAGAAAGACCTTATTAAAAATATATACATCTTATAACTCTAAAGCAAAGGTTGCTCTCTGGTAATAGAATAGGCCGAGCATGTGTTCATGCATAGAATGGATCTATTCTACCCTCATGAGTGTCCTCAAAATGTATGACCCCTTCTCAGACTTCTATGGAAGCAGAGACTAAGTAATTTACTGATTTTCTGGGCCAAATGCTATTATGTCAAATTTTATGGGTAAAAATTTCTTCATATGTACTTATGCCTTTTGAATGTGTTGACATGAGCAGCAACTTGTGTAGCTGGAAACCATGCACAGTGTCAAGGTCTCACTTCCTGCTCTGGCTCCGTTCTTAGTCACTAGCAAGCCTACTGGCACTTGAAGCCTGTGACATTCCTCCTCAATGTGCTTTTGTTTGATAAATAGCTGGGGATTGTATTCAGTGACATATGCTTGCCTTGAAATGACTCAGAGAGAGTCACAGAGTGCATAACACACCACTGGAAGAACACATCTGAATCACTGAGGGCCATTTCAGTCGAGAGAGAGAGCATGTTGTAGCACTTAAATGTTTATGCCAAGGGTGGCTACTGAAATCCTCTGAAAAACTACCTTTTTTTGTTTTTCACCCCAAGCTTCCTGATGTCTTGATCGCGTAGTCTATAGGTTCTAGCCTGGAGCAAAGAAGGCTGAATCAATAAGTTAAATATTACAGGACACAAAAGGGGATAGGTAAAATGAAATCAATGTTCTTAGCAAACAGTTCAAAATCTTGCAGAGATGGCACAGATTTTTTTCTTTTTTTCATTTTCATCTCATCTCTAACTAGCTGTGTGACCTTTGAACAGCTGCTTGGCCTCCATAAGTCAGTTTTCTCATACTCACAAAATGAATTTCTTAAAGCATATTCAGTAGCTCAAAAATTGCGGGAGGGCTAGAGAAATAGACTCAAGGCTGTACTTTCCAAAACTATAATGAAAAGCAGGCTATAGGAGTGACACCATGAGGACCCTGCTGGTGCTGTCTCCACCTGCCTGCTAGAATCCAGCTGCTAGGAACTTGATCTTCCTGCAATTGTTATTCCCATTTCCAAAGCTGGACTCTTCTACCACCACCCATGTCAGCAATATAAATGCTCCCAGAAGCCTGCACACTCATACTGCTCACTTCCAAATGGAATTCTCATGAAAGTACATCTGATTGGTGGACCTGACTGAGGTCATCTGCCTGCACCATAGTTGAAAGAGAGGCTGGAGTGGTCAGTTTTCCTGAATTGATTATGCCAGTGACAGACAAAATTGATAACATGGGAAACTACGAAAATGTATGGAGGATGTTCATAATATATTGGGCAGTCACATATGGCAGGTGTCCATAAGCTGACTTAAAAAGCCAATGATAACATTCAACATCACATTGTAAAGCTCCATCCACAGTGCCTGGTATACTCGTGCTCCTAATACATCATATTTTTTTTTTTCTTTCATTCCATCTCTTATGGGAATTTTAAAGCTCGTACTGCGGAGTTTCAAGAATTCTGTCAAGGATTTGTCCTATGTGTCATAACTCACAGTGTGCCTTTGAATCTTTGCCTTAAAGTGAGAGACAGCTTAGTCTCTCCAAAATCTTCTGTGATGCTTTCTTTTGTTAAGGAGCTCATCAGCACAAAGTGTTAGAATGCACAGGACAGTGAGCTGTGTTCTGTTTCCTGGCCATAGGAAGATGATCTGCCCTAGAAAGAGGGGAAGGGGTTCTTTGTGCCCTGATTCACACCACCTCTGGGAAGCAATCCCACGTGCCTCTGCGACATGCTGATTCACGGTAATCTCAGTACTGTCTGCTTGTGGAGAGTGGGCCAGCTCCCTTCATCCTTTGGTGTCTGACAGGGTTGTCTTTTGTCCTGAGTCACTCACTTTGCCAGAACCCAGGAAATGGGCATGGGAACAGAGAGGTGAAAAAAATGTATTCTTTCTATTTCAGGGGCATATTTTACGAGGGGCACTAGCAGACTCGCTCACATTAGGATGGAGCCCTGGGGACCAGGACTTGGGTAGGATGTTTGCCAAGAGTCGACACTGGTAAGTCACTTCTGTCATCAACGTCAGAAATAGGAGACCGTGCCTGGAAAGTGGAGGGCCAGTTCAATGCAAAAGAAGGCTCAAAAGTAAGCAATGGTAGGAGAAATGTGAATCTTAAGGACAAGGGCTCCAAACAGCAATGGTGAAGACCAAAACATGTTGTATCATGTGCTGCCTAAGTGAACGGGACCTCTTGCAGAAAATACAACCTGCTGTTTGTAGAGTGGTCTGCAGTTCATCAAATAATTTCACATGTTTTATATATCAGCCCATGTGGTCTTAACCATAAACTCCCAAAGTGAACAAGGTAGCTGGTGTTATAATTTTACAGATGTCAAAAAGATGATGAGTGGAAGTAGAAGTTTAGTGGCTTTAATCAAAGTCACATGGCTACTCTGTGGAATCAGGGCTCAAACCAGATGCTCTTTCCTTATTTAGAACTCTGAGTTGTGACTAGCAGAGTCTATGAAACATTTCAATAAATATAGACAGAAATATGGGAAGACAAATGAGTTGTGGGAGGTTTACTAATTTGATTTCATATGGGCTTACATGGGGAGGTTTTAAATTTGATCTCATGGCTATTTTCTCTAAGTTTGTAATTGAGAATTCTAGAATTATGCAACTTGTGATGTGCAGTTGAAGCGAGGTTTGGATGTTCTGTCTTTGCTTTTGATCATTCTTGCCATTTCCATATCGTCTTCAACTATGAGGGCAGGTGCTTGTTAGTTGTGAGAAAAAAGTGACTTCTTTAAATTCTCAGAAGTTTGTTTGTCCTTGACAACTCAGCTGTTGAGCTGAAAACAATTGATGACAAGCTATAAAAGAGAGAAATCCTACCCTTGGTAGGCTGTTTTAAGGTTGCACACACACATAGAAAATTGACTCATAGAGGTCTGTAGTGGTCTTGGTGCTTGATATCTGGAGCTACTTCATGATAATACTTTCTGTGGCTTACACAAGGCTCCTGTCAGGGTAAGGCATGCTTCTGAAATGGCAGCAAGTTAACCTGATTTTTTGTTATGTATAAATGTACTGTATTATCTGTCTATATAAAACAATGTAGTTGCTCTCTGCCTGTCTACAACATCCAGGAGAAGAGCAAAAGTTGGACTTAATCATTTAGAGTATTTAGCTCCCGTCAGTTGGTAGGCTATTTGGTTGAGTTTTAATTCTTGTCCTAGCTTCTTCTTTGCATTGATGAGTGAAAAATGTGATATTTTCTCTAAGAACATTTTGGAAAGGGTAAAGCGCTGAAGAAATTCTGGTGATTGCTTTTCATACTAAAGGAACTCACAACTCAATTCACAAATAGACTTTAAGGTAGGAAAAAAAGATTCATTTCTATATAGGGGTTCTGTCTCTCTTACCACAAAAATGTTAATATAAGCCTGATTTTGTCACATCTACATGTGCTGTTGAATGTGGTTACAAACTGTGCTGACCCAATCACAAAATAGGTATGAACTCAAAAGATGTCTGAAGGGAGTAGACCGATTCTAGCAACCCCAGAACATTTAAATCTTAATTTTGTCCTCTGAACCTTCTTAAGTGTAATTTGCTATATTTTTGAATTGGAAATGAGGACTGCTTAAGATTTTATGCACTTCTAGCTGCCTAGCATTTATTCCAGGTGAAGGAGCTGGAGGTATTAGAGTTTTGGAAACTCGGTGGTGATGTTCAAAGGCCTCTCCCAGCCACGGTCTTCATACAAGAGCAAAACTGCATTCCTCTCACTGAATGCCCCCTTCTCTGCTTCAATAATTTAGTGTTCCCCAAGTCAACTACCTTCTATTACCAACGTTTGCATACAAGTTGCTCTTTAGGAGCATTAGCTGTTACTCCTTTGGCATTAGCTAGCAAGCCTTACAGAAATATAAGAAATATTACACAATGTGGCTTATCTAGCTCAAAATTAATTCTGACTCAAAAAAGTAGTCACATTCCTCCCCAAACCTATTCTGTTGTAATGACTTGTTGTTATTGGCCTACAATCCATGGATTTATGCAAGTGAATTATTTATCATCAAGTGTAAGCATCAGAATTCCCTGGCATTTTTTCCCCCAAAATACACCTGCTGAGACTCCACCACAAACTAACAACTCGGGATGTCCAGGATGAAATCTGAGCACATATGTTCTTCATCAGAGCTTTGTGTCATGGTCACATAAGGTCATCCCCTTGGGTCACCATGACACAAAGCTCTGACGAAGAGCTATTTCCCCAAACTTTCCTCACTTATAACCTAAACATAGAAAAAACAAAGCTTATGGATTGTTATCAATATATTCCTTTCTCAAACCTACTGTCCCTTTAAACTTTCTTTTATGGGGGTAACTTTCTCCTGCCCCCATGAAAGATTGATCAGTTTCCACCGGCTTTTCCACTTACTCTTAAGTGGTCTTTGGTTACTTTAAGTGACAAACACAGCTTTGGTTCATGGCAGCATGAATGGCCAAACAGAACTTACTGAGAAGTCTCTTCCCTTCTGCAGTTCCCCGTTCCTCTGGTTGTGAGTCTGCAGGTGGGGATGGTGGGATAGCCCTACGACTGTCTCTTCTCTACCTGCTCTCCCTTCTCCTCTGTGCTTGCCTTTCTTTAGGACTTCTCCAAGGTCCACACTTGGGCTGGGAATAAAGGTAAAGGGGCAAGACAGTTCCTTCCTGGCTGGGTGGTTTTCTGCTCACTAGTCTTGGCCTCTGATTCCACTGGTGAGGAAGGCCTGGCCAACCGTTCAGTTTGACTATCAATGGATGCTGCAGTTCCCCTAACCTGAGTGGACACTTCTCTACTTTGGGTAGTCTCTAATGCTCCACCCTCAGTCCTGCATGTTGAAGGTAAACTTACAGCCTCATTTTTTTTTTTTTTTTTAAAGAATTACCTTCCCCTCTACGTAGGCAGGACTCAAGACATCTTTGTATGGGACTCTTTCTACAAGACTCACTTCTGGTCCAGGAAAACACCACCTATCACTTGCTTTCATGATCAGGTGCAGGCACAGCAGACCCACCTGGCTTTGTTCTCCAGGCTTCCCCAGCCCCGAGATTTTCCAGGGCAAAGCAGTGTCGAAGCTATCTGAGGGTCTGTCGAAGCCCTCCTTACTAGGTTTGTGGTTAGAAGGAAGCACCATCCCTACCTGTGAAAGTGGGAGGGTGACTCACGACTTGGCGGCAGCTGTCTCCAAAGAAAATTTTCGCCAATCTCCTGTCCATTCTCTTTGAAGCTTTTTTTTTTTTTTTTTTTTTTTTTTTCCTCCTCCTATTTCTGATTAGGCTGAGCAACCACGAATCATGGAGCAGGTTCTTGGGGACATTTCTTCAGGCAATCTTCTTGTGGAGTGGGGGAATCAGTCTCAGATTCGCTTTAGTGTCCTGCTGTCTGTCACACTGGCACCTCAGTGCAAGCGATGCAGCGATGTCTCACTCAACCCTCTGGTTGCATATATGTACCATGAATTTTATGAGTTTACACACACCATACAACCACTGGCAGGGGAACATTAAGGAAGGGCCAATCTGCTCCCTTCCATGGAGGAAAGGGGATGACAAGACCTCCAACACTATAAGGTTCATTTTCTGTATTTACCAGATTTCTAGGTAACTCAAGTCAGGATACCATCCTTTATCCCATGCTGGCTAAGATCACGTATTCCTCTGCCCCATGCCCTGCTTCCTTGTAGTCCAGTTTAGGTAGCTCTAAATGAAGGAAGGAACTACCTAAGTGCTTAGAAGTACAATATACCATTCCTAGTATATTGTATATTGGGATGTCTGTGCGTGAAAGCTTCTTGAAGTTCATTCACCTTCCAAAGTTGTGCGAGACCTTGCTCTATGGCCTTAAAGCAGTAACTCCAAAACATAATAGCCCATTATCACAGCATTCTGTGTTGCTCAATATTAAATAACTGTGGGTTTAGCATGGGTCTAGCACGAATGAAGCCAAAGCCATTATATTATTAGTTTCTTTACCAGCATAAGACAGATACATGCATTCGTGGATTCCTTTTATGCCTCTGGCTTTCCTGCAAACACTTGCATGCACCAGAACCCTCACAACTTCCTATGACCGAACAACTATTTTCAGCACAGTCACTCTATATTTTCATAGTTAAGATACACTTTTCTCCCTCAAAATCTCTCCAAAGGCTATAGAACTCTGGTTCACACTTCGCAACTTACATTACTTTATAAAACCCTTAATTTCTCAGTCTAATGTATGAACATAAGGTTAATGGTGATTGTCTTCCTCCCCAGGGATTGTTTAAACTGTTTTTGGTTAAATTAGGCTCAGTCAAATTACTTTTCTACTATCTGCCTTAAGTGTAAGTTCAACATTTTTTGTGGACACAGAAAATAGCTTGCAGCTTCAAATTGGCACGTCTTCTGTTTATTATTTAGACTTCCTGGAGGAGAGTGTAATTCGTTGCTGCAAAGATGATGACAAGGTTTGGTGTTTCCTCCCCTAGTTTCAAAAGCTGTATTTTAGCCTTCTCACATTTTCTGAACACTTAGCAGCAAGGCATAACTGAAATAAAGCCATGGGCTCTGAAACTCTAAACCCTTTACAAACAACACACGTTATCTAGTTTAAAGCAGAAGGACAGTAGGACCTCTTATACAAAATAATCCCAATAAGCCACTGGATAGAAGTATTTGGGTGTTCTTGGAATAGTTTCTATTAAGAGGTATCACAGTTAATACGGCCGGGCCTATGGCTCACGCCTGAATCTCAACACTTCCGGAGGCCGAGACAGGCAGTTTACCTGAGGTTGGGAGTTTGAGACCACCCTGGCCAACATGGCAAAACCTCGTCTCTACTAAAAATCCAAAACTTAGCCGGATGTGGTGGCACACACCCATGGTTCCAGGTACTTGGGAGACTGAAGCAGGAGAATTGCTTGAACTGGGAAAGTGGATGTTGCAGTGAGTGGGGATCATGCCACTGCACTCCAGCCTCAGAGACAGAGCAAGACCCGGACCCAAACAAAAAACAAAACAAAAAAGGTATTATAGTTAATACAAGAAAATATTGCAATATTATTTGCAGACTAAATTAAAATTAAAGTGATATGGCTGAAATGACTCAATATTTTCAAGGAATGTGAGAAATGATTCAATGTATCATGCTTTTGCCATGTTAAATTTAGACCCAAATAATCCTGGTTTTGAAGATAGATTTCCTAAAGTTGAGATGCTTTTTGAGAGCATAGAAGGATTCTAATATTCCTCATATTCTGCCAAAATCAGTTTTGTCAATGGACTTAATTTTTTAGAAAGGAAAACTGACTAAAAAAAATCTATCTGGCTTAATTAGAAGGTTAGGGTTAACTAATGGGGTCCTGAATTGTGTAGATGAAAAGCTCTGCTACTTCATCTTACTTTGGCAGCTTAGATGCAGGCTCAGTCTGGGATGAAGAAATGTTGACTGTACATTCTCTGAAAGACATTGAAAAGCTCGGAAGCTCAAAGACAAATAAAAACTGTCTATTCCACTAGGGGATCTGAGTATATAACAAAGCTAGAATGTATCTTTTCTCACTGGATTTTTCTTTAAAGTTTGTACAATGGAACTTTCAACCGGTCTTAAATGAAAAAGCAAAACAAAACAGGATTGCTTATGAATTTAAATAATTCTGCTTTATTTCTTTAAATTGAAGACCAAGCAATTTTTTTTCTGTAACAGAAGAGTCACTTAATTCTGAAATGTAGAAAAGTTGCTAAAGCTGATATAGAAAGAGTCCTTAACCCATGCTCCCTGTAGCCCTTTTCTAAGTTAATCCTTTGCTTGTAGTGTTCTGCCTTGAGGCAGAAAAGCATTCTGAGATTGATTTGAAATGATTTAATTCTGCACCATCGGGCTGCCTCATGACTCAGGGAAACAGTTATCTTCATTTTTAGTTGTGGTGTCATAATACATTTAAGCCTCCGATATAGCTAAAGTACTTATGTGTGAAAAGACTGTATTTTTAATGAATACCTGAGAAAATGAAATTGGATATGTGGTAAAGTTGCATTTAAAATTCAGCTTAATTTAGTCTTTATGATTCACCACATTAGATAGTTTGGCTTTGTGGGCTTCTTTACCAATTAATATTTATTTTCACACAAATCAGCAATAAAAATATAAATATACAGCAACTCAGATTTTTAATTGCAACTTAGATTTTTTTTATTTGGCGTTTTTTAATGTTTCTTCACGAACCCACCCACACATGCAGAATTTTATTATAGCTGAGTATTTATTACCATTTATGTAATACTGTCACGTTAAAAATACCCATATCTTATCCTACTCTAACATTTTGAAGTGTAAATATAATCAAGTTATATTTGTTATCATTATCCTCTTTAAAAAATATTTTAAGTTACTAGAGTAGTTAGTAAATCACAGTTCTGCAAGCTTACTTTTAAGGTCAACACAGTAAACTTTTAGTTACTTTATTTATTTTAATTTAATAATGTCTAATCTTCCCTTTTCTGTTGCAAAAGTTGTGTTTATGTAGAATGCAAAATAAAACTCCAGGACCACTTTCCTGTAAGGCTGAAAGGCCCATCAGCAACTTCTTCTCCAGTGAGTGCTTTTAGCTAATGTTCTTTAAAAAAATAGTAATAATAAGATGCTTCCACTACTGGAGTCTTGATTAAGTAAAAGATGCTGCTATTGCGTTGCACCTTTCGGTTGCACCCCATCTTTCCTTTGCTCTCCTCATTGATAAGTGAACATTCTTCTTTTAGGGGAGATAGCAACTTAAGCCAGTGTGTGATCTTTCGGTACCATTACAAATAGCACTGGTATTAGCAATCCTCAAAACATACTGAAGTGACTTATTTTGAAGATGCAAGATACTAAATGCCTGTTTAGCAATAGTCTCATGAATTGTGTTTTTATGAGAGAATGACTTTGTTTATCTATGTCAATTGTGGTTCCTAATGTAGGTAGTATATTTAGATTTCTACAATTCTTTGGTTTTATTTGCATCTATATCAGAAAGTCAGATTGAGCAAATGTTTTGAATTCTAAAAGCTCTTATCAAAGCAGAAGCTTTTTTTAAAAAATTTATTTATTATTATTATACTTTAAGTTGTAGGGTACATGTGCATAACGTGCAGGTTTGTTACATATGTATACTTGTGCCTTGTTGGTGTGCTGCACCCATCAACTCGTCATTTACATCAGGTATAACTCCCAATGCAATCCCTCCCCCCTCCCCCCTCCCCATGATAGGCCCCGGTGTGTGATGTTCCCCTTCCTGAGTCCAAGTGATCTCATTGTTCAGTTCCCACCTATGAGTGAGAACATGCAGTGTTTGGTTTTCTGTTCTTGTGATAGTTTGCTAAGAATGATGGTTTCCAGCTGCATCCATGTCCCTACAAAGGACACAAACTCATCCTTTTTTATGGATGCATAGTATTCCATGGTGTATATGTGCCACATTTTCTTAATCCAGTCTGTCACTGATGGACATTTGGGTTGATTCCAAGTCTTTGCTATTGTGAATAGTGCTAAATAAACATACGTATGCATGTGTCTTTATAGCAGCATAATTTATAATCCTTTGGGTATATACCCAGTAATGGGATGGTTGGGTCATATGGTACATCTAGTTCTAGATCCTTGAGGAATCGCCATACTGTTTTCCATAATGGTTGAACTAGTTTACAATCCCACCAACAGTGTAAAAGCGTTCCTATTTCTCCACATCCTCTCCAGCACCTGTTGTTTCCTGACTTTTTAATGATCGCCATTCTAACTGGTGTGAGATGGTATCTCATTGTGGTTTTGATTTGCATTTCTCTGATGGCCAGTGATGATGAGCATTTTTTCATGTGTCTGTTGGCTGTATGAATGTCTTCTTTTGAGAAATGTCTGTTCATATCCTTTGCTCACTTTTTGATGGGGTTGTTTGTTCTGTTCTTGTAAATTTGTTTGAGTTCTTTGTAGGTTCTAGATATTAGCCCTTTGTCAGATGAGTAGATTGCAAAAATTTTCTCCCATTCTGTAGGTTGCCTGTTCACTCTGATGGTAGTTTCTTTTGCTGTGCAGAAGCTCTTTAGTTTAATGAGATCCCATTTGTCAATTTTGGCTTTTGCTGCCGTTGCTTTTGGTGTTTTAGACATGAAGTCTTTGCCCATGCCTATGTCCTGAATGGTACTAGCTAGGTTTTCCTCTAGGATTTTTATGGTATTAGGTCTAACATTTAAGTCTCTAATCCATCTTGAATTAATTTTCGTATAAGGAGTAAGGAAAGGATCCAGTTTCAGCTTTCTATTTATGGCTAGCCAATTTTCCCAGCACCATTTATTAAATAGGGAATCCTTTCCCCATTTCTTGTTTCTCTCAGGTTTGTCAAATATCAGATGGCTGTAGATGTGTGGTATTATTTCTGAGGACTCTGTTCTGTTCCATTGGTCTATATCTCTGTTTTGGTACCAGTATCATGCTGTTTTGGTTACTGTAGCCTTGTAATATAGTTTGAAGTCAGCGTGATGCCTCCAGCTTTGTTCTTTTGACTTAGGATTGTCTTGGAGATGCGGGCTCTTTTTTGGTTCCATATGAACTTTAAAGCAGTTTTTTCCAATTCTGTGAAGAAACTCGTTGGTAGCTTGATGGGGATGGCATTGAATCTATAAATTACCTTGGGCAGTATGGCCATTTTCACAATATTGATTCTTCGTATCCATGAGCATGGTATGTTCTTCCATTTGTTTGTGTTCTCTTTTATTTCACTGAGCAGTGGTTTGTAGTTCTCCTTGAAGAGGTCCTTTACATCCCTTGTAAGTTGGATTCCTAGGTATTTGATTCTCTTTGAAGCAATTGTGAATGGAAGTTCATTCATGATTTGGCTCTCTGTTTGTCTGTTACTGGTGTATAAGAATGCTTGTGATTTTTGCACATTAATTTTGTATCCTGAGACTTTGCTGAAGTTGCTTATCAGCTTAAGGAGATTTTGGGCTGAGACAATGGGGTTTTCTAAATATACAATCATGTCATCTGCAAACAGGGACAATTTGACTTCTTCTTTTCCTAACTGAATACCCTTGATTTCTTTCTCTTGCCTAATTGCCCTAGCCAGAACTTCCAACACTATGTTGAATAGGAGTGGTGAGAGAGGGCATCCCTGTCTTGTGCCAGTTTTCAAAGGGAATTTTTCCAGTGTTTGCCCATTCAGTATGATATTGGCTGTGGGTTTGTCATAAATAGCTTTTATTATTTTGAGGTACGTTCCATCAATACCGAATTTATTGAGCGTTTTTAGCATGAAGGGCTGTGGAATTTTGTCAAAAGCCTTTTCTGCATCTATTGAGATAATCATGTGGTTCTTGTCTTTGGTTCTGTTTATATGCTGGATTATGTTTATTGATTTGCGAATGTTGAACCAGCCTTGCATCCCAGGGATGAAGCCCACTTGATCATGGTGGATAAGCTTTTTGATGTGTTGCTGAATCCGGTTTGCCAGTATTTAATTGAGGATTTTTGCATCGATGTTCATCAGGGATATTGGTCTAAAATTCTCTTTTTTTGTTGTGTCTCTGCCAGGCTTTGGTATCAGGATGATGTTGGCCTCATAAAATGAGTTAGGGAGGATTCCCTCTTTTTCTATTGATTGGAATAGTTTCAGAAGGAATGGTACCAACTCCTCCTTGTACCTCTGGTAGATTTCGGCTGTGAATCCATCTGGTCCTGGACTTTTTTTGGTTGGTAGGCTATTAATTATTGCCTCAATTTCAGAGCCTGCTATTGGTCTATTCAGGGATTCAACTTCTTCCTGGTTTAGTCTTGGAAGAGTGTAAGTGTCCAGGAAATTATCCATTTCTTCTAGATTTTCCAGTTTATTTGCATAGAGGTGTTTATAGTATTCTCTGATGGTAGTTTGTATTTCTGTGGGGTCGGTGGTGATATCCCCTTTATCATTTTTAATTGCGTCGATTTGATTCTTCTCTCTTTTCTTCTTTATTAGTCTTGCTAGCGGTCTATCAATTTTGTTGATCTTTTCAAAAAACCAACTCCTGGATTCATTGATTTTTTGGAGGGTGTTTTGTGTCTCTATCTCCTTCAGTTCTGCTCTGATCTTAGTTATTTCTTGCCTTCTGCTAGCTTTCGAATGTGTTTGCTCTAGCTTCTCTAGTTCTTTTAATTGCGATGTTAGAGTGTCAATTTTAGATCTTTCCTGCTTTCTCTTGTGGGCATTTAGTGCTATAAATTTCCCTCTACACACTGCTTTAAATGTGTCCCAGAGATTCAGTATGTTGTATCTTTGTTCTCATTGGTTTCAAAGAACATCTTTATTTCTGCCTTCATTTCGTTATGTACCCAGTAGTCATTCAGGAGCAGGTTGTTCAGTTTCCATGTAGTTGAGCGGTTTTGATTGAGTTTCTTAGTCCTGAGTTCTAGTTTGATTGCACTGTGGTCTGAGAGACAGTTTGTTATAATTTCTGTTCTTGTACATTTGCTGAGGAGTGCTTTACTTCCAATTACGTGATCAATTTTGGAATAAGTACGATGTGGTGCTGAGAAGAATGTATATTCTGTTGATTTGGGGTGGAGAGTTCTATAGATGTCTATTAGGTCTGCTTGCTGCAGAGATGAGTTCAATTCCTGGATATCCTTGTTAACTTTCTGTCTCTTTGATCTGTCTAATGTTGACAGTGGAGTGTTGAAGTCTCCCATTATTAATGTTTGGGAGTCTAAGTCTCTTTGTAAGTCTCTAAGGACTTGCTTGATGAATCTGGGTGGTCCTGTATTGGGTGCATATATATTTAGGATAGTTAGCTCTTCCTGTTGAATTGATCCCTTTACCATTATGTAATGGCCTTCTTTGTCTCTTTTGATCTTTGATGGTTTAAAGTCTGTTTTGTCAGAGACTAGTATTGCAACCCCAGCTTTTTTTTGTTCTCCATTTGCTTGGTAAATCTTCCTCCATCCCTTTATTTTGAGCCTATGTGTGTCTCTGCGTGTGAGATGGGTCTCCTGAATACAGCAGACTGATGGGTCTTGACTCTTTATCCAGTTTGCCAGTCTGTGTCTTTTAATTGGAGCATTTAGTCCATTTACATTTAAGGTTAAGATTGTTATGTGTGAACTTGATCCTGCCATTATGATATTATCTGGTTATTTTGCTCGTTAGTTGATGCAGTTTCTTCCTAGCCTCGATGGTCTTTACATTTTGGCATGTTTTTGCAATGGCTGGTACCGGTTGTTCCTTTCCATGTTGAGTGCTTCCTTCAGAGTCTCTTGTAAGGCAGGCCTAGTGGTGACAAAATCTCTAAGCATTTGCTTATCTGTAAAGGATTTTATTTCTCCTTCACTTATGAAACTTAGTTTGGCTGGATATGAAATTCTGGGTTGAAAATTCTTTTCTTTAAGAATGTTGAATATTGGCCCCCACTCTCTTCTGGCTTGGAGAGTTTCTGCCGAGAGATCTGCTGTTAGTCTGATGGACTTCCCTTTGTGGGTAACCCGACCTTTCTCTCTGGCTGCCCTTAAGATTTTTTCCTTCATTTCCACTTTGGTGAATCTGGCAATTATGTGTCTTGGAGTTGCTCTTCTCGAGGAGTATCTTTGTGGAGTTCTCTGTATTTCCTGGATTTGATTGTTGGCCTGCCCTACTAGGTTGGAGAAGTTCTCCTGGATGATATCCTGAAGAGTGTTTTCCAACTTGGTTCCATTTTCCCCCTCACTTTCAGGCACCCCAATCAGACGTAGATTTGGTCTTTTTACATAATCCCATACTTCTTGCAGGCTTTGTTCATTTCTTTTTCTTCTTTTTTCTTTTGGTTTCTCTTCTCGCTTCATTTCATTCATTTGATCCTCAATCGCAGATACTCTTTCTTCCAGTTGATCGAGTCGGTTACTGAAGCTTGTGCATTTGTCACGTATTTCTCGTGTCATGGTTTTCATCTCTTTCATTTCGTTTAGGACCTTCTCTGCATTAATTACTCTAGCCATCAATTCTTCCACTTTTTTTTCAAGATTTTTAGTTTCTTTGCGCTGGGTACGTAATTCCTCCTTTAGCTCTGAGAAATTTGATGGACTGAAACCTTCTTCTCTCATCTCGTGAAAGTCATTCTCCGTCCAGCTTTGATCCCTGCTGGCGATGAGCTGCGCTCCTTTGCCGGGGGAGATGCACTCTTATTTTTTGAATTTCCAGCTTTTCTGCCCTGCTTTTTCCCCATCTTTGTGGTTTTATCTGCCTCTGGTCTTTGATGATGGTGATGTACTGATGGGGTTTTGGTGTAGGTGTCCTTCCTGTTTGATAGTTTTCCTTCTAACAGTCAGGACCCTCAGCTGTAGGTCTGTTGGAGATTGCTTGAGGTCCACTCCAGACCCTGTTTGCCTGGGTATCAGCAGCAGAGGCTGCAGAAGATAGAATATTTCTGAACAGCAAGTGTACCTGTCTGATTCTTGCTTTGGAAGCTTCCTCTTAGGGGTGTACTCCACCCTGTGAGGTGTGGGGTGTCAGACTGCCCCTAGTGGGGGATGTCTCCCAGTTAGGCTACTCAGGGGTCAGGGACCCACTTGAGCAGGGAGTCTGTCCCTTCTCAGATCTCAACCTCCCTGTTGGGAGATCCACTGCTCTCTTCAGAGCTGTCAGACAGAGTCGTTTGCGTCTGCAGAGGCTTCTGCTGTGTTTGTTATTGTTTACTGTGCCCTGTCCCCAGAGGTGGAGTCTACAGAGACAGGCAGGTTTCCTTGAGCTGCTGTGAGCTCCACCCAGTTCGAGCTTCCCAGCAGCTTTGTTTACCTACTTAAGCCTCAGCAATGGCGGGCGCCCCTCCCCCAGCCTCGCTGCTGCCTTGCCGGTAGATCACAGACTGCTGTGCTAGCAATGAGGGAGGCTCTGTGGGCGTGGGACCCTCCCGGCCAGGTGTGGGATATGATCTCCTGGTGTGCCTGTTTGCTTAAAGCGCTGTATTGGGGTGGGAGTTACCCGATTTTCCAGGTGTTGTGTGTCTCAGTTCCCCTGGCTAGGAAAAGGGATTCCCTTCCCCCTTGCGCTTCCCAGGTGAGGCGATGCCTCGCCCTGCTTCAGCTCTCGCTGGTCGGGCTGCAGCAGCTGACCAGCACCGATCGTCCGGCACTCCCCAGTGAGATGAACCCAGTACCTCAGTTGAAAATGCAGGAATCACCGGTCTTCTGTGTCGCTCGCGCTGGGAGTTGGAGACTGGAGCTGTTCCTATTCCAGCAGAAGCTTTTAAAGAAAGTTTACTCTTTGAATTATCTACCCGTAGAATTTGCCAATTGTCATGTCAGGCATTAAGGAACTAACTTTACTTTTTGACTGACACTATCCACCTTAAACAAAGTAAACCCAACTACTATCTTCCTATACCAGAATCTGCCATTGTCCCAATGCTACATGATCTTACCTTTGGTAGGTTGACTTTCCCTCCTTCTAGTACTTAGGTGGCCTTATTCTTAGTTTATTTTCCCTGCAAGAACTATGTCACAGGTTTCCTGTATGAGGCAGAAGTTTCTTCAATTTTCAGGGTTTTTTTTTTGTTGCTAGTGCTTCAGAATGCTTCGTTTTGATACTGAGAAACCATGTGCTTCCAGGTCCCTAAATGCTTATCTCAGTCCTCACTCTGAGTTCTTTTTCCTGGTCCCTTGTTTCTGAGCATTCTGAGCCTCAGCCCTTCTCACTCCCCACAGGAATCAGTTCTCAGACTTACCTAAGCTGGCCCAGGCCCCCTCTTGCCCTCTTCATGCATTCCGCAAGTAAAACTCAAGTGTGTGGCATGCTGGGGTCAAAATTGGAATATTTTTAAAAGTAAAGCTATCCATGTGGCCAAAAACCACTTATACCTCAGAAGCTACTGAAATACTATACACACACACACATGCACAAACGCACACACACTAAAATAAAAGTAAAGCTAATTGACTTGATGTTTGGGTGCAGATTGGAAGGGAAAGCCAAGAATGAAGAATCATTAACGGTATATCCCCCAGATGATAGATGTATAAACTAGATGAAAATTCATGCCACATGCTAAGATGGGAATGCTGTATTAGTCCGTTTTCAGACTGCTATAAATGCCCGAGACTGGGTAATTTATAAAGGAAAGAGGTTTAATTGACTCACAGTTCCACATGGCTAGGGAGGCCTCAGGAAACTTACAGTCATGGTAGAAGGGGAAGCAGTAATCTTCAGACTCATGAGAACTCACTATCATGAGAAGAGCATGGGGAAACTTCCCCCATGATCCAGTCACCTCTCACCAGGAATGTCCGTTGACACATGGGGATTATGGGGATTACAATTCTAGATGAGATTTGGATGGGGATGCAGAACCAAACCATATTAGACGCCCAGGAGAGGAAAGGGCTTGGAGAGAAAAATAAGAGTTTTATTTTGAACATGTTTGGTTGGGAATGCCTGCTAGATTTCTAAGCAGAACTATTAAGTGCAGAGTCAGATATATGGACAGAAGCTGTAAATTCAGGAGTAATCAGGTGATACGTGTGTTTAAATTCATGCATCTAGGTGCGATGAGCTGGTAGAGAAGAAAAGATGCACATAAATGGAGTTTCACTTTTTTTTTTTTTTTTTTGGAAACGGAGTCTCGCTCTGTTGCCCAGGCTGGAGTGCAGTGGCATGATCTCAGCTCACGCCATTCTCTTGCCTCAGCCTCCCGTGTAGCTGGGACTACAGGCGCCCGTCACCGCACCTGGCTAATATTTTGTATTTTTAGTAGAGATGGGGTTTCACTGTGTTAGCCAGGATGGTCTCGATCTCCTGACCTCATGATCCTCCCGCCTCGGCCTCCCAAAGTGCTGGGATTACAGGCGTGAGTCACCTCGCCCGGCCGAGTTTCACATTTTTTTTTGCAGCTTAGCGCTGTGGGCAGTGTCAGTTACAGTGGCAAAGGCACAGAGAAGCTAAAATTCCAGTACATTGAGGAATGTGCTAGGAATTGGGGACAGGAAAGAAAGGCAAGATGAACTGACCTAGGGGGGAGGCTTTCTGGAAAGGGACTAGTAACTATGTATAGATTGAGTTAACTTGTGTCTGGTGTATGGTAGCCCTATGCTTAACTGTGGTGATTCCTGGAACACTAATATTGACATTCAGCTAAGATAAGGATGAAAAGTAGTTGTTAGTGATTTATAATGTGCTGATGAAAGTCCAAAACTCCACTGCATGCAACTGTGCTACCTTTTCTGCATTGTTTACTGAAAATGTACAGCATTATGGTTTGTCAGTGATTTAACTGTTTTAACAGGCAGCTTGATTTTGTTGCACCATCAATAAAATACGAAAGATCTCTCTGTAAATTTGTGCCTTGGCTTCCCCGGGACCAAAGTATCTTTGCAAATATCTCTGTGGTTCATAATTCAAAGATGAAGTGCAGCCCATGCTGTTTTGAGAGAGGACCCTAGAAACTCTACCTGGAAGCCTCAGACCGCTTTGATGTTTGTCTGCACTTTATTTTCTTGCTATACTGTGTCCTCACCTTTATTAAAGTTTTAGTAAAATAAACCCCATAAAGTTTTGTGAGTCCTTTCAACTCTGTAATTGTTGCAGTGACAAACCTCCTGAGTCAGACTTAACAGCAAGAGGTCCCAAGCAATGTCAATGATAGAAGTGAGTCAGGCTGCAGGGTTGCAGTCTGTTCGGCCTGTTCAGAGTGTAACCTCTGGCACCTCCTGAGAATATTGGGGAATGGCCTTGTTCTTTATGGGAATAGATGGACAAGAGTAAGACGATGCCATCTTTCTATGCCAGTATGTGGCATAACAATGTCATCTTTCTATGCCAGTATGTGGCATAGCCCCTGGCACATAGTAGACACTTAGAAAAGTGTTTTTGAAATAAGGGAATGAATAAAGAAATGAACAACTAAAGAGAAGTAGTCATACAGGCTGGTTTTCCTGGCCTACAACCCTAGAAGGTAATTCAAATCATAACAATGTCTGATTTCTCCAACAGGCCTAGCATAATCCTGCTTCAGGACCTATACACTTTTTTTCCAGGAAGACCTGTGCTGACCACCATATCCAAAACAGTGTTCCCATCCCATCACTCTATCTTTTATGCTGTTTCATTGCTCTCCACAGAAAATCTCACCCCTGATCTTATATTATTATAATATGTATATATCTATTTGTATATTTAATGACAGCCACACCAGAATATAAGCTCCATTTGAGTAGGCATTTGTGTGTCTTCTTCACTGCCCTAGTCTCGGTGTCTAGAGCAGTGTCTGGCACATACTAGATGCTCAGAAAACATCTGTTGGAGGGATAAACTCTGATGTCGATACATGAGCTTCAGCCATGTGATTGGCCGCGCATTAGGTTCATCAGTCACCCTGCTGCTGCTTTGCCAAGGGCTGAGGTGGTTCCAGGATGCAGGACCTTCAGTTTTAAAACCTAGATGATTTGGTCACTCTACTTTGCTTCCACGTTAGCTTCTTGTTTGCTCATTCATTCATTTGTTGATCAAATATTTATTTAGTGCTGACAGACCACATAATAGACATTGGTTTAGGTACTGGAAATACAGCAATAAACAAATCATATGACCCATCTGTTGTCATGATGCTTATGTTCGGCAGGAGAGGCATTAGCTTGGACTAATGGCTCCTGGATGCTGAGGTTCACCCTAAACAGCATGACTACTGTTACATGCTACTGCATGGTGGACATTAAACTGGTGATGATTGGCCAGCAGGTGATGCTCAGGAAAGATACAGGGCATGCTTCGGGCTGAGTCTGTGTTGGTGGTGGAAAACCCAATAACTTCCACCAAGAAGGGCTCTGTTGCCCTGGGCCAACACCCCATTCAGTCTTTAGCCAAAATATGTCAAAATCCAGATGTCCCACCTCACAAATATTTTAACCAATTTCTCCTGCTAACATTATTAATAAATGTCTGGTGATTAGAAACATTAGCAACGCTAGCCTAAGGCAAAACTGAGGAAGGCAAAGTTCCTGTTGCTTCCCACAGCAACGCTTGTGCCTGAGGCATTGTGTTGCAGTGTTCTTTCAGGTCAAACTTTACCTGCTTGAGACTTTCCCTTTACTGGCCCTCCAGAATTATCCCCTTCTCAGGATTAGTCCTTCATCTTATTCCTCAGTGCTCTGAGGAAAAGCAAAATCTTAATTAATTCTCCCAGATATATATGCTTTTTACTGATCATCAACCATCACATAACTTGGGTGCACTTTGGGACTAGTTTCCTGAAGGTAATGAGTGCCTCTACTGGCTAGAGTCTTATGGATGATGTCCTGCCTACCATGGACAGCATTAGCTCCACCCATACATAGGGTCAGCCTTGACCAGCTCCAAGAGCTCCAAAATGCATTTAAATTTTCCATTTTCGTTCTCACTCATCCTCATATTTTCCCCTTGGCTGTATTTCATTTCTTTCTGTCCTCAGGCCAGTAGATCCCTGATAGACTTTTTGATTTCATAAAACATGTGCCATAGACATTTTGAATATCAATATGCAACTTCCCTTTTCTTTTCAAATGGTTTAACAGTTTCCCTTGTGTAGTAGGGATGTGGGTAAGGATGGTATTTGAAGAATACTTGGCTCCGTGCATGCCTTGTTCCACTCTCTCAGCATCCCTGTCAAGCAGTTTAATTATGCAAATAAGCACTCCTTAGCTGAGGGCTGGGGGAGGTGTGGCAGAGAGAGGAACAGTGCAGAGAAGTGCTAGACAGGAATTAGGCCAAGAATATCCACACTTCCTATACTGAGCAAGCTTCCAGGGAGGTTTTTTTTTTCTTTCCCACCAAGATGAAAAATAATTTGAAAGTCTGCTCTTTTAACTTCCTTTACATTTTTCTTCTATTCTACTTCCTGTTCATAAAAAATGGCCATTTATAAATGCTGGGTTTTCAGATTTTTGAGTGTTTCTGTTGCCCTTTTAGAGAGTCTCAAGGTAAAATAACAGAAATCCTCGTATATCTAGGATCTAGCATAGTTCTAGGCAAGCAGTACCTTCTTAAAGTTAGCAGGTTCTGACTCAAAGATGAAATAGAATGGTGATGTTGATGGAGACAGCAATGGATTCCCTCAAGCATGACTTGTGCTCTAAAGTGTAACTGACCCAGTAGTTCTAGCGCAGGATTGGTCATGGCTGTTCAGTCCACATGTAACTGCTGTAAAGGAATAGAATAAAGGCTAAAGAGGACAATGTTTGTCTAGTCAGCATCCAGCTGGGTCTTGTATATAAACCTTTGACTTTATTTTGACCTTTATGGACTTAAGTAATTCAAATATCTCAAAATCCTTCTAGGGTTCAACCAGATTTAAAATATGGTATGATTATCTCCAAGTTTTAATGCATAATCAAAGTCATGTAAATTTGTAGAGACTTTTAGACTGCTTGCTCATATATGGTTAAAACTTTCAGCTCAACAAGTATTTGTAAAGGATCTACTACTTGCCTAGAACTATGCTAGACCCTAGATATATAAGAATAAGTAAAACAGACACAACAAGTTCTCCTCTAATTAAGCGGGGCCCCAGTGGAGAAGACACAAGTAGCCCGCATACAACTATAGAAGTAGAAATGGTGTAAGTGCAATGAAGCATATAATGGTTTTCTATTAGAAAAGGAAGCATTATATAAAAGCATAAAAAAGAATGACAAATACCAGAAAAATATTATATGTATCCATCCAACAGCTTTTTATTTGAAGAAGAATACATTAATCCAATAATGTTTTGGCTGTGCATTACCATCACAGGGAAAGATTTAAAAAATAGTGTGTGTGTGTGTGTGTGTGTGTGTTTTAATAGATGATGCGTTATCTCTAGAGTTTTGTTTTTGTTTTTGTTTGTTTGTTTTTGAGACAGAGTCCTGCTCTGTTGCCGAGGCTAGAGTACAGTGGCACAATCTCGGGTCACTGCAACCTCTGCCTCCTTGGTTCAGGCATTTCTCCTGCCTCAGCCTCCAAGTAGTTGGGACTACAGATGCATGCCACTGTGCCTGCGTAGTTTTTACATTTTTAGTAGAGACGGGGTTTCTCCACGTTGGCCAGGTTGGTCTCGAACTCCTGAACTCAGGTGATCCGCCTGCCTCAGCCTCCCAAAGTGCTGGGATTACAGGCATGAACCACTGTGCCCGACCAACTCTAGAGTTTCTAACTTAACTGTTAGCATACCTAGGCAGAGCCTAGCTATTAGAATATGTATGTGTATGTGTCCCAGATGATTTTCTTATACAGCCTGGGCTGGGAACTTCTGAGATAACATAATAATAATAAAAACCCACAAACATGCAAATACATAGAATAAGAAATGCTAGTGGAAAAAATGACAAAAGAAAATTCACATTTTTATAGTTGTTTCTGAAAAATAGAGGGGGAAATGCCCAGTCCATTTTTTAAAGCCTCTATAAACTCATTTCTAAAAAATGTTAAGAACAGCACATGCATACACATACACACACATATACAGATTATAGTCCTAGTATATAGATTTCAAAATTCTGCATAAAATTTTACATGAGTGAATCTGCTGTTCATTTAAATAAATCATGATCAAGAAGGTTTTATTCCAGGAATCCAAGAATAATTCAAAAGTAAAAAACCTATCAAATCAATCATATTAAAGAACTAAAAGTGAATAATAGTTTCAACTGCCTCAAGAGTTATCATAGTCATTTGATAAATTTCAATGATTATTTATAACTTAAAAATCATCAGAAATACTAGGGATAGAAGATAACTTTCTTAACTTGAAAAAAAAAAAGGTGTGTCATGCCTCCATGTTCTCTGATGTGTTAATACTTTTCCTTGACATACCCTCTCTCCCTTTTACACCTAATGAATCTTCAAGATTCATTCATGCTATGCTTTTTGGGATAATCTTTTTTGATCACAGTTTATGTGCTATAGACCTCTATAGTTTATTGCACTTCTGAGATTATTAATTTACTCAGCATACACCGTTTTCTGTGAAGACTTTCTGATTTGCCATGAACGCCTATGTAACCACTCAATAATTTTCTAATGATACCAAGAGAGACAGTTGAGTCAGATGATGTGAGTTCAAATTCCAGCCCCACCATCTTCTAATTGTGTGACTTACTCAACCTACTCAGCCCATTCAACTCAAGCGTTGTGTCATGCGTGGAGTGTTTGCTGGCCTTCTCACTTCTCATCCCCACTTTGAATGCTACTGGGTTGCAACCACTTTCTCTGTGACCCTACAAATCACAGTATATGTAATTCTAATTACTGTATGTATACATTAATTACTGATTATTTGAGGTTTTCTTTTAGTTTCTTTAATATAGGAACAATGCTTTATTTATATGTACCAGACACTTAGCATAATACCTGACACTCAATAGATGCTCAGTGAATGCTTGTTGGATAACTATTGTTAACTTTTCTTTTAAAATAAAATATAATATAGTTAATTAAGAACTGAATATGACAGATTCTCATGTTCAGATTAAGCAACTGCTTGATTTGGCTTATGGGAAGACCTGGAAATAGCTTTGGGAAGGATGGGTTGGTTAAAGGCCTTGGGCACTAAGAGCTGTGAGATTTTCTAAGCTTTCTTCTCATTTGGCCTCTCCTCTAGGTTTCTCTGACCCTCCCACTGGTGCTAAGTTCCCTCCTTTTGGCTTTCTTAATACTCTGTGGATATCTAGTTGTGGCATTTGCCATATATTATAATTTCAGTTTGCTTGCTACAGTGTAAACACAGAGAGGAAATGGCTCATGACTGTAATTTTTTTCTTATGCATAATAGATGTCCTATAAATGCTTGACAAATGAATAAGTGGGATTAGGTTAGGAGGGATAAGGCAAGGCCTTTAAGAATATTTGATGACACCTTGACATCCTCTGGCATCACAATCTCAGATAGATAAAGACATATGTAAACATTGAATATCCATTAAAATTCAAATATCCATATAACACTTGTCCAGGACATATTCTTATTAAGAAAAGAGAGTGAGTATATCCAGCAATTTAAAATAAGATCCCCTAAAATCAACAGTTCACTGCAAACTAAGTGGGATGGCTGTTTATCGGATGAAAAAGACAGGAAAATTGATGGATGCAGGTAGAGAGGACTCTGGGCAGAAGGATGTGTACTTCTGCTTTTATAATCACTTACTAAAAATACACATATAGAGAACACAGCTGTTAGAAAAGACATCACAATAATTATAGGACTCAGCATTAAAAGCTCGCATTGCTTAATAACCAATTCCCTTAAAAAACAGAGAAGCAGCTCATAGATAACAATTCATGAATTCAATATTCATCATCACCCTGTACAAAAGCCTTCAAGCTCATTGTTACTCATGTGTCATGACACGTGTGCACATACACACCACATGCACATGCACACACACACACAATTTCTTATTTAAAGGCAATCAGCACAGAAGATACATTTAAAAAACCATACCGCATCGAAGTTGGAAAACAAAGCACATCTTTCTGAGTAGTGACCACCTTGTCTAACCTTTACATATACTATATATTTAAAGTTACAATAATCTCAAGTTATGGTTAATTTTTCCCCTGGAAAACCAATACTTGATTCAAAATTTGTATTTTATATGTTTAACATAGAAGTGTTTTTATCTCAACAGTTCTCTTCCAAAGAAAGATTAAGAACAGTAAATCTATGCCTTCCAGAAAACTTAATGTTCAAGGATACACTACTAAGTTATTAAATGAGCATTTATTTAGCACTTACTTTGTTCAGAGCAGCATGGGAGGCATTATGATATAAACAAAAGAGATAGAAAACAAGTTTTTCCTAGCCTGGATATTTTAAATACAGCTGGAGACACATATATAGGATATTATATAATTATAGATTTAATATTTATAATATATGTATACAATCTGAAGTACTTCATGAATATATTAAAATATAGAAAGATAAGAAAAGAAATACAAAAAATGCAAGTGTTGGTCTTTATATAACATCTTCTCATTTCAATAAATCCTTCACTTTCCTGAACAAGTTATGTTTCTGATGGCATTAAATACTAAACTGGTTCTCTATTAAGAAAATATTCTAAACTTCTTTGCACAGTATCCATAGCCCTCTGACTTGTACCAACTCATCTCTTCAGCCTATTACCCTGTCAGTACCCTTCCACATCCCATGGTTCAGAGGTTCTTCAACTTTTCTGATCATTCCACATTCTTACATTCTTCCCTCCTTGAATTTTTAGCTCGGAGAGATTTTCTCAGCCCGAGATGTTCTTTTCTCTCTCTCTCTCTCTCTCTCTTTCTCTCTCTCTCTCTCTCTCTCTGTGTGTGTGTGTGTGTGTGTGTGTGTGTGTGTGTGTGTGTGTGTGTGTATTTCCATGTGGAGCCTCTGCTCAATATTCAAGGCTCAATATAGAGATAATCTTTTCTTTGAATACTTTTCTGACTTCCCATGAATGCCCATGTAGCCACTCTGTGTTGTTGTTGCTATTAAATGATACCATGAGAGACAGTAGAGTCAGATGATGTGGGTCGAATGCCAACCTCATGATCCTCCTAGTTGTGTGACTTTGGGAAACTTAATCTCTCTAAGCCTCTGACCTCTTATAAGTAAAGTGAGGATAATAGTAGGGCCTATCTTAGAGTTTTTTAAAAGATTAATGAGAACGTAAATATAAAGCACTTAGCATAGTGCCTGACACCTAATAAATATGTTCTAGCCAATATTTTTATTAGTTTATTTTGCTGATGTTGCAAATAAAATCTCTCCGTGTAAGATTTAACAGAGAAAAATGTATCTAGATAGGGTAGAAGAAGAAGTGAGAGTATCTTATGCAAGTGTATCTGATTAAAACTGTAGCAATTTGGAACTATTTTTCATTAATTCATTCATTTAAAAAACATTGTATTGACAACTTACTCTATGTTGGTCACTGTGCTTGGTATCGGGCATACAAAGATGAGTATTCTAGAGAGACTGCCCTCAAGACTAAAGGGAGAAAGATAAATATGGATATATATGCATTGTAATATATTAAAATGTAATATAATATGGCAGGTGCAGTAACAGAGATATGCCTGGACATTCCTAGGAACATAGAGGATGGACGTTTAACATAGCCAGGTGACAGAGCAGGGAAGACTTTTTAGAAGAGGAGGCAACTGAATAATATTTAAAAGGATAGCAAAGGTTTAACTCATTGGAGTGAAGGAGGCGTGCCTGAGCTGGACTCAGGGAAAGGATCAGCATGGAGGGCTCAAGGATGCACGTGGAGTTCACTTAAAGAAGAAGGTGGAAAGATGCACAAAGGTGAAGCTGAAGTGGTATGAAGAGGCCAGAAAGTGTAAGTTTAACAATGGAACTTTTTGCTCATGGACAAGACATCTTTGTGTTTCAGGTAGGTCTCTCTGAAAGCTTGGGAGAAGTGATAAGGCTACTAGAAGAAGGGAAATACATTGGGGTTGTTACGGTGCAGATAAGAGACAAGGATCTGAAACACCGTATAGTGATGGGACCATGTTGAAGGTGAGGGGATGGATTGGAGACCTACATGTAAGGGAATATTGGCCAAATATTTATTTAATCTGGAGTGTGAAAAAGACAAAGGAATTGTCTGACTTTTCAGGTTTCTAGGTTGAGGGACTGGGCATATGACAGTGGCATTGAAATAGAGAAAATGAGGGGAGAGCAGGTTTAGATGTAAGTATGACGAATTTAGTTTTGTATATGTTGAGTTTGATATTTTTATGGGACAGATGAGATGCATTTGGACATATGAGTATGAGGCTCTGGGTGGATTCTTTGAGTTGAAATGTAGCTTTGGGGGTCACCTGCATATAGGTAGTAATACAAGCCATAAAAATTTACATGACATCACCTAAGATGCAGGAAGAGTAAATAGCATGAAAAAGCTGTGAACCAACAACTAACTTTGGTGAAAACCAAAAATTAAGGATGAGAAAAATAAGAGAAACCCACAAAGAAGACAGGAAAGGAATACGAGAGATTCAAGATGAGCCAGAGGTATCCAATGAAGAAAGGATTTTAAAAAGGTAAGAGACCTTAACAGTGCCAAAAGCATTGCAGAGGTCCAATAAGAATAGGACTAAATAATGTTCACCAAGCTATAAACAGTTCATTGGAGTGGCTTGTGAGACGAATGGGTCTTTAGGAAGTAGGGACAATGGTGGACTATTGCTTTGAAACTTTTGGCTGACATAGGTGCCCTAATTTGCTAGTGTCTACATAGGTAGAGACAGTGAAGATTTAAATTAGATTTTTATCTGTTTTATTTTACAAATGATTGAAAACAATCAAAATAGATAAAACATTAAGCAATAAGCAAAATCTTTTTTCGTTGTTGTTTTTGAGTAAATCATTCTGCATGATTCTGCTGTATAAACGATACTGTTTCTCTAAAAGTTATCTTCATTCTAATAAAAGATATAATTCCAAAATGGCCAAAAGATCACTAAACAGTGGTGTTTTTTTTTAATTGCAGAAGATCTAGTCTCTAACTGTTAAGAACTTTTAATTAATAGTGATGATTTTATATCATAATGAAAGCAGTGTAATACAGAATGGTTAGCATTTATTTCTATAGCAATATGTTCAATTTATTTTCATTAAAATTGAAAAAATAAAGCCAGGAAAAGCCAATTGCATCCCAAAGAACATGTAGCAGATACAGGGAAGCCAAGTATCTGAGGTCTCTTGAACTGTAAGCTGACATTTCTCCTAAGCTGGTCAAGAAGGTTACTGAAAACAAAGGGTGATAATTTTTTCTTCTTCCTGCACACCAGCAGTAGAGTATTCTTTAAAAGGGTATTTTATACGGTTAATTGTATCTTTCTTTTGTAAAAACCTCT
This sequence comes from Macaca fascicularis, assembly GCF_037993035.2. Classification (NCBI taxonomy): domain Eukaryota; kingdom Metazoa; phylum Chordata; class Mammalia; order Primates; family Cercopithecidae; genus Macaca; species Macaca fascicularis. Next base: position 26,535,441 of record NC_088391.1, on the reverse strand, counting down.
GTAAGAGTGCTGCTATTTTAGAATGCTGTATCCTTTCCTTCCGTTTGGATGTGACTTGTCTTATAAAGGGCTATATTTATCAGGAGCAAGGTATTTTGTGAATTTAAGTTGTGCCTGAGTACACACCTGGAGCTAAATTGGCGTAAACACTAAGGTGTTAACTAAGGATTGCCTGGAAAGTTCGTGCTTTCAAAATACCAATTTGAATCTCAGTGACTAGAAAGACTGTAAAGCAAATCTTTATCACCAGGTGGCAATTGTTGGTTCATCATACCTAGGCTGGGCCTGATGCAACCTGGCTTTCTTACCAAGGTTCCTCCGCTCTCATGATGTTTCAGCACAGTGAAGAAGAGCAAGGATTTGGGCCCAGAATGGCCAGAGTTTTGGCTCTGTCACTAATTGTGTGTGACCTTGGACAAGTTCCTCAGATTCTCTGCACCCATTAAAATGAGAAGAATTCTATCACTCATAGAGGTTTGGAAAGGACTAGATAAGAACAGTCTGTAATGTATAATAATAAGTGTTCAGTAAATGTTAGCCTTATACTTGTTTATCTTTGTCTTTTTTTTTTTTTCTCTCGAGATGGAGTCTCACTTTGTCACCCATGCTGGAGTGCCATGGTGCAATCTTGGCTCACTGCAATCTCTGCCTCCCGGGTTCAAGTGATTCTCCTGCCTCAGCCTCTGAGTAGTTGGGATTACATGCACGCACCACCACGTATGGCTAATTTTTGTATTTTTAGTAGAGACGCAGTTTCAACATATTGGCCAGGCTGGTCTCGAACTCCTGACCTTGCGATCCACCTGCCTCAGCCCCCCAAAGTGCTGGGATTACAGACGTGAGACACTACACCAGGCCTAATTTTTAAACTTATATTATTAGATTATGTGGATAGACTAGTTCTTAAGATATCAGTTAACATAAACATCACTGTCATCATCATCATCTCTCACTATCATCAACCTCTGACTTTAATTGAAGGCTTGTTGAGAGCCAGATACCAGAAAGACATTGGAAAAAGCAATAGATTTAAGATCACATTTCAGAGACGGACAATTTGATTGGAGAGCTAGAGTGTGCATTTCAGAAAAGAGACAAATACCAATGAAAAGGGATTTATATTTTTGGCCCATGGGCAAGTGAAGATAAACGGTGCCAATAGGTACATGATCACTGTGTCTGAAAGTGGCAAGGAGGAGTTCTATGGCAGGTATGATCAAGAAGACTGCAGGAGAATGAGCATTGTGGACAAAAAGAAAGGCATGTGGAAAAATTTACAGATCAAATAAAAATATTAAGGGAATGCTGTATAAACAGCCTGACTATAGTAGAATATGAATGTAGGGTAAGTGGGGGATACATTTAGAGAGATGAACAGAGAGGCTTTGCTATAGGAACTAACTCTGGAATGAATCTTCTGTAAGAGGCATGCCTTATCTTCATTGCTTACTCTAACTACCAGAATTTTTGTTTCAGTGGTTAATTGGGGTGTGTCCACTCTAGCCATTTCAAACGAAACCTGGAGAATTTTTAATCCAGTACTTTATGAAGACTACAAAAGAAAAAGTTCAGTGCAGCAACAAAGGATAGTGGTAACAACCAGATATTTGAAACTGAGTTCAAATCCTACCTTTTTTTTTTTTTTAAGTTCTAGCTATATACTTAAATAATGAGACTTATTTTAAGAAGTTGTATAAATTAGGTGAGACAGTGAATGACACCATCTGAAAAAGAAATGTCAACTTTTATTATAGTTTAGACCAAGAAAATCTAATCAATGGAACGAGAGCAGCATATAGTTAACCAGAGTATATGTATGTATATGAACAACCTAGTATAAGTGTGCGCTGTAATACAAACTTCCAATTCCTCTCTGCCAGAAACATGTGAAAACCTTTAGCCAAGCATGCGTTTCTGTGGCAGTGTACTCTGTAGTTCTCATCTTATGTACTTTGACGTCTTGTCATTTTTATTCATGACACATGCTGCTCTCTCGGGTCAACAGTTTGCATTGGGATAACTACTTTAGTTAGTGACTCATTGCCCTTTGAAGAATATCTTTGGTTACTATCCATGCATTATCATATGTTTAGAATATGGTTTACAAAATGCCTATCGCTGATCATTTATTGCTATCTCTTCTCTTACGGACTTGACTGTATCCTAATCTCTCTTCGCTTGTGTGATCCTTGTTCTAGTGCCCCTCCTTCTGATAAGAAAAGGAACTGCCTTATTTGTTCCTAGTTAAATGCCAATATGCTTGTATACATATGGATGCCATATCATTTCTTCAGTCAGCTATTAATGATAGTTGTTATTAAGTGAACATCTATTTGATAACATGGCTAGGATTTGCCTTTTGGGGTCCATGGACTTTCCTGTAGTTATATAAAACTTTTGAGAGCATTCACATACACTTCACTCTCTGGGAAGAGCGTCTGTAGCTTTCATTAGATGATCAGAGTTCCTGACACTGCCTGGTGCAGTGTGAATAGCTTTATATGACCACTAACCCTCATGGTAGTGAAATCCAGGGGCCCTAGATCCCTCAAGATAGAGAAAATTCTGGTTCCCTCCCTTAGGTTCAATCCCATTGCTCTGTATTTAACCAAGAGAAATTAGCAGCTGATTATAAATGCCAAACACTATGAACAGGAGAGTAGGGAGGAGATACAGTTCTCAGGAGAAGAAAATGTGTTTTCAGTTTGGAACAAGAAATAGTAGAAAAGGATTCCCTGAAGAGAAGATTGGGCTAGCATGAAGAAGTTGAGCTATGTGAATAACGATGTCTTAAAATCTACTATGAATAGAGGGATAAGGAGGAGCACACCACAGCATCACAAAAGAGGGGAAGTGCCCGGGAATAGAACTCTTCTAGCATCACTCCTTGAGATGACAATAAGAGATGCAGGGAACTCCACCAAGCTTCCTTCAAAGCCTTTGAAATTCCTCAGGTCATGAGGAGAGCTCAGGTTCCCGAGAAACCACAAGCTGAGGAGCCGGTTAGAACTGGAGTCAGGGAACCGCTGTCGATACGCCATGCAGCCACCCATCAGCTTCAAATCCTTGACCAAGTCTCAGCCTTGTCCTGCATCTCAGTGTCCTCATCTATATGAGGGGCAAACATAGCATCTACTTCGTGGAGCTGATATTAGGATTAATAAAAGCTTATCCAAGTCAAGTAGCTGAAATATTTTACCGTACTTACTGAGGGTCAGACACATGCCAAGCATTTTACTTGGATTGCGGCACTATTCACAATAGCAATCCAAGTAAAATGCTTGGCGTGTGTCTGACCCTCAGTAAGTACTCAATCAAATATTTCAGCTACTTGACCAGGCGTGGTGGCTCATGTCAGCAATCCCAGCACTCTGGAAGGCCAAGGCAGGAGGACCACTTGAGGCCAGGAGTTCAGGGCCAGCCTGGGAAACATAGCAAGATTCCATCCTTACAAAAATTTTTCAAAAGTAGCCAGGTGTGGTGGTGTGCACCTGTAGTCCTAGCTACTCAGGAGGCTGAGGGAGGAGGACCACTTGAGTCCAAGAGTATGAGGCTACAGTGAGTGAGCTATGATCACGCCACTGTACTCCAGCCTAGGTGACAGAGTGAGATTCTGCCTTTTTGAAACAGGATAGCTGTCTCAAAATAGTAGCTGGAATATTATTATTTCACAATAATATTCCAGCTACTATTATTTTCAATCCCAGTTTACAGGTAAAGCTCAGCGTAACTTGCCTAGTTTATACAGTAGCAGAGTAGAATTTAAACTGAGGTCTAACTCTTAGAACTGTGTTATTTTACAGCACTAGACTGCCAGTATAAATGTTCTATCTCCAAAACACTTGCTTTAGCTATTTCACTGTTGAAACGTCGCTAGGTTACCCCTTTTTCTGTTTGTTCTTTTCTCCTTTCATCAGAGTATTTCTAGTCTTGTATTGCTTTGCTAGTCCATTGGCTTACTCAAGCAGCAAGTCAGGTGTTGAAACTTTGGGGCTGTGTATATTTGAAAATAGCATACAATATTCAGTCGTTTAAGTGTATTTTAAAAATACACATATTTAGAAATCTTCAGCATAAAAATTCTTCAAATAATTGGGCAAAACATACTCCCTACAAAATAGAGAAAATAAAATGAAAATAACACTATAGGAAACTGAAATGATATTTTTACAATACAGCACTAAACATTTTATTATTTCAAATAGCAAATTTGGAGACTGTGTGAGTGTGTGTGTGTGTGTGTATGTGCTGGTAGGCATAGTGATAGTGCTAATTCTATCACTTAAATTGAATTTTCCAGTTTGTCTTGCCCTTGTTAAATGTTGTTAATTTCATCCATATTTAGATTTCCAGAAATTCTGTCAGCCTTCCATGGAATTCTGAAACTAAATGACATTTAACAATTTTCTTGTATAACTTTGGCTGTTTCTTTCTGCCTCCATACTAAATATGAGCTACAGGCTAAGATTTTAATAGAATAAATATTTGTGCCAGTTTTCAGTGTCTCATCCATGCTTTTATTTAGCCCTGATTGCAATGTTTTCTAATTGTTGCTTTACATTTCTCCACTACCAGATAATAACCTCCTTTTGGTAATTTAGTTTTTTCTATGGATAGTTAGTGTCTTTTGAATGAATGATGAATAAAAAGCAAAATGATTATGAATGAATATTACTTTTAATTTTTGTGTCCAGAAATCATTGATTGATTTATTTAAGCAGTAGTATATTGACTGATGACTTGGTGTGTTGAAAACACTACATATTTATTTCATTCAAAAACACTGACAGGTAGGTACCTCTATGACCTCCATTAAAAAAAAAAAAAAGGAATAAAGGCAATTAAAGAGAAGCTTAGAAATTTGCCCAAGGTCACAGAGCTTGTAAGTGTTGGGGCTAGGATTTGGCTCTTGTTAGTCTGACTCCAAAATTGGAGCAGTTAGCTTATGTACTAGCTACTAGCAGCTAGGTGTTAGCTACTATGTTACTCCTTCCCTTAAAGGTTGGAGTATAAATCTCAAAGAGAATACAGTGTCTGTTTGCAAAATAGAATGGGCAAGATTTAGGCAAGATCAAAGGACAATTGTCAGCCACTACCAAAGCCACACACACAAAATTTGCATTGATAGAAAAGATATGCTAAAACTAAGGTCTACCAACGGATCAAGTTAGCTTTCGCCACTAATGAATAATTAAGTCTTAGAAAAATAAAACAAATTAGAAGATACCCCAAGAAACATAACAGGACATACAGAAGGTGGAACCATGGAGATCATGAAGCAGGGAGGAAGCAATTTGCTTTTGTTGTAGGAAGATTGACATCCAAGAGGGATATCATTGGGGGTCATCGAAGAGATGTCTTTTAGAACCCTACTCTGAAAAATAATACATTAGAACAAGTAGGCTATGCTTGCAGTGCTTATAAAATCTTTGGGGAACCATGACAATTGGGGTTACAAGAGGACCAACCTGACCTCAGATTTGAGAAGTCTGACTTGACAACCCAATCTGTAAATAATTTAGGAAAGAGGTTCTGAGGGTAACTGAACAATCCATTTTTAAAAGAACATGATTATATTACCTGTGTAAAATGACATATGCTCCTTAAAAACAGTCTACATTGAAATGTTCATAGACAAAAATGTCCTTACACTCACACACACACACACACACTACAATGAACCGAACTTTTGCCACCCATCATTTTATTAAAATTTTATTAAAATCACACAATGTGGAAAGCCAGTTGCATGAACAAAGAGGTGACACACCACTATTACCGTATTGCAGGCACTGGGCTTTTCGCCTTTATCTAGATCTTTCCATTAAGAGAATCTGTGTGCCCTTCAGCCTTTTTCTGCCTGGCGCACTTTGTTTTATATACCATCTTTTAAAACATTTATAGGTGATTTTAGATTCTAGTTTATTTATAAAATATAATGCAAAAAGATCCATTGTATCCCATGCATGGTTTTCCCAATGGTAACTTATTTTATTTTTAAAGACTTTTTCAGCTTTATTAAAGTATAGTTGACAAATAAATGTTGTGTATATTGAAGAACTATTATAGTACAACATAACAAGTGGAATATTGTTATTGATACAGTCAGTATACAGAACAAACAGTTCCATCACCATGAGGATCCCTCATGTTGGCCTTTCATAGCCACATACTCTCCCCTTTCACTCCATCCCCAGCCCCTGGCCTATTGATCTACTATCTATTTCTGTAATTTTCATTATTTGTGAAATATTCTGTACTTTATTATTCATGAAATATTTATTCACAAATGTTATATTAATGGAATCATACAGTATGTAACCTTTTGTGATTGCCTTTTTTACTTAGCATAATATCCTAGAGATTAATCTAGGTATAGCATATATCAATAATTATTTTATTGACTACTATTCCATGGTGATATGGTTTGGATCTGTCTTTCCACGCAAACTCATGTTCAACTGTAATCTTCAGTGTTGGAAATGGGACCTGGTGGGATGTGTTTGGATCGTGGGGGCTGAGTTCTCATGGATGGTTTAGTAGCATCCCCCCTTGGTACGGTATAGTAATAGAGTATTCACAAGATCTGGTTGTTTATAAGTGTGTAGCACCTCCCCTCTCTCTCTTGCTCCTGTTGGGGCAATGTAAGATGTGGCTGCTTTCCCTTCACCTTCTGTCATGATTGAAAGTTTCCTGAGGCCTCCCCAGAAGCAAAGCAGATGCCAGCATCACCCTTCCTGTACAGCCTGTGGAACTATGAACCAATTAAACCTATTTGCTTTATAAATGACTCAGTCTCAGGTATTGCTTTATAGCAATGAGAGAACAGACTAATACACATGGCATGAATGTACCACTTTCTTTTTTAACCATTTACCTGTTAAAAAAAATCTACGTGTTCTCTAGATTTGGCTATTGTGTAATGCTTCTATAAACATTTATGTACCAATTTTTTTTTACAGACATAAGTTTTCATGTCTCTCGGATAAATACCCAATAGTGTAGTTGCTGGGTTGCTTAATAGTTATGTGTTTGATTTATAAGAAATTGTCTGTTTTATTTATTATTATTATTATTATTATTATTTTTTTATGAGATGGAGTCTTGCTCTGTCACCCAGGCTGGAGTGCAGTGGTGGAATCTTGGCTCATTGCAACCTCCTCCTCCTGGGTTCAAGCAATTCTCCTGTCTCAGCCTCCCGAGTAGCTGGGACTACAGGTGCACACCGTGATGCCTGATTAATTTTTTGTATTTTTAGTAGAGACGGGTTTCACCATATTAGTCAGGCTGGTCTCGAACTAGACCTCAGGTGGTCCACCTGCCTCGGCCTCCCAAAGTGCTGGGATGAGCCACTGCATGAGCCACTGCACCTGGCCTGCCTAACCGTTTTCTAGAGTGGCTGTATTATTTTATATTCTCATCACTAACATATGAATGAGCTCCATCAACAATTTATGAGTGGCCTAGTTTCTTGGCATTCTTGCCAGCATTTAATACTGCCAATGTTTTTTATTTTAGCCATTCTGATAGGTTTGTAGTAATTTTTTGTGTGTCTTTTATTTTTAATTTTTGTCAGTACATAGTAGGTATATATATTTATGGGTTGAATAAGATATTTAATACAGGCATGCAATGTGTAATAATCATATGAGAGTAAATGGGGTATCTATCCACTCAAGCATTTAGCCTTTCTGTTACAATCTATATTCTTTTATATTAAAATGTACAATCAAATTATTTTTTGGTACAGTCAGCCTGTTGTGCTAGCAAATACTAGGTCTTGTTTACTCTTTCTAACTATTTTCTATACCTATTAGCCATCCCCAGGTCCCCTCCACACACCCACTACCCTTCCCAACCTCTGATAACCATCCTTCTACTCTCTATCTCCATGAGTTCAATTATTTTAATGTTTAGCTCTCACAAATAAGTGAGAACATGGGATATTTGTCTTTCTATGCCTGGCTTATGTCACTTAACATAATGACCTCCAGTTCCATTCATGTTATTGCAAATGACAGGATCTTTTTTTTTTTTTTTTTAATGGCTGAATAGTACTCAATTGTGTATATGTACCACATTTACTTTATCCATTCGTCTGTTGATGGACGCTACTTCATTTGCTTCCAAATCTTGGCTATTGTGATTAGTGCTGCAGTACACATGGCAGTGCAGATCTCTCTTTGATGTATTGATTTCCTTTCTTTGGGGTACACACCTAGGAGTGAGATTGCTGGATTATAAGGTGGCTCTATTTTTAGTTTTCTCAGAAACCTCCAAACTGTTGCCCATAGTGGCTGTACTAATTTACATTGCCAGCGAAGTGTACGACGGTTCCCTTTTCTCTACATCCTCGCCAGTATTTGTTATCGCTTGACTTTTGGATAAAAGCCATCTGAAATGGGGTGACATGATATCTCATTGTAGTTTTGATTTGCCTTTCTCTGGTGATCAGTCATGTTGAGCACCTTTCATATACCTATCTGGTATTTGTATGTCTTGTTTTGAGAAATGTCTATTCACATCTTTTGCCCATTTTTAAATGAGATGATTAGTTTTTTTGATAGAGTTGTTTGATCTTCCTTATGTTTTCTACTTATTAATCTCTTGTCAGATGGGTAGTTTGCATTCTGTGGGTGTCTCTTCACTTTGTTGATTGTTTCCTTTGCTATGCAGGAGTTTTTTTTTAGCTAGATGTAATTTCATTTGTCTGTTTTTGCTTTGGTTGTCTATGCTTGTGTGGGTATTCTCAAAAAATTATTGCCCAAATTTCCTGGAGAGTTTCTCCCCACCTTTTCTTTTAATAGTTTCATGGTTTGAGGCCTTAGATTTAAGTCTTCAGTCCATTCTGATTTGATTTTTGTCTATGGTGAGAGATAGAGGCCAAGTTTCATTCTTCTGAGTATGGGTATCCAGTTTTCCCAGCACCATTTATTAAAGAGGCTGTCTTTTCCTCAGTGTATGTTCTTGACAATTTTGTCAAAAATGAGCTCACTGTAGTTGTATAGATTTGTTTCTGGGTTTGCTGTTCTGTTCCATTGGTCTATGTGTCTTTTTTTTATTCCAGTACCAGGCCGTTTTGGTCACTGTAAGTCTGTAGTATAATTTGAAGTCAGGTAATGAGATTCCTCCATTTTATTCTTTTTGCTTAGAATAACTTTGACTAGTTGGATTCTTTTGAGGTACTTAATTTTATTTGTAGCTATTATAAATGGGATTACTTTCATGATTTTTTTCAGATTGTTCACTGTTGGTATATGCTGATATTGTATGTTAATTTTGTATCCTGCACCTTTACTAAATGTTTATGAATTCTCATAATTTTTTCATGGTGTCATTGAGTTTTTCCAAATATATGACTATATAATCTGCAAATGAGGGATAATTTGACTTCTTCCTTTTCAGTTTGTATGCCCTTTATTTTGTTCTCATCTGACTGCTCTAGCTAGGACTTCCAGTACCATGTTGAATAACAGTTGTGACAGTGGGCAGCATCCTTGTCATGTGCCAGATCTTAGAGGAAGAGATTTCAGTTTTTCCCTGTTAAGTAGCATACTAGCTGTGCATCTGTCATTTATGGCTTTCATTTTGTTGTGGTATGTTCTTTCTGTATTCAGTTTCTTTAGGCTTTTTATCATGAGGGAAGGTTGAATTTTATCAAATACTTTTTCAGCATTCATTTAAAAGATCATGCAAAATCCTGTCTCTACTAAAAATACAAAAAAATTAGCCAGACATGGTGGTTTGCACCCATAATCCCAGCACTTTGGGAGGCCAAGGCAGGAGAATGGTGTGAACCCAGGAGGAGGAGCTTGCAGTGAGCTCAGATCGCGCCACTGCACTCCAGCCTGGGTGACAGAGGGAGACTTCACCTAAAAGAAAAACCAAAAAAACAAAAAACATATGTTTTTTTCCTCTTCATTCTGTTGGTTTGATGTATCACATTAATTGATTTGTATATGTTGAACCATCCTTGCATCCCTGGGATAAATTTCATTTGGTTCTGATGAATGATTTTTAGTGTGTTGTTGAATTTGGTTTACTAGTATTTTGTTGAGAATTTTTGCATCAGTATTCATCAGTGATATTGGCATATAGTTTTTTTTTTTTTTTTTTTTTTTTTTTTTTTTTTTTTTTTTTTTTAATGTGTCTTTGGTTTGGGTATCAGGGTAATACTGGCCTCATAGAATGAGTTTGGGAGTACTTCCTTCTGTATTTTTTGGAATAGTTTGGTAGGATTGGTATTAGTCCTTCTTTAAATGTTTGGTAGAATTCAACAGTAAAACGACCGGGCCCTGGGCTTCTCTTTGCTGGGAAACTTTTTATTACAGCTTTGATCTCGTTATTTGTTATTGGTCTGTTCTTCATGGTTCAATTTTGGTAGGTTGTATGTGTCTAAAAATTTATCCATTTCTTCTGGAGTTTGCAGTTTATTAGCATGCAGTTGCTTATAATAGCCACCAATTATCCTTTGAATTTCTGCAGTATTCATTGTAATGTCTCCATTTCATCTCTGATTTTATTTATTTGGGTTTTCTCTCTATCTTACTCTGGCTAAAGGTTTTTCAATTTTGTTTATCTTTTCAAACATACATGTTTTTATCTCAGTGATCTTCTGTATTGTTTTCTTCATTTCAGATTCATTTGCTTTTGCTCTGATGTCTATTATTTCTTTTCTTCTACTAATTTTGGGTTTGGTTTAGTATTACTTTCCCAGTTCTTTAAGATGTATTGTTAGGTTATTTATTTGTAGTTTTTTATTTTTTAACCTTGGCAAATATAGCTATAATTTTCCCTGCTAATACTGCTTTCACTGTTTCCCGTATGTTTTTATCTGATGTGTTTCCATTATCAAGAAATTGATAAGAACTTTTTAAATTTTTAAAAACTCTTCATTTTATCACTGGTCATCCAGGAGCATATTGTTTAATTTCCATGTGTTTGTGTAATTACCAAAATTCCTCTTGTTGTTAATTTCTAGTCTTATTCCATTGTGGCCAGAGAAGATGCTTAATATTATTTCATTTCTTGGCGTGTTTTAAGACTTGTGTTCTGACCCGAAATATGGCCTATACTTGAGAAAGATTCATGCGCTAAGGAGAAGAATGTGTATTATGCAGCCATTGGATGAAATGTTCTGTAAATAGCTATTAGGTTCCCTTGGTCTATAGCGCAGATTAAGTCCTATGTTTTTGTTAATTTTCTGTTTGGAAAATCTGTCCAATGCTGAAAGTGGGTGTTAAAGTCTCTAGTTATTATTGTATTGAGGTCTGTCTCTCTTTAGCTCTAATAAATTTGCTTTATACATCTGCATGTTCTAGTGGTGGGTGCCATATATATTTAAAATTGTTACATCCTTTTGCAGAATTGACCCCTTTATCATTATGTAGCGACCTTCTTTGTCTCTTCTTACAGTTTTTCTTTAAATATATTCTGTCTGTTGTTAGTATAGCTATTCCTGCTTTTTGTTTGTTTGTTTGTTTTTTGTTTTTCGTTTTTGGTTTCCATTGGCATGGAATATCTTTTTCCATCCCTTTATTTTCAGTCTGGGTGTGTCTTTATAGGGGAAGTGAGTTTCTTGTAGGCAATAACTCATTGTGTCTTGTGTTTTTGTTTTGTTTTGTTTTTGTTTTATCCATGCAGCCACTATGGCTTTTGATTGAAGGGTTTAGTCCATTTACCTTCAATTTTATTATTGATAAGTGTGGAATTACTTCTGCCATTTTGTTATTTGTTTTCTGACCGTTTGTGATCTTCTCTTCCTTCTTCCTTGTTTTCCTTTTAGTGAAGGTGATTTTCTCTGGTAATATTTAGGTACTTGCTTTTTTTATTTTTGTGTATTTATTTTATGTTTTCTGATTTCAGATTACTATGAGACTTGCAAATATTATCTTATAACTCAGTATCTTAACCTGATAACAACTTAATATTTTCTGCATAAATAAGCACCCAATAAAAACTCTATCTCTTAACTTCATCTCCCACTTTTAAACTCTTCGTTATTTCTCTTTTTGTCTTATTCTGCTATCTCATAAGTTATAGTTGTTATTTTTGAGTAGTTCATCATTTAGTCTTCCTAGTTAAGAGTGATTTACATATCACATTTACAGTGTTATTATATTCCGTGTTTTTCTGTTTACTTGCTTTTACCAGTGAGTTTCTTCACCTTCAGATGATTTCTTATTGCTAATTACTATCCTTTTCTTTCAGATTAATGTACTTCCTTTAGCATTTCTTAGAAGAAGGTCTGGTGTTGATGAAATCCATTAGCTTCTGTTTGTCTTGTTTTTATTTCTCTTTGATGTTTGAAGGATATTTTTACTGAATATACTATTCTAGTATAAAAGGTTTTTCTTTAGCATTTTAAATATGTCAGGCCACTCTCTCCTGGACTGTAAGGTTTTCACTGAAAAGTCTGCTGCCAGACATATTGGAGTGTCATTTTATGTTATGTGCTTTTTTTCACTTGATGCTTTTATGATCCCTTCTATATCCATGACCTTTGGGAGTTCGATTATTAAATGCCTTGAGGTAGTCTTCTTTGGGTTAAATCATATTTATATTCTATAACCTTTCTGTACTTGTGTATTGATATCTTTCTCTACATTTGGGAAGTTCTCTGTTACTATCCCTTTTAATAAGCTTTCTACCCCTATCTCTTTCTCTAACTCATCTTTAAGACAAATAACTCTTAGATTGACCCTTTTGAGGCTATTTTCTAAATTCTCTAATGTGTGCTTCATTGTTTTTTATTCTTTTTTCTTTTGACTCTTCTGATTGTGTATTTTCAAACAGCCTGTCTTCAAGTTCACTAATTCTTTCTTCTGCTTGATCAATTGTGCTATAAAAAGACTGATGCATTGTAAGTTGCATTTCTGAACTCCAGAGTTTCTGCTTAATTCTTTTTAATGATTTAAATCTCTGTGTTAAATTTTTCTGATATAATTCTAAATTCTGTATTTGTGTTTTCTTGAATTTCTTTGAGTTTTTTCAAAATAGCTAATTTGAATTTTCTGTCTAAAAGGTCACATATCTCTGTTTCTCCAGATGTCCTTAGTGTCTTATTCACTTCATTTGGTGAGGTTATATTTTCCTGAATGGTCTTGATGCTTATGGATGTTTATCTGTGTCTGGGCATTGAAGAGTTAAATATTTATTATAGACTTTACAACCTGAACTTGTTTGTTCCTGTCCTTCTTGGGAATGCCTTATAGGTATTCAACAAAACTTGAGTATTGTGATCTTTGTCATATCTGGATTAGGGAACACCCTAAGCCTAGTAACACCGTAGTTCCTGAAGACTCATAGAGATACCCCCTTTATGGTCTTGGATAATATCTGGAAGAATTCTATGGATTGCAAGGCAGAGATTCTTATTCTCTTTTCTTACTTTCTTCCAAACAGTCTCTCTCTCTCTGTGCTGAGCTGCTTGGATCTGGGCTTGGGGTAACACAAGTATCTCTGTGGCCACAACAACTGGGACTGTGCTAGCCCAGACCTGATGCTAGCACAATACTGTGTCTCACCCATGTCTTGCTGTAATCACTACTTGGCTGCCGCCTATGTTTGCTCAAAGCCCTGGGGCTCTACAATCATCAGGTGGCAAAGCCAGCCAGGCTTGTGTCCTTCATTTCAGGATGCCAAGATCCTCTAGGCCCTGGGTGGGTCCAGAGGTGACATCCAGGAACCAGGGCTGAAGTCAAAACCTTAATAGTCAACCTGGTGTCCTATTGTACTGTGGCTGAGCTGACACTCAAACCACAGGATGCAAGTCTTCCAATTCTTTACTCCTCTTTCAATAGACAGAGGAATCTCACCCCATGGCCACCACAAGCATAGGCCCATAGGGAATACTGTTAGGCTACCACCAACTTTCCCTTAAGGTGCAAGCATCTTCCTCCATTCCTTTATTTTGAGCCTATGTGTGTTGCTGCATGTGAGATGGGTCTCCTGAATACAGCAGACTGATGTGTCTTGACTCTTTATCCAGTTTGCCAGTCTGTGTCTTTTAATTGAACCATTTAGTCCATTTACATTTACATTTACAGTTAATATTGTTATGTGTGAACTTGATCCTGTCATTATGATATTAACTGGTTATTTTGCTCATTAGTTGATGCAGTTTCTTCCTAGCATCGATGGTCTTTACATTTTGGCATGTTTTTGCAATGGCTGGTACCGGTTATTCCTTTCCATGTTTAGTGCTTCCTTCAGGGTCTCTTGTAGGGCAGGCCTGGTGGTGACACAATCTCTAAGCATTTACTTATCTGTAAAGGATTTTATTTCTCCTTCACTTATGAAACTTAGTTTGGCTGGATATGAATTTCTGGGTTGAAAATTCTTTTCTTTAAGAATGTTGAATATTGGCCCCCACTCTCTTCTGGCTTGTAGAGTTTCTGCTGAGAGATCTGCTGTTAGTCTGATGGGCTTCCCTTTGTGGGTAACCCGACCTTTCTCTCTGGCTGCCCTTAACAGTTTTTCCTTCATTTCAACTTTGGCGAATCTGGCAATTATCTGTCTTGGAGTTGCTCTTCTTGAGGAGTATCTTTGTGGCGTTCTCTGTATTTCCTGAATTTGAATGTTGACCTGCCTTACTAGGTTGGGGAAGTTCTCCTGGATGATATCCTGAAGAGTGTTTTCCAATTTGGTTCCATTTTCCCTGTCACTTTCAGGCACCCCAATCAGACATAGATTTGGTCTTTTCACATAATCCCATACTTCTTGAAGGCTTTGTTCATTTCTTTTTCCTCTTTTTACTTTAGACTTCTCTTCTCGCTTCATTTCATTCATTTGATCCTCAATCGCTGATACTCTTTCTTCTAGTTGATTGAGTCAGTTACTCATGTGTCAGTCATACCTCAAACAATTGAAAAATAAAGTTTATTTCAAATAATATGTTATTAATACGTTATATAACAAATAAAAACCATATGACCATCTGAATAGATACACATGTTTTTACAAAATTAATCATCCTTCATAATGAAAACACTCAATATTGGGTGTTGAGTGTTAATTAAGATGGGAAGGAAACTTTATTAATCTGGTAAAAGGCATCCACAAAACCTCAAAGCTAGCATATTTATAGATAAATAACTGAAAGGTTTTCCCCTAGTATTAGTTACAAGGCAAAAACATTCCTTCTCACTAATCCTATTCAACATCGTGCTCCTTCTTAAGAAAATTATACAAGAAAAAGAAAAAATCCAGATGAGACAGGAAGAAGTGAAATTATCTGTTTGCAGACATCATAATCTTATTTATGCAAAATCCTAAAGGATTTAAGAAAAAACTATTATATCTGAAAAACAAGTTCAGCAAGGATATGTAATACAGAATAAATATACAAATATCAGTTGTATTTGTATATACTAATAATCTAAAAATTAAGAAAATAACTCCATGTACAATAACATCATAAAGAAAAAATGCAATAAAAACTACAAAACATCACTTAAAAAAGCAAAAGAACACCTAAAGTATTGGAGAGGTATCTGTGTTCATGGACTAGAAAATTAATATTATTAAGATGGCAATACTCTCCTATTGAGCTACAGATTCAATATAATCCTCACCCGAATTACAACAGCCTTTTTGCAAAAGTTTACAAGCTGATCCCAGAATTTGTATGCAAATGCAAGGAACCCAGCATGACTAAAACAGTTTTAAGAATAAAAGTATAAAGTTGAAGGACTAACACTGTCCAATTTCAAAACTTACGACAGAGCTACAGTAATCAGATCAGAGTGGTAATGGCATAGGATAAACACGCTGATAAATAAAATATAATTGAGAGTTCAGAAGTAAACATTTTCTTTTTGTGGTCAGTTGATTTCAACAAGGTTGTCAAGACCATCTGGTGCAGAAAGAGTAGTCTTTTTAACAAAAGTTACTGGGACAACTGGAGTCCAGATGGAAAACAATGACTTTGGATCCATATCTCACATTATATCCAAAAATTAACTCAAAAGAAGAGCTAAGGTCTAAACTTTTAGAAGAAAACATAGAAGTAAGTTTTCATGGTCTTGGATTATGGAATTCTTTCTTAGATATGATACTAAAGGCACAAACAACAGAAAAAATAGATAAATTGTACTACACACACATTCACACATCTTGTGCTTCAAAGATACTATTAACAATAGTGAATAGACAACCCACAAAATGGGAAAAAATATTTGCAAATCACATATATGGTAAGGACTAGTATCTGGAATGTATAAAGATCCCATTAACTAAACAGTAAAAATTATGAATAATCAAATTAAAAAATGGGCAAAGGATTTGAATAGACATTACTTCAAAAAATATACAAATAGCCAAGTGCACATGAAAGTTACTCAGCTTCATTAGTCATCTGAGAAATGCATTTCAAATGATATACCACTTCACACCGAGAAGGTAGGTATATTTTAAACAATAAAACAAAGACAACAAACAAAGATACCAACAAGGATAAGCTGGTAGGCAGAAATGTAAAATGGTGCAGCTACTTTGGAAAACTGTTCAGCATTCCTCACTCGCATAAATACGGAATTCCTATGAGTCATAATTTCCATGTTTAGGCATATATATACCCAAGAGATTGAAAGTATGTGTCTACAAAACAGTTGTTCATGAATGTCCATTGAAGCATTATTGCATTATTCATACAGCCACAAAGTGGAAACAGCCCACATGTCCAACTGAAGAATAAAGTACATCTGGTATATAATCAGAAAATGAAATATTATTTAGCCATGGTACAACATTATGAACCTCAAAAACAATATGCTAAGTGATAGAAGCCAGTCACAAATAATCATAAAATGCATGATTCCATTTATATGAGATGTCTAAAATAGGCAAATCCATAGAGACAAAAAAATGAATTTGGTTTCCTAGTGCTGCGAGCATTGTGGGAAGTGGAGATTGAATGCTAATGGGTATGAGGTTTCTTTTTGTGTTGATGAAAACATCCTAAAATTGATTGTGATGATGGTTACACAACTCCATGAATATACTAAAATCCACTGATTTGTACACTTCAAGTGAGTGAATTGTGTGGCATATGAATTATATCTCAATAAACTGTTACTTTAAAAAATACTAAACATCATGAAAACAAACAAACCAATTAAGAAATGGACCAAAAACATGAACAGACTCCTTGCCAAAGATATACAGATGGTAAATTAACACATGAAAAATGCTGCACATCATTTGTCATTTAGAAAATGTAAATTAAAACAACAGTGAGATACTAGTACCTATTAAATGGCTAACATTTATGAAAATTCAAAATTCTGACATTACCAGTTGCTCATGAGGCAACTGTAACTGTTAGATTGTAATCAGAGGAAAAAAACCTGTAGTAGTTACACGAAAGATGAACAGAAGGGAATCAAAGAATACCACTACAAAAAGTCATCAAATCACAAAGAAGGGACAGAAAGAAAGTGCAAGGAACTACAAAACAGTCCAAAAACAATTAACAAAGTATAATACTAAGTCCTTTCCTATCAATAATTACTTCATTTATCTTTTGTGTCACAGTTGTAAGAAATTCTTCAAAAGACATACAGTGACTGAATGGATAAAAAAGTTCTAACTACATGCTGCTTACAAGAGACTCATTTTAGCTTTAAGGGCACTCACATGCTAAAAGTTAAAATATGGAGAAAGATATTCCATGCTAATGGTAAAAAAAAAAAAAAAAAAAAGCAGGGGTGGGGGTGGCTATATTTATATCAGACAAAATATCTTTAAGTCAAAAATAGTCAAAAGAGACAAAGAAGATCATTATATAATAATAAAAGGGCCAATTGGCCGGGCGCAGTGGCTCAAGCCTGTAATCCCAGCACTTTGGGAGGCCGAGACGGGCGGATCACGAGGTCAGGAGATCGAGACCATCCTGGCTAACACGGTGAAACCACGTCTCTATTAAGAAATACAAAAAACTAGCCGGGCGAGGTGGCGGGCGCCTGTAGTCCCAGCTACTCGGGAGGCTGAGGCCGGAGAATGGCGTAAACCTGGGAGGCGGAGCTTGCAGTGAGCTGAGATCCGGCCACTGCACTCCAGCCTGGGTGACAGAGCGAGACTCCGTCTCAAAAAAAAAAAAAAAAAAAAAAAAAAGTAAAAGGAGCTTGAGTTAGAGCAACTTAATAAATATAAATGAAACCAAGAGAAACAAGTCAGACAAGACAAAAGAACATATGCTTCCAGAAAAAAGAAATGATCAAATGTGTTGAATGCAACTGAGGTGTAGAATATGGTGAGAATGAAAGATTATCACTATCTTTGGCCACATGGAAGAAATTAATAACCTTGACAGAAGGAATTTCCAACCAGAGTTGGGGACTGAAAATAAATGCAAAAGATTTGTGCGGTGAATGGGAAGTAATGAAGTAGAAGTAGCAAGTGTTTTAGATTTATCTCAGTGAAATTCAGAGAAACAATATATTGAATTGGGTTGTTTTTCATGGTATGTACTGATGTAACAAAAGGAAAGGTCATTTCATCTAATAAATTCAATTTAGGAGAAAAAAAAAAAAGACATACAAATAGCCAACAGGTATATGGAAAAATGCTCAACATCACTATCAGAGAAATGCAAATTAAAATCACAAAAAGATACGCCCTCACATTTGTTATAATGACTATTATAAAACAGACGAATGATAGAAAGTATTGGCCAGGATGTGGAGAAAAGGGAACCCTTGCATACTGTTGGTAGGAATATATATTAGCACAACCATTATGGAAAACTCTATGGAATTTTCTCAAAAATGAAAAAAAAAAGCACCATATGATTCAACAATCTCACTACCGTGTATATATATCTAAATGAAATGGAGTAAATAGGTCAAAGAGATATTTGCACTGCCATGTTCACTACAGCATTATTCACAAGAATGGAACAAGCCAAGATATGGAGCCATCCTAAGTGTCATTAACAGAGGAATGGAATAAGAACACGTGGTATATACAATACACATATATAATACAATATTATTTAGCCCAAAAAAAAGAAAAGCCTGTCATTTATGACAATGGATGAACCCAGAGGTAATAATGTTAAATATAAACCACACACAGAAAGACAAATACTGAATGTTCTTACTTATATATTTGTTTTTTATTTGCCTTAACTGTAGAAAGAGGTGTGTTAAGATCTATCAATATGATTGCAGTTTTTTTTTTTCATGTCTGCTCACTGTAGAAATAGAATTAACTTTATTCTGTAGCCTTCATAGAGCATAAAGAAAAAGACTTGCCATTCCTCTTCAGAGGGTTTAATTTAACAAAAATGAGATTGCAATTTTAAAAAATTGACTTCTTAAAATAGATGAAGAATCTGAAATGAGCATTTGATAGCGCATAACATTTGCTTGTGACTGATTTATGCACATGTCAAGATCATTGAAATCCAAACTACAATCTAAAGGACAATTAATTCTTTAGGGATATTTCACATACCACCATGATTATTATGAATTTTTGTGAACCGTAAAAGACAAATATCAATCTCTTTTCTTTTCAAAATATCATAATTTTGATAATGCATTTTAGTGTAAGATCAGGTGCTGTCATTCTAATACATTTAGGTTGGATGATTCTGAAAGCTATTTGGGGATTAGTTAAATGTTTTTTTCTACTTTTGGTAAGTACTTTTTATTTTATTTATTTTTGTTTATTTTTTAATTATACTTTAAGTTCTAGGGTACATGTGCATAATGTGCAGGTTTGTTACATATGTATACTTGTGCCATGTTGGTGTGCTGCACCCATCAACTCATCAGCACCCATCAACTCGTCATTTACATCAGGTATAACTCCCAGTGCAATCCCTCCCCCCTCCCCCCTCCCCATAATAGGCCCCAGTATGTGATGTTCCCCTTCCCGAGTCCAAGTGATCTCATTGTTCAGTTCCCACCTATGAGTGAGAACATGCGGTGTTTGGTTTTCTGTTCTTGTGATAGTTTGCTGAGAATGATGGTTTCCAGCTGCATCCATGTCCCTACAAAGGACACAAACTCATCCTTTTTTATGGCTGCATAGTATTCCATGGTGTATATGTGCCACATTTTCTTAATCCAGTCTGTCACTGATGGACATTTGGGTTGATTCCAGGTCTTTGCTATTGTGCATAGTGCCGCAATGAACATATGTGTGCATGTGTCTTTAAAGCAGCATGATTTATAATCCTTTGGGTATATACCCAGTAATAGGATGGCTGGGTCATATGGTACTTCTAGTTCTAGATCCTTGAGGAATCGCCATACTGTTTTTCTGTAATGGTTGAGTCTCACTCTATCGCCAGATGTGGAGTGCAGTGACGTGGTCTTGGCTCACTGCAACCTCCGTCTCCTGGTTTCAAGCGATTCTCCTGACTCAGCCTCCTGAGTAGCTGGGACTATGCGCCACCACACCTGGCTAATTTTTGTATTTTCAAGAGAAACGGGGTTTCACCATGTTGGCCAGGATTGTCTTGATCTCCTAACCTCGTGATCCACCTGTCTTGTCCTCCTAAAGTGCTGGGATTACAGGCGTAAACCATTGCGCCCAGCCATGATTGGAGTTTTTAACTTTTGTCTTTCTATTTGCATTTACATATTTTGGGACCATATTATTTTTTGCCTACAAATTTAGAGTTGTTATATCTTCTTCACGAATCTAACCTTTATCATTTACAATAACTCTCTTTCTCTAGCGATAGATAGCTTTAAAGTCTATTTTGCTTTAAACAACTATAATTAACACCAGGTTTTTTTTTGGTTAGTATACCTTTCTGTAGTCTTTTAATATTTCTGTGTTTCTATATGCTAAATGTATCTCTTGTGAGCAACATAAATGGGGATGAGTATTTTCTCCTTCCAGGTTTTCAATCTTTGTTCTTTAATTGAAGGTTGCTTTGCTATCCATTCACTTTACACTGAGGCTGCCGTTCCTTAGAAATGCAGACTGGACGCAGTCTTTATTGTTAGACTCTCTGCTTAGGGTAAGTTCTGTACTTTGCTCCCTTGTTCTCACATCTTTGTAGCATCAAAGCAAAACTAAAACCCAAAGTTTATCAAATGACTCCATGGAGAAGTTCTCATTCACCTTGTTTTCTGCCTCACAGAATTTCTTACTTAGTCAAAAACACAATGCATTTTAAAAAGATTTCAAATATGTTTTTAATCTAGAATTTTAGTTCAAATGGTCATTGTATTTAGTCCATCATACTACCAGAAATAGATCTTATAATTTCACAGGTGTGGATATTTAAATAATTTGTCTAAAATCATACATCTAGCAAACAGCAGAATCAAGATTAGACACTGGAGGTGTTTGGTTGTTTGCTAACATGTGTTACCTACTACTGTATTATTGGCTTTAATTCCTTCTAAAATTACATGTTTGCTGTTGGTCAAAGTTGATGAATTTGCTACGGGAGAGTCTTCCTTCAGTTTCACTATTTTACTTAGGGAGCAATCAGTATCCAACCAGCTTCAACTCTTCAAAAATTCTTCATGACCCTGGACAAAATGCTAGTTAATTATACTTTCTTGAACACTTCTAAAGCCACAATTAGCCTTTCCTTCCATTTATACTTCAGAAAAAATTATATGAGGGTAGAGTCATACCTCAATTCTTTCTCAGAGAAATGGAATAGAAAATTGAGAGATTATCCCTAAATAGCTTTGAGCTTCTTAGAAGAAAATTATGCCTGTAGTTTTTATGAGTTCTTTTTGGCTCTAAGTTTAATAAATTCCATAATGTGAATTTATATGCAGTGGAATCTGGCCAACTTCAATTTTTAATAGGCTTCATTTTTTGACAGGAGTTTTGTGATCAATGGATCAGAAAGGTGCTTTCTCAGAGAAAATAGGGGATGTGGTATGTTACATACAATTTAGGACTTGTTTATGTGGTATCTTTTGTTGCTAGCACACAGACAAGTTTTTCTTATATATTTTTTATTTCTTTAAAGAATGATTTTTATTGTCCTTGTTCTCAGAAAACTTAGAACAGTGCTGAAAACGCTAGAGGTATTCTGCAAGTACTTCTTGACTCTGGTTAGATTTGATTTGTAAGTCAGCTACCAAACTGGAAAAAATATCTGATATTTTTGACTAATCTGATTTATTCCTATATCCTTTGCCAAGTAAGTTTGACTTCATGGGACTAGGTCTGACCTCCTCAGCCTGAAGACCAGGATCAATCATACAGGTATAAGGTGGGGGAAATCTGAAAAAGTAAGGGAAAATTGAAATACAAAAATAAGAATGAACAGGTGCAATGGTGCCTAGGATAGGGCTCAGAGGACTGAAAGGGGCAAGTCAGACAGAAGATTGTTACACCTTCCTATGTACCATCTTGAGCTAGCTTTTAGAAAATATGTTTGATTACTTTGGAGTACAGAGTACAATTCCGGAAGCAGCTATAAATTTAGGACATGTCAAAGCTTAAAAAGAGTGAAAGTAAAATTTATAGGAAGATGAATATGATGCAAACATAAGCAAATTTCAGTCAGAATCCTGGATGCCTCAATTCTGGTGCTTGCTGCAATACATTCAGTAAATAATTTCTTTCTGGGCTTTAGTGACCTTCATTGTGAAATAAGTGAATTGAGCTCAGGTTCTTGATTCCTGTTTCAATATGTATGCCACGACGCCATCCTTCAATCTTCCCTCCATTTTTATTAAGGACGATTGTACACAAAGCCCAATACTGTGGCTTAGGTATTCCTCTCACATCTTCTTTTCCAAGTTCCCAAGTTTTTTACACACTTTTTTTCCAGTTAAGCTCCCTGCCAACAATAGAGATCGATGGTTTTCTGTGTCTAGATTCTTTGGCTGTAAGCAACAGAGATGGGTTCCAATTAATTTAAACAAGACAGGATTTTACTGGGAGGAAATAGATGGCTAAGGGATCCTAAAGAAAGGCTAAATAGCTGTGTACGGTGGCTCGTGCCTGTAATCCCAGCATCCTGGGAGGCCGAAGCCGGTGGATCACTTGAGGTCAGGAGTTCGAGACCAGTCTGGCCAACAGGGTGAAACCCCATCTCTACTAAAAATACAAAAAAAGTAGCTGGCTGTGGTGGTATACGCCTATAATCCCAGCTACTCAGGAGGCTGAGACAGGAGAATTGCTGGAACCCAGGAGGCAGAGGTTGCAGTGAGCCGAGATCATGCCATTGCACTCCAGCCTGGACAACAGAGCAAGACTTTTTTTTTTTTTTATTTTGAGACAAAAGCTGAGTAACCAGATTTTGGGAAAAATACTTTTCCCAAGTATTTCTTTCCCAGGAAATAGAGGCTGGTTGGCTGAGCTTGGGTCACATGCCTAGGGCAGGTGGCAGGAAGAGCTCATTAATTATAAAGTTCCATCAGGACTCAGTGCAATGAGAAGGAGGAGTATTCCCTTCCCCTAAAAGACAGACTGCTGTTACCAAAAGAAGGTAGGCTGGGCAAGCCAAACCAAAAATATCCATGATTTGGGGCCTGTTTTCTTCCCCTCCCCACTTTTTTTTTTTTTTTTTTCATTTTATGTGAAAAATGAGTCAGAATCATTCCTTGTCTCCTCAGTGGATGGAATCAGGCTAATGTCATTGGATTCTGTGATATAGGAATTGTCTCCCAGCATGTGCTGTTGAGCATATGATCCTCTGTAAGGGATGTGAATTCACACATCAGTTTAATGTTTTGGGTTGTCTGTGGCAGTATAATTTTACAAGTTAATAAACAGTTTACTCTTTTATGTTGTCCATGATAATCCACCAGCAATTTTCACACATGAATGGATCTTCATGCCCCATATCAACAGCAGAGTCAAAATGAATAACTCAGAGGGTTTGAATTATGACTTAATAAAATCTGGCTTTAAGAATTATAAATTGGTCAAAGCAAAGTGAGCCTTGCCTATTAGTTTAGCTTCTCAACTTTGAACTTGCTTATGTAAACCCACAGCATTTACATACTCAGAGCAGGGATTCCTTCTGAAGGACTCAGAATGCTTACAAAAATTTTATTAATCTGCTTACTTTTTCTAAGAGATAAGTTGGTTGTCAATAATAACATTAAAGTTTTTAGAACGTTTCTCAGAGGAAATTTATGAGCATAGAAAAAGTGGCAATTATCTACATTTTAATGATATCATAGAAAAATCTAAATGTTTTACTAGTGTGGAAATTATAGCCATCATATTGCTAACTTGTTTGGCTCCTCATTTTCATCTCTAAAATGGCTCATAACTATCACCCTAATCAAAATCATCTATTAAATACCTTCCTGCTTTTGGCACTGCTTGGAGCTTGTTAGGTATAATCTATTATCACCAAATATTGATAATTAACAAAATACCTCTTTTTAAATTTTTCTGTAATAAATCGCAACATTAGGGCCTACCCATGTAAGTGATATGTGTTTCATTTTAATTTTTATTTTTCAAAAAGAAGACGGGATTCAGGGCAGTGATTTCTGAAGATACTAAGATATGCCGGATTTTTCTTATGTATGCTCCTTAGCATATTTGACTTTTAAGTTCCAAGCTCCAGTGCTGTCAGTCTCTCAAAAGATAGGCAGATCTAGAATCACAGCCAATCCTGCTTTTGTTCATATACTGTAGCTCAGAGAAAGAGTCTCCTGTTGTTGCTTTTATGAAGAATAGGCATCATTTCCATTTGCCTGCTTGGAGTTCAATTATTTGGTGTTCTGAAAGTGAAGTTTCCCCATAGGCATAATATTAAACAAGACTTTGACTTTATATACAGATCCATCCAGAATGCTTTATAATTCATGGTTTTGTTTCCATGTAGGGTAAACACAGATTCCCTTCTACAGTGTATTTTCAGAATGGGAGTTGTGTTGTGGGATTCCTGCTGTTTCAAAATGGAGTAGATGTATTTTCAACCCTAGGAACCAATTTCCTACATCCAAGGCATCACTAACCAGTAGCTCACACTGGAGCTGAAACATTTGTTTGGAATAAAACAAAATGTAATGTCTATTATTTGGCGACTCAATAGCAGACTTCAGATATGTGAAAGAAGACTCTGCACTGGGCATCATTTTCTGTAACAGAAAGGACTCTTAAGTATACTGTCAACAAGAAACTATAAGGACAAAAATAACTTTCTGGCTGAAAGGCTGAAGACAGATTTGGACAGATAATTGTCTACTTCAGACAGAATTCACCATCCTTGGTTGCAATGTCTAAATGACAATGACCATATCTTAAATATGTGTGTCCCCAGGTTAGTAGTTGGGGCTGTGAAGACTTGGTTTTATAGCCATGGGAAGTTTTACATAAACAGAATCATCTTAAAATCCAATAACAGTTACCAGTCATCTATGCTTATGACAAGACAGGAAGGTTTGATTGTAGGAGAAGTTTTGCTTTACTGGTGTTTCTTCAATTAGCTTCCCTTCCCCCTCCACCTCCTCTCATTTTCTTTATATAGATTAGAATTCTAGAATTGCTTTATTATCTTCTTGTCATTCCTGCTCTTCACATGAACAAATTTACTAATATGGTCTATGATTTGCTTGGTCTCAAGACACATGACTTTAAAACATTTCTTTAACATGTGGAGTAGAGTCTAATACAGGGTCTGGCACATGGTAAGTGCTGAATCAATATTTGGTGATTGATCATTTTGGTCAATTCCAAGGAAACATTAAAACAGGACCTCTCTATTGACTCCTTCTTTCCAATCAATGTAAAGTACTGTTACATTTTGATTATATGGAAAAAGAGGAAATTTAGCTGATCTTTTTATGGGTAAGATAAACTTTAAGAGGCTTGAAAATTGTAAAATATTTATGAACAATAATTGCATATTTCTGCATGTTTAATAATAGAAAAAAATTCATAAACCTAAATATACATCTAGGATTGGCTAAATAAATTACAAGTTATACATATAGCTAATTAAAATCATGTTTCTCAGGAACATTTTGGGATACGGAAAAACATGATAAAATCTTAAGCAAAATATAATTGTCCCACAATATAAAATGGTCCCACCACACATGACTGAAATTGTAAAATGCATAAAAACCTGTGCTATGGTTTGATTGTGGCATCCCCTCCAGACTTCATGTTAAAACTTATTCCTTATTGTGGCGATATTAGGAGACGAGGCCTTTTGGGCAGTGATTAAGTCATGGGACTCCACCTTCAAAAGTGGATAAGTGCCCTTTTAAAAAAGCCTTCAGAGGCAGCTTGCCCCTTTTTGCCCTTTTACCTTTCACCACGTGAGGATGCCATCATGAGAAGACACCATCGGTGGAGCAGGCCCTCACCAGTCACCAATCCTGGCGCCATGATGTTGGACTTTCCGGCCTCTGTAACTGTGAGAAATAAATTTCTGTTCTTTATAAATTACCCAGTCTGTGGTGTTTTGTTACAGCAGCACAAATAGACTAAATCAATCCGGATAAAGGCAAACTGTTAACACTGGCTGTCTCTGGGATTGTGCTTTTTGTTTCCTCATTTATACTCAGTATATTTTTCTGTGGTTAAAGTTTTTTCTACAGAGACCACACATTATTTGTGTATGTGTGTGTGTGTGTGTGTATGCATGTATATCTATATACAGTGTTTTTCACATTTGAATGATATAAGGGTATCCAATGAATAAAAAGGACTATTTTTATTGAAATAACAGAATTGAAAAATATAAATCAATTTTGCCTTTAGTTCTTATGTAACTACAAAATAAAAATTTACAAGTATAAATAAAGCTTAAAAACAAAATTAATGATATTGTTATGATTTAAAGTATTGAAATGTAGCTAAATATTTACTATTGAGTTTCATAAAGGGAATCTTTAAATGCAGTCAATTTTTTTTATTTTGACTTTATTACATTTCAATGAAAGTTATTTGCAAAATAGTATATGTATATTCCTATATCTATATACACACCATTCATGTAAACATATATGTTTACACATGCATGTGTATGTGCAAATATATATATAAACATACATATACAGTATATATATATTTTATATATACATATATATATATATTTTTTTTTTTTTGAGACAGAATCTGGTTCTATCACCCAGGAAGGAGTGCAGTGGCATGCTGTCGGCTAATTGCAAGCTCCCGCCTCCCAGGTTCATGCCATTCTCCTGCCTCAGCCTCCTGAGTAGCTGGGACCATGGGCACCCACCACCACATCCGGCTAATTTTCTTTGTATTTTTAGTAGAGATGGGGTTTCACTATGTTAACCAGGATGTTCTTGATCTCCTGAGCTCGTGATCTGCCTGCCTTGGCCTCCCAAAGTGCTGGGATTACAGGTGTGAGCCACCACGCCCAGCAGGAACAGAACATTTTTTATTTATTTTTACTATTCCTCTTACTGCTACTTAACATGTATTAAAAGTTGATGAGTACAATGTGTTAGTCCCTTCCCGCTGCTATAACAAAATACCATGGCTTATACACAACAGAAATTTATTTCTCACAGTTCTGGAGACTGGAAATACAAGATCAAGGCACCAGTGGATTCTGTGTCTCATGAGGGCCCACTTCCTGGCTCATAGGTGGCTGTCTTCTCCCTGTGTCATCTTGTGGTGGCAGAGGCAAGTGATCTCTCTGGGGTCGCTCTTTTTTTATTTTTTTGAAATGGAGTCTCACTCTTTCGCCCAGACTGGAGTGCAGTGGCATGATCTCAGCTCACTGCAACCTCTGCCTCCCGGGTTCAAGCGATAGCTGGGATTACGGGTATCTGCCACCATGCCTCGCTAATTTTTGTATTTTTAGGAGAGATGAGATTTCACCATCTTGGCCAAGCTGGTTTTGAACTCCTGACCTCGGCCTCTGAAAGTGCTGGGATTCCAGGTGTGAGCCACCGCACCCGGCCTCTAGGGTCTCTTTTATAAGGGCACTATTCTGATTTATGAGGGCTCTTCCTTCATGACTTAATCACCTACCAAAGATCCAACTTCCTAATACCAACACTTCAGAGGTTAGAGTTTCAGCATAAGAATTTGGGGGTTACATAAACATTCAGACCATAACATACAACATTTAATGCAAAATACACCAGCTGAGTCCACTAATATGGCATTGACTGGTATGGAACCAACTCTTGAGTTTTTCATATGTTTCCAGTGATAATGTTAAGTGATAACTCAGTCTTGTCACATGTTTAAAAATTTCAATTCTTTTAAATACAATCTTTATTATCATTTGGCATGGTGTACTTCACATAGTTCTCACCCTAACAGCTTGATGAATATAACCATCGCCAAGTTAAGACAACACCCTGATTGCTTCTAAAAATAATCTCATTCCCCTTCCAGTCAATACACCTCATCAACCGCCAGAGATAACCATTATTCTAATGTTTATCATATAAATTTAATCCACCTGTTCTTGAAATTTATATACATTGAATTATATAGTGTTTACTGTTTTATATCTGGTTTCTTAAACTCAATATAATGTTTTTGAGACTTATTCTCATAGTTGCATTTATCAGCAGTTTGTTCTTTTATATTACTAAGTAATATTTAATTTTTGGAATACATACAACAACTTTCTGTTGTTGACAGATATTTGATAGTTTCATGATTTTAACTGTTTTGAATAAAACTTGTTACATAAGAACATTCTTGTACAAATATTCTTGTGGAAATAGGTGTCCATATCTCATAAGTTTTAGGTCATAGTGTAGAAGCATATTAAACTTTATGAGAAAATGCCAAATTATTTTTCTGTCTTCTTTCAACAGGTTTTTGGGGAACATATGGTGTTTGGTCACATGGATAAATTCTTTAGTGATGATATCTGAGATTTTGGTGCACCCAGCACCAGAGCAGTGTACTCTGTATCCAATGTGTACTCGTTTATTCCTCACCCTCTCCCACCCTTCCCCCTGAGTCCCCAGAGTCTCTTGTGTCATTCTTATGCCTTTGAATCCTCATAGCTTAGCTCCCACATATAAGTCAGAATGTACAATGTTTGGTTTTCCATTCCCAAGTTACTACACTTAGGATAACGATCTTCAGTTTATATATATATGTATATATGGCATATATATCACATTTGTGATATATAGATCACATTTGTGATATATATATCACATTTTCTTTATCCACTCGTTGAATAATGAACATCTGGGCTGGTTCCATGTTTTTGCAATTGCAAATTGTCCTGCTATAAACATGCATGTGCAAGAATCTTTTTCATTTAATGACGACTTTTCCTTTAGGTAGTTACCCAGGAGTGGGATTGCTGGATCAAATGGTAGATTGACTTTTAGTTCTTTGAGGGGTCTCCACACTGTCTTCCATAGTGGATGTACTAGTTTACATTTCTACCAACAGTGTAAAAGTGTTCCCTTTTTACCAAATCCATGCCAACATCTAATTATGGCCATTCTTGCAAAAGTAAGGTGATATCACATTGTGGTTTTGATTTGCATTTCCCTGATAATTAGTAATGTTGAGCATTTTTTCATATATTTGTTGGCTGTTTGTGTATCTTCTTTTGGGAATTGTCTATTCATGTCCTTATCCCACTTTTTGATGGGATCATTTTTTGTTGGTTTGCTTGTTTTGTTTTGTTTTTGCTAATTTGCTTGGGTTTCTTGTAGATTCTGGATATTAGCCTTTGTCAGATGTATAGATTGCAAAGACTTTCTTCCACTCTGTGGGTTGTCTGTTTACTCTTCTGATTATTGCTTTTGCTATGCAGCAGTTTTTTTAATTAAATCCCATCTATTTACCTTTGTTTTTCTTGCATTTGGTTTGGGGCTCTTGGTCATGAAGTCTTTGCCTAAGCCAATGTCTAGAAGGATTTTTCCAATGTTATATTCTAGAATTTTTATGGTTTCAGGTCTTAGATTTAAGTCTTTCATCCACCTTAAGTTGATTTTTGTATAAGGTGAGAGATAGAAATCCAGTTTCATTCTTCTACATGTGGCTTGCCAATTATCCCAGCACCATTTGTTGAATAGGGTGTCCTTTCCCCACTTTATGTTTTTGTTTGCTTTGTCAAAGATCAGTTGACTGTAAGTATTTGGCTTTATTCCTGGGTTCTCTATTTTCTTTCATTGGTCTGTGTGCCTGTTTTTATGCTACTACCATGCTTTTTTGGTGACTATGGCCTTATAGTATAGTTTGAATTTGGGTACCGTAATGCCTCCAGATTTGTTCTTTTTACTTAGTCTTGCTTTGGCTATGTGGGCTGTCTGTGGGTTCTATATGAATTTTAGGATTTTTTTTTATAGTTCTGTGAAGAATGATGGTGGTATTTTGATGGGAATTGCATTGAATTTGTAGATGGCTTTTGGCAATATTGATTCAATGACAGTATTGATTCTACCCATCCATGAACATGGGATGTATTCCCATTTGTTTGTGTCATATAAAATTTCTTTCAGCAGTGTTTTGTAGTTTTCCTTGTAGAGGTCTTTCACTTCCTTGGTTAAGTATATTCCCAAATATTTTATTTTATTTTGCAGTTATTTGAAAAAGAGTTGAGTTCTTGATTTGATTCTCAGCATGGTCACTGTTGGTGTATAGCAGTGCTATTGACTTGTGTACACTAGTTTTGTATCCTGAAACTTTGCTGAATTCATTTACCAGTTCTAGGAGCTTTGTGGATGAGTTTTTAGGCTGTTCTAGGTATACAATCATGTCATCAGCAAACAGGACCATTTGACTTCCTCTTTACCAATTTGGATGCCTCTTCTTTCTTTCTCTTGTCTGATTACCCTGGCTAGGACTTCCAGTACTATATTGAATAGAAGTGGTGAAAGTGGGCATCCTTATCTTGTTCCAGTACTCAGGGGGAATGCTTTCAACTTTTCCCTGTTTAGGAAAATTTTATTCCACTGTGGTCTGAGAGAGTGCTTGTTATAATTTATATTTTCTTAAATTTATTGAGACTTGTTTTTTGACCTATCATGTGGTCTGTCTGGGGGAATTTTCCATATGCTGATGAATAGAATATATATTCTGAAGTTGTTGGGTAGAACGTTCTGTAATATCTGTTAAGTCCATTTGTTCTAGGGTATAGTTTAATTCCATTATTTCTTTGTTGTCTTTCTCTCTTGATGACCTGTCTAGTGCTGTCAGTGGAGTACTGAAGTTCCCCACTATTATTGTGGTGCTCTCTATCTCATTTCTTAGGTCTGGTAGTAATTGCTTTGTAAATTTGTGAGCTCCAGTGTGAGGTGCATATATATTTAAGACTGTGATATTTTCCTGTT
Organism: Macaca fascicularis; assembly: GCF_037993035.2. NCBI lineage: Eukaryota > Metazoa > Chordata > Mammalia > Primates > Cercopithecidae > Macaca > Macaca fascicularis. Next base: position 26,504,242 of record NC_088391.1, on the reverse strand, counting down.
GAACTAGTCCTTTTATCATTACATAATGTCCCTCCTTGTGTTTTTTAACTACTGTTGTTTTAAAGTTTGTTTTGTGTAGAATAAGAATAGCTACTCTTGCTCACGTTTGGTGCCCTTTGCATGAAATATTTTTTCCCACTCCTTTAACTTAAGTTTATGTGAGTCCTTATGTGTTAGGTGAGTCTCTTGAAGAAAGTGGATACTTGGTTGGGAAATTCTTATTTATTCTGACATTCTGTATCTTTTAAGTGGAGGATTTAGGCTATTCAATGTTAGTATTGAGATGTGAGGCACTCTTCTCTTCGTTCTGCTATTTGTTGCCTGAATACCTTGTTTTTTGTTTTTTGTTTTTTTTTTTCCATTGTGTTTTTGTTTTATAGGTCCTGTGAGATTTATGTGTTAAGGAGATTCTATATTGGTGTATTTCAAGGATTTATTTCGAGAGTTAGAGCTCCTTTTAGCAGTTCTTATAATGCTGACTTGGTAGTGCCAAATTCTCTCAACATTTGTTTGTCCGAAAAAGATTTTATCTCTTCTTCATTTGTGAAGCTTAGTTTTACTGGATACAAAATCCTTGACTGATAATCATTTTATTTTAGAAGGCTAAACATAGGAACCCCAATCCCTGCTAGCTTATAGGGTTTCTGCTGTGAAATCTGCTGGTAATCTAACAGGCTATCCTTTGTAGGTTACTTGATGCTTTTTCCTCACAGCTCTTAAGTTTCTTTCTTTTGTCTTGACTTTAGACAACCTGATGATGATGTGCCTAGGCAATGATCTTTTTGTGATGTATTTACAAGGTGTTTTTTAAGCTTTTTGTATTTGGATGTCTAGATCCCTAGCAAGGCTGGGAAAGTTATCGATTATTCCCTCAAATATGTTTTCCAAACTTTCAGATTACTCTTTTTCCTTGGGAATACAAATTACTGTTAGATTTGGTCATTTAACATAATCCCAAACTTCTTGGAGGCTTTGTTCAAAAATTTTTTTTTTTTTTTTTGAGACAGAGTTTCGCTCTTTCGCCCAGGCTAGAGTACAGTGGCCTGATCTTGGCTCACTGCAACCTCTGACTTCTGGTTTCAAGTGATTCTCCTGCCTCAGCCTCCTGAGTAGCTGGAATTATATGCACCCACCAGAACGCCTGGCTAATTTTTGTATTTTTAGTAGAGACAGGGTTTCACCATGTTGGCCAGACTGGTCTCGAACTCCTGAGTTCATGATCCACCCACCTGGGCCTCCCAAAGTGCTGGGATTACGGCATGAGCCACTGCGCCTGGCCCCTGTTCATTTTTTAAATTCTTTTTTCTTTGTCTTTGTCAGATTGGGTTAATTTGAAAGCCTTGTCTTTGAGCACTGAAGTTTTTTTCTTCTACTTGTTTGATTCTATTGCTGAGACTTTTCAGTGCATTTGTAACTGCCCAATGGGTTCACCTTGCCCTCTACCTAGACAGAACCAATTTATCAAGACGAGGGAATTGCCATGGAGAAAGAGTAATTCATGCTGTGTGGGAGACCAGAGTCTTCTTATTACTCAGATCAGTCTCCCGGAACACTGGGGATCGGTGTTTTTAAAGACAGTTTGGTGCGTAGGGTCTTGGGAGGTGAGGAGTGCTGATTGGTCAGATTGTAGATGGAATCATGGGGGGTCTTCTGTTCCTGGGTGGGATGGCAGAACTGGTTGAGCCAGACGACCAGTCTGTGTGGTGTCAGCTGATCCACTGAGCGCAGGGTCTGGAAAATATCTCAAGCACTGATCTTAGGTTTTACAATAGTGAAGTTATCCCCAGGAGCAATCTGGAAAGGTTCAGACTACTGGAGCCAAAGGCTGCAAGACCCCTAAATTGTAATTTCTAAACTTGTAGCTAATTTGTTATTCCTGCAAAGTCAGACTGGTCCCCAGGCAAGAAGGGGGTCTTTTCAGGAAAGGGCTATGATCAATTTTGTTTCAGAGTCAAACTGTGAACTGAATTCCTTCCCAAAGTTAGTTCGGCCTATGCCCGGGAATAAATAAGGACAGCTTAAAGGTTAAAAGCAAGATGGAGTTGGTTAGGTCTGATTTCTTTCATTGTCATAATTTCCTCAGTTATAATTTTGCAAAGGCAGTTTCACATTTTGCAATTCTCTAAGTGTGTCCTTCATTTCCAGAAGTAGTGATTGTTTTTTATCTATGCTATCTATTTCACCGGAGATCTTCCCCTTCATATCTTGTATCATATTTTTTATTTCTTTAAGTTAGACTTCACATTTCTCTGGTGCCTCCTTCACTGGCTTAATGGTTGGCCTTTTGAATTCTTTTTCTGGCAATTCTGAGTTTTGATCTTGGTTTGGATCTGTTGCTGGTGAGCTAGTGTGATCTTCTGGGGACGTTAAAGCACCTTGTTTTGTCATAATACCAGAATTGTTTTTCTGGTCCCTTCTCATTTGGGTAGACTATGTCAGAAGGAAGATATGCGACTCAAAGGATGCTGTTCAGATTCTTTTTTCCAATGGGGTGCTCCATTGATGTGGTACTCTCCCCTTTTCCCTAGGGATAGGGCTTCCTGAGAGCTGAAATGCAGTGATTATTATTCCTCTCCTGGATTTAGTCACTTAGCAGAGCTGCCAGGCTCCTGGCTGGTACTGGGGAGTGTCTGCAGAGTCCTGTAATGTGATTTCTCTTCAGGTCTCTCAGCCGTGGATAGTAGCACCTGCTCTGGTGGAGGTAGCAGGCGAGTGAAGTGGACTCTGTGAGGGTGCTTGGTTGTACTTTTCTTAAGTGTGTTGGTTTTGTGTTGGTTGGCTTCCAGGCAGGAGGTGGAGCTTTTAGAAGCACATCAGCTGCAGTAGTATAGGGAAGATCAGGCAGTGGACAGGGCCATAGAGCACCTAAGAGATTATGTCCTTTGTTTTTGGCTACCAGGGCTGGTAGAGAAAGACCATCAGGTGGGGGCAGGGTTATACCTGTCTGAACTCAGACTCTCCTTGGGTGAGGCTTGCTGCAGCTGCTGTGGGGATGGGAGTAGGGTTTCCAGGCCAATGGATTTATGTTTCCAGAGGGATTATGGCCACCTCTTTTGCATCACACAGGTTGCCAAGGAAGTGGGGGAAAGCCAGGAGCCACAGGCCTCACCCAGCTCCTATGCAGCCCACAGCCTGAAAGGCTGGTCTCACTCCCACCATTTCCCCCACAACAGCACCAAGTTTATTTCCAGGCAGACTTTGAGCTCTGCCGAGAACTTGTCTCAGGCTACAAGCCTCCCAGCTGAGAAAGCAAGCTGACTCACAGTTCCTTAGCTGTCCCACAGAGCCTGCAGCAGCAATCCACCTCCTTCAAAGGGTCTGTGGATTCTCTCAGCTTTCCTGGTACGTTCCTATGGTAGTTCTTGGAGCGAAAGTTCATTTCTCCACATGCTGCTCCGTCCGTCCTAGTGGGAGCTGCAAGTTAGTCCTGCCTCCTAGACACCTCCTAGCCCAAATTATTTTTCAAGATGGTTGTACCATTTGCATTCCAACCAGCAAAATATGAGAGTTCCAGTTGTTCTACATCCTCGCTAAAACTTGATGTTGTCATTTTTAAAAATGTTAGCCAATCTTGCACATAGAAACTGATATGTCATATGTTTTTAATTTGTATTTACCTTAGGATTAATAATATAAAGCTTGTAATTATGTTCTTATTGACTACCTTTATCATCTTTTGAGAAAAGTCTGTTCAAGTCTTTCAAATATTGTTTTATTACTACTTTGGAGAAGTTGTCTATATATTCTGGATATGAGTTGTTTTGTCATACACAAGTGTATCTTTTGCAGCTTAGTTGTTTGCATTTTCAGTTTTGTAACAGTATTTTTAAATACAAAAACCTTTAATTTGAGAAAGTCCATTATACCATTTGTTTCTCTTAAGCTTAAAGCCTAGTGGGTCACTGGATATCTTTCCTATGCCAAGGTTGTCAAAATAGTTACTATATTTTTTTCCTAAATGTTTGATGCTTTTAGCATTTATATTTATGGTCTATAGTCTATCTTGAGTTAATGTTCATATATATTATATATATGAGGTAGACATCAAAGTTTATTTTTGTCTATGTGAATAGCCAGTTCTCCCAAGACCACTTATTGAAAAGATTACCCTTTCAGTATTGAAATACCATGGTAATCTTCCAAATAGCATTTTTGTATCTATTTTGGGGCTGTCTACTCTGTTTCATAGATCACTATGTAGTGATATTTATGCTAATACCATAGTTCCTGGATTTCTGCATCTTTTCAATGAGTCTTCAAATAAGGTATAATAAGTCTTCCAACTCTGTTCTTTCTCAAAATTATTTTGGCTATTCTAGGCCATTTGCATTGCATATGAATTTTGAGATCAGTGTTTCAATTTTGATTGGAATGCTATTGAATCTATAGACCAATTTGAGGAGAACTGATATCTTAACAGTTTTGAGTTTCCCAATCTTTTGTATAGCATATCTCTACATTTTATAAACATATTCTTTGTGTTATATAGAATTTTTTTTCTCGTTTAAAACTGACAACTAAAGCTTGTGTATATTTATGGTGTACAACATGATGATTTGATATATGTATACATTTTGAAATGGTTAAATCAATCTATTTAACATATGCATCACTTCACAGTTATTTTGTTGTGGTAAGAAAACTGAAAATCTACTCTTTTAGCAAGTTTCAAGCATACAGTGTATTATTATCATCTATAGTCATCATAAGGTAGATCTTTTAAGCTTATTTCTACTGTCTAACTGAAACGTTGTGCCTTTTATCAACTTATGCCTAATTTCCCTACCCCTAGCCTCTGGTAACTACTATTCTACTCTTTGATTCTCTGAATTCAGTTTTTTTATTCCATACATAAGTCTCACCATGTGATATTTGTCAGTCTGTGCCTGGCTTATTTCACTTCTCCTAATGTCCTCTAGGTTAATTTATGTTGTTGTAATCGATGGCATTTTTGCCAGCATATAGATTTCATATTCTTTGGATACATAAAAAGTGGTAGTAATGCTGAATTATATAGTAGTTTCATTTTTAATTTTTTGACAAACCCTCATGCAGTTTTCTTTATTGGTATGACTTTACTCATGTACATTCTCACTTACCTACAATGTACAAGGGTTACTTTTTCTCCAAATCTTCACCAATCCTAATCTTTTGTTTGATAATAGACATTTTTACTGGTGTGATGTAATAGCTCATTGTGGTTTTAATTTGCATTTCTCCAATGATTTGTGATGTTGATCACTTTTTCATATACCTATTGGCCATTGGTATGTCTTCTTTTGATGTCTATTCAAGTCCTTTGCTCATTTAAAAAAAAATCAGTTGTTTTCTTACTATTGAATTAAAATCCTTATACAACATACTTTAGATATTGATCCCTTATCAGATGTGTGGTTTGCAGGTATTTTCTCTCCCTACATTTTCTGATTAGTTTTATATGAGGAGTTTAGTAAGGGGAAAGGAGGCTGGATAGAAAAGGGGGAAGAATTATGAATGGTTGGAAATGTGTAAAGTGGGAAGGAAGAGAAACGAGGTGGGTAAGGATCTTCTTAAAATCCTGGCATTTTTAGATTATAGCTAAGTATATAGAGGGAAAATGTACAAAGAAATAGGAAAAGGATGTTTGCTTCATTCTGGGCAGGAGCCGCAGCTGAAGGCACCACTCAGTTTGTTGGAATACATTTTGGGATCTTGATAACAAACTGATGTGACAACAAAGAGAAACCTCTGAGTTTCTGACATTGTGGAACAAGAAAACAACACCCTGAAAACACTATTGAGTTGGGACATTGGGGCAGAGGAAAAGAGTGAAAGAGACAGAGAGAATAGGAGGTGGAGAAGATTTCGTTCTTGAGGTGACAATGAAACATCCAGTTGTAGATGATTATGTAAAGTGGAACCAAAATGCAAGCTTTCAAATCAGAAGAATAAGTTTGTGAATTGCGTGGGAGCAACTCATGTAAAAAGTCATAGACATTGGAGTCAGGTAGACCCAGTTTAAAACCCCATCCCTGTCATTTTTTAAGTGTATGATACTAAGCATGCTTCTTAATTTTTAAAAATACTATAATAAGCTATAAAACGGGTGCATTGTGCATCATGGTGATGTTGTAAAGGTTAACTACATCTATTATGGCACCTGGAAATAATGGTTTAGTCTGTTTCTCTTCTAGAAGATCAAAGTTTTGGTCAGACTGAATTGTGTTCCTTTAAAACTTCAGAAGCCATTTGGCATTTTGTCCCAGGACCACATGTTCCCTCATCTTCAAAATAAAATAGGAAGCAGAGTTAACACTGTTGAGTCACTGTATCAGTCAGGGTTCTGGCAGAAAATAGAGACTTTAATGAAGGAACAGTTACAGAAGTATAAGCTGGGGTAAAGGACAAACAGCAGATGTTGAGTCACCAGCGATGAACAACTCCAGAAACCCATTACCAACCCTGAGGCTGATGGGGTAGATGGAAGAAATAGTGTTCCTGTAGCCCAGTCGGAGCCAGATCCATGGGGGAGGGTTTGCCAGCAGATGCTGCTCGTAAAGAGACACATGTGCTAAAGCTGGGTAAGAGGCCAGGGGAAATAATCAAAACCTTTTCTCCTCCCACCTTCTGATCTTCTGGCAATATTTTTCTTTCACTGAAATAATTTGGAAGCCAGAGAGAAAGGAGTTCAGATGCTACAGATGGTCAGAATCAGCCCCTGGTGAGAAAAGAATGCATCCAAGGATGAAACAAATGTGCACATAACCAGTGCAGTCACTATGGCAAAATGTACCAAGGATGAGAGACTAGCTGCCAGTGAAGATCACTTATGCATCCCACAGTGACAGTCTCACTCTCACATTTGAGTGCTGTGAATACTGAGAAATTAGACTTGATGAGACTAACTTTATCCACCAACCCTAGGATGTCTTACCTTGGCTGTGAATTTGCATTTCTCTGATGATTCGTGATGCTGAGCATTTCTTTCCTATACCTATTGGCCATTTGTGTGTCTTCTTTTGAGAAAAAAATTGCAAATGTAAAACATCTGCATCTCATCCAAGCCCATCTGCTGGAAACATGGGCCTAAATCCCTTAAGCTTGCCTCACTTGGATTTCTCACTATTATCTCAAAATGAATGATGTAACTCCTGTTATCACTTTCAAAAGATTCCTCTTTACACATGTCTGTATTCTCAGCAGACATGAAATCCTCTCTACACATCTTGCAGGGTCAGAAACCTGGAATGATTCCTGTCTCTTCTCTGAGCCAGAGTTTCCATCACCGGGTATTGAGACACATGTATTTGCTGTTGTCACTTCCTGACTACTTCCACTCATTCTTTAGTTCTGGCTTTGACATCACCTTCTCTAGGTGTGGGTGACATGGCTCTTCATGGCTCTCTAGGTACCCTATACTTCCCTGCTTATCACTTATTACCCAGATTTGCTATTGTCTAATTTCATGTTGGTATCCACTCCCCAGCTGATAAGCATTTAAGGAGTGAGACAGTGACTCTCCAGGACTTTGCCCAGTACATGATGCTTAGCCAGGACTTGGTAAACATTTATGGAACTAGTGAATGCAGGAGTATGTGAATGAATGAAAGTCATAATGTAACTGTGCTTGCTTGATGGAGGTGCACATGAACACATCTATGTGGCATCTTTATGACCTTGTACTTGGTACAAATCTTTTGAGCCTCGTTTTTAAACTTAAGATAATCTGTGATCTTTAAGAGTCTGTTAAGTACTAAAATGAGACATCCATGTTTTACAAAAAATAACAAATATGGCCATACTTAATGATTTCTTTTGAGAAGAAAGGTGGTGATATGGTTTGGATCTGTGTCCCCACCCAAATCTCATGTTGAAATGTAATCCCCAATGTTGGAGGTGGGGCCTGGTGGGAGATGATTGGATCATGGGGGTGGATTTCCCCCATGGAACTATCCTCTCAATCGTGAGTGAGTGCTTGCAAGATTTAGTTTTTAGTTTTTTATTTTATTTGCTTATTCATTTTTTAAAGACTGAGTCTCGCTCTGTCGCCCGGGCTGGAGTGCAGTGGTGCGATCTCGGCTCACTGCAAGCTCCACCTCCCAGGTTCACGCCATTCTCCTGCCTCAGCCTCCCGAGTAGCTGGGACTACAGGCGCCCACCACAACACCTGGCTAATTTCTTTGTATTTTTAGTAGAGATGGGGTTTCACTGTTGTTAGCCAGGATGGTCTCAATCTCCTGACCTCATGATCCACCCGCCTCGGCCTCCCAAAGTCCTGGGATTACAAGCATGAGCCACTGCGCTCAGCCAAGATTTAGTTTTTTTTAAAGTGTATAGCACCTTCCCTTTCTCTCTCTTGCCCCTGCTCTGGCCTGCTCCCACTTTTGCCATCTGATACTCCTTCCTCTCCTTCACCTTCTACCATGATTGTAAGTTTCCTGAGGCCTCCCCAGAAGCAGAAGCTGCTATGCTTCCTGTAAAGCCTGTAGAACATGAGCCAATGTAACCTTTTTTTAATATATAAATATTACTCAGTCTCAGGTATTTCTTTATAGCAATGTAAGAGAATGAGCTAATAAGGAATGGAATGTTTATTTTCAGAGAATATGGAGGTGGCATGTAAGTGTCACAGTTAATGTGTCACATAGTGCTTTTCCGTCCACCACTGAGGATTAGTTTCTGTGACAGTAAAGCACTTTTGGTCTCCATTTTACCTTTGAGTTTCCCAACACCAGTATTGTTGAGTTTTGAAGAACACATATTATGATGCCTTATTAGGGATTTAAAAAAGTCTAATACTTCAGATCACTTTGATTTTTATAAACAATTATATTGTGTAGTACTAAAAGAAGAGAGCACAAGGAATATAGAGGGCCAAGGATCAGCATAGGCAGTCCACGGACGTAGCGGGTCTCTGTGGAGCTTAAAGTGAAGAGCAAGAGATGGCGTGGTTTAAAGTTAACAGCAGGGACCTGGAGCAATTAGACGTGGGTTCAAAGGTGTAAGAGACGCAGGCCTTTTTGCGCTGTGTGATCTTGAGCAAACCCCTTAATTTCTCTTAATCTGTAGCTCTTCACCCGTAAAATGGAAATTATAATTCTCAAGAATAGTGTGAGTAATAAATGATGTATGAAATATAAAGGATCCAGTGCATAAATACTCTCCAAATGGTAACTAGTGCTGTTATTACGGGCACAATATAGAATCACAGGTGATAAGAAATTATTATAAATTATTTAGTTAATCCTGATGAATTAAATGACATGTCCCTAATATCAGTTTTATCACTGTTAGGGTTTATGGGCTGATTTCTTCTAGTACTAATAGTGTTTTACATGCACTAACCATGAAGTCTGCAATAACATTTTTGAAAGCAGCATCTAATGAATTACCTCATTTTGTTCTCATTCCAGTGTACAAAGCAAACAAAATGTTCCAAAAGCCCTCATGTACCGAACCAATTACCTGGATAACTTTTTTGGGGGAGTATGTATTGGAACTAGATTTGGTTCCTTTCAAATGCTCAAAACACTTTTCTAATTTTCTGTTGACCTTAGAAAACAACTGCCAGTGACTTGATAAACTAATTAGTAAATTTGCATAGCTTCCTTGGATGGATACCACTCCGATGTGGCAACCTGTATCTCTGAATATTTTCCAAGTATTCTACCTGTAGCATCAAACTATTTCAACAGGCTTTAATTACTTTGCTGTCTTCCCCAAATTTTATTTTCTTTTGCTTAGGACAGATTTTGAAAAAAGGAGTTCCATATAAATTAATGAAATAGCAGCTAAGAAAAAAAAGTTATTTGCCTGTAATTAGTGAGAGTTTATTATGCAAGAGAAGTGTCACCAGCAATGGCAGGAGCCAATAAAAGCATGTCAGCAGATAAATAGTCCTCTCTTCCCCTGAAATCTGTTCAGAGCATCCATCAATACACAGCACAGCGTTCCTATTCAGTCTAGCAGGTACCACATTACTTTACTTTGTTGGCCTGCTGTATGAATACAAGTTTGGACCTTTTCTGATGATAATAAATTTAATGTGGACAGAAACTGTATTTCATAATGTGAATGGAAAACTAAATAACAAACAAAATGAATATTGAGGGACTGCTCTGTGCTAGGTACTTCAAGGCATTCAGGATGAATAAGGTAGAATCCTTTCTTCAGGGAACTTACTTTCTAACTGCAAAAAAAAAAACAAAAAAACAAAAAAAAAAACAAACCACCACACACATACAAAATATAATACAAAGAGTGAGGTAAAAAACATAAAAATAACTGAGATGTAGTTAATATTTACAATGTGTCAGGCATTGTTTCAAGTAATCTACATGTCCTACCTCAGACAATCTTGTGACGCTCCTTCGCGAAAAGTACTGTTTCTATCTTTATTTTACAAATGGGGAAACTGAGACACAGAGCAGTTAAGTAACTTGCTCAAGGCTACTGGGCTATTAAGTGCTCAACTCAGGATTGAAATTCAGACAGACCCCAAACCCATGTTTTTATACAATATCGAAAAGTAGAGCCAAAACAGTGAATGAGAATTTCTTGAATACATTCCAGAGACTAGAGAAATTATTTTCAGATCTGTCTCAGAGTCCTTGCCTATAAAATGTGAATAACTATGATGCCTATTCATAAGGAAGTTATGAGATTAACCAAGATAATGCCTGCAAAGTACTTCACCTTGAGCTGAAGTTTAGACTCTAGCCATGTGGGATCCCCCAGTCACAGAGTGGGTATCAACTTCCCAGCACCAGTTGAGCAGGCCTAACCCACTGGGAGCACAGCACTCACTATCCCTTGGCACTGAATGTGCTAGAACCCCACTGGACATACATACACAGATTTCAGGGTTAGTGAAGGGAGTCCACACTGTACCAGGCTGGTATCCAGGAGAGCACTCAACATATTAGCTATCATTGATGTGCCAACTCCAATCCACTATTTGAGATGGTTTATAGACACCAGAGTCCAAAATGCAGCTCTAAAGAGTGCTGGAAGCTTTTTTCACTTCTGAGCTGGAAGGTTTCAAGGAGAAACTTTAACAGTGCCATTGAGATTTTTTTTAACAAATATAATTGCCCCAGACACGTATTTTCAAAAGAAAACAAAACAAATTTCATGAAGCTTTTTAACAAAGCAGGATATAAATAAAAGTGAATAGATGAATTTATTTCTCCTTGGAGAATAATAATTACCCCTAGGTACAGGATGGAATTGCAGGAGACATGTTAAAAACATCAAACTTCTAAAATCACTGGCATCACTTTTCCTAAGTAGATCCTATTCCATTCAGTAGGACACTATTAAATTGTTAACCTAGGGGAAGTGTAATCAATACATCCTTAAATTATTATATCAGAGAGTCACAAACTCTAACACAAGGATTTAAAATAATCTTAAATTTTAGCAAGGAAATCAAGTTGAAGCTGTGAATGTATGACAGGAGTAATTATTTCAAGAACTCAAGAGAAAATTAAAATTCTCTGACATAAAAATCTAGAAGAGACCAGATGTTTAAGAAAATTAAAAAAAAAAATAAATAATGTCGTTCTAAATATTCTGCCAGCTGGTGTCCTACAATTACCCAAAAGTATAGCCCTTCCTCAAAAGGACTAGAAATGTGATAGTCTGTTCACACCATGATCCCTATATCTGTAATTTTCCCTTTAGTGGTATTTTTAGTTTCTCAGTATCAAACTAAAAGTGCAGAATCAGCTCTCAAATCTGTCAGTCTCCTTCACACAGCAACACAGTCACACACACACGCACTTCTTTCAAAAGAGACAATTTATTAAGATTAAATTATATATATCAAAATGTCATGTAGTTTATCATCTAAAAGAATTGATACACTGGGTAATTTCAGAATATTTTTAATGATACTGTTAATGACTGAAATAGGCTAAATTATGACCCCCCCCAAAAAAAATATATGTATATATGTCCACGTTCTAATCCCTGGAACCTGAGAAATATATTACCTTACATCTCAAAAGGAACAGTGCAGATGTTATTAAAATAAGTATCTTGAGATGGCATGATTATCCTGGATTACTCAGATGGGTTCCTTATTAGAGGGAGGCAGAAGGGTCAGAAAGGGAAGCAGAAGGAAAGAAAGCGATGTGATAATGCCAGCAGACGTCAGGGACAGAGAATTGCAAGGTGCTGTGATGCCCCCTTCTTTGAAGGAGGAAAGGGCCTTGAACAAGCAAAGTAGGTGGTCTCCAGAAGCTGAAACAGGAAATAAAAGAGATTCTTCTTTAGTGCCTCTTGAAGGAACCAGCCCTGCTGACACCTTGGCATCAGCCCAGTGAAATGGATTTTGGACTTCTGATCTCTAAAACTGTAAGGTATAAATTTGTGATGTTTCAATCTACTGTTTCACAGTAATTTTTTACAACAGCTATAGGAAACTACTACAATTACTATTACTGTTTTTTGTTTGTTTGTTTGTTTTTTTCCCCCAGAGCAGAGCGGAGGACAAGCTTATTGACACAAAGGGGTTTCAATCCATAGAACATACACTTCTCCTTTGTTGGATCCTACTGAACTGCCAAATAAATACAATCTAAAAGTATGAGATGAAGTCCAGTTTATCATTTTATTTCTTTTATGGCTTATGTTTGTGGTGTCATATCAGGAACATGTTGCTTAACTCAAAGTCATAAAGATTTTCTTCTAAAAATTTTGTATATTTCTCTACCATATTTAGGTCTACGATCCCCTTTGGGGTACTTTTTTTGTGCATGGTGTAAGGTAAGGGTCTACTTTAATCTTTTCATTTGTGAATACCTAATTATCCCAGCAGTATTTGCAGAAGAGATGATTTATTCCCTCAATGAATCCCTTTGGCACTTTTGCAAAAAACCAGTTGGCCATAAATATAGGGGCTTATTTCTGAATTTCTATTCTTTTCTGTCGATCTGTATGTCTACCCTTGTGCCAGCACTGTACTGTTTTAAATACTGTAGCTTAGAGTAAGTTTTGAAATTGGGAGGCGAAAGTCCTCTAACTTTATTCTTCTTTTAAAAAATTGTTTTATCTAATCTATTCTGGATCCTTTGCATCCTATATAAAATGTAGGATTTACTTCTTCATTTCTGTTGGCATTTTGACAGGCTCTGTGTTGAATCAGTTTAGGGAGAATTATCTCCTCTTTCTTAAAGCTGGCTTGCCCAAGCTTTAGATAGCTATACATGTACTTAGTCATCTGATTAATATGTGGCCCCTCTTGGGTCTTATTATTGGTAGGATAGAGATGTGAAATATTTTCCTGGAAGAAAGTTCTATCTTTCAATTACTGATTCAGCCTGCTTCAATCACGTACCTATTTGGCAGGAGTAGCTACCCATTTTGCCTTCTGCATTTCCAGCTGGTACCTTTCCCATGTCCACTCAGCGTTGTTCAATCTGCTATGGCTCCGTTCCCACTCAGCCATTCTCTGGTTTGGCCTCAGGCCCCATTCACTTTCAGACTCCCCACTCTGCTTTCCTCTCCCAACAGAATGGTGTGGTTCCAAGTCCTGTGACCCAGAATCTCTTTATTATAATGTGAGCATTTGTCTCTCCCTGGTCCTATTCAAAGGACAAATGGGGCAATTGTGAAACAGTGGATCAGATTTCAGATATTATGAAGGCTTCAGTTCCTAACCATAACACATGCTAACTATGTAATCGTGGACTGGTTATTAACTCCCTACATCAGCCCTTCATTCCTAAAAGGTGATACTGATAATGTTCCCATCAACCTTAACTTCCCATCAACCTTTGCGTGAAGATCAAAGTAGATAACATATAAGAAGGTTCATTAAAAGCAGAAACATTACATTAGCATAAAATGCTATATTCATTAAGCATTTAAAACTTACATAAGTATTTTTCTCCTCAATTAGATTCTATGATATCAGCATATTTTTTTGTTATTTAACATATTATAAAGTGCTTAGGATGCCCGTAAATAGCTTAGTTGAAATAATAAAAATCTATGAAGCAGTTAGAAATAGTATTTGGACCTGGAACAGGATTATATAACTTGTGTGAGCACAGGCGTGTGTGTGAGTGTGAGTGGCAGTGAGAGAAATAAAGAGACTGAGACAGAGAGAGACAAACAGAGAGAGATTACTTTCGATTAACGTTGTAAGAGACTCTGGTATCCTGTGGTCCTATGGAGTGAACGTCAATAGAGTCTTGAGAATGACCATACAAAACTGAAGCTTGTTCGTGGAGAGAGCCACATATTGAAACTCACATCAGTAGTGCGTAGTTAGACATGGTTATGTACCATCATCCCCATAAAAGAAGTACAGTTTTCATAGAAATAGAAAAGAGTAGATCTTTGCCTTCACTTCATAGTTCTTTAGAAACACACAGGGTATAGAAAGAGACACAAAAGCTATAGCAAGACAACAGTTCTAACCGAAATCTCAGAACCCATGTCTACTTAGGTTTAACTCATTGCCATAATTAAGTCTTAATTTTTAAGATTTCATCAAAGATGACATCCAAGGGTAGCTGCATGCCACCATATGCAGTTAATTGTTCTGAAATTTCTCAGGCCTTTCCTTCTTCTGTCTTATTCTTTCCTCATATCCTGACAGATGTGTTCTCCAGAGTTCTGCATGTCAGGGCTCAGTTCCCACTTCTGCCTCCAAGATATTGTTCAGTAAGTGCTGCCTGACTCATCCTTCTGTGCTTTGACACCCCACATGCAGCTTGGTCTGCATTCAATTGACTCCTGGACAATCCTCTCTTCCTTATCTACACTAAATGCTTACGGTGTTGAGTTGACTTCTGGACAGTCCTCTCTTCCTAATCTCTTTTCTTCCAACAGAACTAAGTTTTCATTCATTCCTTCATCATATGCATGTCTACTTCATGCAAATATGGTGTAGGGGATTAAAACGATATTAACTAAATATATGACAATGTATTAATTAAAATCTATATAGCATAGTTTACCAACTGACATTCTGGCATTGTAAACTGTAAGCCACTGTTGTTCATCACTTTTGCTGGAATAAAGCAATCTCTTGCAGAGAAGAATTGTGATCTTAAATTTCAAAGAGCTCACTTGGTCTTGGCACTATGGTTGGGAGAAAGATAGAGTACATGTTCCTTCTACTCAGCCTAACTCACATTCCAATAGCAGTTACTATGTAAGATTGTTATGGGGAATGAATCCATACATGCATGTAAAGTGCTTCAAACAGTTCCTACTGCGTGGTAAATGGTATATAAGGGGTTGTTGCTATTATTACTCTTAAATAGGAAATTAGTTTGTGTGTTGCAGTATACATTCTTGTGCCTTCCTCATGTGATCAGTTACCTATTTAGATGGCAGTTTCTTTGAGAACAGATGCTTTGTTTTTTGAATGGAGTGTGTGTGTGTGTGTGTGTGTACTCATATCATACAGGACTGTTAAAAAAAAAAAGGTAAAAGCCTACTCCTCCTTAATGAACCTTCTATACCATCTTGCCTCTCTGCATTGAAATAATACCAACTATCTTATAGTGTAGATGTAATGAAATCTGTAGGTACAAATTTAAATTCTTTCCACCAAACCGAGCCTGAAACATGGAAACTAAGGCTTCCAGCAAGCAGAGTAACCAAGAACATTGTAAGTACACATTTCCGTTGATCTTTGCAGGTACCTCACTTCTGATAGTCTTCTAAAAAGCTTTTCATAATCAAAGAAAAATGGGCTTACAGAAGATGGCCCTGTTTGCCCAGAATGCTCAGGGATCACATATTGAAAAACATTGGCTTCAGAGTTTGAGGAAGATAATTGCTATACCATGACTACCAGGTTTTTAGAGTAAAAACTTAACTAGAACTCTGTCTCAAACAGAATTATACTGAGTAGAATTGACACCCCCACCTTCACCCTCCCTGAAAATAAAAAGGCTAAGTAAAGGGTTTTCGTTCCCTAGATTCAGAAGTCCCTACTGCCCTATTCACGAGGAGTTCTCTCTGAAAAGCACAGAGGTGCTGAAAGAAAAGCCAAAAGTTTTATTCCCACCTTGTCCATTACACTAAAGAGCAAAATCAGGTTGTTTTTTCTCCAGGTTGTAACAATGAAAGAGCAAGAGGTGAGAAGGTTCAGTTCTCTCCGTCACTTTACGAATTAGATCTTCCTTCATGGCATAACCTTGACATTGCCCTCAATTCTGAATTTCTTCCTTTTGAGCATGGAAATCATATAATTGACATTAACTAAAAGAAAACATGGTTTTAGCATATAAGTAACTCATATGGGAGACAATGTCCTTTGAAAATTCTTCTAGTCTTTTAATTTCATTTAAAGAACTCTAGTACATTAGTTTCAAACACAATATCTAGAACTGTTTCTCAGTTACTTGCTTAACAACAATTCTTTTAAAAATAAAGAAAAGATAAAACAATGATTTGTATGGGTGAAGGGAAAACCTTCCTTTATTCAGTACTGAGAAATCCTATTTTATTTCAAGTATTTAAAAAATTAAATTGGTTACAAAGACCATTGAGATGTGGCCAAGAAACTAAACAGAAGTAATTTATAATTGAAGAATGAAACACTCTGAATATTAAATAATGAAGGGAGATGAAATCAGATGCAAAAAAATGCAAAATACTTAAAACCTTTCAATATGACAGTATGTCTTCCCCAGAGAGAAGTATGAATATTAAAGTTCGGCTGAATTTCTTTCTTCCAGTTTTTGATATAAAATAGAAAATTCTTTCAATTGACAGAAATAAAATCTGTATTTAGAGTCTGTCATGAAG
Source organism: Macaca fascicularis (assembly GCF_037993035.2). Lineage (NCBI taxonomy): Eukaryota > Metazoa > Chordata > Mammalia > Primates > Cercopithecidae > Macaca > Macaca fascicularis. The sequence goes on along the minus strand of NC_088391.1, from coordinate 26,487,487 downwards.
AATATGTTAAATAGCTTAGGTTTTAAGGATAGACTTTATCTGTTGACTCCTGGATTCATTCTCAGACTTCAATTTCTGTTCCATTTCCTGCAATTTCTCACCCTCAGCTCTCTACCCATCTCTCTTCCATTGCTCAAACTTGGAATCACTGTGCAATTAGGCTTATCTTCATGTTTGACTTCTAATATGAGTGTTGCTTAATGTTAAGGCTGGTACATTATGAACCCTTTGGAGGGTAATAACAGGTAGAGGGGTTACATTTTTCTCCCAGTCAAAGAACCACAATGTAGTATCAGCAAATTTCTCTCCTTCTTTTTAGTTAGTAGCTTTATTCAAAGTGATGAAGATGGCTATAGTTATTGTTCTCCATTGATTTCTCTTGGCCTACAGGTGTATAGCATACAAGCAGGAACTGTCTAAGGAAGGAAGATGTACATGGAGAAGGATGTGTGGCACCAGCTTCCCTGGCCACTGAGTGCCTTGTGCTGGTGGGTAGTTTAGCCCAGAAGATAGAGAGGGCAAATGTAAGCCCTGGAGGGTTGTGCCCTCAAGGAAATGACCATGGATCTGGGGATCCTAAAATGGAAACCACTGACTCCAATATGAAAGAGAATGGAAAGCAGTACCACATGAGAAGACTAAAGGGTGGACAAACATGGGAAAGAGAACTTAAATATGACTGGATGACTTGGAAAGGCTTTACAAAGATGCCATTTAGCTTTAAGTTGGAATATGGATATAATTTTGATATGTAGAAAAGGAAAGGTAGAACATTCTGACTGAGAAAACAGCAAAGAATATAGGAAGTGTATGTTGGGTTCTAGAAGAGCAGTCAGGCTACTTGGCTGGAGGACATGGAGGAAGGAGACTGGAGCATATCCAGGACAAGGTGGCGTGGGTTTTGAGTGCCCTGCAGAGCACTGGGGGCTGTGTTCTGCTGGGAAGGAAAGCTGTTGAACCTTTACTCCTACTCATCCTTCTCTTTCTCTTCCTCTTACTGCTACTCCTGCTACTGATAGTTTCATGATAATAGCTAAATGACATGGTTTACTTTCTCTCTGCCATGGACTGTTTTAAACATTTTACATTTATTCACTCAATCTTTGTAATACCTTTGAAATTAGGTACTATTCATATCATCTTAAATTCACCGGATGAAACAACTAAGGCACATAAAGATTAAGTAGTTTGCCAGCCATTACAGCTAACAAACACTTGACAGTCAGGACAGCAGGCAGTCTTATTCCAAGGTTAGGCTTTTATTCCCACCCTGTGCTATCTCCGATGAAATTTTTAAAAATTATATGGTTAAGACCAAGCAAGCAGAGAGGAGTGGGATGTCCCACCGTCACTGCCGGCAGCAGGTGCTGGCTCTGAGAGCCTCCCATCATAATTCTTCCTTATCCAGGAGGCAACAAAGAGACACCCCAAGTTCCCATTATCCAGAGTACTGCCAGCATGAAGACTTTTCCCTCTCCTCTCTCACAGAAGGAGGTACTCTGGGTATACGGAAGACATACCATTAGGGAGACCCAGTGCTGGGGGCCCCAGGAAGAAGTTATATAAAGAAGCATGGAATTAAGTCATCTATAGTCATATGAATCCCACTTCTAGGGCTTCCTTTGAAGTTGGGAGTACTCCTCAGTCACACATGAGAAGACTGAAGGTCAAAGAAGGTAAGTGACTTGATGCAGTTACATAAATCAATAGTGGCAAAGTCAGGAGAATTAGCCAGGATTTTTTGCTCTTAGACCAGAGCTTTCTTTACTTGCCCTAGCTGCCTCACTCATTATAGTCCATGAGGCATACACCCAGGGAGACAGACGAGCTGTCACTTAAAAGCCGTGATGTGCCCTCACAGTAACAGTGGGAAAGAGCTAGTTAGGAAATAAATACATTTCAGAAAACATGGAAATATACGTGGCCTAAAGCAGAAGTATGGAGCCAGATACTCTCTTCACCATACAACTTCAGCTCCAGGGATTTACAAGTGTGACAGCTAAGATAACCTCTTTAAATAAAAACTGTCAGTGATTATAAACCCTGAAGATGTTATAAACAGATTATCCACTTTAATTATTTGAAATCATTTCCTAGAATTTGATCTTTTAATCTTGCATAAAACTGGAAGATACAGGTATACAATTTGTTTCTTGTACTTATACTATTTGTGAATCATCGTAACACTAATGTAACTTGCCTTTGCAAGTGGGCTAATAGATTGTCAATATTTTTGTGAACTCATTTTAAATCAAGATGTTATGGGTGTCTGCCATGTGCAAATATGTAGCTAGGTGCTGTGGAGTGAGTACTAGATGATAGGGATGCTGCATATACTAAAACAACAACACAAGATTGACCCTGAAAGATACCACATGAAATAAACAATTACAGGGATTGGTATCTTACATTCTACAAAACCTCAAACCTAGTCCTCTCCCAGTGAATGGTTCCACCACTTTGAGGAGGAAATAAAATTCTGATAGATAACATTGTGAGAAGCACATGTTTAGGAAAAGAAGTGGCATGAGAACAGGTGAAGAAGGTATAGAAGGTGTGTTTGAGCATTTAGTTCACTAGTTTTGGGGAATAAATGGAGAGAGATATAAATAGAAAGGTAGACTTAATATAACAAAAGACTTACTAACACTCCAGCCTACAGAGAAGGCTGTGTGTGTGGCAGGAATGTGGAAGAACTGAATGTTTCTGAGCAGGGCTGATTCTCTGTTGATGCACTGAATGATAATTATGATAGATTTGCTCTTTAACCCATAAACTCTGAGAGTCTAACTCCGTGATCAAGTGGCTTTGTAAGAACATTAACCAAGTTGGTCCATGAAGGATGAAAGAATCAGAAAGAGAGAAAACCATCAGGAGGCTATTACATTAGCTAAGTTGTGAAATAATAATAATCATAATAATAAAAACATTAACTGGAAATTGAAGGTGAAAGCCTGAATGGGGATGTAAAGGTTGTAATAAAAGCTATAGAGAATGTAAAGAGAGCATGCAGGTGTGTTCAAGACTAGACAACTTCCTATATGTGAAAGGTCATATGTGAAAAGTCAAAGATAAACTGTCTTGTAAGCTCCTTAAGGTTCTTCTGTTGAATTAGTTTTCTTGCTGCTGTGACAACTTCTCACAAACCTAGTGGCTTAAAACAATATAACTTTAATATCTTGCTGTTTGGGAGATCAGAAATCTGAAATGGGTTTCACTGCACTAACATCAAGGTGTCAATAGGACTGAGTTCTTTCTGGAGGCTCCAAGGTAGAGTTTGTTCTCATGCCTTTTCCAGCTTCCGAGGCTGCCCCCACTCTTTGGCTCGTGACTCTCCATTCCTTCAACCTCTAATTCTGCTGTCAGATCATCTGTTCTTACTCTGACCTAGATACCTCTCTCATATGGGGACCCTTGTAATTTCAATTGGTCAACATGGATAACCCAGGGTTAATCTCCCCATCTCATAACATTTAACATCCCTAGAAAGTTGTCTTTGCTGTATAACATACTCACAGGTTCTGAGATGAGAATGTGGGCATCTATCGGGGTCATTATCCTTCCCACTGCAATGCAGACCCTCCTAACTGCCCATCTCAATGTGCTTATCTGTCATAGACAGGGGCTCAACAGTTATTTTTGGTGACTGAGATGATGAAGGTAAAAGTAAAGTAGTAATTAGCTGATTGTTCATAGAGCTCAAGAGAAGAGAAATCGTATAGCAGTATACAACCTAAGAAGGTGTGTGGAAAAGGGTCACTTGATATACATTTGGTTAGAGGAGACAGAGGTGAGTGGAGGAGCTTCCAGGAACTGCTGATATTTAAAAGGTACCAGGAACTTTGAATTGTTTTTATACTTTGGTTTAGAACCTCAGGTATTCAATGTGCATATCTCAGGCACACAAAGTGGAAATGCCCCTGAAACATGTCACTGTCATTTAATAAGCCATCAAAGCTCTGACGCATTATTTCTTACTCTCAGCCCACACTTGGGTTTTCGATTGATTATGTACCTACCTGTACTCGTTCAGTCATTGAACCATTTATTTGTTTATTCACAAATTTTTAAGAGGTTATTCCTATACATCTGCCTCTATTCTTAGTGCTAGGAGATTTTAAAATGCACCTTCTTGGACACCATCATGAGGATGTTTGACAATTAGTTGCTGTATTATTCAATTTAATATTTAATAAATTGTACATTCTGGACTCGACAAGCTGAGTTCCTGCTCCCAAAATAAATAAGATAAACTTGCATTGTGGTGTAGGGGGTCTGCAGACAATAAACAGAAAATAGCAGCATAATACGGTAGCACTGCAACTAGAAATAGGATTCATTCCCTAAAGGGTTAAGGAAGGCATCTTTCAGAAAGGAATATGTAATGTGAATCCTCAATAATATGGCACTTGTGAATTTGCCCTTCTGAGTTTATGATGCAAATACTTGAGCCTTATGCTATAAATTTGAGAAGCATTTATAGATTCAATAACCTATCAATTATTGAATCAATCCCTATTCACAAAGCATGTTAACTGGGACAGGTTCTCAATGAATTCAATCACCCATTCCCCTTTCAAAGAAAAGAATTACAAATCCTGAAGCCTTGTGCTTGTGCTCTAATAGAATTTATGGCTACATTATCTTCAGCCCAGCTCTCTGATGTTCCCCACCAAATGACAGATTCTGGCTTACAATGTAAGTTTCTGCAGGTCACATCTCCCCTAGTACATCCCCTCTTCGGTCTCTTCTAAGCTGAGCAGTTGCCCACCAAAGCATTTGAGCCAAACTTTTCTGGGAACACTGATAAAACTCTTCATTAGCTAATGGATTTCCAAGATAATTGAATTGAATTTCCCCTTCTTCAATCCAACTACTAGAACAGCAAATTCTTCACATTTTTATTCCAGGACCCCTGGTCTCCACTTGAAATGAAATAAACTGCCTGGAAACATGGCCATTGCTCAAATTCATTTTTGTCCTCAAGTTTTTGGTTTAATCAGAAATATGTGTGAGTCTGCATTAGACAGTGATCTGCTTGGGCAGCAGAGAAGGAGAAAAATAAATAAGAAAGAAAAAGAAAATGAGGAAGTAGGAAGGAAAAAGGGGAGGGAAAAGGAAAGAAAAGTAAGCACCTTTTACATTCTGGGTCTATCCAAGCAATATCTATGAAAGGTTGTAGGATGTATCAATATTTAATTACCAATATGCTTTCCTCAGAAGTTGAGATCCTCTTCTAGGGTTGACAGCAGCATTACTGTTGAACCAGTCTACATTCATATAAACAGCAGGTAGAGAACACTTTACATCATATATTTGAACAAAAGAAACACAAATATTCTCTACCTCCTCATCCCCTTTTCTGAAAAATCAAACAAGACAATGACATTTTTTGAGACAAATAGCACTTCCACTCCAATAAAAAATTCTTCTCAGGAGAAATGTACATTTGCATGCTCTCTTAGCAACTTTAATAACTTATCAATGTTTAAGAAGGGCAAATACTTCCTGATACCACTTATATGAGGAAACGAAAATAGCCAAAGAAGCAGAGAGTAGAATGGTCATTGCTGGGGTTGAGGGAGATGTGGTAAAACGGAGGAATTAGTCAAAGGGTGCAAAGTTTCAGTTACACAAGATGATTTAGTCCTAGAGATCTACTGTACAGCATAGTACCTACAGATAATACTGTATTGTATACTTAAAACTCATTAAGACCGGAGCTCTTGTGTTCTTATTGCATGCAAAAAATAGTAATAAAGAGGATGGGAATAAACTTTTGGAGTAGATGGATGTTTATGATGTAGAAAGTGGTGATGGTTTCACAGGTGTATACATATCTCCAAACTCATCCAGTCATACACTTTAAATATACACAGCATTGTGAATGTCTGTCATACCTCAATAAAGCATTTTTTTTTCCAGAAGAATTGTGACCACTTCTGATTTCTGATGGTAATGTTTTAGAAAAAAAGAAGAAATTCCTTCTAGGAGAATAAAGCAGATAGCAGGGAAGAATAAAAGGGTTTCTTCTTCCTAAAGAAACCTTGGGTAGGAGGGGGAAGAGGAAAGTAAAATTGGATCTTTCAAGGACACTGTAGAGACCTCTCCAGGGCAGATGGGACTTGAGAGCCATCAAAGTAGCTTGTCCATGTAGTACTCACGCAGGTGGGGCCTGGTACCTGGGAACTGCTAATAGCATAGAGGATCAGATTCAGGCACAACTTCTTGGTGTCTTTTAGCAAAAACAAAAGATGCATTTGCCAGCACACACTGGAACTACATGGAAAAGAAACTCCGAGAACATTTCAAAGAATCAGGTACAGTAGACCTAAATTATTAGTACAACATCTCTCATTACTAGAATGGAAACAACAGGTCTGGTTGATGCCTGTTTCATCTCCACTTTCCTCTGGCTCCCCTGCCATCCTCCAAAGAAAGGTCATTTTATTTGCCAGACAGGTTCTGTACATAGAAAGATGCACAAATGGTAAGTGTGCAGCTTGATGAACATTCAAAAAGTGGACACACGCATGAAACTGCCACCCACTATCACAGGAAACGGAATATTGGCGGCACTCCAGACAACCTCTGTGCCCTCAGTCATGATCCGCTCCCAGCAAAATTACACACCATCCTGACTTCTATCAAAATTGTTTATTGTTTATTGCAACCTTCTTTAAACTTTATGTAAATGGAATTATACAGTATATACTACTGTGTCTGTCTTCTTTTGCCAAATGTATGTTACTGAAATTATCCATCCATATGCCAATAAATTCCCATTGCTATATAATATTCTATTATATGACTGGACCACTATGCTATTACCATTGCAATTAGGTTGTTTCAGATTAGTGTAATAAAGAAAGTGCTGCTATAAACATTTATTGAACATATATACTTTTTTAGAAACCTGTGTATACCCATCTAGGAATGAAATCGCTGGGTCATATGGCATCACACTTTCGCTTTAGTGCAGACTCTCAAACACTTATGTACTCATAGCCTATGAGAATTCTAGTTTGTGTATTGGTAATATTTGGTATTGTTAGTCTTTAATTTCAGTCGCTGTGGTGATTGTTTAGCAAACAGTTGTGATAGTTCTGGTTCCAGAATCACAAGTTTAAGCACCTTTTAAAAATATATATATATAAAATAAATGTATATATATATAAATATATATATATAATTTCATCATGTTGGCCAGACTGGTCTCAAACTCCTGACCTCAGGTGATTCACCCACCTCAACCTCCCAGAGTGCTAGAATTATATATATATAAAAGTATATATATATAAATATATAATATATAAATATAAACAATATATAATAAATATATATTTATATATAATATATATTATATATAATATAAATATATAATTATATATAATTTATAAATATATTTATATATTTTATATATAATATATAAATATAAATATAATATATAAATATTATATATAAATATATAATTACATATATAATATATAATTATATATTAAATGTATATATAATTATATATTATGTAATATATAAATTATATATATATTTTATATAAGTTTTGCAAATATTTTTCCCCATCTATGACTTACCTTTACTTCTTCTTAACATTGTCTTTTGAAGAAGAAAAGTTTTATTAAAAAATGAATAAACTTCAATGTATTAATCTTCTATTCTATACTTTATGCTTTTTACTGTCATGTTGTAAAAAATTACTGCTAAGCTTGAGGTTACTAAGCTTTTTCTCCTAAATGTATCTCTGGATTTTATATCACTTTAACTTATATTTAGTCTGTGACTCGAGTTAATTTTCATATATTGCTTGAGGTTCATATTTTTGCATATGAATATCTACTTATGTCAGCACAACTTTTTGAAAACATTATCCTTTGCCATTGAATTGCTTTGAGACATTTATTAAAAATCAATACACACACACACACACATATATAGGTTTATTTCAGGATTCTTTATTCTGTTCCATTGATATATTTGTCTTTTATAGCAGCCCTATACTGTGTTTATTACTATAACTTTATAGTAAATTTTGGATCAGATAGTGTTCTGTTTCAAAGTTGTTTTGGCTATTTTAGTATTTGGCATTTTCTAAATAAAATTTAGAATCCGTTTGTTGATTAAAAATATACCTGCTGGAATTTTAATGGGAATTGTATTGATGCTGTAGATCAATTTGGGGAGAATTGATATATTAACAACATGAGGCAGGGCACGGTGGCTAAGGCCAGTAATTCTAGTACTCTGGGAGGCTGAGGTGGGTGGATTACCTGAGGTCAGGAGTTTGAGATCAGCCTGGCCAACATGATGAAACCCTGTCTCTACCAAAAATATAAAAATTAGCTGGGGATGGTGGCGCACACCTGTAATCCCAGTTACTCAGGAGGCTGAGGCAGGAGAATTGCTCCAACCCAGGAGACAGAGGTGGCAGTGAGCCAAGATCGCACCAGTGTGCTCCAGCCTGGGTGACAGAGTGAGACTCTGTCTCAAAAAAAACAATGACTCTTCTAATCCAGAAATACCTCTCCATTTGTATAGCTTGTCTTGTATGTCTCTCGCCAGTGTTTGTAGTTTTTGGAAAATCTTGGATATTCCATGTTCACAAATTAGAAGAATTGATATTGTTAAAATATCCATAGTTCCCAAAGCAATCTAAGATTCAGTGCAGTTTCTATCAAAATATCAATGACACTCTTCACAGAAATATAAATAGAAAAACAATCCTACAATTTATATAGAACCACAAAAGACCCAGAATTGCCAAAGCTATCTTAAGCATGTATATTATATATACTTTTTATTTCCATAGGTTTTGGGGGAACAGGTGGTGTTTGGTTACATGAATAAGCTCTTTAGTGGTGATTTCTGACATTTTGGTGCATACGTCACTTGAGCAGTATATACAGTACCCAATTTGTAGTCTTCTATCCCTCACCCCCTCCCACCCTTTCTCTGGAGTCCCCAAAGTCAATAATATCATTCTCATGCCTTTGCATCCTCATAGCTTAGCTCCCACTTGTAAGAACATATGATGTTTAGTTTTCCATTCCTGAGTTACTTCACTTAGAATAATGGTTGCCAATTTCATCCAAGTTGCTGTGAATGCCATTATTTTGTTCCTTTTTGTGGCTGAGTGGTATGCCATGATATATGTATGTGTATTATATATATCATATATATATATACATACACACATATATACATAAAACAATTTTTTAATCCACTGATTGATGGGCATTTGGGTTGGTTCCATATTTTTGTAATTGTGAACTGTGCTTCAATAAACGTGTATGCATGAATCTTTTTTGTATAATTACTTTTTTTCCTCTGGGCAGATACTCAGGAGTGGGATTGTTGGATCAAATGGTCATTCTGCTGTTAGTTCTTTAAGGAATCTCCACACTGTTTTCCATAGTGGTTGTACTGGTTTACATTCCCACCAGCAGTGTAAAAGTGTTCCCTTTTCAGCACATCCCTGCCAACATCTATTTTTTTTTAATGTTTTGGTTATGGCCATTCTTGCAGGCGTAAGGTGGTATCAAATTGTGGTTTTGATTTGCTTTTCCTGATAATTAGTGATGTTGAGCATTTTATTATGTTTGTTAGTCATTTGCATATCTTCTTTTGAGAATTGTCTATTCATGTCCTTTGCCTACTTTTTGATGGGTTTTTTTTTTTTTTTCTTGCTGATTTGCTTGAGTTCCTTACAGATTTTGGATATTAGTCCTTTGTCAGATGTACAGATGGAAAATATTGTCTCCCATTCTGTGGGTTGTCTGTTTACTCTGCTGTTTCTTTTGCTGTGCAAGACAAACTAAACTAATGTAGTTTAGTTAAGTCCCATCTATTTATTTTTGTTTTTGTTGCATTTGCTTTTTGGTTCTTGGTCATGATGTCTTTGCCTAAGCCATGTCTAGAAGGCTTTTTCCGATGTTAACTTCTAGAATTTTTATAGTTTCAGGTCTTATATTTAAGTCCTTGATCCATCTTGAGTTGATTTCTGTATAAGGTGAGAGATGAAGATCCAGTTTCATTCCTCTACATGTGGCTAGCCAATTATCCCAGCACTATTTGTTACATAGGGTGTCCTATCTCCATTTTATGTTTTTGTTGGCTTTGTTGAATATCAGTTGGTTGTAAGTATTTGGCTTTATTTCTGGGTTTTCTATTCTGTTCCATTGGTCTATGTGCCTCTTTTCATACCAGTACCATGCTGTTTTGGTGACTATGCCCTTATAGTATAATTTGGAGTCAGGTATTGTGATGCCTCCAGATTTATTCTTTTTACTTAGTAGTGCTTTGGCTCTGTGGGTTCTTTTTTTGTTCCATATGAATTTTAGGATTGTTTTAGTTCTATGAAGAATGATGGTGCTATTTTGATGCAAATTGCATTGAATTTGTAGATTGCTTTTGGCAGTATGGTCATTTTCACAATATTGATTCTACCCATCCATGAGCATGGGATGTGTTTCCATTTGTTTGTGGCATCTATAATTTCTTTCAGCAGTGTTTCATAGTCTTCCTGGTAGACGTCTTTCACTTCCTTAGTTAAGTGTGTTCTTAAGTATTTCTTTTTTCTTTTTTTTTTTTCACAGCTATTGTAAAAGGGGTTGAGTTCTTGATTTGATTCTCGGCCCTGGTCACTGTTGGTGTACAGCAGAGCTACTGATTTGTGTATGTTAATTTTGTATACTGAAACTTAGCAGAATTCATTTATCAGTTCTAGGAGCTTTTGGATGACTCTTTAGGGTTTTCTAGGTATATGATCATATCATCAGTGAACAGTGACAATTTGACTTCCTCTTTATCAATTTGTATGCCCTTTATTTCTCTTGTCTGACTTCTCTGGCTAGGACTTCCAGTCCTGTGCTGAATAGAAGTGGTGAAAGTGGGTATCCTTGTTTTGTTCCAGTTCTCATGGGGAATGCTTTCAACTTTTCCCCATTCAGTATTATGTTGGCTGTGGATTTTTCATAGATGCCTTTTATTACATTAAGGTATGTCTGTTGTATGCCAATTCTGCTAGAGATTTTAATGATAAAGGGATGCTGGATTTTGTCAAATTTTATTTTGTGTCTATTGAGATGATCATGTGATTATTGCCTTAATTTTGCTTATGTGGTCTATCACATTTATTGACTTGCAGATGTTAAACCATCCCTGCATTCCTAGTATGTAACTCACTGGAACATGGTGGATTATCTTTTTCATATGCTGTTGGATTCAGTTAGCTAGTATTTTGTTAAGGAATCTTGCATCTATATTCATCAGGGACATTGGTCTGTAGTTTTGTTTTTTTGTTATGTCTTTTCCTGGTTTTGGTATTAAAGTGATACTAGCTTCATAGAATGATTTAGGAGGGATTCCCTCTTTCTCTTTCAGAATAGTATCAATAGGATTGGTATCAATTATTTGAATGTCTGATAGAATTCAGCTGTGAATCCATCTAATCCTAGATTTTTTTTTGTTGTTGGGAATTTATTTATTACCATTTCAGTCTCATTGCTTGTTATTGGTCTGTTTGGAGTTTCTATTTATTCCTGGTTTAATCTAGGAGGGCTGCATATTTCCAGGAATTTACCCATCTCCTCTACGTTTTCTAGTTTGTGCATGTAAAAGTGTTCATAGTAGCCTTGAATGATCTTTTGTATTTATCTGGTATCAGTTGTAATATCTCCTGTTTCATTTTTAATTGAGGTTCTTTGGAAATTCTTCTTTTCTTGGTTAATCTTGATAATAGACTATCAGTTTTATTTATCTTTTCAAATAACCAGCTTTTTGTTTCATTTATCTTTTGTATCTTTTTTGTTTCGATTTCACTTAGTTCTGCTCTGATCTTTGTTATTTCTTTTCCTCTGCTTGGTTTGGGTTTGATTTGTTCTTGTTTCTCTAGTTCCTTGAGGTGTAACCTTAGATTGTCTATTTGAACTCTTTAAGACTTTTTGATGTAGGTATTTATTGCTATGAACTTTCCTTTTAGCATTGCCTTTGCTGTATCCCAGAGGTTTCGATATGTTGTGTGTCACCATTATCATTCACTTCAAAGACTTTTAAAATTTCTATCTTGATTTTATTGTTGACTCAATGATCATTCAGGACCAGGTTATTTAATTTCCATATATTTGCATGGTTTTAAGTGTTCCTTTTAGAGTTGATTTCCAATTCTATTCCACTGTGGCCTGAGAGAGTACTTGATATAATTTCAAATTTTTAAAATTTATTAATACTTCTTTTTCAGTCTGTCATATGGTCTATCTTGGAGAATGTTCCATGTACTGATGAATAGAATGTCTGTTCTGCAGGTGTTGGACAGAATGTTCTGTAAGTATCTGTTAAGTCCATTTTCTCTAGGGTATAGTTTATGTCCATTGTTTCTTTGTTGACTTTCTGTGTTGATGACCTCTCTAGTGCTGTCACTGGAGTATTGAATTCCTCCGCTATTATTGTGTTGCTGTCTATCTCATTTCTTAGGTCTAGTAGTAATTGTTTTATAAATTTGGAAGCTCCACTGTTAGGTGCATGTGTATTTAAGATTGTGATATTTTTCCTGTTGGACAAGTCCTTTTGTCATTACGTAAGTCCCTCTTTGTCTTTTTTAACTGCTGTTACTTTAAAGTTTATTTTTTCTGATATAAGAATAGCTACTCCTGCTAGCTTTTGGTATCCATTTCCATGAAATATCTTTTTCCACCTCTTTACCTTAAGTTTATGTGAGTCCTATGTGTCAAGTGAGTCTCTTGAAGACAGGAGGTACTTTATTGGTGAATTCTTATCCATTCTGCCAATTAAGTGGAGTATTTAGGCCATTTACATTCAATGTTAGTATTGAGATGTGAGGTACTATTCTATTCATTGTGCTGTTTATTGCCTGAATACTTTTTTAAAAAAAATTTGTTTATTGTTGTTGTTTTATAGGTCCCGTGAGATTTATGCTTTAAGGAGATTCTATTTTGCTGTATTTTGAGAATGTGTTTCAAGATTTATAGCTCCTTTTAGCAGGTATTGTGATCCTGGCTTGATAGTGGCAAATTCTCTTAGCATTTGTTTGTCTGAAAAAAAATCTGTATCTTTTCTTCACTTATGAAGCTTACATTCTTGCCTGATAATTGGTTGTTGAAGGAGGCTGAGGATAGGGACCAATTCCTTTTAGCTTATAGGGTTTCTGCTGAGAAATCTGCTGTTAATCTGATAGGTTATCCTTTATAGGTTACCTGATGCTTTTGCCTCACAGGTCTTAAGCTTCTTTCCTTTGTCCTGACTTTAGATGACCTGATAACTATGCCTAGGCAATGATCTTTTTGCGATGAATTTCCCAGGTGTTCTTTGAGCTTCTTGTATTTGGTTGTCTAGATCTCTAGCAAGGCTAGGGAAGCTGTCCTTGATTATTCCCTCAAATATGTTTTCCAAACTTTTAGATTTCTCTTCCTCCTCGGGAACACCAATTATCCTTAGGTTTGGTTATTGAATGTAATCTCAAACTTCTTGGAGGTTTTGTTCATTTTTTAAAATTCATTTTTGTCTTTGTTTAATTGGGTTGATTTAAAAACCTTGTCTTTGATCTCTGAAGTTCTTTCTTCTGCTTGTTTGATTCCATTGATGAGATTTTTTCAGTGTATTTTGCATTTCTCTAAGTGTATCCTTCATTTCCAGTTGTGATTGTTTTTTTATTTAGCTATTTCACTGAATATTTTTCCCTTCATACTTTGTATCATTTTTTTTTTACTTCATTAAGTTGGGCTTCACCTTCCTCTGGTGACTTCTTGATTGGCTTAATAATTGATCTTCTGAATTCTGCTTCTGGCAATTCAGAGATTTCGTCTTGGTTTGGATCCATTGCTGGTGAGCTGGTGTGATCTTTGCGGGGGTTAAAGAACCTTGTTTTGTCATATTACCAGACTTGTTTTTTCTGTTTTTTTTGTTTTTGTTTTTGTTTTTATTTTCCTTTTTGTATAGACTATGTCACCAGGAATATCCAGGGCTCAAGGGCTGCCATCATTCAGGTTTCCTTTGTCCCATGAGGTGCTCCCTTGAGGTAGTGTTCTCCCCCTTTTCCTAGGGATGTGGCTTCCTTAGTGCCAAACTATAGTGAATGTTATTTCTCATCTTGATCTAGCCACCAAATGGAGTTACTGGGCTCTGGGCTGGTACTAGGGGGGTGTCTGCACAGAGTCCTGTGATGTGAGCCATCTTCAGTCTCTCAGCTGTAGATAGCAGCACCTGCTCTGGTGGAGCTGGTGGCAGGGGAGTGAAATGGACTCTGTGAGGGTCCTTAGTTATAGTTTATTGCACTAGTTTTGTGTTGGTTGGCCTTCTGCCAGGAGGTGGTGCTTTCAAGACAGCATCAGCTCTGGTAATATAGAAGGGACCATGTGGTGGGTGGGGCCCCAGAGCTCCCAAGAGAATATGTCTCTTATCTTTGGCCACAAGGGTGGGTAGAGAAAAACTATCAGGTGGGGGCAGGGTTATGCATGTCTGAGCTCAGAGTCTTCTTGGACAGGACTTCCTGTGACTGCTGTGGGAGATGGGGATGTGGTTCTCAGGCCAATGGAGTTATGTTCTTAGGGGGATTATGACTGCTTCTGCTGTGTCATGCAGCTCACCAGGGAACTGGGGAAAGCTGGCAGTGACAGGCTTCACCCAGGTCCTGTGCAACCCAAAAGGATGGGCTCACTCCCACCCTGCCCCCTCAACAGCACCGAGTTTGTTTAAAGGCAGTGGGTGAGCAGGACTGAGAACTTGCCCCAGGCTACCAGCCTCCTGGCTTTCAGGTTTCATGCTGCGGCACTTGCTGTGGCTTCTGTGCTGTGTCTGCACTCCAGATTCACCCCTTCTTCAGAGTTCTGTCCAGGAATCTTTGCATTCGGTCAAAATTGTTACAGAGTTCAGCTGGAAGTTTCCTTCTTTCTGTGGTCTTTTCTCAGTTCCTCTGGCAGCCCTCCCCAAGGGCCTCTGTGAGACAAAGTCAGAAGTGGCCTTCCTGGGGAGTGAGAAAGCCCACAGGGCTCTTCCCGCTGCTTCTTCTACCCCTGTATTTCGCTTAACTCTCCCAAGTTGTCTAAGCTCCAGGTGAGGTCAAATCCTTCTCCCATAATCTGGACCTTCAGGTTCCCCACTGAGGGTGTGTGTCTGGGGATGGACTATCCCTCTTTCCCACTTTGGGCACTTCACAGTTTTTGGGCTGTTTCCTGGGATCTGCAGGAGCAATCTGCTTCCCTCAAAGGGTCTGTGGATTCTCTCGGCCTCCCTGGTATATTCCTGTGGTAGTTCTCAGAACAAAAGTTCATGTCTCCACACACTGCTCTGTGAGTCTGAGTGGAAGCTGCAATTCAGTCCTGCCTCCTAGCTGTCATTTTTCTCCCTTCTCGGGTTAAATATTTAAATCTAAGACCTAAAACTATAAAACCATGACAAGAAAACCTTAGAAAAACTCTCCAGGACATTGGTCTGGGCAAAAATTTCTTGAACAATACCCCACAAGCATAGACAACCAAAGCAAAAATGGACAAATGGGATCACATCAAGTGAAAAAGCTTCTGCACAGCAATGGAAACAGACAACAAAGTGAAGATAAAACCCACAGAATGGGAGAAAAAGACCCATTGCTAACTATCCATCTGGCAATGAATTAATAACCAAAATATATAAGGAGTTCAGACAGCTTCCTGGGGAAAAAAATCTAATAATCTGATTTAAAAATGGGCAAAAATTTGAATAGACATTTCTCAAAAGAAGCCATACAAATGGCAAACAGGCATATGAAAAGTGCTTAATAGCATTGATCATCAGAGAATGACAAAAACTACATGACATATCATGTCACCTCAGTTAAAATAGCTTATATCTAAAAGTCACACAATGACAAATACTGGCGAGGATGTGGAGAAAAAGGAACACGGTACACTGTTGGTGGGAATGTAAATTAGTACAACCACTATGGAGAACAGTCTGGAGGTTCCTCAAAAAAACTAAAAATAGAGCTACCATAGGATCCAGCAATCCCACTGCTGGGTATATACTCCAAAGAAAGGATATCAGCATATCAAATAAACATCTACACTCATGTTTATTGCAGCACTAATCACAATAGCCAAGATTTGGAAGCAAATTACGTGCACATCAACAGATAAATGAATAAAGAAAATGTCATAAATATATACTGTGGAGTACTATTGAGCTATAAAAAAAAATGAGATCCTGTCATTTGCAACAAGATGGATGGAAGGGAAGGTCATTATGCTAAGTGAAATAAGCCAGGTTAAAAACAACAACAACAACATTTCATATTCTTATGTATTAGTGTGATCTAAAATTAAAAACAATTAAAATCATGGAGATAGAAAGCTGAAGAATGGTTACCAGAGACTGGGAAGGGTAGTTGGGTCTGAGGGGTTGAGGTGGGGATAGTTAATGAGTACAAAATATAGTTAGAATGACTAAAACCTAGTATTCGATAGCAAAACAGAGTGACTGCAGTCAATAATAATTTAATTGCATATTTTAAAGTAACTAAAAGAGTGTAATTGTTTGTAATACAAAGGATAAATACTCGAGGGGATGGATACCCTATTTTACGTCATATAAAATAGTAGGTATATATTTTTAATTTTTGTGGGCACATGGTACATGTGTATATGTATAGAATAGATAAGATGTTTTGATACAGGTATGCAATTCCAACAAAAATATACTCACAAAAATTGAAATAAAAACTTTTTTCAAAAAGTAAAGAGAGGAAAGTAGGACCCTTGGGAGTACTATGAATATATGAAATATGGATAAATACTCAAGGGAATGGATACCCTATTTTACCTGATGTAAAATAGTAGGTGTATATTTTGAATTTTTGTGGGTACATGGTAGGTGTTTATAAAGTACATAAAAAATGTTTCAATCCAGGCATACAATACCCACAGAAATGTACCCACAAAAATTAAAATAAAAAATTTTTCAAAAAGTAAAGAGAGGAAAGCAGGAACCTTGGGAGTACTATGAATATATGAAATTCATAGTGCTATGAATATATGAAAGTACTGTGAAATATGAATGGTGCTAAAGAAATGCAGCAAACTCAATAAATCTGGAGACTAAAACAAAAACATGTAGTGGGTCTTTTATCCTCACTTGGCTAATCTTTGTCTTTTAGTTGGCACGTTTAAAGTATTAATGTTATGAAATTATTGATATATCTGACATATTTCTTGTTATTCTGCTTGTTTCCTCTGTTTTTCCTTTTCTGTTTTCCTTTTTTTCCTGCCTTCCCATAGGCTACTTGAATTTTTTGGAATTTAATTTTTACTTTTCTATAGTTTTATGATTTTTTAGATCTTTTTGTGTGTATTTTTTAGCGGTTGCTATAGATATTATATTATAGAGACATAACTTATTATAGTATATTGGTGTTGACTTTTTACCATTATGAATAAAATTTAGAAATCATACCTCTCCTTTGTCTTTTTCATCTTTCTCATTAATCATATAAACATATTATATATTTTCTCTCTATACATTGAAAATCTTGTCAGACAATATTGTCATTTTTTGTACTGAGTATTTTATTGTATGTTGCCGCCAGTGTATGTAAAACAATTACCTTGTGAAATAGAAATTCATGGAAATTCAGAGAGGTAGACATTAAGGACTGACAAAAGTAGACTTTGTGTATTATGGCACATGTGTTACAGGAATAAGCTTTTGTACAGGCTTCAAGTTTAGCTCTCTTGAATATTCACTGGTTCATGAGAAATAGTTTGGGAAACCTTTGAAAGATTCATTTTACTATGAAAAGAAACAGACCTTCTGGGGCTGAAGGGATTCATACTTGAAGATACTCCAGTCAGCAGAGGTCTGTCTTGTTGAACATTCTGCAGACAGAATTGTTTCAAGTCTGTAGCTGCCTGGTAAATGTTTACGCTGCTGAGCCGAGGTTCCAGCCAGAGCTGTTGAACCACTTTTTTCATAGGAGAAAGTGGTTACACTGGAGGAACCAGACATGGTGCATGCAAGAGTCTGACTGATTCTTAGGTTGGTGGGTCATGGTTCCAGGCGAGCCAGATAGCAGAGCCATTATTGTCATTTTCATCGCAACCATCAAACATAATTTAGAAACTTAAGATGATAATAAAAGTCTATTGTATTTCCCATCTTTTCCTCCTTTCATTGCTCTTCCTCCCTTCATGATGTTCCAAAATACTTTCCTTTCTAAATTTCTGTCTTAAGAATTTCCTTTAACAATTCCATTAGCATAGGTTTGCTAGTAACAAATTCTCTTAATTCTATTTCAGATGAGAATGCCTTTATTTTTCCTTATGTCCTGAAAGACATTTTCACTGGGTACAAATTTCTGGGTTGACAGTTCTTTTTTCTTTTGGTCCTTAAAAAATCCTATGCCAATTTGAGGGGATAATCTAGACTTCTCACTCAGTCTCTGTTTATACCTTGGGTGAGGGATGACATCTCACTATGCCTCCTCAAATTGCCCCCACTGACATTACAGGGTAGGGGCAGTGCTTGTTATTATCCCGTGTAGATGATGAAAGTCCTGGCTCCACACTCAAACTTCTCTGATCCCATCGCAGTGCTTTACCACACACAGCCAGGTGAGGGTGGAAGTTTAAGTTCCTCCACTCAAATTTTGATGACCAAGATGAGTTAAGGTCAAAGTTTTTCAGTTAGTGTTTGCTTGAAGTAGGACGGTTGCTGTCTAAAAGTTTTGTGTCTTGCTATGCTGCATCTGTCTTGCTGCTTTGACTAGAAAGAGTAGGCTTCTCTTAGGTCCTTCTTGTCTGAACACATGTGGTATTTCCAGTATTTAAGCACCCAGTGGGACATACATGAAACAGAAAGAAAACTCAGGAAGCTCATTGTCATGTTATCTCTCAGGACCTGAAATCCCTGGCCAGTATGCCTTCTTCTTGCCATCTTTCAGAGCATTCCTGTGTTTTCTTTTTTTTTTCTAGTTCATTTTTTTTAAATTATACTTTAAGTTCTGGGATACTTGTGCAGAACCTGCAGGTTTGTTACATAGCTATACACATGCCATGGTGGTTTGTTGCACCCATCAACCCATCATCTACATTAGGTATTTCTCCTAATGGTATCCCTCCCCTACCCCTACACCCCCGACAGGCCCCGGTGTGTGATGTTCCCCTCTGTGTGTCCACGTGTTCTCATTGTTCAACTCCTACTTATGAGAACATGCAGTGTTTGGTTTTCTGTTCCTGTGTTGGTTTACTGAGAATGATTTCCAGCTTCATCCATGTCCCTGCAAAGGACACGAACTCATCCTTTTTTATGGCTGCATATTATTCCATGGTGTACATGTGCCACATCTTCTTAATCCTCCCTGTTATTGATGGGCATTTGGATTGGTTCCAAGTCTTTGCCATTGTGAATAGTGCTGCAATAAACATACACGTGCATGTGTCCTTATAGTAGAATGGTTTTTAATCCTTTAGGGTATATACCCAGTAATGGGATTGCTGGGTCAAATGGTATTTCTGGTTCTAGATCCTTGAGGAATTGCCACACTGCCTTCCACAATGGTTGAACTAATTTACACTCCCACCAACACTGTAAAAGCATTCCTATTTCTCCACCTTGTCTCCATAATCTGTTGTTTCCTGACTTTTTTTTTTCTACTTTAAGTTCTAGGGTACATGTGCACAATGTGCAGGTTTGTTACATATGTATACATGTGCCATGTTGGTGTGCTGCCCCCATTAACTCGTCATTTACATTAGGTATATCTCCTAATGCTATCCCTCCCCACTCCCCACTCCTCACAATAGGACCCGGTGTGTGATGTTCCCCTTCGTGTGTCCAAGTGATCTCATTGTTTAATTCCCAACTATGAGTGAGAACTTGCGGTGTTTGGTTTTCTGTTCTTGTGATAGTTTGCTGAGAATGATGGTTTCCAGCTACATCTATGTCCCTACAAAGGACACAAACTCATCCTTTTTTATGGCTGCACAGTATTCCATGGTGTATATGTGCCACATTTTCTTAATCTAGTCTATCACTGATGGACATTTGGGTTGATTCCAAGTCTTTGCTATTGTAAATAGTGCCGCAATAAACATATGTGTACATGTGTCTTTATAGCAGCATGACTTATAATCCTTTGGGTATATCCCCAGTAATGGGATGGCTGGGTCAAATGGTATTTCTAGTTCTAGATCCTTGAGGAATCGCCACACTGTCTTCCACAATGGTTGAACTAGTTTACAGTCCCACCAACAGTGTAAAAGTGTTCCCATTTCTCCACATCCTCTCCAGCACCTGTTTCCTGATTTTTTAATGATTGCTGTTCTAACTGGTGTGAGATGGTATCTCATTGTGGTTTTGATTTGCATTTCTCTGATGGCCAGTGATGATGAGCATTTTTTCATGTGTCTGTTGGCTATATGAATGTCTTCTTTTGAGAAGTGTCTGTTCATATCCTTTGCCCACTTTTTGATGGGGCTGTTTATTTTTTTCTTGTAAATTTGATTGAGTTCTTTATAGGTTCTGGATATTAGCCCATGTTTTTCTTATATGCAATATCATAGGCTTTCAGTGGTACTTAGTGGAAGGAACACAGAGGAGTTCATCCACTACATCTTTTCCAGAACAGAAAATCCAATCACATTTTGCAAATTGGGTTGTTTGCCTTTTTATTATTTGGGAAGAACTGACATCTTAAAAATATTTAACCTTTAAATCAATAAACATGGTTTAGATCTTCATTTATTTAGATGTTCTTGAATTTCTCTCAGTAATGTTTTCATTTCTACCTTGAAAATCCCCATTTCTTTATTCACTAGGTCCATTTTCCTTTAAATTAGCAAACATAATAGTTGTTTGAAATCCTTATCTGCTAATTCCAATATCTTGATCCTTTCAGTGTCTGCTTCTTGTTTGTTTCTTCTCTCAATAATAGGTTGTATTTTCTTTTTTAACATATCTTACCGGTTTTATTATTTAATTAATTAATTTTTTTGAGACAGGGTCTTGGTCTGTCACCCAGCCTGCAGTGCAGTGGTGTGATCTCAGCTTACTGCAACTTCTACCTCCCTGGCTCAAGCAATTCTTCTGCCTCAGCCTCCTTAGAAGCTGGGATTACAGGCGTGTGCCACCACACCTGGCTAATGTTTGTATTTTTTTTAGTAGAGATGGGGTTTCACCATGTTGGCCAGGCTGGTCTTGAACTCCTGACCTCAGGTTATTTGCCCACCTTGGCCTTTGAAAGTGCTATCTTAGCAGTTTTAAAATCTTATTCAGAATACTGTGTTTTAAGCAACAGTAGAGACTAAAGTATGATTTTCTTTTACTTTTGTTTTTGCTAGAGGTTTCAATACTATCTTCTGACTGCTAGAATAGGGGCTACTTATTCAGCTTTCAAAAAAGATCAAGTTTAACTGGTACTAGTTCACAGCTTTAATAGATTCAATTTAACTTTGGATAACATAGTTTTCAACCCCTCACACTGCTGGTATCATGTTACTGACCTCTATATTCTCAGCAGTATTTGAGCTGGAAAAGAGTTATGACTCAGTTTTTGATAGATTTGATTAACCTTTGGATTGAATCCCACCAGGGTTCCAGAATTCAGGTACTGGTAGAGTCACTAGCACCTTCTTTTCTGCTGCTTTCTCAGTAAAATTTTGTAGATAAAAGAGAATTATTAAGTTGAGTGATGTGTTTTTTGTATTTAGGGATCATTTAGATCTCTATGTTTCCATATCACCTTAAATTTAACATTTCAATATATTTTACGTTCCCTTGCAGTGGTATCTATTGTAGGTTTTCTTTCCTATCTGTTAAAACCCAAACCGGTTGGTTGACTTCATGCATGGAAGTTGATATAGCCATCTGCTCAACTTTGAAGGGTTCTTCCTTCTCTGGATGTCGGTTCACCAACATTTCCTTGAGTCCACAGCTCTTTGATAACTCAATAAAAAGTATGATGATAATTTTACCTTAATTTTCTTATCATAGAAGCAAAGATGTTTTTCATTCTTTCACAATCTAAACTGATGTTCATGAAAGTGTTTACTTGCATAATTAGGTAAAATTGTGGTTAAGCTACAGCCGAGAGACACTCTTATCCATGGTTGGGTTTATGTTAACTGGTAAAATATGACTCCTAAAAATTATTAATATACATCAAGAACTTCTTCAGTGTTCATACCTTTGGACTGATTTTTTTTCATCATAAGTACTTGAAAAATAATCAGAATTGTGGATAATTATTTATACTCCACTTGGTAATTACAGTAGTATTTATAAGAAAAAATTGGAAATCCCCCAAATCTTCAACAAAAGAGGAATGATTAAATTACGGAGAATTCAAATAATAAAATATTACTCAGTAATTAAAAATTTTATTGAGTTTTTAATAATTTGGTAAATTATGATACGCTAATATAGTCGAATGAGTAAGTGCAAAGATAGAAATCTCCATATTTAGTTTGAGCTCAATTATGTAAAACTATACATTTACAGTGTATATATCAATATATCAAAATACTAGAGATAGTATTATATCTATTACATGTTTCTATAATTTACCTGTTTTTAGTATGACAACTGTAAGAATAAATGTCAGAAGTCCAATATAGGCACTGTCTAGAAACAAAGGTAAGAATGGGTAGATAATTAGTTTGGGAAGGAATTGGCATGAAAACAAGGATGAAGGGAACTGAACAGAGTAGCAGATACTTGTAAAGCTAAAATGATTAAAGATATAGTGAAGCAGACAAAGTCCTTTCAATGAGACATGCTATGCTTTTTGAGAGAATGCAGCTACGGCAGGAAATGTTCAGCTAATTAGTAAGTAAAGACTGAATTAATATTACATATATACGAGGCCAAAGCAAGAGCGGAAGAACTTGTACATCCATCACACAGCTTGCACAAGAAAAACAGTAGTAAATGCTTCTTTCGTGTCACACCTTGTTTGAATTTCACCCGGTTGCATATTGCAACCTAATATTATTTTTTCTTGTAACCTAATATTATATCACAGGCAAGTGAATAGGATATCGAGGGGTATACCAGGGTCCTCCCAGGCTTTGTGGTTTTGTGTTCCATCCAACAGCTTATTTAATTCTTTCAGAATATTGTAGTCAATCACTTGAGATAGAGTTGCATAACAGACTTTTTAAAGGGAATGAAAATCTAATTGTTCTATCATGGTGTGTTGCAGAAATTATATTTCTTCAATTAATAATATTGTAAATAATATAACATTATTATAATAGACAAAGAGGCAATTATAATTTAATACAATTTAATAGTGATTAAATTGTGAAGACTGTAGCTAAATTTTAGGGGTGTGAAATCTAGCTCTACAACCTACTACCAATGGACAGATCACTTGACCTTTCTTTGCTTCAGTTTCTTCATCTGAAAAACGGGAATAAGAATGACTGCGTTTTAAAGTTAAAGTGACGATTAAATGACATGTAGTAAGACTTATGTTGATATTAATCATTCTATTATTATACGTCAATTATGGTCTTCTCTTTTCTTTGCACCAAGAATGGGGGATGATCCCTGGGAATAAAAGATAGGAAAGCTGAACTGTATCTCAGCATCTCTGTGTCACTGATATAACAAAGTCTTAAAAGGGAACAGCAGTTTCCACTTTCTCAGCTCCCTTAACCATGTGTGTCACTAGTTTTCCTCTTCATGGTGGGATTTGCCAGGATGTACTAATAGAATACAACTTGAGAGTTTGGATATGAAACATAGCAGCACACATACATGCACCTAGAGCTGATGTAAAACATCCTCATTAACACATACCAATTTAAAGAAACATTTTATTTAATGCAAAAGTTGTAGGTGGAAAAGAGAAATGATGTTTTTTTTCAGAATTAAAAATGACAAATGCAGCCCATGTGTCAGTCATCAGCCTCCCACATTACATTTTCCTTTGAAGGTTTATTCATATTTCTTGTTTCAGTGAAAAACTTCTGGCCAATCTATTGTAGAAGAGTAGTAAAACTACTAAGTTATTTTTTTTCCCTGTTGGCCCAGTTAGAATATACTTTTTATTTTTAATTAAAAATAATTGTATAGATCTAAATTACACAACTTCTATTATTTGCAGATAAGGTCATTTTAGATATGGCATTTAATCAGTCTACTAAAAATATTTATTCAGCAGCTTCTATTTGTCCAGGTCTGAACTTGATGATGTGAACACTACAGTTAAATGATAAGGCATGTGTTCTTCCAAGAAACTGACAGGATTTAGCCCACATATGTCAGTAGACCTGCAGTGTCAGTGTAAATAGTTTTGGCCATTTATAAAACTGAGACTCAACTCAAAATGTATCATTTTAATTCAGGTGGAACAAAAGGCAAACTAAAAAAAAAAAAAAAAATAGGCTCTCCACTGCCAAGGATGGCTTTTTCACACTCCCCTGCAAAAGACACCAGACATCCCATGGCCTGACTTTGGGTTCCTGGAAAGGGAAGAGAAACATCTTTTTTGTTTGTTTGAGACGGAGTTGTTGTAGCACAGGCTGGAGTGCAATGGCACGATCTCAGCTCACTGCACCCTCCACCTCCTGGGCTCAAGTGATTCTCCAGCCTCAGCCTCCCGAGTAGCTGGGATTATAGGCACGTACACCACGCTCAGCTAATTTTTGTATTTTTGTAGAGATGGGGTTTCACCACGTTGGCCAGGCTGGTCTCAAATTCCTGACCTCAGATGATCTACCCAACTCGGCCTCCCAAAGTGCTGGAATTGCAGGTGTGATCCACTGCACCCGGCCGAGAAACATCTTAATACATTAGGTAGGTAGACAGATAGATAGATAGATAGATAACGGGGTAGCTATTAGGAAGAACAGTCTGAGAAAAGCACTGATAACTTTGCATGTATGGATGAAAAATATCAGTGATTACAGGTAGATAAATACAATGCCATCTTAGACTTTCTGTGCAAAGCATATGATAGACATGCAGGTAATCAAAATGGAAATGTCTAGTGTCAAGCACATAGTAAATCCAATAATGGTGAACAAATGAAGGAAAGTACAAAAATGTTGTGAAAAAATACTTGCTACATATACTTGTCACTCAAGAAATAGAAGTGATCTGAAATAATATATGAGTACCATGTGGCAAGCAATGATGTAGGGAAGAACAATCGACATCTATTAAATGCTTTGATGTGGCAAGGATTGTACAAGCATTGTCTTATGTAACTCTCATAACAATTTAGTGAGTAGGTACTAGTATTGAAATTCTATAGTTTAGGAAACTGAGACCAGTAAATAACAAGCCTGGAGTGTGCACCAGGATCTGGCCGACTTCAGAGCTCATGCTTTTTACCACGAGCCTCTACTGTCTTACCAGAAGTTGAGGTCTGATTGCTGCTATCATGTATTGCTTTTCAGACTAATGAGTATAATGTTTTAATATTGAGGTTTGGAAATTAAAATGGAAATTTTATTTGCTACATATACTTGTCACTCAAGAAATACTTGCTACATATACTTGTCACTCAAGAAATAGCCCTGGGTATTTCACCCAGGGCTTCCTTCCACACCTCAAGGGACTGAATTAAACATACTGGGAAAATGAAGCAATCATATGTGTATTATGCTAGACTCTTCCCAAGTAACAGGGTCTCTCTCAGAGGTCAGGTGCCCACAGAGGATTAACAAGTAATTCTGATAAAGGTTACATCTTCAACATAATGTCAAACTACCTCGTCTTGCACCAGGCTCATGAAAATCAGGCCTGTGACGACCCAGTGGGAGTGCCAAAGCACTGGATTTCCAGGATTAGTCATCCACCAGACACAATGCAGTCTCCTTTGGCTTATCAAGAACACTGAAATATATGTCCTCAGATGGGATGTTTTTATATTTGTATATATATACTTCCTAATTTGAGGCCACCTTTGAAAACATGATTTGTAATAAAAAATAATTTCACAAAGCTTTCCTGTTTTTTTTTTTTTTTTTTTTTGAGACAGAGTCTCGCTCTGTCACCCAGGCTGGAGTGCGGTGGCCGGACCTCTGCTCACTGCAAGCTCCGCCTCCTGGGTTTACGCCATTCTCCTGCCTCAGCCTCCCGAGTAGCTGGGACTACAGGCGCTCGCCACCTCGCCCGGCTAGTTTTTTGTATTTTTTTTTTTTTAGTAGAGACGGGGTTTCACCGTGTTAGCCAGGATGGTCTCGATCTGCTGACCTCGTGATCCGCCCGTCTCGGCCTCCCAAAGTGCTGGGATTACAGGCTTGAGCCACCGCGCCCGGCCTGCTTTCCTGTTTTTAACAAAGTTTCAGGTAGCCTCCTCCCCTTCCAGTGAGCTCTCCACACTGTCCTCAGCTATTTTTGAAAGCACAGTTCTGATCATGGAGCTCCTCTGCTGGAAAAGCCCAAATGGCTATTCAACTTGGATTGGTTGGTAAGGTCTTTTACAATCTATGTCCAAACTATTTTTCAAACTTTGTCCTCAACAACACCTTCTTCTCTTTACCCCAAACTGTGCCCTCTCCCAAACATTCTTACACTTTCAGATCTCAGAGGCTTTGCTCCTGCCATGCCTTTGCTAGGGTATCCTCTCCACTCCCATTCTCCACTTGTGCAGTATTCCTACTTATCGTTCAGGAAGTTACAGTTTACATTTTCTACCAATTCTTTTTATCCCTGAGTTTTCCAATCAGAATTGCTTTCTGTTCCCTTTGAGTCCCATGGCTTGGTGCATATGCCTTTGTTTAATATGCCTTTGTTTAATATTTATCATAATTTAACATGTGATAATTACCTATGTTCCTATTTTTCCCACTAGATTATGAGCTTCTTATGTAAAAAACAACAACAAAGGTTTATTCATTTTGGTGTCTTGTTGTCTAGCCCAGAACATTTAGTGAACAAAGACCAACCATTAGTTAGTTGATTTTAATCAACTGGTGATGACTGATTCAAGATTCTTGAAGTCTAAAGAACAAAAGTTCTGAGGTTAAATTTGATTTCCAGCTGGTCTTATTTTAATGGAATTCCCCTTTTTCAGATGAATAAACAATGTAGAACTCTCATATTGTTTAATTTAAGAATGCCTCTTTCACCTTCCAATTAATTTTTTCCAGCCAACCTTAGAAGCTTGTTTGTAACTTAAAGAAAAGACTGGAGGGTCAAAGAAACATTCCAAATGTAATATTTTACTGTGAGAAACACTGGCTTAAATAAAGAGAAGATAAACATACTTAACAGACATCTCGGTGTTTAGACCAGCTAAGGAAAAATTTAATCAAGAGGCCAGGAGACAGCTCGATGACTCATGAATATTTAACATGAATTTCATTAAGCCTAATAACATTGAGAAATGCTGTCATACTTACAGGAGTACCTTTGGAAATGATCTATAATACCCAAATGCCAACTACTGGATAGCCCTTCAATGTAAATCATATATTTGAACATTAATTTATACTATACCAGAATTAGGAATCATTGATAGAGCCAAGTAAGATACGTGGTAAATGTATTATTGTCCTTAGTTTAAAAAGCCATTTTGCTGGGTTTGAATTGTTGAATACAGAAAAATATGAAATAATATTTTGAGAATAATAGTGTGGTTGTGGTAATAGCAGCAAAGAACAATTTGTGGACTGGAGACGTGCCCCTAACTTTCCCAAAGGCCTTAATCTAGGAATCTGGCAATAGGAAAGAGTGAAGGAGAAGCATATTTTTAACCCAGTTGTCATTATACTTGATGGGGCACAAAGCAATGGCTTATTTCCTTTTCTCCTGGCTTCCTGTGGCTCGACATTCAGTGGTGATTGAAGTAGTATATGATACATCATTTGCAGCTTTCATATTCATGACCTTTAAATTGATTTGCCCTATTCTTCCCTTACTATATTTCTATCTTGATTTCAAAAACTTCCATCTCAATCATACTAAGGAGGTTTCTGAGCCACAACCACTTCAAGCCATTAATCTGCTGTTCTTACATATCTAACAGCAGCATGACAAAGTGTTGGAAGTAAGAGCAATGTGACTGTAACAGTTGTCACCCCATCCATCAGAGATTATATTTGGGTGACCCTTCAGGTGACCCCTTCTTCATTCACTCTTCCACGTGCTTCCTTTCAGACCAGATGATCGGTGGAAGAGAATGATTCACCCAGAGAGAGGAAGGCCAGGTTTTGGTAGTGGGTATGATAAATGAGGGAAATACGATGAATAAGAAAGGTAAGTTAGAAAATGAAGGAATTGGTACCCCAGTTGTATCTTTGTTTTCGTGGTTTAAGGATTACCCTCAATAAATTTTGTATATTATTTGTTCTTTCTTATGTTCAGACCCAAATGTTGAATTCCACTCTTCTAATAACTACCTATACTAAGTCAATCATAGGTTTTACGTGTTTCACTTAATAGTATATAAAGCTGAAGGTCTTTGAGTAAAATTTCAAAGTGTTTCATGTTAAAGAATTGTACTAAACAGGAATAGTTTGAAATCTTTTCTTCTATACCTAGAAAACCCCATACTTTAGGCCCAAAATCTCCTTGATCTGATGCACAACCTCAGCAAAGTTTCAGGATACAAAATCATTGTCCAAAAATCAGTAGCATTCCTATACACCAACAATATCCAAGCTGAGAGCCAAATCAGGAATGCAATCTCATTCACAATAGCCACAGAAGAATAGAACACCTGGGAATACAGCTAACCAGGGAGGTGAAAGAGCTCTACAATGAGAATTACAAAACACTGCTCAAAGAAATCAGAGATGACACAGAAAAATGGAAAATCATTCCACGTTCCTAGATAGGAAAAATAAATATTGTGAAAATGGTCATACTACTCAAAGCAATTTACAGATTTAATGCTATTCTCATCAAACTACCAAAAACATTCTTCACAGAATTTAAAAAAAACTATTTAAAAATTTAAAAAACTTTAAAATTGTTTTTACATTTTATTTTATATTATTTTATGATACATGTGCAGAATGTGCAGGTTTGTTACATAGGTATATGTGTGCCATGGTGGTTTGCTGCACCTATTGACTGGTCCTCTAAGTTCCCTCCCCTCGCCCCCTACCCCAAACTGGCCCTGGTGTGTGTTGTTCCCCTCTCCATGTCTGTGTGTTCTCATTGTTAAACTCCCACTTATGAGTGACAACATGTGGTATTTGGTTTTCTGTTCCTGTGTTAGTTTGCTGAGGATGATGGTTTCCAGCTTCATCCATGTCCCTGCGAAGAACATGATCTCATTCATTCTTATGCCTGCATACTATTCTATGATATGTACCACTTTTCTTTATCCAGTCTATCATTGATGGGCATTTGGGTTGGTTCCATGACTTTACTATTGTGAATAGTGCTGCAGTAAACATATGTGTACATGTGTCTTTATAGTAGAATGATTTATATTCCTTTGGGTCCCAATAATGGAACTGATGGGTCAGATGGTATTTCTGGTTCTAGATCCTTGAGGAATCGCCATACTGTCTTCCACAATGGTTGAACTAAATTACACCCCCACCAAAAGTGTAAAAAGTTCCTATTTCTCCACAGCCTCGCCAGCATCTATTGTTTCTTGACTTTTTAATAATTGCCATTCTGACTGGCATGAGATGGCATCTCATTGTGGTTTTGATTTGCATTTCTCTAATGATCATTGATGTTGAGCTTTTTTTCTTATGTTTGTTGGCCATGTAAATGTCTTAGTTTGTGAAGTATCTGTTCATATCCTTTGCCCACTTTTTGATGGGGTTGTTTGCTTTTTTCTTGTAAACTTTTTTAAGTTCCTTGTAAATTCTAGACATTTGTCAGATGGATAGATTGCAAAAATTTTCTCCCATTCTGTAGGTTGCCTGATAGTTTCTTTTGCTGTGCAGAAGCTCTTTAATTAGATCCCATTTGTCAATTTTGACTTTTGTTGCAATTATTTTTGGCATTTTCGTGAAGAAGTCTTTGCACATGCCTATGTCCTGAATAGTACTGCCTAGGTTTTCTTCTAGGGTTTTTAATGGTTTTGGGTTTTACGCCTTTAATCCATCTCGAATTAATTTTTGTATAAGGTGTAAGTAAGGGGTCCAGCTTCAGTTTTCTGCATATGGCTAGCCAGTTTTCCCAGCACCTTTTACTTGCATGGGAGATACTTTCCCCATTGCTTGTTTTTTGTCAGGTTTTTCAAAGATCAGACGGTTGTAGACGTGTGGTGTTACTTCTGAGTTTTCTGTTCTGTTCCATTGATCTATATGCCTATTTTCACACCAGTACCATGTGTTTTGGTCACTGTAGCCTTGCAGTATAGTTTGAAGTCAGGTAGCGTCATGCCTCTGGCTTTCTTTTTGCTCAGGATTCTCTTGGCTATACGGGGTCTTCTTTGATTCTATATGCAATTTAAAGTATGTTTTTCTAATTCTGTGAAGAATGTCAATGGTAGTTTGATGTGAATAGCATTGAATCTATAAATTACTTTGGGCAATATGGCAATTTTCACAATATTGATTCTTCCTATCCATGAATATGAAATGTTTTTCCATTTGTTTGCATCCTCTCTTATGTCCTTAAGTAGTGGTTTGTAGTTCTCCTTGAAGAGGTCTTTCACATCCCTTGTTAGCTGTACTTCTAAGTATTTTATTCTCTTTGTAGCAATTGTGAATGGGAGTTCATTCATGCTTTGGCTCTCTACTTGTCTATTGGTGTAAACTAATGCTTGTGATTTTTGCACATTGTGTGTTATTATTTTTTTATGTTTTAATACTAGCCAATCTGACTGATGTGAGACAGTATCCCATTGTGGTTTGATTTGCATTTCTCTAATGATTTCTGATGTGATGTTGAGTATTGTTTCATATGCTTTTTGCCCATATGTATGTCTTCTTTTGTAAACTGTCTGTTCCTGTCCTTTGCCCACTTTTTAGTGGGGTTGTTTTTTGCGTGTTAAGTTTTTATGGATTCTGGATATCAGACCTTTGTCAGATGCATAGTTTGTAAATGTTTTCTCCCATTCTGTAGGTTGTCTGTTTACTCTGTTCATAGTTTATTTTACTAAATAGTTTACAAAAACTATTTAATTTAACTAGATACCATTTGTCCATTATTTTTGTTGCAATTGTTTTGGAGTCTTTGTCATGAAATCTTTGCCAGGTCCTAGGTCTAGAATGGTATTTTCTAGGTTATCTTTCAGTGTTTTCAAAGTTTTATGCTTTACATTTAAGTCTAGTCCATCTTGAGTTGATTTTTGTACATGATGTAAAGAAGGGGTCCAGTTTCAATCCTCCGCATATGGCTAGCCAATTATCCTAGCACCATTTACTGAAGAGAAAGCCCTTTCCCCATTGCTTGTTTCAGTCAACTTCGTTGAAGATCAGATGGTTGTAGGTGTGCGGCATTATTTCTGGGCTTGCCGTTTCATAGGTCTATGAGTCTGTTTTTGTACATGCTGTTTTGGTTACTATAGCCTTGTAGTGCAGTTTGAAGTTAGGTAACATGATCCCTACAGCTTTGTTCTTTTTGCTTGGAATTCTCCTGGCTATCTGAAATTTTTTTTTTTTTTTTTTTGCATCATTGTTCATCAGATATACTGGCCTAAAGTTTTCTCTTTTTGGTGTGTCTCTGCCAGGTTTTGGTATCAGGATGATGCTGGCTTCATAAAATAAGTTAGGGAGGATTCCCTCCTTTTCAATTGTTTGGAGTAGTTTCAGAAGGAATGGTACCAGCTCCTCTTTGTACCTCTCCTAGAATTCAGCTGTGAATCTGTCTTGTCCTGGGCTTTCTTTGATTGGTAGGCTATTAATTACTGCCTCAATTTTAGAACTTGTTATTGGTCTATTCAGGGATTAGACTTCTTCCTCAATCATTTTCTTTTTTTTTTTTTTTTGAGACGGAGTCTCGCTCTGTCGCCCAGGCTGGAGTGCAGTGGCCGGGTCTCAGCTCACTGCAAGCTCCGCCTCCCGGGTTCACACCATTCTCCTGCCTCAGCCTCCGGAGTAGCTGGGACTACAGGCGCCCGCCACCTCGCCCGGCTAGTTTTTTTTTTTTTTTGTATTTTTAGTAGAGACGGGGTTTCACCATGTTAGCCAGGATGGTCTCGATCTCCTGACCTTGTGATCCGCCCGTCTCGGCCTCCCAAAGTGCTGGGATTACAAGCTTGAGCCACCGCGCCCGGCCTCCTCAATCATTTTCTAATGATAAATTAGAAAGTGGGAGCTAACCATTGAGTACACATAGACACAAAGAAGGGAACAACAGACCCCAGGACCTACTTGAGGCTGGAGGAGGGTGAGGATCAAAAAACTACCTATCAACTACTATGCTTATTACCTGGGTGGCAAAATAATGTGTACACCAGACCCCAGTGACACACAATTTGCCTACGTAATAAACCTTAACCTGTACTCCTGAACCTAAAATAAAAGTTAAAAAAAAAGAATTGTATTGACAGAGATTACTTAAGATAGTGGGGAGACGCTAATAGTGATGAAAATAAGAAGAAAGTTGTTTTTCTTTACAATACCAAGGGTGACCAAGCAGTAGTGGACAATAGGAGAGAGATGAGAATCTATTCTGGCCATTGGGTGTTTAGAAGCAAGATACTTTCCTGGTGTCTCTCACTTCCAATTCTGATGGTGATGATTGCATTGCTTAATGTCTCTTGTTGAGAGTAAAATAAAGTCAAACTAACTTAAGTGGAAAAGGAAACTTTTGGAAGTACATACGGCATCCCAGCTAGGCTTCAGGAGGAGAATCGCTGCCTAGAGTACTGTGAAAAACAAGTAAATTCTCTAAACTGTCATTCTCAGCCCTGCTCCTTACTACATGTCTGCTTTAATCCTCATGCATGAATCCTCGTGTTTCCCAGACTCAGTGGTATAAAGTGGCTCTGTTCATGGATCTAAAGTCTTATGTGTTAGTTCTAGTTACCCTGAAGGAGGTTGAGGTTAATCTCAATCTCAAGCTCGCTCTCTCCTCTCCCTTTCCCTCCTTCCTTCCCTCTCTTTCCTTTGCTCCACAGTTACTGCATTTACCAAGGAAGGGACCAAGTGACCATACTTGTCCAAACAGGTCTTGATATATCTTAAATCTTTCAAGGTAAAGTAGCTATTTCCTTTATTTTAGGAAATAGCTACTTAAAAATATCTGAATTATAAACTCTTGATCAATTTGTGCCCTCATTTTACACATTAATGTCCTCCAAGTACCCTATAGTGTTCCCACAGTGTAGCTGGCATTTCGAGATAGTGGGAGAAGCAATTTGGAATCTGTGAATGGGAAGTATCTTAGAAACAGCCAGAAAAACGTTTTAGAGGACAGTATTATTACTTATTTCTTTGGAAGCATCAATATGACCTTTTGGCAGGAGTTTCTCTGCCTTGAGAGCACGTTACTGCTATCCTTAGAGGCAGTGGATGAGTTAAGGTCCTTTTGACAATTGCCTTACTTTCATAGTTACAACATAAGTTATTTAATACTAATTAAGTAGACTTGTTTCTTATATATGTGTTGTAGGTAACTTTTTACCATAATGACTTTCTCTTAATTTAAAATGAAATTTTGAAATTAAATACTCTTCTCTTGTAAAAGGATAAGGAATAACCCCAATTTCGAAACAGAGTGAGTGACTGTGAATTTTCATCGTGATTTCATCTAGGCTTTTTTGAAATAAGCATAGCATTAAAAATGAAAGAAAAAATCTGCTCTGCAGACTCAAGGATACCTATAATTTAAATTGTGTTTATAAGTATTTTCTTCAGGGAAAACTCTTACCCCTGAAACTGCTAAATATTATTAGTGGTAAGTACATATTACACATCTTAACATTTCTTGGAGTGTGTTGGTCCTTTTTTTTTTTTTTGAGATTGTGTCTTGCTCTGTCACCCAGGCTGGAACGATCTTGGCTCACTGCAACCTCTGCCTCCCGAGTTCAAGCGATTCTCCTCCCTCAGCCTCCTGAGTAGCTGGGATTACAGGTGCACACTACTACACCTGGCTAATTTTTGTATTTTTAGTAGAGACAGGATTTCACCATGTTGGTCAGGTTGGTCTCAAACTCCTGACCTCGTGATCTGCCTGCTTTGGCCTCCCAAAGTGCTGGGATTACAGGCGTGAGCCACCGTGCCCAGCTGGTGGTCCACTTTTAAATTTAGAAAAACAAAACAAAACAAAAAAACAACCTAGGGAATAAAGCCGTCGACTTGTATTTCCTCTGTTTTGCCTGAAAACTGTAGGAACTCTAACACAAGGACTGTGTTCGAGTTCCTTGCTGAAGGCTGACTGTCATTTTCCCAATGACAGTTCCCAGTTCAGTGTGAATTCACAGGCATGTCTCCTTGCCTCTGAGCTGAGTGTCAGAGCACTTGCACCCTGAGCCGAAGGTGACCAAATGTATATTAGAAGCAGGCACTGTAGTGTTTTAACTAATTCTGACTCAAGTAATAACTTACTGCCTGACACGGAGATTCTTGAAATATTTCCTCTTTGATCTATTTACTGATACTGTTGTATGTGGTTTTTCCCTAAACACTTTGCTGACTTAATAGGAGGACGCCAAGTTCATACTGATGTCATTCCCATCTGTGATAACTGTACTTAGGAAGAAAATAGACAAGGCAGGGGGAAGAAACTCTGTAAGTTTTAGGCTGAGGACTCTGCATTAGGGTCTGTTCCAAGTTGACATATTGGAGATTGAGCTTACTTGGTTAAATAGATCTTGAAAGTCATATTTCATTCTAAAGGTGCATGTACCCCATTCACAGCTCATTGTGTAACTTGTCTCATAAAAAAATGACTTAAACTTCTACTCAAACCTGGATAGCATCTCCATTTTTCAAGTAAGGCAGCTCTAGCAGAAACTGATGTCAGCACTATACGGAGCAGGAAAGTCAAGGTCAGCAATTAATAGTTTCTTATGTTCATTGGTTATCTAACATTTTACCATGAGCTCTATGGCTTTTATACAAAGAGAAAAGGCTATTTATGCCTTGCAAACATATGAAGAGCTGTTCCACTTATACTTCACATGAAATACTGGGACCACGTCATCAGTAGATACACCAAATGTCATCTGATTTAGCTGCATGTGATTGAGAAAGATTTAGCCCAAACAAAAGTTAGATGTCTAAGTCGGTGTCTTACAATTTTTTTGACTTATTAGAACCTCTTTTTAAACTAAATATTCTTCTGAACATTGGAATTTTATTTTTAGTTATACCTTTCATTTTTAAAATGACATTCATCCTCCAAAATTTATATTTCACATGCATGTATTAAGTGCTTATTATGTGATAGGCGAGATGCTGAATAGTCTTTGCTTTCAAGAGGTTTGCAGACAAAAATATGAGTTGAATGAAATAAAAATTTCTGTTTTAGAAATAATAACAGCATCTACATATAGTGTAAAATACAAGTTATAGATGTGTGAGGTTTTTTAATCTGTCTAAAAAAGGTGACTGACATATATACTGTCGGCAGATCTCTGCATGAACTTGCCCCCACACTTCTACTTCTACCCAAATTCTGTAGCCAAGTGATAGAGAACCACTGGCCTAAGCTTCCTCCCTTCTCCCAGGAAGGGCAACTCAACCTCCTTTTCAGAGACAATATAAGTAGGGTGTTTGTAAAGGCATACTTTAGACCCAACTTTTGGCTCTACTATGACCAGCTATGTGATCTTGGGCAAGTTACTTAACATCTCTGTGCCTCTATTTATTTATTTAGAGATAATAATAGTATCTATGCCATAGGGTTGTTGTGAGAATTAAACAAGTTAATACATATACAGTGCTTAGAAATGATGATTATTAATTATTACTATTGTTATTACCATTTTTATTACTACTATGACTATTCAGTGCTGTCAAAGTAGGTACTGCATACTGCCTAGTTTGCAGTACTAGCTTCACTGACTGTGAAGCACAGCCTAGCAGTCAATCATGGATGAGGGTGTGGCAAGATTAACTGAAGCTGATTAAAACTTCCATTTACAAAGCATTCTCTACTTTGATTCCTTTGACGTTGGTATGGATGACTCAGGCCTGTTCGTTGTTTGCTGAGTGGGTACACTCATTCTTGTTTAGTGCTTCATTGATCAGGACTGTGTGCAGGCACTCTGCTCAGGAGGCCTTCTTGGAGGGTGTCTGGTATTGATGTCTGATTGCCAAGGAGACTCTGTGGGCTATTTCTTTTCTTTGTAGGAGCTGCTTAATAGCATCAGGCCATTGATCCATTTACTGTATTTGGCCCCCTGGCAATGGTTAATGCTAGGAAGCCTGTGTAATGAAGTATTCTGCTTGGAGGGTTAGAAGAAAATAATTTATTTTCCTTGACTGAGGGGGGCAGGGAGCCAGGGGGAAGCTTTTAGACACCTCTTTGCCACATTTATAGTAAGGTCCACAAGTTGCCACATTTATAGTAAGGTCTATATGTGTGTCATAATCTATCATTTACATTTCCTTTAGCTTTAAGTACTGTGGCCCTAAATATGTTTTCTTATCTTTTTAGAGAATTTTAAATGCATCCTCAGAGGACTGTATCGAAGGTAATAAGAAAATGTGCTTCTTTTTTGCTAAGCTGAGAGCAATAGAAAAGAGCCTTATTTTAGATTAGAGATAAGAATACTTTTTGGTCTGTAGGCAGAAATGTCATTCAAAGAAGAGGCAAGGTCTCCTTTCTGACACCGATATTTGTAGGGAAAAGATTTTCTATTGTTATTTTAAGTTAAAATGTGGGGTAATATAGAAAGCATGGCTTTTGCTTTTGGTAACCTTAAGTTCAAATGATAGCTCTAGCACTCACTGCCTTGTGGCCTTGAATAAGTTGCATAAAATGTTTGACTTGTCTATATAAACAGGATAATAAGAGCTACCCCTGTTGGCTGGTATGAGAAGTAAATGAATTAAACATAAAACAAGTGAAGCATGGTGGCCACAGGCATCCCATGAATGCTAGTTTCTGTCTCTCTGAAAAGTCTTGGTTGGCACACAGGCAGGAACAGTAGTCTCTAGTCTGAGTCCTCAAATAAAACATGTGCTGAGGCCTCCTTTCAGCCTCAGTGGAAAAAACGATTTGGGGGGTGTTTACTCCTTTGGAGGACACCACCCCAGGAAGGCTACTGCTTGGCAGATGGCTCTGCCAAAAGAAAGGCTTACTCATGGGCAAATGAATGGACGCTCTTCATCTGTTGATTTTCCATCTCTTCTTAAGGTCTTTAAAAACACTGCTATATAAGTAAATGTAAGTGATAAGAGAAGGAAAGTGTTGTAAAAACATAATTCTATAGCAAAACTTTGTATTATTTTCATAAATATTCTCTGCTCTTTCCTGGGGAAGGTTTATTTCATGCCTCTGATGGTAGGAATCACTGCATACCTTCCCCTGGGCAAGGGACCTGTGAGAAAAGTGCCATATGTCATTTCTAGGAAGAAGCTGTAAGAGCAGACTAATCTCATCTTCAGTCCTCCTGCGTGAGACCCATAATGTTTCAGACCATAGCTGCCCAGAGCTTGGGTTACATGAAGGATTACCTGAAACAGTGCCACAACCAACATGGTGGAGATGTAGCATGAATGAGAAATGATCCTTTGTTTTGGGGAGCCACTGGGATGTTGAGGTTGTTCGCCACTATAGTATATATCCATTCCTATCCCTGAAGTCCCAAAGCCAGATTTGTTCTGTGCTCTGCTACATGGCTCAACTTGCATGGCCAAGTACTTCTTAAACCCTGCCTTTTTTGAAGGCCCAGACCCCACTTTCTACAATTCGAGAGAGTGTTGAGTTTCCAACACCCAACACATTTTTATTGTGTGTTTATTTTAAAAGTAAATCTCTAAATGAACTATGTGATAAGGTCTTCACCAATCTAAAAATGCACACAATATAAGATCTACTTGGAAGATGTTGGCTGTTGATAATGAATCACTTCAATCCTGTGGCCCCTCTGGCATCATGGGGGGTTTGCATGTTATTTGAATGTCACACTGGGCTGGAATGTTACTTGACCTAAAGTTTGTTCTTTCACTCTGCCTCTAACTCACTATGGGTAACTTCTCTATGGACCTTGGTTTCGTCTTACATAAAAGGAGTATTATAATTATTCCCACAAGGAGGAACAGAGTTGTTGCTGAGCAAATGGATTAATGTACATGGAAAGACTTTGGTGAACTGTAAAGCATTACACAAACACTGATTCCAATTTCTCTGGCATTTAGCTTCCTGAGTTATGGCTTCTTTACATTTGCCAGCACACAAACCAATTTCCCTTAGTCAAGAGCACCTCAGCAAGGATAGTGTGGTAAAAGATGTTCTGTCAGCAGGCCTTTGTGGTGATGGGAAGACAGCCACAACTATCATCTATCAATTGTGAGCCTTCAGCTCACAATGTCAGAAAAGTAGAAAAGAAGATACTTGCAACTTTACACTTCCACATTAGCAACTCTTTCCCTTTAAACATACACACAAACATATCTACCCGTAGACACATGTGCAAAACTGTACATACTGGCATACACAAATATGTGCACACATACACACATGCTAACATAAATCTCACACACACACACGTACATATGCACGTATTCACTGATATACACACAAACAAGGCTGCCAGGTTATCAGCAATGGCAAAGGGTGAGTCACAGTTCTGACTTTTCATTAGTCTGATAAGAGTGGGGAATAGGGAAAATTTGCTTGGGTAATTTTCTCACCATTACAAACTAAGGAAGGTAAAAAGCTAGACATGATTGTGATAGTGACTCTGCAATGGTGAATTTGAGGACTTGATCTGACAACATTTTACCCTTCCCTTTTTCAGTGGTTTTGGAAACAAAAGAAATTCAGAGCCCTCGTGTTTGAGAACCACTTTATACTCAGATGGACAATCTGGAAAGCCCTGGTTTTGTAGTGTTTGAGGAGCACACCAGTGTGCTTGGAAGACAGAAAGATTTAGATAAAAGGAAGCTGTACATCCTTTTCCCTGATCAATGTTATGAGTTAGTTAGAACCGAGGAACTACCAGTTCTTTCAGCTTGTGCAAACAAGCAAACTGCATAGAAAGCCATGTCTCATGGTTGGAAATGTCTTTTTCCTTTAATCTTACAAATGGCCACGTGTGATTATCCAAGAATCGTGACTGCCAGGCAAGCCACAGTTGAATTAGGCTTTATAGTTGGCAGTAATCAGAAATGTGACAATTTCTTCCTCTTCAATACTTTTTCTCTGTGACACACACACACACACACTTCTGGATAAAACCAGGGTAATTTCCCCTAGAGGCCAACTGGCTTTTTGATGGATGGTGTTGGTACCAACATGATCTATTTGCGCCTTCAGATCAGGGCAATTGAGGTGGGCAGGCTGAAGCAAGGTCTTTCCCAAACTGGAAACCTGGATGGAAGGTTAGACGTCATTTGGATTTGCTGTTCACTTTTGGACATGAAACAATCCCGTACAGAAGTAAATTATTTAGTGACTGTTTAAATTTATTGATCCTCATATTTTTCTATTGATACATAACATGGAAAATTTTTTAACATATGTAAGCCTCTCATAATTTATTCAGCCTTTGGAAGCATTTAATCTAATCACTATATCTTCCTCCCGGGGACTTTTGGAAACTTTTTGCATAAAGCCTCTGTAAGCACCAAAAGAATATCTTGAAATATCTGGGATCTCATGACTCCTTTGTACCAGAGTTACTAGCTTGGGTTGGGTTCTCTCCCTTTTTCTAGTATTAATATATCTGATAAATGCCAAAACTATATAGGTCAATGTTCTCAACCACAAGAAAAGTAAATATTAAATACTTTAAGATAAAAGGGAATCCTTTTTATAATCAGGTAACCCTTTTCAATAGATACATGCTGGGTTCGAGGGACCTTGAATTGTAAAACAAATAGGAATGGGAAATTGACAAAGTTAATTTTACTTTAGAACTCTATTCCTTAA
This sequence comes from Macaca fascicularis, assembly GCF_037993035.2. Classification (NCBI taxonomy): domain Eukaryota; kingdom Metazoa; phylum Chordata; class Mammalia; order Primates; family Cercopithecidae; genus Macaca; species Macaca fascicularis. The sequence continues at coordinate 26,447,572 of NC_088391.1, read as the reverse complement.
GCATGGGGCCCCAAAATAACCCAATTTTAATTGCCTGTTGTGTTCTTACTAGTAGAAATGCTCATTTTCCTTTGGATGGTTTTGTGTGGCGTATTTAAGAAACAAAAAATATAGAAAAGTATCAAGCATAGTATATCAGAGACACATGTAATTAACATCCCTACATGTACAATTTTTAGTAAATTAATGTATGTTCTTTAATGCTGTAAATGAATAAAATGAATTTAAGCGCCCTTTCTTCACAGAAAAGTATCTACTATGGTAACTCTGGTGTGAATCTTTCCAAATTCAATGTTATACAGTTTTACATTTATATGGATATCTACAAGAAATACAGTGATTTTTAGTGTATCAAAAAATTACATAAATGTTAAACTGTATATCTGTCTCTCTGAAATCTTATTTTTTTCATTCGAAGTGAAATTTTTCAGATCTGTGCATGTTGGTAAGATATAGGCATATCTCAATCTCTTCATGTATCTATTCTCCTAAGTACAGTAGTTTTTAGGATAATTTTCCCTATTATTCATTATCGTGAGTAATGCTGCGTTGAATACCCTTTTGTATTTCTCCTGTGCATATGGGTAAAATTTCCTTCAGGGGATGTGTCCAAAAGTGGAATTGGTGGATGGTAGGGTTCACACATTTTCAACTTTAATGGATGCTGCTAATTCATTGTCACTAATGTTATACCAGATTTACTCCCACCAACACTATATGCTAGTTGTGTTTTTCCCATGGTTGTTAGTGAATAGCAGCATAAGCATTTTTAATTAAAATTCATTTCAAATTAATGGGTATAAGGTATCAAAATGTCATTTTAATGTGTACCTTCTTGATTACAAATGAAGCTGAATGTCTTTTCAGATGTTTGTTAGCCATTCTGCCTCCCTATTCTGTGGCTTGCATGTCCATTTTCTTGTAAGTAAAATATGTCATATTTTGTAGTAATACATTTAATAGAATAACTTCATGACATTACATTAGTCCATGGACATCTCAATGAAAATGTCTCTCTGAAATCTTATTTTTTTCATTTGAAGTGATACTTTTCAGATCTGTGCATGTTGGCAAGATATAGGCATATCTCAGTCTCTTCAACAGTTTCATCATTTCTGTAGTGTAAATATACCATATTTTATGTATCTATTCTCCTAAGTACAGTAGTTTTTAGGATAATTTTCCCAATTATTCATTATTGTGAGTAATATTGTAAGGTCAGATTTCTGGGAAATTGGATATTTTTATAAGCTTCTTGTTCACCTTTAGTAAATAAAAGGCAGGGCATAATCTCACTAAATGTAAAAGAGAACTTCCTCATTTATCTAGTCTTTCATTGTACTCTTTGTTGAGTACTCACCTGTGGTCCCAGGAGGTTAATATTCGCCATTTTATGTTTCTTAGTATAATATTTTGAGAATTTATAGTACTCATACCATCAGAATTATTTTCTCAGGTTCATTCTAAAGAAACACTGATTTACAATGTTTCTTTTAATTTCAATGAATTAAATACTTGTGTTTAAAATTTTTATTTCCTTCTAATCTACATTCTTTCCTTTGGTGATTTTTATACAGTTCAATAATTTTAAATATAATTTATATGTTGAAGACTCCCAAATTTATAATCTTACTATTGGGCTCTCCCCTAAATGCTACACTCATATACCCAATTACCTTCTTGGCATATGGATGCCTCATAGGAAGCTCAAACAACACATTTAAGAACTCTTAAATATTTCTCTTCCTGCCTGCACTTCTCTACTCATATCATCTCACTAAAGGGCACCATAATTCACTGCAAATGATATTCTTCTCTGTCCTGTCACAGTACATATCCAGTCTACTGGCCAGTCCTATGCTTTACCTTCACAACACATTCTGGATTCATCTACCTTTCAACTCCATCATTGTCATCCAAGTCCAAGCGGACTTCATCTTACATCGTCTAACTTCCCCTTCTTGCTACCTTCTATTCAATCTACACAGCAGCCAGAATTATCTTTTAAAACATTTATAAACAATAGACATTTTCAAAAAAGACACACATGTGGCCAAGAAGCATATAAAAAATGCTCCACATCACTAATCATTAGAGAAATGCAAATCAAAACCACAATGAGATACCATCTCACACCAGTCAGAATTGCTATTATCAAAAAGTCAAAACAAAAACCAACCAACAAACAAACAAAAACAGACGCTGGTGAGGCTGGAGGAGAGAAAAGGAAATGCTTATACACTGCTAGTGGGAATGTAAATTAGTTCAGCCATTGTGGAAGGAAGTTTGGTGATTTCTCAAAGAACTCAGAACTATTGCTTGACCCAGCGTCTCATTATTGGGTATACACCCACAGAAATAGAAATCATTCTGCCCAAAAGACACATGTACTGATATGTTCATCACGGCACTCTTCACAATAGCAAAGACATGGAATCACCCTGAATGCCCATCAGCAGTAGACTGGATGAAGAAAATGTGGGGCATTTATACCATGGAATACTACACAACTATAAAAAACAATGAGATCATGTCCCTTGCAGCAACATGAATGACGCTGGAGACCATTATCCTAAAAAAACTAACATGGGAACCGAAAACCAAATACCATATGTTCTCACTTATAAGTGGGAGCTAAACATTGAAAACATATTGACACAAAGAAGGGAACAACAGAGAGTGGGGCCTACTTGAGGGTGGAGGGAGGGAGGAGGGTGAGGACTAAAAAACTATGTATCAGGTACTATGCTTATCACCTGGGTGATGAAATCATCTGTACATCAAATCCCCATGAAACACAATTTACCTATATAACAAACCTGCGCATGTACCCCTGAGCCTAAAAGTTTTAAAAATAAACAACAATAAAAATGTAATTTTCATAGTTGCTTGGGGAAGTTCAAGATTATGATTCCAGTAGGTTTGGTGTCTGGTGAGGGCGTCTTTGCACGGTATTCTCACATGGCAGAAAAGACTAAAGAAGTTAAAGGCTCCTTAAGCCCTTTGGTAAGGGCACTAGTTCAATTTGTGAGGGCTGAGCCCTCTCTACCTAATCACCTTCCAAAGCCTCCACCTCTTAATACCTTCACCTTAAGGATTAAGTCCTAACATATTAATTTTAGAGGGACACATATATTCAAACCACAGCAGTAGCAAATAAGAATCAGGCTGTAAAACTGGGAACAACAAAGCAGTGTTTCTAAATGATTCATCCAAACACCTGCACACGAATTATATGACTGGTTGTTTACAATGGTACTTTTGGTTCTTACGCAGGAGCTCCCAGCTCAATATTTCTGGGAGTCAGCCATCTAATCTTGGTCTTTATCAGTCTCCTTGGTGATTCTTGTCTACACTGATCAATCACATAATTCAGGCTAAATAATAAATGTGTACCTTTAGTCCCAAGAACAAAGAGAAGCAACATTGGGAAAATGTCATCATAGCAGAGTCTCATTCCAGAGAGAACCAGAGCCTGTGTCTTCATAGCTCTGTTTGCGTTCGCCACCACTTACAAGGAGAGAGCACACTGAGGTTGAGGAGCTCGGAAGAGTGAGCAGGGATTTTTCTTGGTGAGCTGACAGTGATGCAGAGGAGGCAAAATGGGAAGTAGGTGTCTTAAGAAATTAATTGAGAGTGTTGAAAAGGAGCTTAGTGTTTTCTTTTTGATAATTTTAAAGCAGGTAGTTAAAGATGAGGGTGTCACTTTTTTGAAGTAAGATAGGCTTGAGCTAACTATGTGGTAGCAAGCACATGGGAACTCCAATGAACATTTATTTTTAATCACTTAAGAAATGTAAATGTTCTCTTTAAGTTAGCATAAGGAAGATTAAAGTTAAATTTAGCAGTAATTAATAAGAACAGTGGGAAATTAATCAAAAAATTATCAGACTATACCTAAATAGTCTACATTTTTAACCCTTGTTTTAATTTGTGTATCTCTTTAAATGTGTGATGAAATATCTATTTTCAGGATGAGATTATTTGTTTTTATTTTAATAACTAATAGTTATATGCAATAACCTCCAAACACAATTTACAAAAAGGATAAGGTGAGCAAACCATATATTTCTAGCTATATACCAACCTAAATCAGATCCATATTAGGAGAGACTTAGAAGAAACAGATATAAAAGTAATAATTAATTGTAGTGAAGAGAGTTAATAAAGGGAAACTAGTTCACTCATCATAAGGTCAAGGAACAAAGAAACGGCGGTATTTGACATTGATCCCCAAAGAATTCTTAGAGTGAAATCATAGAAATTAAGAAATTTTTCTGTCATAAAACTTTGAACAAATAGATGAATTAGATGCATTAAATTAGTGTTAGACCCTCTAACCATAAACAGCTACCACAACGGGATTGGTCACAACCCCCAGGTTTCAGTTATTAAAGCCTCAAATTGGAAAACTGACCAGCTACTATCAAATGACAGCATTTTGGTCAAAAAGATCTTGATAGAGGACCATATTAAAATAAGAGAAGCAAGCAGGGAGGAATTAGATGTCATATATCCAAACAACAAATACAAAATGCAAAATCAAATGGTAATCAGAAATGCACAGATGAGGAATATAGAAGAACCTCGCTTAAAATCTGTGCTTGAAAATGGCAAATTGAATTTATAGGCTGTTATTGCTTGAAAGGTCAGACTTACTGAATGCACACTTTCCTCTATCCTCTTATAAATCACAGAAAATGTACACATTTTTCTACTACTAGTGAAAACTACAGAAATCCTTTCAGTTGTCAACTAAAATCTAAGAAAAGATAAATCACTGACTATTTTGATGTTTCCCACATTGCTGAACCAAAAATGAAAAACCTATTTCTTGTAAAAATGTTTTATTTTTTGTGGTTGCAGCAGGAGATAGATAGGGTTATCAACTCAGGTGGGCCAGATGGCTAGAGAATCAATTCTTATCTGCACTCTCTTTATACGTTGTGTAAATGTAGGCAAGACAGTCTTCTGTGGTCTAACTCTTCCAATCTCAATGGTTTTTCCTTTCTATCCCACAAGAATTATGCTAACGTATGATCGTGTAATTAGCCATTTTTGGAAAGTTAAAAGCATTGTATAAGTGGTATATTTAACAAAGCCTTTGTATGAACAAACAGAAACTAAGAAGTTAGAAAACTGGAAATTTCTGCCCCAGGTTGAGCTATAAGAAAATCTACCTACCCAGAACCCGTCGACCATGCAACAGAGGGCTGCCCACAGGTGCCCTACAGAGAGGTTTTTTCAGCCACATCAGAACTCTTTCAATGGCTTAGCTCAGCCATCCATTCTGGGAAGAAAAAAAAAGTAAGATTCTCGATGTTCAGACAGGGAGAACAATGGTATAGAAGGTGAATCCTCAGTGCTGATGTGTGGATGACCCTGGGTAGGAATGAAAATCTACCTTCATAATAATGTTAATGTCCTGTGAATTGTAGGAAACAAAGACTTGTAGGAAATGAGTAGGTCCATTTAAACAATGATGGCCTTTGTTTTTCATAAGCAGCAAAAATTAAGACTAGAGAGAAATCAGTAGGTGGACAGAATATTCAGTATTCAGATAAATCTTTAGGTTAAGCGAGAAAAAGAACGGGAGTTTCTTTGAAATATCAGGCACATGTTGTATGCACAAAAGCTCCATTAAGTCAAAGTGAAGGATTTAACAATAAGCTCTGTCATGACACCTAGCCAGGGCCCTGGATAATAGAGAGTCAGCACCTTCCACAAATGGCAGGCTATTCTAACTCAGCAAATAGAGCAGAAGAATTAAAATTAAGAGACAAAATTAATGACTGTTAAAGCACTTCTTTATAAGAGCTCTTAGTTCTCATTTGGCCCTATGTGAAGGTTCTGCCGTAAGGCAGACTTTAATATAGACCAGCCAACCAATTCAATTACCAAACATTAGAAAAGTCAAAATAATGAAGATGTCCAGTTTGAGTAAGTGAAGGAAGAATGAAGAACATGGTTCTGCAACCTGGAAAGGAAGAAGCAGACACCCAATTCTAAGAGAGACGGTCCAGGAAGGGGAGCTAGTTCTCCTGATCACCAATGACAGCTTTCTGTTCTTGGAGTCTTGGCGATGGGCTGATAGACCTTCAAGTCAAGAACTGCTTACATTACTGTGGTTAGATGTCAGTAGCCTTCTCCTCTTTAATTCCTGGTGGTGACTTTTGGAGCCCTTGGATCCCAGGATGCCATCTCTTGAAGTGACTGGTTTTATTCTGATCCTCTTTCACTATCATTTCTCTGTTTCAAACTGTCATGTCAGTGAAGTGGAACAAAAACAAAAACAATTCCCCTTCCCTAGGCTCCAGATCCAATTGCCAGAGGGAAAAACCCAGGACAGGCTGGGCATGGTGGCTCATGCCTGTAATCCCAGCACTTTGGGAGGTCGAGGCAGGTGGATCACAAGGTCAGGAGATCGAGACCATTCTGGCTAACACTGTGAAACCACGTCTCTACTAAAAATGTTAAAAAGTAGCCAGGCGTGGTGGTGGGCACCTGTAGTCCCAGCTATTCAGGGGGCTGGGGCAGGAGGAGCTTTCAGTGAGCCGAGATTGCACCACTGCACTCCAGCCTGGGCGACAGAGCGAGACTCTTTGGCAAAAAAAAAAAAAAAAAAAAGCCAGGAGAAAGAACAAAACTGGATACACAAGTATCTGTTTACACAAAATACTAACTTCTCACTAGGCTTAAGTTAAAGAAGATGACAGTCCCTTAACACCTGCCAGCAACCCACCTATCCACCCTGGGATGGAGATGGGACTCAGCATTACCACAGATCTTCCAAAGACACAACTCCACAAATCCTCCTGTTCTTCATTCTGCCAAGCTACATAACTGATCCAGCTGATATTTCAAAGTGGTGGAATATGTGTGCATAATGCCATCTAGCTTTGGACATTCTCAGCTACCGTATTTCTTGGTTAAAGCTAATTTTAACATCCTGGTACATATACAATGATAATAATATTACATTATCTGATAGGCCTCATTGTATCCAAGTTGAAGACATTGCTAAGAAAGAACCCTTGGGAGATATTTCTTCCAAGTGTTATTAGAAGAAGTATTTTTCTGTAGCACTTGTGTTTGACTTTGTCTTGACACTGTGTATTGTGTTGCTGATCATACTTTTCTTTCTATGTAAAATTCAGAGCCTAGTTTAGATCTGGCTGATAGCTAGTATATAGGACTCTATAGAGTGAAATTTTCTGAAACTTCATACCTGGCACCAGTTTCTTTGAATGACTGCCTTACTTTGATTTTTCTATTTGACTTCTGAAAGGCAATATAATATATTCTTAAGAGCTAAATTTTTGGCGCAGGACACATGCGGGGTTATACTCTGGCTTTACTATTGCTGTGTGACCTTTTCATTTCTTCTCTAAGTCTCATTTTTCTTATCTGGGAAATTGTGATAAAAATAGTACCTGCTCCTGAAGATTATTATGGAAGCAATGCATATAAAGCATGTAGAACTTGCATATAGTGAATGTTCAAGAACTAGAGGATACCATGATTATTGTATTTATTTTAGCATTCTGTTCTTTATATATTTCTAAGTTGCCCTAAATTCTTTCTAGCAGTAAGTGAAAAGTGAATAAGTAAAGTAAAATAAGATATTTACATTTGCATAGCAGTTGCGTTGTGCGGGTTACTTTAAAACATTATTTCTTCTTATTGACAAAAAAAAAAAAAATAGCCCTTTTGTCTTGTGACAGAAGTTCACTCAGAGAGGTGAAGTGGTTTTCCCAGGATTACACAATACGTGAGCAAAACACAAGTCCATGTCTTCTGATTCTAAGTCTGGTGAGCATTTCACTAGATTACATATTTTTGATAACATGAGCACCATTACCATCAATCATTTCCTACTAAACATTATATAGCATCAGAATCTCAAAGTAGATTGAAAATATCCTACCAAACTGTATTTTTGCTTAGTTCCTTCTTTTATAGACTTTTGATTATTTTCAAAAACTAATTACCATCTTTTTTTCTTTGCCAAATACATTTCTTATGAACTGACCCCTCCCCTATCAATTTTAACTCTGCCTCCCAGCCCTCTCTGTAGCCCCTTATCCCTCACATGTACATTTTCTAGCAATCTTTTGTGTAATCTACCTGTGCTGTCCCTCACCTGCCCAGCCTACCGTGTCCCGCACATCATAACCAAATGCAGGATAGGATGCATTTCCTTTCTATTTAAACTGTTTCATTCACAATATAGCCTGTGTGGGTCCTCTGTTAGCCTCCCTTTCAGCTCTCACATTCTCAGTCTGCCTTAAGGACCTACGTGATATAGCTACCTGCATACTATTAACAGTATTAAACTTTACCTGGGCCTTCTGCTCCCTGGAAACAGGAACAATCACGGAACCGCCTCACCCTTTTATGTTCTAACAGCAAAGATTCCCTGTTCTTGCATATGCTGAAATAAGACCCACTTCTATTCTTCCTCAATGATGCCTTTGTTGTATAAAACCTTAGGTTGTTTTTTTTTCTCTCATCTTTGAATCATACCCCATTAATGAATGTCCTTCTTATTGAAATAGCAGGAATAAAATCCTCTCCTTAATTGTCTGACATATTTAGTCTTTCATGCCATCTGATACAGTTTGGATCTATGTCCCTACCCAAATAGCATGTGAAATTGCAATCCCCAGTGTTGGAGGCAGGGTCCAGTGGGAGGTGATTGGATTATCGGGTGGTTTCTCATAGTTTAACACCATCCCCGTTAGTGTAGCCATTGCGATAGTGAGTTCTCCTGAGATCTGCTTGTTTAAAGTGTGTGGCACCTCCCCTCTGCCCCTTGCTCCCGCTCCCACCATGTGAGATGCGCCTGCCCTGGCATTGCCTTCCACCATGAGTAAAAGCTCCCTGAGGCTTCCCCAGAAACAGAAACCACTATGCTTCCCATACAGCCTGAAGAACCATGAGCCAATTAAACCTCTTTTCTTTATAAATTACCCAGTCTCAGGTATTTCTTGATAGTAATGCAAGAACAGACTAACTCATCATCAAACTTATTTTCTACTCCGATCCAACAAGAAGCCTCAACTTTAGACAAGACAATCTTCTGACTACAAACCCATCATCTTTGTCCCCTGTTTCACCTTTGGGTATGTGGTCCTTAACCTTTTGTTGATATTCTAGCCCTCCTCCTTCTCCATGCCTTGAAAAGTTTTCTCATTTTGCGCCATTCCTCATTTCCCAGTTCAAATACCACCTCTCTCATTAAATCTTTCCTACTTATGTTATCTTTTGTTGACCTCCCCCTTTAAACTCCTACAGTTTCTATGGTTCATATCTCCTTATTTATCACATTATTACAAATGTGTTGGGTGCTGAAATATGTATTTCAAACAAGATTTGCAATTATTTGTCTCATCCCATTTTTTGATCTTTCATGCTTTTTCTACTCCCAAGTTCTCCCCGGGGACAAGCATAGGAGCTGACAGTTAATCAGTAGTCGATAGATATTTGCAATTAATCCCCATCTGGGCTTTTCTCTAGAAAAACAAAACCTGACCTGACATTCTCTCTATTACCTACCTAATTAAATAAAAATACCAAGGAATCAGATAACATTGCTGGTGATATGCTTATGAAAGGTTTGTTTTTAGATACATAGTATATTTGTGGATACATTATTTTAATTGAATTCTAATTGCTTTAGCATAGCTTCAAATAATATTGTTGCTATTTAATTAAGGGTTTATTCTGGCTCTGTAACAGGACTTTCAGAATAATTTCTTGAATTAGGTAATAGAATTCTTTGGTATAAATAAATCAAGAAAAGGTAATAATATTACATGCAGTCTTTCTGCTAGGCATCCTCTGCTTTGGAGGAAGGAAGTGGACATTCTTTCATGTGACAAGTAACTTTAAAAGTTTTGTTTAACCTAGTTCTGTGAATTTAGCCTCTGGGATCTGCGGAATTAGGGAGTTCTTTGTAAGACTGCACTTGGACCCTCGTGATAGTGAACATGACAGAGATAGGCAACACATAGCAGGAAATCTTTGACATGAGACAAACAAGAGTGGCGAGGTGGAGGTTGCAGTGAGCCGAGATTGTGCCACTGCACTCCAGCCTAGCGACAGAGCAACGTCTCAGAAAAACAAGAGTGGCCATAAAAACCGTCCCAATCCCAAATTCACAAGGAAGATAAGGCTCCTAGCTTGGGAAAGCCATCGAGACTAACATATAAGGTTTAATCTTGTGTTCACGAATACATACACACACACACACACTTGCCTTCTTTGAAATGTACCTGGATTATGCCAATCTATACAAGATTTAATATCAAAATTCAGTCTTATTCTTTCAGCATTAAAATAAAAAGTCTGATTACATTACTGGTTCTTGGTTTCTATTCATAATTGAAACCCTACATGATCTGAGTTCAAGCAGGGATTCTCCTCTTTCCCTAGTTTCTCAATTATCATAATCATCATTATCCTCGTTATTTGCTAGGTGGGTGGTGACCTGTAGCATTCACTCACAGTGCTCCATTCTACATCCAAATGTGAATCAGTGACACGGAACCTAGAACACACAAGATCCTTTATGTATTTGCACAGCTTTGTCAGCTCTCTGAAGAAAACAGTCAAAAGAAACAAAAAACATACTTCTTGCTTCTACTTTTTGTTTTACATATATGCAGACATACAACCCCCATGCACCTATAAGCCAGAATTACAGTTTTGTTTAGGAGAGCCAACACTTTGCAATTTTTTCATTCTTGCTTTTCTCCTACTTCTCATTTAAGATGTGTAACAAGTTCATCAAGGAGGTTAATATGTTAGTCTGTAAATATAAATTCAAAATAATAATTACCTTATTTTAAAATAACAAAGTGATGGCTAATCTTATGTGTCATCTTGGCTAGGCTATAGTGTCCAGTTGTTTGCTCACACACTAGTCTGGATGTTGCTGTGGAGGTGCTTTTTAGATGTGAGATACACACACACACACAAGCTTGGATGAAAAAAAGATGAAAGAATGTATGTCTTTTGATACACTTGCCCCCTTCTTTATTTCAACCTTCTGTGGTCTGCTATACCCCGAAAACTCCAGGGAACATATAACCGGTCCCTTCTTCATCGCAGCAGGGAAGAAAAAGAGCCATGACAAAGTGTTGCACTGCTAAATGTCTACAATGCAAGCAGAGCACCCAGAATTGTGGCCTTGAGCCCACACAACTGTTTGACCATGTGGCAGCCCTGCTCCTGGGGCCCAGGACACACTCCCTGGAGCTCTCTTACCAGCTTGCACTCAGCTGACAGTGTAAGTGTGTGCAGGACTTTGGGTAGCTCAACAAGAATACAGCCAGAAAATAGATGCCAGTCTACCGTTCATTCAGTCAACTCAACTTGTTATGAGTTATTTCTTTCAACGTCCCTTCCCTGTGATTCCTTCTCTACACAGTAGCAGTAACGGCTTCTCTGTGAGCATGTGCTCGCCATCACACGCTGTCTCTCCTTCTCTGTGTCTTGCCGTATTGACGCACTGTGAGGTGGCTGTGATTTTTGCTGTCTCACTGGTCAGTCTCACTAAAGGATCATGTAGTAGTTTTTATCCTCAGTTTTGGGCCTTAGCTACAATTCTGGGATAACATTTGGTGTTCCACTGGACATCCTGTTACATATACGAATATGCTTTGGACCTTACTGAAAAACATACTGAATTATAATTTGGATAAGCCCTAAATAGTTTATCATGAAAATGCTGTGCTATCTCTGACTAGAAGGAGAAACATCCTTTAGTTCTGATGTTGAGAGGTACTGTGGTGTGGTAAGAAAAACAGAAACAGGTCTTTGAGCCCTAGAGCTTGACCCTGGTCAACACAAACCTACAGGAGTAGCATTAAGTGAAGATTTTGCAGCTTTCTCTCATAATTCTGGTCTAAAAATGTAAAAGAAGATTGCAGAGCGAGGAATGAATTAGCTGGTATTGCTGTCTACATTGATCTCACTTACCAGATAATTGCTTGGCACCTTCACTCTGCCTTAGTGAACATCACCTAAGGAGCAGTTTCTGGATGACTGCCTGTGTTCTTGTTTTTATGTTTCTTTGATATGGAGACAGCCAGCTACGCCACAATTAACATTTCATGCCATGACCAGTAAATAAATAGGGCAAGTAAGATGAGACAAAACAAGGTACCACATAGCAAATGTGAATGTAATAGTGGGAGAAAAAAAATGCCTTGCTATTTATTCTGGTCCTTAGTACCTCCATGAGAATGTATTGCCTTAGCAACACAACACATTAAGTCTTCTTTCTTACGTAATTAGTCAAGATAAAGTGTCATAATCAGTATCATGTATTGAAACTCACGAGGGGTATTAACAATAACATTGCATTTAACAAGAAACACAATAAACAGGTCCACCAACTAAATATACCTAATCAGCATATGTTTCCAGAAAGTGCGAAATACATTTTAGAGTCTGTTCTCATTTCTGTTGATCTTATCCTTGGAAGTGTAATAAAATTCAAGGCTCGGCTTCCTTTGTAAGAGTCAGAGAGACGATCTGCCTAGCAGGTTGCAGAGGAAATCAGAATAAGAAAGCCGTATTTTTTTCTCTGACTCTCTTAATCAATCATTCTTCATTAAGCCTCTTTGTCTTTTCTGAGAAATTTATTTCCTTCCCCAAAATTAAATCAAAGAAATGTGGAGTTTTCACATATTTGTGAATTTTCCAAAATTCCACCTGTTATTGATTTCCAGTATCATACCACAGTGGCCAAGATAACGTACTTGATATGATTTCAATCTCCTTAAAGTTGTTAAGACTTGTTTTGTGGCCTTGTGGCCTATATGATCTAACCTGGAACATGTTGTGTGTGTATTTGAGAAGTGTATTCTACAGTTGTTAGATTAAATGTTCTATATATGTCTGTTGAGTACATTTAGTCAAATGTGTAGCTCAAGTCAAATGTTTCCATATTGATTTTCTGTCTGGACAATCAGTCCATTGTCAAAAGAGGGATGCTGAAGTCCCCTACTATTGTTGTATTGTAGTCTATCTCTCCCTTTAGATTAATATTTTGGCAACATAACTAATCATAGGAGAAATGCAAATTAAAACATCAATGAGATACTACCTCACACCTGCTAGAATGGCTATTATCAAGGAAAAAAAAAGGATATGACAAGTGTTGGTGATAACAAGAGACAACAAATGTGGAGAAAAGGGAATCCTTACACAGTATTGATGGAAATGTAAATTAGTACAGCCATTGTGGAAAATAGTATGGAGATTCTTCAAAAAATTAAAAATAGAACTGTCATATGATCCAGTAATCCCACTTCTAGGCACATAGCCAAAGAAAATGAAATTAGTATGTCAAAAAGATATCTCTACCTCATGTTCATTGCCACATTATTTATAATAGCCAATATATCAAATCAGCTTAAGTTGATCCATTCATTTGGATAGATCTGACAAATGAATGGATAAAGAAAATGGGGGTATATGTACACAACGGAATATTATTTGGCCATTAAAGAAAAAAATCCTATCATTTGCAAAAACATTTTATTTTTCCATAAGTTATTGGAGTACAGGTGGTATTTGGTTACGTGAGTAAGTTCTTTAGTGGAGATTTGTAAGAACCTGGTGCACCCCTCACCTAAGCAGTATACATTGCACCATATTTTTTATCTGTTATCCTTTCCCCCCAACTCCCTAAAGTTCATTGTATCATTCTCATGCTTTTGCATCCTCGTAGCTTAGCTCCCACATATCAGTGAGAACATAAGATGTTTGGTTTTCCATTCCTGAGTTTACTTCACTTAGAATAATAGTCTCTAATCTCATCCAGGTCATTGCAAATGCTGTGAATTCATTCCTTTTTATGGCTGAATAGTATTTCATCATATATATATACACACACACACACACACACACACACACACGCACACACACACATATCAGTTTCTTTGTCCACTTGTTGATTGATAGGCATTTGGGTTGGTTCCATGACTTTGCTATTGTGAATTGTGCTGCTGTAAACATGCGTGTGCCAGTATCTTTTTTGTATAATGACCGCATTTCCTCTGGGTAGATACCCAGTAGTGGGATTGCTGGATCAAATGGTAGTTCTACTTATAGTTCTTTAAGGCATCTCCACACTGTTTTCCATAGTGGCTATACTAGTTTAGATTCCCACCAGTAGTGCAGAAGTGTTCCCTGATCACCACATCCATACCAACATCTACTGTTTTCGGTTATTTGATTATGGCCATTCTTACAGGAAGAAGGTCGTATTGCACTGTGGTTTTGATTTGCATTTCCCTAATCATTAGTGATGTTGAGCATTTTTCATATGTTTGTTGGTCATTTGTATATCTTCATTTGAGAATTACCTGTTCGTGTCCTTAGCCCACTTTTTGATGGGATTGTGTTTTTCGTACCGATTTGTTTGAGTTTGTTGTAGATTCTGGGTATTAGTCCTTTGTCAGATGCATAGATTGAGAAGATTTTCTCCCACTCTGTGGGTTGTCTCTCTACTCTCCTGACTGTTTCTTTTGCTGTGCAAAATCTCGTTAGTTTAATTAGGTCCAAGCTATTTACTTTGCTTTTATTGCCATTGCTTTTGGGTTTTCGGTAATGCAGGACAGGTAGGCAGAAGGCTGCTTGAAGAAGAGAGGAAAATCTTGGTGGTGTAAGGACTTGTTCTAGTCCCTGCAGCAATTTCTTTGAACCTATGAACAACCTCAGAACAATCCCAGTCATTTATGCCAATAAGGTTTATCTTTTCCTCAAGGTGGTTTGTCTTGGGAGGGAGAATAACCTGTCCACTCTGGGACAAAGAAAAAGTCACGTTCCCTCGTTAGTTGTAGATAATCTGAGATGACAAACATTCAGACTTCAGGTACGAGGAGTGGAGGGACTCCATCAGGGCTTTAACCATTAGGCCTCATCTTTTCCTCTTGTTTGAGCTACAAGAGTTTTCTATTTGTTAGGAAGATAAGATTTTCCTAAACTGAGAAGCTGATGGACAGAAGTAAAATGTGATGTTGGCCAGGCGCAGTGGCTCACACCTATAATCCCAGCACTTTGGGAGGCGGAGGCGGATGGATCACGAGGTCAGGAGATCGAGACCATCCTGGCTAACACGGTGAAACCCCGTCTCTGCTTAAAAGAAAAAAAATACAAAAAATTAGCCAGGCGTGGTGGTGGGTGCCTGTAGTCGCAGCTACTCAGAAGGCTGAGGCAGAGAATGGCGTGAACCCGGGAGGCAGAGCTTGCAGTGAGCCGAGATAGTGCCACTGCACTACAGCCTGGGTGACAGAGTGAGACTGTCTCAAAAGAGAAAAAAAAAAGAAGTAAAATGTGATGTCAGGAAGACTGAATTTTTCTAGACACTAGAGATTCAGTAGTTAGTAGTACATAACATAAAAAGTCACTACCATCAAATCCATTTTTAAAGTATCAGAAGCGATAAGTTCTGTAAAGAAACTTCCTTTGCTGTTGGTTGAGGAAGCACTGTCTAAAGAGGTTATATTTAGGCTGACACCTGAAAGACAAGGAGACAGCTAGGTAAAAATCTCGAGAAAAGAGCATTCCTGGGAGAGGAAACAGCATGCAAAAGTCCTAAAATGGGGGAAGTTTGGTATATTTTAAGAGCATAGAGAAGGCTGGTAGCTGGAAGGGAGTATAGTGTAGTACAGGGGTTTCTTCAAGCTCAGAACTGCTGACATTTTAGGGTATTTATCAATAATTGAAAAGAATATAAAATACCATGAATTAATCAAGAGAATTAACAGAACAACAAGAAATGTATAAGGTCTATGAGCACAAAACGATAATGCACTCCTCAAGGACAAAAGAAGTCGTGAACAAATGCAAAGATGGAAAGTATGGACTGGGAAGACACAATATCGCAAACACTCAAAAGAATGTAAATTCTCCAAAGTCAATCAGTAGCTCTAATATGATTTCAATATTAATACCAATAGGATTTTATTCTTGCACCTGGACAAAGTAATGATCAATTCATATGAAAATATGAACAAGTCAAGAAAACTCAAAAACATTCTGAAAAATAAGAGTAATGAAGAAGAACCAACCCTGTAAGATACTAAAACATACTATACAACCTAAATAATTATAGTATTGTGATACAGGCTCAAGAAGAGGCAATGCTGTAACAAAATAGAATCCACTTATATAGGAGCCCACCGCAGCTCAAGGAGGCCAGTCTGCCTCTGTAGACTCAACCTCTGGGGATAGGGCATAGCTAAACAAAAAGCAGCAGAAACCTCTGCAGAAGTAAAAGTCCCCATCTAACAGCTTTGAAGAGAGCAGTGGTTCTCCCAGCACAGCGGTTGAGATCTGAGACCGGACAGACTGCCTGCTAAAGTAGGTCCCTGACCCCTGAGTAGCCTAACTGGGAGACATCCCCCACTAGGTGCAGACCGACACCTCACACCTCACACAGTGGGGTACACCTCTGAGATGAAGCTTCCAGAGCAAGAATCAGACAGCAACACTCGCTGTTCAGCAATATTCTATCTTCTGCAGGCTCCGCTGCTGATACCCAGGCAAAGAGGGTCTAGAATGGACCTCAAGAAAACTCCAACAGACCTGCAGCTGAGGGTCCTGACTATTAGAAGGAAAACTAACAAACAGAAAGGACACCCACACCAAAACCCCATCAGTACGTCACCATCATCAAAGACCAAAGGCAGATAAAATGACAAAGATGGGGAAAAAACAGAGCAGAAAAGCTGGAAATTCAAAAAATCAGAGTGCATCTCCCCTTCCAAAGGAACGCAGCTCATCACCAGCAACGGAACAAAGCTGGACAGAGAATGACTTTGACGAGTTGAGAGAAGAAGGCTTCAGTCGATCAAACTTCTCAGAGCTAAAGGAGGAACTACGTAACCACCACAAAGAAACTAAAAACCTTGAAAAAAGAATGGATGAATGGATAACTAGAATACTCAATGCACAGAAGGCCATAAAAGAACTGATAGAGATGAAAACCATGACATGAGAAATACATGACAAATGCACAAGCTTCAGTAACCGACTCGATCAACTGGAAGAAAGGGTATCAGTGATTGAAGATCAAATGAATGAAATGAAGTGAGAAGAGAAGTGTAGAGAAAAAAGATTAAAAAGAAATGAACAAAGCCTCCAAGAAATATGGGATTATGTGAAAAGACCAAATAGACATCTGATTGGTGTGCCTGGAAAATGGAACCAAGTTGGAAAACACTCTGCAGGTTATCATCCAGGAGAACTTCCCCAACCTAGTAAGGCAGGCCAACATTCAAATTCGGGAAATACAGAGAACGCCACAACGATACTCCTCGAGAAGAGCAACTCCAAGACACATAATTGTCAGATTCACCAAAGTTGAAATGAAGGAAAAAATGTTAAGGGCAGCCAGAGAGAAAGGTCGGGTTACCCACAAAGGGAAGCCCATCAGACTAACAGCAGATCTCTCGGCAGAAACTCTCCAAGTCAGAAGAGAATGGTGGCCAATATTCAACATTCTTAAAGAAAAGAATTTTCAACCCAGAAATTCATATCCAGCCAAACTAAGTTTCATAAGTGAAGGAGAAATAAAATCCTTTACAGACAAGCAAATGCTTAGAGATTTTGTCACCACCAGACCTGCCCTGCAAGAGATCCTGAAGGAAGTACTAAACATGGAAAGGAACAACCGGTAGCAGCCACTGCAAAAACATGCGAAAATATAAAGACCATCAATGCTAGGAAGAAACTGCATCAACTAATGGCAAAATAACTAGCTAATATCATAACAGGGTCAAGTTCACACATAACAATATTAACCTTAAATGGACTAAATGGTCCAATTAAAAGACACAGACTGGCAAACTGGATAAAGAGTCAAGACCCATCAGTCTGCTGTATTCAGGAGACCCATCTCACATGCAGAGACACACATAGGCTCAAAATAAAGGAATGGAGGAAGATCTACCAAGCAAATGTAAAACAAAAAAAAGCAGGGGTTGCAATCCTAGTCTCTGATAAAACAGACTTTAAACCATCAAAGATCAAAAGAGACAAAAAAGGCCATTACAAAGTGGTAAAGGGATCAATACAACAAGAAGAGCTAACTATCCTAAATATACATGCACCCAATACAGGAGCACCCAGATTCATAAAGCAAGTCCTTAGAGACTTACAAAGAGACTTAGACTCCCATACAATAATAACGGGAGACTTTAACACCCCACTGTCAACATTAGACAGATCAACGAGACAGAAAGTTAACAAGGATATCCAGGAATTGAACTCATCTCTGCACCAAGTGGACCTAATAGACATCTACAGAACTCTCCACCCCAAATCAACAGAATATACATTCTTCTCAGCACCACATCACACTTATTACAAAATTGACCACATCGTTGGAAGTAAAGCACTCCTCAGCAAATGTGCAAGAACAGAAATTTATAAAAAACTGTCTCTCAGACCACAGTGCAATCAAACTAGAACTCAGGACTAAGAAACTCAATCAAAACCACTCAACCACATGGAAACTGAACAACCTGCTCCTGAATGACTACTGGGTACATAACAAAATGAAGGCAGAAAGAAAGATTTCTTTGAAATCAATGAGAACAAAGATACAGCATACCAGAATCTCTGGGACACATTTAAAGCAGTGTGTAGAGGGAAATTTATAGCACTAAATGCCCACAAGAGAAAGCAGGAAAGATCTAAAATTGACACCCTTACATCACAATTAAAAGAACTAGAGAAGCAAGAGCAAACACATTCAAAGGCTAGCAGAAGGCAAGAAATAACTAAGAGCAGAGCAGAACTGAAGGAGATAGAGACACAAAAAAATCAATGAATCCAGGAGCTGGTTTTTGAGATCAACAAAATTGACAGACCACTAGCAAGACTAATAAAGAAGAAAAGAGAGAAGAGTCAAATAGACACAATAAAAAATGCTAAAGGGGATTATCACCACCAATCCCACAGAAATACAAACTACCATCAGAGAATACGATAAACACCTCTACGCAAATAAACTAGAAAACCTAGAAGAAATGGATAATTTCCTGGACACTTACACTCTCCCAAGACTAAACCAGGAAGAAGTTGAATCCCGGAATAGACCAATAGCAGGCTCTGAAATTTAAGCAATAATTAATAGCCTGCCAACCAAAAAGAGTCCAGGACCAGACAGATTCACAGCCGAATTCTACCAGAGGTACAAGGAAGAGCTGCTACCATTCCTTCTGAAACTATTCCAAACAATAGAAAAAGACGGACTCCTCATTAACTCATTTTATGAGGCCAGCATCATCCTGATACCAAAGCCTGGCAGAGACACAACAAAAAAAGAGAATTTTAGACCAATATCCCTGATGAACATCAATGCAAAAATCCTCAATAAACTACTGGCAAAACAAATCCAACAGCATATCAAAACCTTATCCATCAGGACCAAGTGGGCTTCATCCCTGGGATGCAAGGCTGGTTCAACATACACAAATCAATGAATGTAATCCAGCATGTAAACAGAACCAAAGACAAAAACCACGTGATTATCCCAATAGATGCAGAAAAGGCCTTTGACAAAATTCAACAGCCCTTCATGCTAAAAACTCTCAATAATTTCGGTATTGATGGAACGTATCTCAAAATCATAAGAGCTATTTATGACAAAACCACAGCCAATATCATACTGAATGGACAAAAACTGGAAGCATTCCCTTTGAAAACTGGCACAAGACAGGGATGCCCTCTCTCACCACTCCTATTCAACATAGTGTTGGAAGTTCTGGCCAGGGCAATCAGGCAAGAGAAAGAAATCAAGGGTATTCAGTTAGGAAAAGAAGAAGTCAAATTGTCCCTGTTTGCAGATGACATGATTATATATTTAGAAAACCCCATTGTCTCAGCCCAAAATCTCCTTAAGCTGATAAGCAACTTCAGCAAAGTCTCAGGATACAAAATCAATGTGCAAAAATCACAAGCATTCTTATACACCAGTAACAGACAAACAGAGAGCCAAATCATGAATTAACTTCCATTCACAATAGCTTCAAAGAGAATAAAATACCTAGGAATCCAACTTACAAGGGATGTAAAGGCCCTCTTCAAGGAGAACTACAAACCACTCCTCAGTGAAATAAAAGAGGACACAAACAAATGGAAGAACATACCATGCTCATGGATAGGAAGAATCAATATTGTGAAAATGGCCATACTGCCCAAGGTAATTTATAGATTCAATGCCATCCCCATGAAGCTACCAATGACTTTCTTCACATAATTGGAAAAAATGGCTTTAAAGTTCGTATGGAACCACAAAAGAGCCCGCATTGCCAAGACAATCCTAAGCCAAAAGCACAAAGCTGGAGGCATCATGCTACCTGACTTCAAACTATACTACAAGGCTACAGTAACCAAAACAGCATGGGACTGGTACCAAAACAGTGATATAGACCAATGGAACAGAACAGAGACCTCAGAAATAATACCACACATCTACAGCCATCTGATCTTTGACAAACCTGACAAAAAGAAGAAATGGGGAAAGGATTTCCTATTTAATAAATGGTGCTAGGAAAATTGGGTAGCCATAAGTAGAAAGCTGAAACTAGATCCTTTCCTTACTCCTTATATGAAAATTAATTCAAGATGGATTAGAAACTTAAATGTTAGACCTAAAACGTAAAAACCTTAGAAGAAAACCTAGGTAATACCATTCAGGACATAGGCATGGGCAAAGACTTCATGTCTAAAACACCAAAAGCAATGGAAACAAAAGCCAAAATTGACAAATGGGATCTAATTAAACTAAAGAGCTTCTGCACAGCAAAAGAAACCACCATCAGAGTGAACAGGCAACCTACAGAATGGGAGAAATTTTGTGCAATCTACTCATCTCACAAAGGGATAATAGTCAGAACCTTCAAAAAACTCAAACAAATTTACAAGAACAGAACAAACAACCCCATCAAAAAGTGGGCAAAAGACATGAACAGATACTTCTCAAAAGAAGACATTCATACAGCCAACGACACAGGAAAAAATGCTCATCATCACTGGCCATCAGAGAAATGTAAATTAAAACCACAATGAGATACCATCTCACACCAGTTAGAATGGCAATCATTAAAAAATCAGGAAACAACCGGTGCTGGAGAGGATGTTGAGAAATAGGAACACTTTTTACACTGTTTGTGGGACTGTAAACTAGTTCAACCATTGTGGAAAATAGTGTAGAGATTCCTCAAGTATCTAGAACTAGAAATACCATTTGACCCAGCCATCCCATTACTGGGGATATACCCAAAGGATTATAAATCATGCTGCTATAAAGACACATGCACACGTATGTTTATTGCAGCACTATTCACAATAGCAAAGGCTTGGAATCAACCCAAATGTCCATCAGTGACAGACTGGATTAAGAAAATGTGGCACATATACACCATGGAATACTATGCAGCCATAAAAAAGGATGTGTTCATGTCCTTTGTAGGGACATGGATGCAGCTGGAAACCATCATTCTCAGCAAACTATTGCAAGAACAGAAAACCAAACACCACATGTTCTCATTCATAGGTGGGAATTGAACAATGAGATCACTTGGACACGGGAAGGGGAACATCACACACTGGGGCCTATTGTGGGGAGGGGAGCAGGGGGAGGAATAGCATTAGGAGATATACCTAATGTAAATGACGAGTTGGTGGGTGCAGCACACCACCATGGCACATGTATACATATGTAACAAGCCTGCACGTTGTGCACATGTATCCTAGAACTTAAAGTATAATAATAAAAAAAAAAGAATCCACTTATATAAACAAATGCCAACGGTAATTTAATAGAAAATAAAAGTGGTATTTTAAATCTATGAGAAAAATATTAAGAATTAAATGATATTGGGGTAACTGGGTTAGCCATGCAGAGAAATATAACTTAGATCTAAACCAGCACTTTATATAAGAATAAATTCTCAGGAAAATAAAATAATAGTTGAAGAATTATTTATAATCATAAAGTGTAGGAGACCTTTCTACTTAAAAACAATACCCTAAAGCCATAAAACAAAAGAAAAAAATTGAAAAAGTCGACTATATAAAAATTTTAAATAAGTATTCATGGAAAAATCACTATGAAAAGATCAAAAGAAAACAAATTCAGAAAATATATTGCAGTCTTATTACGAAAGATTCATTTAACATATTAAGAGCTTCTACCAATCGATAAAAGATCCAGTAGAAAATTTGGTCATTTATATACAATTTCTGACATTAATATTGAACCATCTGAATATATTACCTTTCAAAAGACATAAAGAAATATAAACTTAAAAATAGAGATTTTTCTGACTACTATTGTGTTATATTTTCAATAAGGACTATCACACTTAGATATTGAGTTGTATAAGTGAGCGTTTCTGTGGAAGCTGATAAATGTTGAGTTTCATAGCTGAGTTGACACAGTATGAATATTAGCATATGCGTAATATACAAAATTGATCTGCGACCTGAAGAAGTGGTTCAAAGGCAGAGGTAACTGTAAGAACGTAAACCTATTACACAACAACCTTTCCCCATCCTCACACACAACTGTTAAATTGACAGAAATTTGAGGGAAAATTTTAGGCTTCTGGTAGGGGAGGGAGGGGCAAAACTAAATACTTAGGAAATCTTAGTTCTTAAGTGTAATCAGGTGACATTTGGGTTATTAAAGAATAAAGCAGAGAACTAGAAGTAAAAAAAAAAAATCTAGATTCAAAATCAATCTGTGCTGGCTGATATGATGAATGGGCACAAAATCAAATGATAGGAATATCTGAATCTCCACAGTAACACAAGTATCTAGCACAGGACCTGGAAGAGACAAAAGACTCAATACTCATCCCTTCATTTACCTTTCTCATTTAGATACTGGTTTTGTTGATATGACTATCTCACCCACATTAGGAACAATCTGAAACAAGCGTATTAGTTGCTATTTGATGGGGGAAAATCACATGGCTTAAACAAAAGAAAGTAGTATTTCCCTCTCATGCTAAAAAAAAAAAAAAAGTTCAGATTTAAGAAGTCCTGGTCTTGTAGGGATGCTCTATTGCTGTCAATAGGAACTCGGGTTCTTATCATTCTGTTTACCGTGTTAGAACATGGCTTCCATGTTCAAAGTCACTTCATAGTTCCAGGCAGTTGCTGGAGCTCCAGCTATCAAATCCAGTCTGCACATAATTAGGAATGAAATAAGACACCAAAAAAAGTACATACTATGTGTGGCAGTTATTGATGTATTGCCTCTCAGTTCCACATCTACTCTTTGCCCTGCCTTTGTGATACTAGCACTTGACCCTATAAACATTCTCCTTAGCCAGTTTACTTAATATTAGGCTTGTCCAAAAATGGCTGTCGAGGATCACTGCAAATCTGCAGCAAAAACGGCTTTCCCTGATGGCTCAATGATAATGTTTTTGGTGTGTCCGGCAGCTGGCAGATTAGCATTTGAGTTGCCCAGTAGTGCTCACTCCAGCAGCCCCCACAGACCCATGCAGGGCTGTGCCCTCCGGCAAATTCTTCCATCAACAGGCAGGCCACTTCTATGGGCCAGTTCTAGTTCACATCTTGCAGAAAAGTTCTCGGCCACAGCAGGCTGCTTGTTCCCGTGACAACTAAACCCTCTCCAACCAGGTATAAATCCTAGGGGTGAGAGTACAGCCTTCTTTAAATTCCTAGTTTCTTTATTGACCACTCTCAGCTCTAAATGTAGTTTGTTTTGCTACTTTTGTATTCCTTATAATCCTCTTTTAACAATTTTAGTGATTATTCTTTCCTGTTTAATGATTCTTTATATTAATTTTTCCCTGTTCAAATTCATGATATTGTTTCTGTCTCCTGATGAGACCTTGGCTGATCAACTGTATGATCCTGTTTACATGAAATTCAAAATCAAGCAAAACAAATCCAACTTTTTCCTCTGGGAACGTTATTGACAGGGACAGTCATAAGGGAGGTTTCTGAGGTTCTGGAAATATTTTATATTTTAATCTGGGTAATGGTTTCCCAAGTATATGTGCATGTGAAAATCCATTGACTTACATGATTAATGTTTGTGCACCTTCTCTATATGAATTATTATTTCTCAATCACAACAGTGAATAACAATGTATGTTGCAAGCTAGAAGAGGAGGTAAATAGGTGGTCAAAAAGAGAATCATGTGTAGCTGAACCAACCCCTTTTAAGAAGTTCCCCAGTAGTATCACACTACAGTCACTCTGAATGCCATAGACTTGAATAAAATCCCATGGCCATAACTAGCTGCAAGAAAGGTTCAGTGACAATATGCCTATCTAAAATCTGGGTTCTCTAAAGTAGGGAGAAAAGAAAGAATGGATGTTAGTGTAAGCAACTAGCAATTTCTGCTGTAATAGTTGTTACATTAAATTACCAAATATTTATTGAGTTATAGAGCCATAGTATTAAGGCCTGAGGATATAGTGATTAACTATGAAGCAGGGCTTCTTGCTTTCATGGAAGTTATATTTTAACACTTGGATCTTAGAAGGCTATAAACAAATGTTTGGCGGATAAGTAGGTGAATAATGAGGAAATGAGTGAATGGATAAGCAGTAAATAAATACACAAACATATAAATATTATTGTTTCAATGAGACAAACTCACTTAGTGGACTGCAAGCACAACTGTAATCTTGAGAAGAATATATACCCCACTAGGAAGATGTAAAGGGCGGGTATGGCTGATGTGTCATACCAGAGAAGCTTAAGCTATAAGTCACTCCATAGAAGTGAATTATCAGTGGAGGACAGAGCTGTACTTCCTTTATTGATTCTAAATCAATGTGTCACCTCTTTCAGAGCCCAGTTGGAGTTTGAGATCTCCCAGATATATGGTTTAAAATATAATGATGGAGAAAGGCATCAGCTAAAAGGCACATAACCAAATTCCAGAGAAACACATGCTGCCCCTGAGTGATAAGAAAGCATTTAGAAACCAAAGGCTTCTCAGAAAACAGTTCACCTTGGCTGAGATTTTCTGAGCCTCAAGTTTGGATTTCACCACAGAAGGCTGCGTTTTTCAGGGTCTCTTGAGACACTTTTTGGAGGCTTATCACCGCACAGCACATACACACAAATCTCCTTTAAAGCGCTGAATTGGACAAGACCCACTGCCTGCCTTGAGAGTAAGAAATGAAAACCAAAATGGGGATACCAGTAGAGAGGACAGAGTGGGGCTGGATTTTGAGGAACAAATGCTCACAGGATGATGAGAGGAGAAGAAAGAAAAAACCCAAAGTAGAATTGTCATTTCAAATGTCAGGAGTAGCCAGGCAGGGTGGCTCACACCTACAATCCCAGCATTTTGGGAGTCCCAGCCAGGAGAATCACTTCAGCCCAGGAGCTTATGACCAGCCTAGGCAACATGGTGAAATCCATCTCTTCAAAAAATACAAAACTCAGGAGAGCATGGTAGTGTACACTTGAGGAGGCAGAGGTGGGAGGATTGCTTGAGCCCAGGAGGTTGAGGCTGCAGTGAGCCATGGTCATGCATTACACTCTACCCTGGACAGTGGAGCAAGACCTTGTTTTGATTTTTTAAAAAAATATATCAGAAGCACATAACTGAAAATAAAAGTCTGTGTAGGTGGGTATGTCAAAGATGGTAGAATGGAAACACACAAATATTGGCTGTCATGTTCTTTTTACAATGGCACTGAAATCCTGTATGGGGCTGTTTTTCTAAATTAGACAGAGGATTTAATTACAAAAAATAGCCCAGGAGGCCAGTGCTTCTGCATCTTAATTTTGTAGCTATGAGCGATGACCTCTCCAAACCCGTTTTGTCAGCCATAAAATGGAGGATTGTAGTACATAACGTGAGTGGCTGCCAAAACAATAATACAATTCCTTTGAGAAAAATTAAATATAATTAAATTTTATCTGCCAGATAGCTACCTATTCTTTAAAAGTTTAAGAATGAATCATAAATCATTGCCATTTCCTGCCTGGAAATCAGAAGTTCTAATAGGAGCTATTTAATAGGTGCCTGGCATGTAATTTTTATTCATACCAGACCTTCTGTACGTTTAGTCAATTCATTTTATAATGAGATGGAAATGTTCCTGTGATAATACCCAACTGTAATGGAAGGGTTTGTAATAGGATGCAATGATATACAGAATACGGAATCATGCTCTAGTTATTTATTTATTCACTTATTTACATATACCCTGACTCATTCTTTAAAAAAAGAATTTGAGATGATTGCAGCAGAAACACAATAACATGATCAAATATAAATGAAAAAGGGAAAAAAGACTATCAGGGCAAAGATAAATTAGATGACATTGAGAAAAATAAGAAATGTATTCTGTAAGGGATTACATAGTTGCTATAATTTATATCTGAATTTGTTTCTGAACTTCCCTGAAACAAAGACAAAATGAAGAGATAGTTACATAGCTTTCTTTGTCTTATGTGAACAAGAAAATCACACAAAATTCTCAGAAGGATGAGGAACCCAATAACTTGAATTGTAGACTAGGCGTTATCTTCTTGGGTAAGGCATTCAATGTTTCAGGGCATCTTTGATTCTTCACAAGACGACTGACCAGATGATTGAGTTTTAACTAATTTTGTGAGTGGAAGTGATATGTGCTCCTTTCAGATCAAAACTGTCCATGAGTGACCTCCTCTGCCTTCTCCCATTACCAGCTACTAATTCATTATCAGTTTCTTAGGTTGCATTATGTTGTAAGCAGACTCTGCAATGGAGGTTACACTCTGAGCTAGATTTTCATTAGGGACTGTGTTGGGATAAATACCCACGGGAGGCAGAGGAACAAGTCGGGCTGTGAAGCAGGCCTGATGACAGGCTTGGATGACCCCATGGGTACTCAAGAGCTAAAACAGCCCAATCGAAACTGAGCTTACTAGTCTCTGGTTGTGGGCCACTCTACAGTGACCACAGGTATGGCAGCTCTCTATAGTAGAGGCAATCCTGAAAGGAGATGACATCTGAAGGCATGCCCTACAGCTGGGGCAGCAAGTATTTATTTGAAGGATGATGAGGTGCTGAATCTTTGTATCCACATCCAGGGCAACCTTGAAAGTCAAAAGCTAAGCATGGCCAAGTCCAACACACAACCCCCACCCTCTACTCTGTTGCATTGAACCACTGAAATTTTAAGGTTTAGCTGGAACAGCAGCTAGTATTGTGTTATGTAACACCACAGACACAATCTTTAGGACATGCTCAGCACTTGAATAAAAGACCAACTCTGTAGTGCTTTGGTAAGAGAATGCATAGTTCTACTTTGTTAAATTGAGTGTTAGCGCAGAGCCTAATCAGAGCTGTGAAGTTGACAAAAATTGTCTCCATGCCACAGCCTTTATGCTTTTAACCTTTATTCTGTGACTTTCCCACCTTTCCATAATTTCCACTATTAGCCCCTCCCCAACTTATTTCATAAACTAAATTTATATCCTCATGCTCTTCACACTTTGTCTTAAAAAAGAGAGCCTTGTATTCATAAACTCAGCACTACTTCTAATAAAAGTTACAATTTTTTTTCTAGAAAAAATGGATTTTGAATCCCAGAAATGAAGGGATGTAAAACGGCAAGTAATGTGGAATTTCACATATATGCTGGGGGAGGTGGAGGAAATTTGAGGATATGAAGAATCCCGTCAATTTACCAGAAGGGTATATGCTGTCTTGTAAGAGTAGCCTCCTTTTCAACTACATAACTCCAAGCCTGTGTCATCTCTGGTCTCAGGCTACACCACACTAGGAATTAAAATGTGGCCAATTCATAATACCTATCCATGATTTGCTCATTCTTAGCCATGGCTTCTAACACACTTCCTGTATCTCAGAAAATTATCTCTGTGAATCTCTGAAGAGTCATGTAGGAATTCTCAATTGATCTTTTCATACTCTTCTGCTTCAATCTCATCACTGAAGTTCACTGCCCAAGAACCCACCTGGTGCATGCATGTCTCATGGCTACAGCCCGTGTCACCATGGAATCTTGCGTTCTTGGCAAAGATGCTGTCTTTAGGAGCTGTCCAAGTGCCTCGAGGTGTCAGTGTGAAGCAAGCAATCACAATCATGTCTAGTTTGGAGCTGCTGCTCCATATGGAAGGAATGAGAAAGCCTCCCCAACTCTCAGGTTCTTGAGTGAACAATGCTGTTTTACCTCCTATCCAGAAGAATCACTGTAAAAATAGTGCCTCATGAGAAATATAGCCCCTCTCTCCATAGATTTCAGTTCTCAGTTCTTAGAACTGAATCAACTGGACTTGGCTGGGCTGGGCCAAGAAGGAGACCCTATCAACTGTGAGGTGGAGACCCAGGAATGGGACCCACTCCAAGTTGTCTCTTTTAGTCCACTTGTCAGCAGAGAAAAAAGCTCTCTAACCCTCCTTTCACTAAAAACCCTCATTCAGATCATGCCACTGCACTCCAGCCTGGGAGACAGAGTGAGACTCTGTCTCAAATAAATAAATAAACAAACCCTCATTCAAATGAACTCCTGGCAGCAACCCTGCTAGTTGATGTACAGTCATATCTAAATCTTTCTAAATAGAAGTTGTGACTTCTATTACATGTAAAAGTAAATTTAAGAAACAGCGTAGTTACATGAAAAGCATTATACGTATACTAATGACTAACATTTATTGGGGCTATGTACTAATCACTCCAAGTACTACTTCAGCAGTTTCTGACTTAAACACTATCAAACTCTGTAAAAGACATTATTCTTTTTCTACATTATAACAAAGGAAACTAAGGTAGAGTTAAACAACTGTCCAAGTTCGCACATCTAGGAATTTGCTGAGTCTGGATATGAAACCTAAAGATGGAGCTCACAGCCACTGTCCGCTGCGCATGGTCACCAGGGACTGACCTTCAAGTTGCATGCCCTGCTGAGTGCTCTTTTATTCTATGTGGTTAGGCAGAATGTATAACTCTTGGATAACCCTTTTGATCTTGGACCATTTTAAACAGATATGAAAAAGACCACTTGAAGCCAAGGTAAGAATAAGGAATTCTACCAAGGACAGAATTTGTTCTGGATAGGCAGCTGAGAGACACCCATATCCACTCGCTCTTTTCACAGAGTCTAAACATCTTTTAGTCTCAAAGTCTCTTGAATCTGAGACCCTCATATAAAGGACAGCTAACTACATAACAAGGATTCTGTTTTTGAGGGATACCAGGAGATACTAGGATGGGAAAAATACATGGGAAAGGTCAGGTAACCAAAAGACAGGGAGTGTCCAAAATAAGCTGTATTGTCTAGCCCAAGGTAAGCCCTGGTGCTGGACCCATACAGGCATGTACTGCTGTTCACACTCTTGGGGCTTACTAAAGTCAGTTGCTTCTTTTCAATTCCCATGCTATTGTCGTCCCTGCAGTATCTGGCACCCCCTTTTCCTTTACTCTTTTTCCCACAACTCCCTTAATATTAGAGTGTTAGTCAGCATTTGTTGCAGCTACAAACAACCCCCAAATCAATGACTTTCAAAACCCAATATATATTTCTTGTTCACATTGCATGGGACCTGCAGATTGGCTATAGCCTTGGCGGGGATCCTTTGGAACCCATGAAGGATCAGCTACCATCTGGCCCATCCTGTTGTCACAGTGGATGATAGGAACAAAAGAAACAGAGACATTGCGTGCACAACAATTAAAGCTTCTGCTCAGATGTGGTGTGTGCCATGACTGCTAAGCACCCGTTGGCTTAAGTGAGTTCACTTCCTCTACAGGGGTGTGGAGACGGGCATGAGCAGAATGAAAGATGAGAAAATTGTAGGATCAACACTAACTGGGTCTCCTCCAATTTCTCTGACTGTGCCTACTGAGTCACAGAAGCTGGTTCTTTCTCTGAGCCTCTCACAATGCTGCATGCTCTCGAGTTCTGTCCTTGCTGCCTTTTCCTCTCCCTCTGCCTGTTTTCCTGAGTCCAGCCTGTCCATATCGTGGTATCAGCTGCCAGTATCTCTGCACCTATATCTTTAGCTCCACTTCTCTCCTTGACTTTAGGCCCACTTTCCCTATATATTGAATACTTCCATCTAAATGTCTTTCCAGTACCACAAACTGAAGTTATACAAAAACTAACTTATTATCTACTTGATTTTCCCTAAATTTCTGCTTTTCCTGAATGTCCTGAATTGCCTATTACCACCTCATGAATACAAAGTATTGACTCTTCTTTCTCCTTCTCTGCCTAAATCCAGTCATCACAATAGCCTCATTTG
This sequence comes from Macaca fascicularis, assembly GCF_037993035.2. NCBI lineage: Eukaryota > Metazoa > Chordata > Mammalia > Primates > Cercopithecidae > Macaca > Macaca fascicularis. Next base: position 26,417,289 of record NC_088391.1, on the reverse strand, counting down.
TCTTCCCCACGCCCCCATCCCTGCCCTTCCAGTCCCTGCACACCCTTATTGTCCTGTTAGTAGTAAGCCACTTACAGTGGGCTTCCGATTCGTCTCTCCTCCCCCAGATTCTCCCAGTTTCAATTCCTACTCCATACACCTCAAAGTGATCATCTTAAAGCATGAAATAATCATAGTATTCCCAGTTGATGGTCCTTTGGCAACCCTCTGTCAGCATGGTTCAAACTGTTGGAACCACAGGAGTCCATACAGGTGCCTCACAGACCAACAAGGGGGAAATGGTGGAAATGTATTATCTCCTGTCTCTTAGTTTAGCCAAGGAAACTGTAGTATAGACACCCCATGCACGATTTGAATGAAGGGGTCGTGAAATATCAAGCCAATAGACAAACATAAATACTTTGACAATTCCTCACCTGCAGGATATTTTAAAAAATCTCAAAGGTATACACTTCACAGTCAGGCTTCAGTCTCCTTCCCTAACCTCACTTTCCACCATGTTCTCTACCAATCCCATCTCATACGCACACCATCCCTGCCAGGACACCAGCCACACTTGAGATGCTCAGTGTAGTTCCCTTGGCTAGAAGCGTCCGTCTCTTGGTTCCTTTAATTCCATCCACCAAGATGACTTTTACTCATTCACCCTTTTAGACATCTAGTTTACACCTTCTTTTCTCTCTTGAATGTCCAGTATCTCTCTTTCAGCAGTTGATCATCTTGCTTTATATTTCACTGGGAAAATGTAAATATAAAAAAGGGCTTCCACACACTACCATCCCAACATCTACCTACCTACCTGCACCTATACCCATGTGCTTGCCTTCTATTCTGTATTGGCACCAGTTTGTGCTCCTGTCTAACCAGCTCCTCCAACTGTGCGCCAGATCCCACCTCCTCTCACCTCATCAAAAGCATCTTCTTCAGCAATTACCCTCACTCTCCTAGATTATCACAGTTTCTTCTCTCTCTATCATTTCCACTGGGACACAAATATAGTATAATTTCTGCCAGTTTTGCAAGTCCATCTCTGGTCCCATGGTCTCCCATGACCACTGTCTTCCCTTTTAAAACAAAACTCTGTAGAAGAATCTCCTAATTCACTGTCTCCTCACTCCCTCTTCCATTATCACTTGAGCTACTGCAAGAATTCCTTTTTTTCTCACCTATCCCCAAACTACCCTGTCAATCACTCCCAACTACTCTATCAATCACCAAGACTTTCACCTTGCAAAATCCAACAGTAGTTCATATCCCTCAGGTTCCTTGACCTATTAAGAGCACTTACATTGATAACTTCTTCCTGTTGAAAGATTTTTTTTGCCTTCTGGCACATTATTCTCCTGCTCCTACAGGATTAGCCCCTCTTTCTAAGTCTCTTTTGTGGATTCTTCCTCATTTTTCTGGTATGTGAGTGTGTGGAGTGCCCAAACTGTCCCAGGTGATTGCATCTGATCTCACAGTTTTGAATAACACTTTTCAGCATCAAAGATGTTTATAATAGCCTTCAAGGCCCCACATGACCTGGCTCCCATTACCCTTCTAAGATTGACCACTCCCCCAGATCTTCTGCCCCAGTTTTCCCCAGAACAATCTTCAGTATTCCTTGAACATGGCATTTGGCTCTCCCCTTAGGACCTTTGGCCTTGTCTCTTCCTCAGTCTTAAAGGTCTTCCTCCAATATGCATATGGCTCACTTTTTTTTCCCAGTCTATGATCAAAAATACTGTCTTATCATGATGCTTTCCCTGAACACCCAATGTAAAATAGCAATAATCTCCCTACAATCCAGCATTCAGTTCATGACTTTTTTTGTCCTATGTTGGTCCTTTCTGTAGCATTAATCAATTTCTGACACATTATATGTATTTATTAGTTGCATATTTGTTAATCATCTTGTCTCCCTGAGGGCAGGGGATACATCTATTTTGTAACTCCTTTATACCTAGCTCCCAGAATGGTGCTGGACATGTGAAATATTTATTAAATAAATGAACAAATAATAAATTCATTTTCTTCTTAAACATTCTTGAGTAGATTCCGATTTCTGCTATAGTACACAATGATAAAGGCTGATACTCTCCTGGAAACTTATACAGCCTAGAAAAACAAGCTGCCACAGTTTCTAGGCCTGCCTTTGATTGTTTGAGGTCCTATCTGACCCCATTCTTAAGCTAATTTTATTACAGATATTTCTAGATGTTTTATTTAAAACAAGTGCTCTGAGATCTCTAAAGGATGAGGAACATTTTTTCAATAACAATTCCATGTAGATTCTTTGGAAACATTAAATATTTAACTGAAACTCTTTTAAATAAAAAATAAATAATAATTGACATCAAAGCTATATAGTTGGCTTTCAAAAGTTAAAGCTTTAGTGCTGATCTTTATGGTGTCTGAGCTTTGGATCACCTTTCAGAGAGATCTCACCGATCTTAAAGAAGGAAAGTTGGAGCCCAAAAGGATCATCTAGATATCTTTGGTTCAGGGCTCCTTTATAAAGCTCTGAACACAAGTCAACCTGTCAAACGAGGCAAGTAGTGAGGCTAGCTTTTTAGAAAAATGCTTGGTGTGACCTCTTGTCCATTCTCTTTTACAGCTATCCAGCTTGCCTTTGAGTATAATGTCCTCTTGGTTCCCTACTGCAGGATCTACATCTAGGATTCAGCATTCCCTCCTCCCCACTTAGAATATGTACAGTTCCCTCTAAACTGTCCAATAGAATAGTCACTACTCACCTGTGGCTACCTAAATTAAAATTAACTAAAAGAAAATAAGATTTGACATTCTGTTTTTCAGTTGCACTAGTCACATTTCAAGTACTTGTGGCTAGTGGCTACAACACAGAATATTATGGAACATTTCCATCTTTGCAGAAAGTTCCATTGGGCAGAACTTCTCTAGACTCTCAGGATCCCTCTTCTGGAATCCTAACTGATTTTTCAATATGTTCATTCTTCAGCCTTTGTCTCAGATCACAGTTCTCACTCTAGCTTCAGCCTCTGAAGTCATAATACTGGACTTAGTCAGTCCCGAAGTCATAACAAGGTAGTGATAATGCCAAATCTGTTCTCAGATCTCCATATACATTTAAGTGTGTACATTTACATGTAAGCAAATATAACCTCTGTTTTCATTTACATTAAGACTAGCGGTGACCTTAGAGTCACAGGTTGCTAGAAGAGAATGTGTGAGAAGTACCAACCAGAGAGGATCTACTGCACAGGAGAAAGGGCAAAGCACCATGTCTGGAGGAAACAGAAAGAAATTAGTACATTCCAGTAAAACTATGCAGATGATAAAACCTCCAGGAAGGAGAGAGATCAATCAAGGAAATAAAACATGTGGGACGATGGAACAGTTTGCATCCTTGTAATCATATGCAAGTAATAGGAACCCGACCAAATAGAGCTAAAGGTTTTGCTTACATCTGAATTATGCATAGCTCATTAACTGAGCTATAGTAGTTAGGACCCTAATTTATGGTAGCAGTGTTATGGGGAGAAAAATGAAAATAGTAACTGGAGTCAGGGACATTCCTTAGGCAAAGGCCTGGAGAGCAGTTTTGGCCAGATTTGTGCTTCTAAGCAAGTCATGAAGGGAAGAATATGACTAGTATATAACAAGATTGACTCCTTCCTGGGTTACACAGAGACAGTTACTGGGTAAAATTTGGAACTACTGCTTAGAAAGAAAACCAGCCCAGGCTGGGAGAGGGCTAATTGCTCAGTCTCCCCGAGAGGCACTGACCAGGTTTTCAGCCTGCCGTCGGCAGCTTTACCTCACATTGCTCTCCTGACATTTAGTAAGTCTTGCTCTGTCACCCAGGCTGGAGTGCAGTAGTGCAACTCAGCTCACTGCAGCCTCTGCCTCTTGGGTTCAAGCGATTCTCCTGCCTCAGCCTCCTGAGTAGCTGGGACTACAGGCACATGCCACGACACACGGCGAATTTTTGTATTTTTAGTAGAGACGGGGTTTCATCATGTTGTACAGGATAGTCGCTATCTCCTGACTTCATTCGCCCACCTCAGCCTCCCAAAGTGCTGAGATTACAGGCGTGAACCACCACACCTGGCCTCTCCCGACATTTAATATCACTGAGTCAGGAGGGCACGCCAGGGCCCAGGAATACAACAGTGGTGCCAATCAAAGGGATTTGCTTTTAAATATAATAAAACAAGAAATAAAGCCTTAATGAAGGAGTAGGTTTTCTGTTTAGAATGCCAGGCATCATGGAGGACATGGAGGGGAGGAATTGGCAATTCTGACTTCATGAAATCACATCACTAAGTCTACTTCTAAGCCCTAAACTATCCACTTCCCTTCCAACCCCCAGAGAGGGAGAGAGGGAGAGAGCTGAGCAATTATGCTGACCAATGAAGTCATTCTGCTAGTGGGTGTTTTAAAAAATGAGTTAACAGAGGCCATAAATACCCCAGTATGCTTTAAATTCAAGCAACATGTTTCAATAAAGCTAAATTTTGATATCATTGCCAGCATCAAATCAGTAGACTAAATGCTGCAAATGGAATTCAAACTATTAAAAAAATCACAAAATATGTGACTTAGTCTTCGTAGGAAATAAATTAGAAATTCTTTTCACCATAATGTACAAGTCATTCTTGCTCTGGGCTGGTATGTCTCATCTGTGCCGAATTTCTTTTTGAGACATATGGATACAAAGGCAGAAGAAAAGGGAAAAACAGTGCATGCCTTCAAATCTTCAATGCTCTGTAAGACTGCAGTTCCTTTATTTCAAAAACGTGTCAAAAGTTATTGATTTTCTGAGAAGCAAGCAGGCGAGGATCAGCTCATTTCTTGAGGCAACTAATGGCTTTGTTATTTGACGTTTCTGAAGGGCTCATCGTGTGTTCAATATACAGAACACTTCCCAATGGTGAGCACTGAACTAAAAGCAAAATGCAGAAGGGAGGTGACACATTACCCTGGGCTGAAGAACTTTGAATGCGTCTGAACTGGTTTGTGTGGATGAGGTAAAGATATTATCATTCTGATTTCTGTCCTCCTTTTTTGGTCTCCAGAGGGACTTCCTGAGCCTTAAGAAGCCGTTTGAATGAGGATAAAGGCATAAACCCTTCACATATGAAGTACTTACTATGGAGGTGATGTTGTACTAACCTCCTATGACTTCTTTACAACAATCTAGAGGGGTAGGTATTATTTAGTATTCCAAATTTTCAGATGCAGCAAGTTAGGTAATTCATTCCAGGTTGCACAGCTTTATAGAGTGGAGCTGGATTCAAACTCAGGTTTCTTTTTTTTTTCCATAGAAACTATAGAAACATATTTCTTAAACTCAAATCTCTGAATACTTCTAATTCTCACAAAATGCCACTCAAAAGAGTTTTGTAGTTAAAGAATATGCTTCCATATACTTGTTTATAATGTGAACTTTTCCCAGACATTATGTAAAGGGAGACGAATGAAGAATTAAATAGAACTTTGTGCCGCACAGGAAGACAAGCATATGGAGAATTCTTGGACCTCTACTGAGCTGCCTCCCAAAGTCACAAGATTTCTTAGTCAAAAATTGTAGACTTTCTGAATGCTCAGGGAGTTAACCTAAAAGAAACCTGAACATTTTATTCCATAAAGTCATAAAAGCGAGTGAATGAAATGGGTCTGCAACAGTTCTTGACCTGCAAGCACAAAAACATGCTGCCTAACACTTAGAACTGACTTAACTCTGCGTGGTGCAAGAAAAAGGTTTTCCTTATAGCATTGCTTCTAAAAGCGATATCCTATAGGTCATTGTGACCTAAGGGAAGAGAAGTAAAGAGTCTGCTGTCTTCCATGTGCCAAAATGAGATCTCTGAGTTACTTTCAGAAAGAGATGGTTGCAGAAGCATTCGCTCCAATTGGCTACTGTTCAGCAAAAGTTTCCGGAAAATATCTTAAAGGAGGCAAAGAAAATAGCCTAAGAAAATAGTGGGAAATACATCGTGACGTGGCAAACTGCACTCACGACTCAATAACTTTTTATCCTTTCCTCAAGGCAAATAGTTCAAAAGATTGCTTGCTATTATTTGTAGCTGCTGGGATGTAGTTTCCTGCTTTGTGTGTCATCACAGGTAGTGATTGCCAAGAGGGAGAGTTACATAAAATAACTTGTCACAAGCTAATGCATGACTCAAGCATGGAAAGTTCTAGGGAGTGAAATTCCAGAGACAGAAAATCTTCCCTTAAGGAAGACATTTCCCATCAGAATTGCAGAGATGTGACCCAATATTAATTGAGTGTCTAATATACGGTAGGTGCTTTATAAATAAAATTTAACCCCTTTCATTTAATCTCACAAGGGCCATGGGAATTATCCATTATCATTATCTTCACTTTACATGTGAGAAAGCTAAGCTCAGAGGGTTTTACGAAATTGCCAAGGTCACAGAACCAGTAAGTTACAGACGTGTTTTCTGCTCATTCGTTTATTTTAAAACTTGTATTGAGGTATAATGTTCATCTAATAAAGTCTATAAACTGCACTAGTCTTAAATGTACAAAGAGTGAATTTCTACATGTATATATGCTCAAGTAGTCACCATCTAGTTCAAGAGTATATTCACATTGCAGGAAGTTCCTTTTTGCCCCTTTTTTATTCAAAATGCACCTGAGAGGTACCCTCTAGTCTACTACTATAAACGTGGATTAATCATATGTCTTATTAAACTCTGTGTGAATGTAGCATGACTAGCCATTGTGGTTTCCCTAGAGCTGAGGGGTTTCTGGAATGTGGATTTCTCAGTGCAAAAATGAAAGCAATTGATCCCCCTATACATGGAGTGGGACAGTGTGTGCTCTTTTGTGTCTGACTTCTTTTGCTCAACGTAGTGTCTGTGAGAACCATCAAGGCTGAAGTGAGGTTTTGTTCTTTTTATTGCCATGTATCATTCCACTGTATGACTATTCCATAATTTATGCATTATCCTGTTGATGTACATTTGGGATGTTTCCAGTTTTGGGATTTTATGAATAAATCTAGGAACATTCTCATATAAGTAAGTCTTTTTGTGAATGTGATTACTCAGTTCTGCTGGGAGCAAAGCTGCTAGGTCATAGGTAAGTATGCATTTAGCTTTAGTGGATTCCACCAATGTTTCCCTACAGGGCTGTACCAATTTACACTCCAATTAGCAATTTATGAGAGTTTTGGTAGCTCCACATCTTCATCAACATTTAGTATGTCATCCCTTTTAATGACATACTAAATGTGCTAGACTGCTATTATAGATATTCATTCCTTTGTGTATCCCTTTCCTTGGCTGCATGATTTGCTGTAGCCAATGAGACATTAGCAAGTATGACATGAACAAAAGTTTGATAAACTCTTAGACGCTGGGACTTGTTCTTTTGGAACACTCACTAAGGCAGACTTGATTCACTATATAAAGGTATCTGGCTGTGCTGCTCAAAAGACCCCATGGAGAAGTGGAAGGGAGGTGGAAATATTAGCGTGGACTGCTCAGCTGGGCCCACGGATGCCATGCATCCCAGTGGAGGCACCACATGCGTGAGTGAAGGAGGCACCTTGGAAGTTCCAACTCTTGCAGAAAAAAACGCGACATATGAAATGAGAAAATACTTGCAAGCCAAATGCCTGATAGGAGTTAATCTCCAAAATATGTAATGAATTCCTATAACTCAATAGACAAAAAACAATCTAATGCGATGATTAAAAAGTGGGCTAAGGACTTGAGGAGACATTTTTTTCAAATAAGATATACAAATGGTCACTAGGTATATGAAAAGATCTTCGATATCATTAAGCCATTGGAAAAATGCAAATTAAAACCATGATGAGCTGTCATCTCATACCTGTTAGGATGGCTATTATTTCCTTAAAAAAAAACCATAAATATATACACTATGTACCCACAAAAATTAAAAGTTAAAAAAAAAAGTGTTGGTGAGGATGTGGAGAAATTGGAACCTGTGCACACTGGTGATGAGAATACAAAATGGTGCAGCCACAATAGAAAACAGAATGAAGGTTTCTAAGAAAGTTAAAAATAGAACTTCCATAGGATTCAGCAATCTCACTTCTAGGTATTTGTTTAAAAGAACTGAAATCAGTAACTGAAAGAGATATTATTTATCTCTTTTATTATTATTGTTAATTACGTTGCAATAAACAGCAAACAAATGCTCTCTAGTGCAGCATTATTCACAATAGTCAAAATGTGGAAACAATCTAAATGTCCATATAAAGGACAAAGAAATGGACAAAGAAAATATGTTCTATGCATATAATGGAATTCTATTTAGCCTTAAAAAAAAAAAGGAAAAGCTGCAACATATGATAACGTGCATGAAACTTGAGAACATTATGCTAAATAAAATAAGCCAGTCATAGAAAGACAAATGCTGCATAATTCCACTTATATGGGATATCTAAAATAGTCAAACTCATAGAAACAAAGAATAGAATGGTGGTTGCCAGGAGCCGGAGAGAGGGAGAAATGAGAAGTTGCTAATAAACAGACATAAAATTTGAGTCAAGCAAGATAAATAATCTGTAGACATCTGTTGTACAGCATTGTATCTGTCATAAATAAGGTATCATATACTTTATGAAGATAAATCTCATGTGTTTTGACCACAATTTTAAAAAGCTGGTTCTTTAACAAAATTGATACTCTACACAAGCTAATCAAAAACAAAATAGAGAAGACATAAATTACTGGTATCAGAAATGAAATAGGGGCCATCACAAATGATCCCACAGACATTAAAAGAATAATAAAGGATATTACAAACGATTCTACACCCACAAATTTGATACCTCGGTTGAAAGTCCTTGAAAGACATGATGTGCTAAAACTCACACAAGTAGAATATGTAATCTCAATATGCATATATTAAAGAAATTGAACCAATAGTTAATAATCTTCCAAAGAAGAAAACATCAGGCCTACACAGTTTCACTGGTGAATTCTACCAAACATTTAAGAATGAAATGATATTAATACCCTATAATTTCTCCCAGAAACTTGAAGCAGAGGAAATACTTAACTCATTTTATGAGGCCAGCGTTCTCTTAACTACCAAAACTAGATAAAAACATTATAAGACAAGAAAATTGAAGACAAATATCTTTCATGAAGGTAAATGCAAAAATCCTTAACAAAATATTAGAAAATCATATTCAACAATATATTAAAATAATTATACGCCACAACGAAATGGGATTTACTGCAGGTACGCAAATCTGGTTCAACATTTGAAAGTCAATTGATGTAATCGATACACAGATGGAGAAGAAAGAAAGAAAACTATCTTTGTTTGCAGATAACATGATTGTCTATTCAGAAAGTCCCAAAGAATTCACAAAAAGTACACCTGAAATTAAGTAATTATAACAAAGTCACAAGATGTGATAATACAGAAAAATCAATGGATTTCCCATATACTCACAATAAACAATTGGAAACTTGAAATTAAAAACACAATTTACATTAGCACAAAAAAATCTAACAAAATATTTATAGAATCAGTATGTGTAAAATGATCAAACTCTGGAGAAAGAAAATTTAAATAACTAGAGACATAGTCTATGTTCATGAACCTGAAGACTAGAGTTGTTAAGATGTCAATTATCCCAATATAATCTGTAGATTCAACACAATTCCAATCAAAATCCCAGCAAGTTATTTTATGATATTAACAAACTAATTCTAAAGTTTGTATGGAGAGAAAAAAACCCAGAATAGAAGATGCAATATTGATGAAGAAAAATAAAATCAGAGGACTAACAGTATGCAACTTCAGAACTTAGTATAAAGCTACATTAATCAAGATAGCATAGTGTTGGCAAAAGAACAGATAGATAGATTAATGGAACAGACTGAAGAGCCTAGAAATAGATACAAAAATATAGTCAACTGATCTTTGACAAAAGAGCCATGGCAAATTTAATAGAAAAAAACCAGTGTTGTTTTTTTTTTTTTTCCAACAAATCGTACTGGAACTGGACATCCTTATGCAAAAGAAAAAAGAAACCTAAGTACAGATTTTATACCTTCCAATAATAATAAGAGTGAATGGATCACCCTTCTAAATATAAACTGCAAAACTATAAAACATCTAGAGGGTAACACAGGAGAAAATCTAAGCAACATTGGGCTTGAGTTTTTATATATAACACCAACCTTTTAAAAATAGATAAATTATACTTTATTAAAAATGCAATTCTGCCATGTGAAAGATATTTGTTAAGAAAAATTAAAGACAACTCACAAAATGAGAGTAAATATTTGCAAAACACATATCTAACAAAGGACTCATATCCAAAATATACAGAGAATTCTTAGAACTCAACAAGAAGGAAACAAACACCCAATTAAAACTTGGAAAAAGATTTGAACAGACTCCTCACAAAAGAAGATATACAGATGGCAAATAAGCATATGAAAAGGTCCTCAATATCACTTGTCATTAGGGAATTGCAGATTAAAGCGAAAATGAGTTACCACTATTAGAATTAGCCCATTAGAATGGCTAACATTAACAAAAACTAACAATACCGATTGCCGGCAAGAATGTAGAGCAACAGGAGCTGTCATTCTTTGCTTGTATGGATGCAAAATGGTACAGCAAGTTTAGATGACAGTTTGAGAGCTTCTAGAAAATCTAAGCATAGTCTTACCATACAATTGTGCTCCCAAGTACTTATACAATTTTATTGAAAACATGTTCACACAAAACCAGCCCATTAATATTTATAGTAGCTTTATTTATAATCACCCAAACCTAGATGTAACCAAGATGTATTCATTAAGTGAACAGATAAACTATAGTACATCCATACAATGGAATATTTTTCAGTGATGGAAAGAAATTAGAGATCAAGCCATGAAAAGATGTAAAAGAATTCTAAATGCACGATTCTAAGTGAAAGAGATCTGTCTGAAAATTTATATACTGTATGATTCCAATTACATGACATTTAGGAAAAGACAAAACTATAAAGATAGTAAAAAGATCCATGATTCTAGGGGTCTGGGAAAGGGGAGGGATGAAGAGGTGAAGAACAGGGGAATTTTATTATGGTGCAACTATTCTGTATGATGCTGTAATGGTGGATCTATGACATTATGCATTTGTCAAAACCCATAGAATTGTACAACACAGAGTGAACTCAATGTATGCACATTTTTTAAAAATCATGTAATAGAGGTTGAAGGATCCCTAAAAGGAACACAGAACCATGACAAGAGAATCTAATTCTGTTACAACAACAGTATGAAGCAATTTCACTGAAGAGGATGTAGGGAAGAGGTGCTGACTTAAGTAACTCTGGAAATGAATGGAAACGTTGTACTTTAGTTGATAAAGCTATTTCCTTTGAGATTGCAAGTTAACAATTCTGACTATACTTGTTTACTGGGTTTGAAGAAATCAGTAAATGGATGGCAGATGGTAGGAATCAAATTTCTCACTGATGGAATTTACGGTTAAGCAAGGTAGGAGGTTAGAATGATCCACGCGTGTAGTAATGGATTAGAATTGGAGATATCGTAAGAACTTATGTTTAATTTATTATGGATATGGATGGTTACACATAGAAATATTTATAGGTATGTATGCCTATAGGAGTTATCAAATATATATGTATACATTTCTGTTCTGTCAGCTGAGAGGATCAAAAGGAAGTGATACCCCCATAGCAATAAACACATTCAACTCCCAGACAGATCTCAGTTTTCAATAAGATTTTGAGATAAAAGGAACCAGGGAAGCTTAAAGAAATTACTGATTCTAGATCTGGGAGGACATACGCAAGAGGAGGACAGGAGATCTTATAGTGCCAAAAAGTAAGGACTTGTCAAAAAGAGTAGCAACAAAAACAACAAAATATTATTGATGTGGGTATGTCAAGAGGGTACAGGGGCCAAATGAAAGGGCTCCAAAAGGCCGAAGTGGGAATAGTTTGAGTAACAAAATGAAAAATAGTGTGGGATTATAACTGAGAGTATGAAATATTCATGAGTTCATACTGAAGTAAATAAATTATTGAATAAATGGAACAGGAGAGATAATTCTCTGATGCAGAAGTATTAGAAATAAATTATGTAGATTTTTCACCCTAAAGACGAGGAGAATGACTCATCTCTCCTTATGTGTGGACTGAACAGAACATGAAAATGGCATTTTAGAGCTAACCACTACATACCTATTAGAATGGCCAAAATCCAGAACACTAGCAACACCAAATGCGGGGTAAGGATGTGGAGCAACAGGAACTTTTAGTCATTGCTGATGGAAATGCAAAATAGTAAAGCCACGGTGAAAGACAGCTGTCACACTCCTTGCTATTTACCCCAAAGAGTTGGAAAAACTCTTTGTCCGACAAAAACCTACACACAAATGTTTATAACAACTTTATTCTTAAATGGCAAAGCTTGGAATACCATCACGATGTCCTTCAGTAGGTGAATGAATAAGTAAACTGTAGTACATTTAGAATATGAAGTGGAATATTATTCATCACTGAAAGGAAATAAGTTATCAAGCCATGAAAAAACAGGGAAAAAATTTACATTCATCTTACTGGGTGAAAGAAGACTATCTGAAAAGGATACATACTGTATGCTTCTGACTATGTGATATTTTGAAAAAGACAAAACTATGAAGACAGAAAAAAGATCTGTGGTTGCCAGGGGTTAGGAAGAGGGAAGGATGACTAGCTGGAGAAGAGTGAATTTTTAGTGAAGTGCAAGCACTCTGTATGATACTATAATGGCAGATACATATCATTACACATTTGTCAAAACCCACAAAACGTATAACGCCAAGAGTAAACCCTAATGTAAACTAGGGATGTTGAGTGATAATCACGTGTCAATGTGGGTTGAATTATAACAAATGTGCCACTCTGTTAGGGGACATTGATAATGGAGAAGCTATGTATGTGTGGGGCAGGGAGGACATGAGAAATCTCTTAAGTTTTTCTGTGACCCTAGAACTGCTAAAAAAAAAAAAAAAAAAAAAAAAAAAAAAAAAAAAAAAATAGCCTATCCACACCAAAACAAAAAGAGGCATTTTTATCTCTGTAAGCTTCTCCCCTAAAACCATAACTTCAGTCTAATTGTGAGCAAAACAAACTCCTAGAGGCTCATTCTACAATACATCTGACCTTAGGGGTTTCCGTGGTGCAGTGGTCATCACACTTACCTCCCACTATACCTGATCAGTACTCCTTAAACTCATCAAAGTTGTCAAAAATAAGAAAATCTCAAAAACTTTCATAGCCAAGAGGAGCTTAAGGAGACATGATGATTAAATATAATGTGGTATTCTAGAGCAGAAAAAAGACATTAGGGAAACTCTACGGAAATAAAAATAAGCTATGGAGTTTAATTAATAATGTGTGGTTTTGATTTATTCATTATAACAAATCTACTGTAATAATGTAAGATGTTAATAATGTGGGGAATTGTGGGGAGGTACATGGGAATTCTATCTGCTCAATTTTCATGTAAATCTAAAACTCTTCTTAGAAAATAACACCTATTAATTAATAAAAAAGGCCAATATGTAATAGACAAGCCAGTGTCAGTGTGTTCCTTTCTGTGATTTTCTAAGTATTAGAGCTTTAATCCTTACTAGGTAAGACGTACCAAGTTACTAATCTCAAAGATATCAATGTGTCCAAGAAATAAATTACAGATGGCTTTAGGTAAGAACTTGAATTAGACTGAGTGGGGACCTCAGTATGTTTTGGGATATATGAGTCTTGGAACATTAAGCCATGCAGCTTGTTTCACAGGATGAACTCAGCTGCAGGAAATTGAGTTAGAGACTCAAGTGGATGCAACCAAAACCACTGTATGTGCTGCAAGCAAGAGAATATTACAAATACCCAGGATCCGTAACACATATTTCAATCATAGGGACATTAATACTGAACATTTAAAACATGTTCATGAAAAACAAAAATATTAATTAGATTTGGCCAGGTTTACCCTAGTAATGCATGATAGGACCATTCATGTGATACCTTAAACTTCTGAGATGGTGTTGAGAAAGCAAATTCTTTACGAATATTACAGAGTTAAATGTCTTCCTCCTAGTATAGATGTTCTACCTCCCAAACTGAGAACAATTTTAGCAACTGTTTATACTAGTTCAAATCAATCTTGGGAAATTAAACTGTTTTTTCATTTTTTCATAAGTTTAGTTTTTTCAAATTTTTCATTATTTTGATTTGTTTTAACTTTTTTATTGCTTCACATTTATCATTTAGCCTTGACTTCAAAACTTGCAACTTTGTTTAAAAATTCTGAGCATCTCTGTCAAGGTATAAACAATGGAAATACCTAAAGATCACACTTTCTAAGGCAGGGGTCCACAACCCCCAGGCCACGGACTGACTGGTACCTGTCCAAGGCCTGTTAGGAACAGGGCTGCCCAGCAGGAGGTGAGTGGTGTGGTGGGTGGGCCAGCGTTATTGCCTGAGCTCCGCCTCCTCTCAGATAAGCAGCAGCATTAGATTCTCACAGGAGCAGGAACCCTGTGCCCTGCTTATGTGAGGGATCTACGCTGTGTGCTCCGTATGAGAATCTAATGGCTGATTATCTGAGATAGAACAGTTTCATCCTGAAAACGACCACCCCTCCATCTGTGGAAAAATTATCTTCCATGAAACTGGTCCCTAGTGCCAAAAAGGTTGGGAACTTCAGTTCTAAGTTCAAAAATTTTCAATTTTTCTTTTGCTTTATTAAGATATACCTGACAAAAATTATGAATACATATATATACAGAGTATACAACTCTCTATATTTATTATTTTACTTTATTTTATTTTTTGAGATGGAAGTTTCGCTCTTGCTGCCCAGGCTGGAGTGCAGTGACACGATCTTGGCTCACTGCAACCTCCGCCTTCCAGGTTCAAGTGATTCTCCTGCCTCAGCCTCCTGAGTAGTTGAGATTACAGGTACCTGCTATCATGCCTGGCTAATTTTTTGTGTTTTTAGTAGAGACGGGGTTTCACCATGTTGGCCAGGATGGTCTCCAACTCCTGACCTCAGGTGATCCACCCGCCTCAGCCTCCCAAAGGGCTGGGTTTACAGACGTGGACCACTGCACCCAACCCAAAAATATTTTGATATATGTATACCTTATGAAATGTATAAATCAAGCTAATTAATGTATCCATCATCTGACATAGTTTTTGTGATGAAAACATTTCAGATCTAAGCTCTTAGCAATTTCCAATCACACAATACATTAATTACTGTCACCACATAGCACAACAGATCTCCAGGACTGGCTCATCCTAACTGAAACCATTCCCCCAGAGTTCCATTCTAATATCCCAGAAACAAGGTAAGATGCCTAAATTAAGAAGCCTGTTCAACCATTATGGAAGACGGTGTGATTCCTCAATGTTCTAGAACCAGAAATATCATTTGACCCAGCAATCCCATTACTAGGTATATGCCCAAAGGATTATAAATCATTCTACTAAGACACATACCTACATACGTATGTTTATTGCAGCACTGTTCACAATAGCAAAGACTTGGAACCAACCCAAATGCCCATCAGTGACATATTGAATAAAGAAAATGTGGCACATATACACCATGGAATACTATGCAGCCATGAAAAAGGATGAGTTCCTGTCCTTTGCAGGGACATGGATGAAGCTTGAAATCATCATTCTCAGCAAACTAACACAGGAACAGAAAACCAAACACCACATGTTCTCACTCATAAGTGGGAGTTGAACAATGAGAACACATGGACACAGGGAGGGGAACATCACACACTAGGTTCTGCTGCAGGGGGTGGGGGGTTATGGGAGGGATAGCATTAGGAGAAATACCTAACGTAAGTGACGGGTTGATGGGTGCAGCAAACCACCATGGCATGTGTATACCTTTGTAACAAACATGCACGTTCTGCACACATATCCCAGAACTTAAAGTATAATAATTTAAAACAACAACAGCAGCAACAACAACAACAAAAGAAGCCTGGCCAAGTGCAGTGGCTCATTCCTGGAATCCCAACAGTTTGGGAGGCCAAGGCAGGAGGATTGTTTGAACCAAGGAGTTCAAGACCAGCCTGGGCAACATAGGAAGACCCTGTTTCTACAAAAAAAAATAAGAAAATTAGCCAGGTGTGGTGGCACATGCCTGTAGTCCTAGCTATTTGGGAGGCTCAGGCAGAATCATTTGAGCCCAGGAGTTCAAGGCTGCAGTGAGCTATGATCATACCACTGCACTCTGGCTTGGGCAACAGAGTAAGACCCTTTGTACCCCCCCGTCCAAAAAAAATATGCTGGGGCTGGGCGTGGTGGCTCAGGCCTGCAATACTAGCACTTTGGGAGGCTGAGGTGAGGGGCTCGAGACCAGCCTTGAAGTCATGGGTTCAAGACAGGCCTGGGCAACAGAGTGAGGCCCCATCTCTTAAAAAAAAATAAAAAAAAAAAAAGGAAGAAGAACCTTAAGCTTACACTATCTTTCTTTTTCAGGTTAACTCAGCCACATGTGATACTCAGTTCAAAGTTTAAACTCCCAATCATTCCTTCTTTCCCATCAGAGTTTTCCTTCCTTTTCCTCTTTTCTGAGATGTATCTGGATTCAGGATGAACCTTATTTATCCTCATGGATTTAGGAGGAAAAGCTTCTGTGGCACAGTTTTCCTTCCTGCCTTGCTAGTCTCTTTAGGTTCCTACTCCCACTTGAACATTTGGGCTTGTCCTGGCTCCTGATGCTGAAGTCTATGGTGACTGTAATTTGTCATGGGTATGAGGTCCCTGAGCTCTATAACAGGGGTTAGCAAACTTTTTCTATACAGGGATAGAAAGTAAATACCTTAGACTTTGCAGATCACATGCAGTCTCTGTCACAAACTTTTCTTGTTGTTTATTATTGTTCTCTTCCTCCTCCTTCCCCCTTTTCCCCTCATTTTCTTTCCTCTCTTCCTTCACCTTCATCTTCTTCTTTTCTACAGTCCTTTAAAATTTTTTTTTAAATTATATCTCAGGGTCATAAAAAGGTAGGCTGTAACAGGAGTTGGCCTGCAGACCACAGTTTGCCAAACCCTGCCCTGCAGCCTTTGTCTTCTGACCTTGGGTCCCTTCCTATTCCCCTACATGGACCCACGTTCCTGGTATGCAGTCTGTGGAAGACTGTAGACTATTACAGGTCCATCTATCAAGAAACCTCCCTCTTCCCACAGCTTCATTGCTTTTGCACCATTCTGATCCCAGAAACAGAGCAACAGCCAGCATGTTCTTTCATTCCCTCTCAACCTCGCTGGGTTTTTTGTTGGGTTTTGATTGCTCGAGACCCAGGAGATACGAGGTGCTAGGTCTGCTTTCAGGGACTCTGGCAGTCACATTCCCATCCTAGTGACATTGTCACTAAATTCCTTTTCTTTTCCTCTCAGCAAAGGGCTTTCTACTTCTTTATGTGGGGTGGATTATGTCCTATGATAAACTATGGTTTATAGTAAAACTCTTCTTCTATATCATATTAGACTTGTATTTTACTACACAGAAGGGAGATTTGGGAATTGAGGAAACAACTTTCATTCTCAACCAAGCTTAGTTTTATGTAAACTTCAAGATTGTTTTTTGTTTTGGAAATGGACAATTAAAAGCAGATCATTTTTCAATATGACATATTTTCCAATACATTTCTGAAATAATTATCCTAAGTCTCCATGTTACATAATTACTTTCTGATCTATCCATTACTCAGATGCATACAAGTTTTCTTAAACAAGGGTGCACTGTATGTATTCCAAGTTACCAGACACTTAAACTGCTTACTACTGATGATGAATTTGCCATACTTTGCAGGAAACACTTAGCTTCAGGGTGAAGCCAAGTATTTTAAAGTTGTATATTATAATCATCTATTTAAATATTTTAAGTGATCATTTATTCATAAGGCCCTATTTTTTCCTTCCCAAGATATTTGGCATGATGCAACAGCAATTAAAAGGCACTTATAATCATAATCACAGCAATTATTGTGTTTTCTGGCAGCCCTGTGCCACCCTTACATAGCAAGCCTCCAGAGATGTATTCCGCCTCTGGAACAGACAGCATCTATCCTCAGCAGTGGCTCCAGCCTGTGCTCCTGCCTGGGTCACTCATGAGAGCCTTTGCAGTGATTCTGCCATACCCTAGGAACCATCATCAGTGACTCGGTGTCACCCACCAAATGAGAAGGCTGCTACAGTGCTTAGCTGCCCTTTTCCTCTTATGAAGATTCTTCATTCTTTGATATCTGCAGGGTGAAATACAGCAGATTTAAAATTCCAAAATGCATTCTACTTTAGATATCCAGAAATATGGCTCAAGGTTTGATTATAGAAAGAAGTAAAATGTATAAGATGGTTCATTGCGAATTTAAAAATAGTTTTTTTTAAAAAAAAGCTGAATTTCATTCAGAAAGGCCAAAGCTGCTAGCCTGCTTGCTTGTGCCTACGTTCTTGTGTTTCTGTGTGTGTGTGTGTGTGTGTGTGTAAGAGGAAGAAGAAATGTCCAGTCCAGCATCATGAGCCTCCTTCTTCCTGAGATCCCTGGAGAATATGAGAATATGAGGTGGGCACCACTGGGCTAGGCTGTTAAGGAATTGAATCTCCCACATGCCTGGTCTGAAATTCTAGCATTAGAACCACCTCTTCTGGGAAATGTTCTTTTGCCTTTTCAAATAGAGTCATGGATTGCCTCTTCTACACTCCCACAGTTAAGGTGATCAAATGTCCCAGTTTGCCAGGAACTATACCATTTTTGAAAAAATGAAATCCCACATCACAGAAAACCCAGGAGTCCTGGGCAAACCAGGGCAGTTTGTCACCATACTACTATGTTCAAGGATCAGTGTTTACACTATTATAATCATCTAGTTAGCTGCTGGTTGCCTTCACTAAATGTAAACTCCTTGAAGGTAGACATTACGTCAAGCTCTAAAAAATTTTTTTGTTGGAAAAATGAAGGAACATTTGAGAGAATGAGTAAGTGAATGAATGAATGCATGCATGGATAGAACTAATTAGTCTGATAAGATTATCTATAGTTTTGAGAGGTTCATTTATATTTTTCCTGAGAGGAGAGAAGCAAGATACTTCTCCTTCAGTAAATTTACTCAGGTTAGTGCTTTAAATCTAATAACATGTCTGGATTGCATGCTTGAATATCATGGCGGGAGATAATACGAGGATCAGCATCAGGAAAGGTAAGTATACATGAAAGGTCACAGGGAATCTGGCTGCTAAAAGGGGTTAGAAAACCAGAGATCATGGCCAAAGTTGAACACAGGGTTCTTCCAGGAGAAAAGAGCAAGTTCTATGGTTTAAATGTATCCCACAAAGTTTATGTGTTGGAAACTTGCTTTCTAATGCAGTTGTGTTGGGAGGGGGGGGCCAAAGGGAGATGTTTGGATCATGGGGATACGGCACTCATGAATGAATTAATTATATTATCATGGGAGTGTACCCTTTATTAAAAGACAAACTTATCTCCTCTTGCTCTCCTCTCTCATGCCGTATCTTTGCCGTTCCATCATGAGATGACACAGCAAGAAGGTTCTTACAAGATGTCAGCCCATTGATCTTGGACTTTCCAGCCTCTAGAGCTGTGAGCCAGTTTCTATTCATTATAAATTACCCAGGGTGTTGTATTCTGTTATAGCTGTGAAAAATGGGCTAAAGCAGCAAGAGATCAGGATTTTGTTTCTGGTCCGTCTTTTGTATTGGCAAATGAGCCAACTGCATACCGTTTACGTTGTAAGAAGCTCGTTGTACGTAAATGGCTACATTCAATGTATTATCTTTCATGTTCATTCAACTAAATGAGTTATGGGGCATCCATCAGAGCACTGTGGCAAGTGCGAGATGTGAGGGTGGGAGAAAAACAAGAGTAAATGTGGCATGTTGAAAGCTGGTATGAAGTCCCAATTGGTGCAAGGACTCAAAAGTTAGGAGTCCTGCATTTGTACTTCGCCACTCCTACCTTCCAAATCTGTGATCTTGAGCAGGTTATATAGCATCATTAATCCTCAATCGCCTTACCTCTGAAATAACAGTAATAATACCTATTTTATAAAATTATTTTGAAGATTAAACATTTGGCTTAGCATTTGACACATAAAATCTTCTTCATAAATGGAAGTTGCTGTTGTTTTTAATTAAGATAGAGCCCTTGGCATGTAGAAGCCACAGTTTGGCTCTTGTTATACTAAAGACTGTGATGAGAATAGTAAGTGCTATAATATTCATACAAGCAAAATGCTATGGGGGATCTGGAGGAGAAAGAGAGAGAGTGAAAGAGTGGGAAGAGGGAGAGGGATTATTTCTAACTGGGAAAATTTGGGAAGATATAATTTAAAGAGACATTGAAGGATTATGTCAGAACATAGAACTAGCTGTGAACATATGACCTCTGGAAATACTGAGATAATGATTTTTCCCCAACTTCATAAACTGTTAATTTCTTGAGTTTTGGGACAGCCTTAAACCTTTGTATACTTTGGATAGTCTGTAATTTTGTACAGGTCAATTACTAGATATTTTTTGATTAATGTTCACAAAATAGATTATAGCAAATTGAAATATAATCTGCTAAATAACTAATAAGCTTAAATGTTCTTTAGTAATATGTAAGGGTCAAAAGAAAGTTTCTTCACCTTTCAAGGTTCTCTGTAAGTTATTTTTATTGAATCATATTCTGGCATTATGCACACAGCTATTGAGCATTTCTTTAAATGTCCACATGCAAATTTAAAAATGGTGATAAATTCTTGTTTTCAAAGTTTCTCATGGAATTAACCAACTAATCCTCTATCAACACCCCTGTTGAGTTCAAAGCACTTTCTTTAACAGATATAATTATAAACCCTCAGATCTGTAAGAACTGGTTCCATTTTAAATAAGCTCCATTAGGCCTGCAAGAGCCCCTGTGACAGTGAGGTGATCCCAAGGACTACAGAGTGGCTCAGTTCCAAATGGGGATGACATTGGAGATTGTCTTGTCAAACAGAGTACTGCTCCTAAAAATGGTTTTCATTCACAGTATCTTGAAGCCTTTAAATACCAAGTAAGATAAATGACCTCCAAAACCTTTCTCAAAGCTAAGTCCTTATCCCAGGATGAACTTGGAATGAAACAAACCTGAGCAATTAGGTCTCCTCTAATTTGACCCTTCACCCTTGGGAGGCCTGAAGGTCTATAGTGATGAACTGTCAGGCAAAAATGGTTACCACATTTTACTTTCTTTAACTTGTATCAGAAAAGAAAAAGTAAGCCATACCTTTATCCCTCAAATATCTGCTTCTCAGTGTACCTTAATTCTAACCAAACTAGGGCATATATACAAGATGCACAAGAAAGTAAGCAAAGCCCCAGGACAAACATCATGTCTTCCTAGGGCATCTATTTTTCCAGGAGTTTGGTGGCAAAGCATTATCTTCATAGTTAAACAGACACAGATACATCATGGATTTTTATGATAAACCAGGAATCTAAAAATAAATGCCCCTTTCTAGGACTGCACCCCAGACCCTGGGAATTGTGTGTTTACTCTTCTCTTCTGAAACTTTGGTAGAAAGTTTGAATGTCCACTGTGATGACATTTTCCCACCAGCCAAGCATAAATACAAGTTTCATGACTTTATGTTCTGAATTTACATGCATTTCTCGTGTCTTGCCAGTACTTAGGTATTCACAAAAGCAAACTCTAGCTATAACAAATGCAGAAATCACTTTGCCCTTCACTCCACCCCCAGGTTCTATACAAGTTCTATACACTTGTATTCTCTTTATAGCAAAGAGGATTTTGTCCTTATGTTGTGTTTTTCCTTGAGGACTCAGAACTTCCCAAAATCATATATAACAGCTGGTGCTACTCTAAGATTCCCTACAAGGCAAAATGCAGATGGTGATGATAACCACCCACGCATTGTCAGTTTGCCCAGACATTACCCTCAAGGGACAAAATTTGCACCAGTGAAATAAGGACATTTTTATGCCAGCAAAGAGGAGGCTGCTAAAAGGTTTGGTGCTCTCCAGATTCTGCCCTTATCCATAGAGGCTCCAAATTGAGAGCAATATAAAATAGTGAAGAATCAAGGTCCCAGGATTAATTATGAAACAACAAAAGCCACTTTGGCTTTTCCAGGAATAATGAACTGCTTTGCATGTCAAGGAACCATAGTGGTCTAGGTGTGTGGGTCTCAGACAGAGGACAGTGTGTGGACCATGAACTCACAGAAGGCCCAAACATTCATTCTTTTATCCCTTGGACCTTTCATGGTTCCTTGCATGGGGTCTGAGTGTCCAAATAAATGTCTGAGGCATAAATAACTAAAGGAACAAATAGCTCTCAGTAGAGTTTTAGTTCTAGAGAGACTGATGCCCTGGAAAGGCCTAATAGAATTAGTTCATCGAGGTGTGATGGTTAGAATTCCAGCCCCACCAACCAACTGTCTCATCTTGGGTAGGTTATTTGGACTTTCCAAGCCTCTGTTTTCCCATGCATAAAATAATATAATATTTACCTTAAAGCATTGCTATAAGAAGTAAATTACATAAAATAGCAAATGTACAGACAATGAGTAATCCAGTGATTTTCACAAGTAGCCCTCTGAATAATTTGATCTTCCTTCACAGGTAGGCAAAGCAATTGTGCCTTACCTATGTTACAGAACTCAAGGTGAAAAGTAGAGAATGAAAAAATAGAACTCTTATCCACACAATGAGGAAAACCAGTTAAACTGAAATGGAGTACAACTTGGAGTCAGAGATATATTTATTTGTTTTCCCTTGATTTTGCTAATTAGCAGTTGAGAATTACAACTAGTAGTTGAGTAACTACAGTGTTGAGAAAATCACTTAACCCCTGTTATTCTCAGTTATATGAGCCACAAGTTATGACTATAATTTTTGCTCATCCCATCATTTCCATTTTGAAATCTATATAAGATACAACCATGTTTTGTAAATGGTGAAGCATTATACAAATAGACATGATTGTAAATTGAGACATTTCAAGTTGCTATAATAGACGCAAAGGGACTGGACGTACATTTGGCTTGGCTAGCAGGCAAGGTGTAAGTATGAAAGAAAAGAATCACGGGGCCAAGTTCAAGTTACAAGTCAGAGTCCCTAACATTAGATCCAATAGACTAAACAAGTCTTATCTTGCAAACTTGGAAAACCTTCTTGAGAAGACTTGTGAGGATATGCCTGGGCCCAATTACAAGGAATACCATTGTAGTGCAATCCTGGCTGCTAAGGATGCAGTAGGTAGGAGTGTCAGCATGCATGCTGGGAATTTTCCATCCTAACATAACATGCCCTCTATACCCAAAATACCACCAACAGCACACTTCTTGAAACTCTCTGTTCTGCAAACCCTGACTTGCTTTGTATGCCTGTTACTTTGAATGTTCTTTCTCCGCTTCCTGGCACACCTTACTTCCTCCTACCATTTCTTTTTTTTTTTTTTTTAATTATCACTCTAAACTCATTTCCTCAGGTGGCCTCTTTAACTTCCATGGGAATTTCCATGTGAATCCTAAATTTACATAATTGTCCTGATATCTTCTTACCCATATCCATTTCTAATAAGTCATTGTCACCTCAATCCAAGGTGGCTAAAAATTTATACATCATCATCCTCCCATTTCCCCCACCAAAACAAACATCTCCTCTTTCCTAATATGCCATTTGTCTCAAGGATGTGCAATATTTTATATGTAGAGAGTTATATAATTTAAATGTATTCTGTTGCATTGGAAGAAATGTAATCTCTTTAATTCAAGGATTTTCCTCTCTTGCTGCAGTGCATCTAAGTCCTAAGGGTTTTGTGAAGCTATGGTGTCATGAGGAGTGGACCCCAGGTCCTTTCTGTTCTGCTCTTGCATCATCCCCTGAGAGTCCCGTAATATCGTTCACCAGCCTTCAGTAATTAGTCCATACTCTTTGCTGTTAAGCAAGGCCTCACTCACATTTGCTAGGACCCTTTAGGGTATAGTGATTACTTATGGCTAACGGCTTCTTAAATGAGGAGTAGCAGCTAAACGGCAAAAAGGATGAAAGGAAAAATTATGAAAAGTACATTTAACTCATGTTTCAAAATTAAAAATATTTTCTAAATTTACCTCCAAACACAGTGGAGTAAAAAAATAGATTTACCCTTCCACATGTGAAACAAACAAAAAAATGGACAAAATATTTTTTTTCTTTTTCCTCAGAGATTCCTGTTCTGAGAAGATATCTTTCAAAACATTTCAAGGCATTGGATATGAGGCAATGAAGGATGGTGATCCCTGAGAGATGGGAAGCAAACAAGGTGAGTACTGCAATAGCCCTGACTTATTACCTAGGAGTTTCCACAGTGTGTACAGGTTGGGGGAACCAGGCAGAACCTGGAGTCTCCATGATTTGCGAAGATGGAAGTAGGGGTCCAGAAAGCCAAGGCAGCTAGAATCCACAGGGCAGAGTAGCAGAGAGGAGAGAGCTGCAGAGAGACAGAACCCCACAGATCTGATCTGCATAAGGTCCACCTTGAGTATTTATCTGATAATTTAAAAAGCACATGTGAGACTAATACCTGAGATCAGAATTTTGAAAATACTCAAAATGATTAGAGGTCACAGAAGGGAAGGAATATTTCCTGTTTTCACCAGTTGGAATGGGTTGCCTGAGTGGGGAAAAATTAACCCTACATGAAACCTTGCTCCAATCTTGCTTAACAAAGTCTAAGAGTAAGACCCAAAAGAACTGAACTTTTCCAAGTAACTTAATACATCCTAAAACAGGTCAAAAATATTTATAGGAATACAAAAATATCTAGCACCAAACAAGATAAAATGTATTTTTATCTGCCTGGCATTAAATTAAAAATTATTAGGCATGCAGAAAAGTGGGAAAAAAAACCCATAATGAAAAGAAATAAAGTCAAGTAGACACCAAGTCAGAAATGACATGGCTGATAGAACTGGTAGGGGGAAAACCCCAGTAAAACAACTGCAACTTACTTTAACATGTACAAAAAGCTGAAGAAAAGACCAAATATGTTAAGTAGCAATATGGAAAATATTAAAGAGGTTTAAATTGAAGATCTAAAGATGAAAAATACACTTGACAAGATTAATGGTATATTAGACATTAGAGGAAAAAAAGATTAGTGAACTTGAAGACAGCAATAGAAATTATCCAAAAAAGAACGAGAGAGAAAAATGACTCAATAAAATATGTAGAGTGTTACTGAGTTGTTGGGCAATTTCAACAGCCAAATATACATGTAATTATAATCCCCAAAGAAAGAGTGAAGAAGAGAAAAAAAATGGCCACATTTTTCTTTCAAATTTGATGAGAGCTATAAGCCAACAGATTTTAGAAACTCAACATACTCCAAGCACAAGAAACATGAAGAAAGTGACACCATGATACACTGTAATCAAATTGATTAAAACCAGTAAAAAAGATAAACATCTTGAAAGTAGCCAAAGAGAAAAGACATATAATGTACAGAAGAAAGATAAGAATGACAGATGATTTCTTGCTGGAGACTATGTAAGCTAGAAAACTGTGAGGCAGCATTTTTAAAGTACTAAAAGAAACAACAAACAAGCAAACAGAAAACAGTTCATCTAGAATCTATACCCAGTGGAAATATCTTACCATAATGAAGGTGAAATAAACGTTTTCTCACATAAAATTGTGCGAAGAATTTATCACCAGTATACCTGTGCTACTGTATAGAAGTAACTTAATGAACATTGTTGGCATTTAACAGGAACTTTAAAGCAGGCAACTACTAGGCATTCATTTCCTGATGCTGCTAAGGCACAATAGTGATGTCTTTGAATAAAAAATATATAAAAGTTGATATATTACTTTCCTAGGGTTGCCGTAACAAGCACCACAAACTGGGTTGATTAAAACAATTTATTGCATCACAATTCTGGAGGGTAGACGTCTAAAATCAAAATGTTGGCAGGCCCACGCTTCCTCTGACATCTGTAGGAGAATCCATGCCTCTTGTGTTCTGGTGGTCAGTGATCTCGCACATTCCTTGGTTTGCAGCTGTGTAACTCCAATCTCTGCCTCTGCTGTCACATGACATTCTCCCTACGTCTGTATCTTCATATCACAGTCTTTTTATGAGGACACCAATCATATTGAAGTAGGGGTTCACCCACTCCAATATGGCATCATTTTGACTTCTTTATATCTCCAATGAGCCTGTTTCCAAATAAGATCACATTCTGAGGTCCTGGGCATTAGGACTTTAACTTTTTTTTTTTAGAAACAAAGTCTCGCTCTTGTCCGCAAGCTGGAGTGCAATGGCATGATCTTGGCTCACTGCAATCTCTGCCTCCTGAGTTCAAGCAATTCTCCTGCCTCAGCTGCCCTAGTAGCTGGGATTACAGGCACCCACCACCCCACCCAGCTAATTTTTGTATTTTTAGTAGAGACGGGGTTTCACCATGTTGCCAGGCTGGTTTTGAACTCCTGACCTCAGGTGATCCACCCACCTTGGCCTCCCAAAGTGCTAGGATTACAGGCGTGAGCCACTGTACCTGGCCCAATATCTCTTTTTGGTGAGGACACAATTCAATCCATAATAGTTGGGATTACTTAAAGGTTTGTCTGTGAAACCTTTTTGGACCTTTATATCTTTAGAGTATATAAATGTACATAGACATTTTGTTGTGTTAATAGGTTAGTAAGCTAACTTGGGATAAGACTTATTTATAGACCTATTGATTTTTTTTTTTTTTCTTTTCATCACACTTGAGTAACAGGATTCAACAGCAAGGTTACCATTAAGGGCTCCTCTGAATTTCAAAATCCTCTGAATAATTTTTGACAAATCATCCTCTACAAACATATTAACCTTACAGAAGCTGTATTCCACACAGAACTGCCCCACTTTCAGAGACAACAGACACACAGGCTCGGCCAGTCACAACACTGTTTTCCCATGACCACAGTAATTATTTGAGGGATATAGATGGAACCTAAGTCAGACCAGTTAGATCTCTCTCTGGGAATCTGCAAGAGCTATTGAGAAAAAGAAACTCTCTCAGTGCTGTGATAGCTAAACTGGTGGAATATAATCATAGAATTTATAATAGTCCTGTCACGGGAGGGATAAACCTGACATTGAATCCAACAAAGAAGAAAGGAAAGCTAACAAATATAGAAAAACATGTTAACTATATGTTGAGCACTATGGAAGAGACAGTAATGATCAAGTTTTCTAAGAATACCCCTACATTTCCCAGTTTCTCCTCTGGTTATGTTGGAGTCACATGCCATTTCTGATCAATGATATCTATCATAAATGACGAATGTCATTTATATGTCAAAGTGCTTGAGAGCAGATACAAATTATTCATTATATCTCACCTTATTGACCACAGCAATGCTGGAAACCACATAATGAAATGGTAGCATCACAAATGGCAGCATCCCTGAAAATATGTTAAACAGGTATCTACTGACCCGCATTGAGCAGGACAAGAAATATTAAAGCCTCAGATTCTAGCTCAAAGATAGAAATAAACTGACCCCAGAAATAAGAAGCCATCTGCATATGACCAGAGAAAATAGGATATCTGGGCAGAATTCTGTACGGCAGAAATAACACAGCAATTATGTAAACATTCTAGAGTCAAAAAGAGGGCAAATAAACATATCATGTAAAAGTCAAACAAAGCATTTAGCCTGGGAAAAATAACTACCCAAAATGGGAAAACACGTTTTTCATAATTGGAGCAACAATAAAATTTCTTAGTAAGAATATTCAGTACAGCAAAAGTTTAATGATGAGATTAACATCAATGAAATGAAAGCTCAAAGATGAGAGGATAATACAAGAAAATAAAATTAAAATGTAGTTTATAAACTTTATGAAATAAACTAAAACATAAACAAATTAGAAACAGAAAAGATGAGAACCGATATTGCTAAAACTGTAATTACCGGCATGGAGAAAAATCTTGCAATCATCAGACACTAAGTGAATGAAAATTTTACAAAGACAAAGATCAATGCAACTAAAGAGAAGTCGATAGGTATAGAAAAAAGATATAAGATGATCTAACATAAGGTATTTTGAAGTGGTCATAATAAATGTAATATAAATTAAATTTAAATTATACCAGAAAATTGTCCTCAAATGAATGAAAAACAAACCTTGATTCTTATATATAAAAAAGAGCACATTGTGTTACAGGAAAAATGTGAAAACAGAATGCTCCACACAAGACATAATCTAGATAAGATACTGAACTTAAGGAAAAAGACATAATTCTGGTATCCATCCAGACAGAGCAGGAAGACATTCAAAAGGAAAAATAGTAGACTGACCTTAGTTTTCCCTAAAGCTTCATTCAATGCCAGAAGACAATAACCTATATGTATTATGAAGAAATGAAAGCACGACAGGAGATTATTATATACAGTGAAATATCCATCAAATATTGAGGCAACTAGCTAATATTCCCAAACATGATAGAACTTGAGTTTTTCTTGAAAAAACCAAAAAACTTAACAATGGAATACAGCCACTTAGGGGCTAAATCAAAATTTAAAAAATTAGGGATTAAGAGATATGCTGAAAGTATTGGTCATGAGCATTGATAAATTTAAAGGTTAAACTGATTTACAGAACATAAGATTTTTACAATTATCATTTTTTAAAAATTTTCATCTTTGTACTTTGCTGCATTATGTGAATTCATTATAATGAGTGTATGTGATTTTTCAAAGCCAGTAGAGTGAGTTTTCTTAAAAATATACTAAATAAATTAGAAAACTATCAATTTAAGCTTGTGGGACTATGTGCCATATTTGTTGTTATTGTCATTGTTTAGTCCAGTGCTATGAAAATTTGTTTTCAATTTTTAAAAAATAGTATGTGTAAAGTGAAACCAGGATGATCTATAAAAAGGACACAGCATTGACAAGTATTAAAAGGAAAATCTGGAAATGAAATAGGAGCCTTTGAGAAGTTCAGATATATTCCTACGGATCAAGAAGGCCACACAAATGCACAGTGCTCTGTGGGTACCCAGAAAAAAACTTAACCTCTGAGGTAGGCTCTAAATCTCTCAGTGCTGGCTCTTCTTGAAGCCCTGCACAAACAGGAAGTGAAGGCTAAGCAAAGTTGGAAACTGATGGAGTACTGAGTCATGCCCAACACACATAGAGCTTCTTAGCACAGACTAGGAGATTTATTGGTTCAATAGCGTTTAAGGAGATCACAGTCCAGTCATTACCTGACCACCAAGCTAACTGAGTGGAGATGTCATTTGCCATCCATCAGGGATACAGACTTTACAGAATTAGTTCAAGAAAGTCACAAAATAAACAACAGAAATAGTAAGAACAACAGTGACCATAACAAACACTAAGGAGAGGGGAATGTGATTTCCGAAGTTGTCACATGATATTATTTAACTGCCCCCCAGTTTTGTTTTGCTTTTTGAGATAGGGTCTCCATCTGTTGCCCAGGCTGGAGTGCAGTGCTGTGGTCATGGCTCACTGTAGCCTCTACCTCTGAGGCTTAAGTGATCTTCCCACTCCAGCCTCCCAGGCAGCTGGGACTAAAGGTACGTACTACTGCCCCTGGATAATTTTTTCTTTTATTTGTAGAGACAGGGTTTTACCGTGTTGCCCAGGCTGGTCTTGAACTCCTGAGCTCAAGCGATCTGCCTGCCTTGACCTCCCAAAGTGCCGGGATTACAGGCATGAGCCACCACACCTAGCCTAACTGCCCAGTTTTTAACAACATTAAAAAATAAATAAATAAATAAATAAATAAATAAATAAATAAATAAAGACATGTGAAGAAACAGGAAAATATGGCCCATACACAGGAAAAAGTAGCAAATAGTGCCTCAAAAGAATCCCATATTTAAACTTACTAAACATAGACTTTAAATCAGCCATTAGAAATTCATGCAACAAAAGAAAAAAATGGCTAAAGAATTAAACAAAGATGTGAGAACACTGCCTTGCTAAATAAAGAACCTCAATAGAGAAATAGAAATTATTTCAAAAACTAGAAATTTTCAGGTAAAAGTACAATAACTGAAATTTTAAAAACCTGCTAGACTGGTTCAACAGTAGATTTGAAAAGGCAAAAGAAAAAAAATCATTGACCTTGAAGATAGGCCCATGGGGAATACTCAATCTTAGGAACTAAAAGAAAAATAAATCAAGAAACTTAACAGAGCCTTAGAAACCTGTGGAACATCAAGTATACCAACATGACACACAGTGGGAATTTCAGGAGAGAGAGAAAGAGAAACAGACAGAAGAAATATTTACAGAAATAAGGGATGAAAACTTCTTAAATTCATTTTAAAAAAAAAAACCAGTAATATGTACCTACAAAGTTCAATAGTTCAGTGAACTCTAAGACACACTAAAAAAAGATCCATACCTAGACACATCAAAGTGAAACTTTTGAAAGCCAAATACACAAAAAGAAAATCTTGAAAGCATCTAATATCTTAGAGAATGCGTACATCGTCTTAAATACAATGGCACTGGAAATATAAACATTAAAAGTGTTTCTGCTGGTGTCTCAGAAATTACCAAAATATTACTGGACACTGGAAAAAGCACAATATTTGTTAAAAAGTGGCAGAGAATTTGGCAAAATTATGTTATTCTGTTGAATAGAAAATAAAACTGGTAAGTAATGAATTTGGACATCCGGTTGAGATTACCAAGCAAGGTGTGGAAGGGGCAGAGTTGTTCCTCTTTGCTGCTAACAGTAAAATGTGAGGGGGCAAATAGACAAATTGAGGAGTGAATCGATAAAAGAAAAAGGAAATAGCACTTGATGATTTCGAAAATGTTAAGCCTATCTGGATAGTGTACTCTGAAAGCAGGGCCAAGAGTGTGGCTGAACAATCATTTGCTGAAGAGATTAGATATGTGACCCATGAATCCAACCAGCCATCTCAACAGAGGCCAGTGAGAAGTGATTATCCATTATCCACGAGAGATATGTGGAGGACTCTCTTGTCTCATGATTTGGAGTCTTGTGAATTGCACAAGAGAACCATATAATATTTGAGTTTTATATCAGCAGAAACACTGCTGACTTGGACTGAAAAGGACAGGGAGAGGATGAAATGAAGGAAGAATTACCCTGAAGAAAGAGCCACAGATGCAGAGCCCTGTCCAACAGCACCTCCTTGGACTGAGAGGGTGGGGCTGCACCCCAGTGGGCTGAGAGGGTACAGCTGCCATCCCTTCAAGTCAAGAAGACAGAGCATTTAATCAAGGAGGATTAATAATCAAGGATTATTCTCAGCCCTTGAAACCTAATGTAACTTATCCTGCTGGATTCCAGACTTGTTTGGGGCCTGTGACTCTTTTCTCCCTTCCAATTTCTCCCTTTTGGAATGAGAATGTCTATCCTCCTTTGGTCCTACCATTGTATTTTGGAAGCAGATAACTTATCTGCTTCCAAAGTTCACAGATGGAGAGCAGTTTTGCTCCAGGATGGATCATATCACAAATCTCATCCACCACTGATTTAAATGATTTATATCATGAGAGTTGGAACTGTGAGTTGATGTTATTTAGATGTGATTTTGGACTTGGAGTTGTTGTTGGAATAGTTATGACTTTTGGGGAGGTTGGGTCTGAGTGAGTCTATGTTTCTCATGTGAAAGACGTGAATCTGGGGCAGGCAGCATGCAGACTGCCATGGGTTGTATTGTGTCCCCCCAAAAGGATGTATTAAAGTCTCCACAAAAGGATATGTTAAAATCCTAACCCTAAGTACCACAGAGCATCACTTTATTTGGAAATAGAGTCATTGTAAATGTCATTAGTTAAGATGAGGTCACAATGGAGTAGGATGGGCTCTAATCCAGTGTCCCAATGGGAAAAGGAGAGAAACAACACAGGAAAAGACAGCTTTGTGACAGTAGAGACAGAGATTGGAGTGATGCATCTCTATGACAAGGAACACCAAGGATTGCCAGCAAGGACCATAAGCTGGAAGAGCCCAGGAAAAATTTTCTCCTGCAGGTTTCAGAGGAAGCTTGCCCCTGCCAACACCTTGGTTTCAGACTTCTAGCCTACAGGACAACAAAACGATAAACTGCTATGGTTTTAAGCCACCAACTTTGTGGTATTTTTGTTAGGATAGCCTTAAGAAACTAATATGTGGCCAAGTGTGGTAGCTCATGCCTGTAATCCCAACACTTTGGGAAGCCAAGGCAAAAAGATAGCCTGAGCTCAGGAGTTTGAGACCAGCCTGGGCAACATAGTGAAACATCGTCTCTACAAAAAAAATTTTTTTTTAGTTGGTCTCAGTGGTGTGTGCCTGTAGTCCCATATTCCTAGCTACTCAGGAGGCTGAGACAGGAGGATCATTTGAGCCCAGCAGGCTGAGGCTGCAGTGAGCCATGATCTTGCCACTATACTCCAGCCTGAGTGACAGGGTGAGACCCTGTCTGAAAAAAAAAAAAGAGAAAGAAACAAATACATAATTCAGTTTGGAAAATATATTTTTTCAACAAACAATTTGAGAAATCTGGATATTCATATGCAAAATAATGAAATTGCACCCTAGCCCACTCCATAGACGAAAATTCAAAATGAGTCACAGACCTAAATTTAAGAGCTATATACTATAAATCTCTTAGAAGAAAACACGTGTGTAAATATTCATGACCTTGGATTAGGCAATGATTTCTTAGATATGACATGAAAAGCACAAGCAACAAATGGAACTTCATCATAATTTCAAATTAAAATATTTATTTCTTCAAAAATACCTTCAAGATTGTGAAAACGCAACCTGCATATTGGGAGAGAATATTTATAAATCATGTATCTGATCAGGAACTTGTATCTAGTGTATACATAAAGCTCTTACAACTCGACAATAAAAAGACAAACCAATTGTAAAACTCAGCAATAATTTGAATAGACATTTCTCCAAGGAAGTTATGCAAATAGCCAACAAGTACATGAAAGATGCTCAATATCATTAGTCATTAGACATGCAAGTCCAGGCCATAATGAGACACTACTTCACAATAATAATAATGATGAAAATAACAAGTGTTGGTATGGATGTGGAGAAATCAGAACACTCATACACTGCTGGTAGGAATAGAAAATGCACAGCCACTTTGGAAAACAGTCTGGCAGTTCTTCAGAAAGTTAAACATAGTTTGACCCTGTGACCCAGCAATTTCACCCCTAAATGTGTACCCAAAGGAACAGAAAAACAGATGCCCACACAAAAATGTGTGCATGAATGCTCATAGCAGTATTATTCTTACTAGTCAACAAGTGGAATTATCAACAGATGAATGGATAAATAAATGTGGCATATCTACATAATGGAATATTATTTGGCAATATAAAAGAACGAAATACTGATATGTGCTGCAATGTGGATGAACCTTGAAAACCTTATGCCCTTATGCTAAGTGAAAGAAGACAGTTACAAAAGACTATATCTTGTATGATTCCATTTATATGAAATGTCTAGAATAGGCCAACTCATAAAGAATGGAAGTAGATTCGTATTTATCAGGAGTTTGGGCAAAAGGGGAATAGAGAGTGACTGCTGTTATAGTTGGTATGGGCTTTCCTTTTAGGGTGATGAAATGTTCTAAAAATGAGATATTGGTGATAGTTTCACAGCTGTAAATATATTACAAACCACTTACTTTTACACTTGAATAGGTGAATTTTAAGGTATATGATTATATCACAATGTGGCCATTATAAAAAACGCTATAATGGCACATGTGTACCTGTTCTATATTTTTAATGTGACTATTTATGTATGAATTACACTGCTTCTCAGTTGAGTGTAAAATAAAGGCAGTTCTGGAGACATTAAATTCAAGTCATTTCTGTGTGTTCTTTGTTTCCCATCTTGTGTCTGTGTAGTGGCAGTACTATTGGATATTAGTATTATTTAAGATATACAATCAATAGATTAAAGATCACAGTCAAAAGTTTGGGGAAAGCTAGGTGAAGAAGAGTCAGGGTTGGCCAGGCATGGTGGCTTATTCCTGTAATCCCTGCTTGTTGGGAGGCCAAGGCAGGCGGATCACCTGAGGTTAGGAGTTTGAGACCAGCCTGACCAACACAGTGAAACCTCGTCTCTACTAAAAAAGTACAAAATTAGCTGGGCATGGTGGCACGTATCTGTAATCCCAGCTACTTGGAAGGCTGAGGCAGAGGAATCGCTTGAACTTGGCAGGCGGAGATTGCAGTGAGCCGAGATCTTGCCATTGCACTCCAGCCTGGGCAACAAGAGCAAAATTCTGTCTGTCTCAAAGGAGAAAAAAGAGAAGAGTCAGGGTTTTTCTGCAGTACCTTTCAGACCCCTTGTCATGATAATATGCCTCGTGACTTTCCAGTGGTGACTACATATGATGCTTGTCTCTAAATTGATCACTCTGGGCAAAGATGCTCCATGGTGGGGAAAGAGATGTAAAATTATCCCTTCTGTCTTCATTCCCCGTGATCACAGATGACCAAGGTAAATGACTATAAAGTCTTCTCCCTATAACCTAGTAGTCAAGCTTAGAATGTAGCTTTCTTAAAACCAAAGGAAAACCATTATTCATTCTATCAAATGAGTGAAATAACAGGGAGATGTAACAGTTGTGGAATGTAAGATCCTCGTCTCCTGAGGCAGCAGCATGTTAGAGCAAAGTTTCTAAACAGATGTACTAGTCTGTTACTTAGAGGCTCTGAATAAGAAAGCATTTCTTAACATTTCTGAGCTTTCACTCATTCATCTATAAATTATAGATTTAAAAGGTACCAAACTCCTAGAGCTGTTGTTAGGATTTGATCAGATAATATATGCAAACATCAGAATGACTCCTACACTTGACAAATCTTGTTCTTGTTGTTGTTCTTGTTAGCATTATTCAGAACAAGTAGATCCTGAAAAGAATAGCTTGATATCAACATGAGGATGTCAACTACTATATCCCGTTATCCTATAGAGCAGGCAATCCCTGTCCAATTTGTAAGAGATCCTGAGAAGACATTCAAAAAAAATAATGTGAAATTAAATGTAGTTTGGCCATATTGCCCCTGAATTAACAGCATTATGTATTTTACACTGAGAATTCAATCCAGAGTGTCATTCTAGCATCTTGTCTGTTTCTTTTAAATGATGTTAAGCAATTGATCAATCAAACATGCTTAGGAAGACAGCTGATTCATCCTGACAACCAAAGGACAGGACAGCTTGTGTTAGAGACGAAAGTTTCCTTCTGTCAATAAATGACAAATAGATAATTCCAACTCGGAACTTACGTTTACTAAGTCTCTTACAAAGCCTCACTTTGGGGCTTACTGGTAATACATACAAAGTAGCCTGGCAAAGATATATAGTCTTGCATCTACACCTGCTGACTTCTCTTTCAAGCAGAAGAATCATGGGCTTGTGGCATGAAGAATCACTTTCATGTCATCTTAGGATGCCTGTCTCTCACTTGAGCCTGCAGCTAATTTAACAGTATGACTCTCAGATACAGCTATGTTCACTAATGGGAACTAACAACAATGATCTTCCTTTTAACGTTGAGTATATAATTATCTTCATCAGACTGTCTTAAATATACATTAGTCACACCATTTGTTCTCAAAAGTTTTATGTTTTTTTTTTTTTTTTTTTTTTGCAGGGGTGGGGTGGGGTGCTGATTTTGTTTTCTAAGTTAGGTAGAAACAACAAATTAAAAACAAAATACCCCATCTATGCTGATGAGGATACACTTCCCAGTGTCTTGGACAAGACGTTTTCTCACAAAAAAACACCAAAACCTAATTGGGAAAAACTGAAACACCAAGGAAGTTCTAGAGGCTAAACCACAGCCTTGGGCACAAGGCAGAGACTACATGATCCTTGGGCTGCAGCTGCCCCAATGAAACTAGCCTCCAAACATCTACTGCTACTGTGAGTGAATTGATAAGTATTCAAAGAATTAAAGTCCCTGGAGGGAATGTCTAACTGGCCAGTGAAACTCCATCAGGTTCTATGAGAGAGGCAGCAGTGGGAAGTGATAAGAGGCTGGCGGTGGTAACTACCCTCCATCTAAGACCTACACACAATTGAGTGTTCTCTTCAGAGGGAAATTGGCAGGCTATAATTAAAGAAGGGGAGGAACGAAGATAAATGCTGGACACCCCCAAAATGGCAAATATTCGCTATAAGTAGTGATAGTGATACTAACAGTGATCCCTTTTTATAGGATTTTCACTTTATAAAATACTTTAAAACAATCTTATTAGTTACCTCTAAAAACCATATCATTATGCCCATTTCACCAATGACGTAACAGATGATGTTCAGATCGGTTAAGTTCCTATGATGTTCAGATTGGTTAAGTTCCTATGATGTTCAGATAGGTTAAGTTCCTATGATGTTCAGATAGGATAAGCCATGGTCACATGGCTTCGGTATGATTGACCCAAGACTGGTATATTATGCAAATAATGTATTCACACTCATTAAAGCGTTGTTGAATAAACAAATGAATGAATGACCCTTAAAAATCATGTAAGCATCACCTCTTGGAAATAGCTTCACAAGTAAAAGAATTATTTGAAAATATTTAGTCCAGCACCTTTATTTTAAAATACAGGAAACAAGCCATGAGTTAAAAGGGTAAATACTTAAGGTGATGGTTATCCCATTTACCTGATGTGATTATTACACCTTGTATGCCTGTATTAAAATAGCTCATATACCCCATAAATATATATATATATCTACTATGTATACATATATATATATATCTACTGTGTACCCCAAAACATTAAAAATTAAAAATTGATTCAAATAAGACAAAACAATTAAGATTAGAATTCTGGTTTACTGAAATTCAGTTACTTGCTTTTATTCTACATTGTATTAATGTCCTTGAGTCCCCTCCTTGTCCTCTGTTGGGTATCACTGTTTTCAACCCATGAAAGGAAATAAGAAGCATAATGTAGTCTATGCTTTCTGGGACCTCATGTGCAACTTGGAAGTCAGTGTCTCTTGTGTATCATCCCAGCCTTGAAGGACTTTTAGGGTGCTTCTGATGCTGCTTGAGCAATCCAGGGCTCTTAAAATTCCTGCTAATTCCCTTCTGTAAACCCTGCAAACTGGTTGCTACCAACCTTGGAGAGTTCTTTCTCCCACATAGATCCCCCTTATATTACTTTATTACACATCCCCCAGAGCCCTCAATGGGACAGTTACCAAAGGATCCATTCCTAAAGCCTTTGGCTATTAGGCCAATCTGGAATGGGAAGTTCCAACTGAATGAGACAATTGTGAATACACTTTCTCTGTTGATAGTGTGAGACATGTGTCCCCATTGGAATGTATTCCATAGCAGCAAGCATCTAGGGTAACTCTATTTAACTATTTGACGTATAGTTAAGTATAGTACAGATAAGCTTTTCAAGACAAGGCTTGTGCGTCAATTAGCATACTTGCAATTACAAGTACCAGAGCATACAACTAAAAGTGAATTAAATATTAGGAGTGTATTATATCCAGTGGTCCACTGGTAAATATTTAACAATTAACTATCCAGCGAATTAAAATCCTTGATTTGTGGCTGGGTGCGGTGGCTCACGCCTGTAATCCCAGCACTTTTGGAGGCTGAGGCGGGTGGATCACGAGGTCAAGAGATAGAGACCATCCTGGCCAACATGGTGAAACCCTGTCTCTACAAAAAATAGAAAAAATTAGCCAGGCGTGGTGGTGGGCACCTGCAGTCCCAGCTACTCAGGAGGCTGAGGCAGGAGAATCACTTGAACCGAGCAGGCAAAGGTTGCAAGTGAGCCGAACTTGCACCATTGCACTCCAGCCTGGCGACAGAGTGAGACTCTGTCTCAAAAAAAAAAAAAAAAAAAAAAAAAATTCCTTGGTTTGTAGCATTTGCAAGTTCCATGTTGGAAATACACATATCATGGATGATTTTATGGGACTAACACAGTTACTGAAAGCAGAAGTGGAGAGAGATGCACACAATCATTTCTAACCATGATAGCTAACTCCAGCACAGCACATGACAAGAAATCAACAGATGGGGAGTCAACCCAGTGAGTGAACAATATCATCAGGGACCCAAGGCTTTCTGCTTTTCTCTTCCGCCATCCCCAGCATATTGGCTATTAACCTCGGGCATGACTCTTCATGATGGCAGCCTCTGCCCAGACAGCGTGTTCTTGCACAGCTGCTTCCCAAGGCAGAAAGGACAGTTTCTCCTGCCAGTCTCTGATTTCTCTCAGTCAGCTACCCTATTCACCTTTTCCCATAGGGTAAGACTGAACAGTTTCTCCTTTCTGTCAGAATTTGCTGGTTTTATAAGCTATTAGGATTGTTGATGATTTTCTACAGTT
Organism: Macaca fascicularis; assembly: GCF_037993035.2. Lineage (NCBI taxonomy): Eukaryota > Metazoa > Chordata > Mammalia > Primates > Cercopithecidae > Macaca > Macaca fascicularis. The sequence continues at coordinate 26,378,886 of NC_088391.1, read as the reverse complement.
TTTCAAGGGAGTTCTTATATGTTCTCTGGTCATGTGCTCTATCACTGTATATCAGCATTAACAGCTAGATCCCTTCTTCATACCCATTAAAGTTGATCATTCCCTGCTCAATAAGTAAAACAGCTATTTGGAGATTCTGAAATGTGTGAGTTGAATGTGTATGTGGTAGTATGAGCAGAACTACAGACTAAATGACTGGAGACACCACATCGAGCTGTAACCCTGACACCAATTAGCTGTGTGACCTTGGGCAGGTCACTTAACCTTTGCAATCTTGGCTTACTTATCTCCAAACAGAAGGCATTTTAGAAAATGGTCTCTAAGTCCTTTTCATGTCAAAAGGGCTGTTGTTCAAATTAATAGTAATGCCGAAATAAAGATGCTAGCTCGCTAGGTAACCTTGGTCAGTGTAATTAACCTGTCTGGATCTTAGTTCTTTATTCACTATGTGCCTAATACAATGAGATGCATTAGCACCTGCCTCCAGAGATGAATTACATAAGACTGGGTTAAAAAGGAAGAATTCGCTGAGCAAAAACAATGACCTAATACTGTTAGGTTGATGCAAAAGTAATTGTGGTTTTTGCCATTACTTTTAATGCAAAAACCACAATAACTTTTGCACCAGGCTAATAAAATATACAGACACAACCCTTTGTACTAATGATGGGCAGATGCTGTCATTTATTATCCAAAGATAAGTCTGAGTCAGGCAAGCAGTAATCCGGTGAAGCCGAATGAAATCAGGCAGTATTAATCTTCTATAAACCTTTTGCCAAGAGATGATATGCTTCAGTATTAAAGGGAAGAATCAAAAAAGGTTTAGTATAAAAGAAAAAAATTACAATTTATGCATGTAAAATAGTTAATCCATTGCAACCTCAATTTACAAATGGTTTGTTCCAATAACAAGGTGTTTGGAACTCAGAAATTAATGTTATACATGAAATTGGTTTTCCTGGATGACCATAATTTGTTTTAAGCCACAAGGTATTTATAGGAGAGTTTGGCACTTGTGAACATAAGTAAGAGTGGAGAGAAGACTAAAGGTAGATGGCATAGAAATCAAACTTTGTTGCCACAGCAGTAGGGAAACCAGGGACACTGCAGGCAAATATAACTTCTGGATTTGGGATTAGTGGTCCTATTTCTGAATCACGACATATTCTAGTAACTCGTGAACTGAGCTGCTTCCCGTGCCCACCTCAAGATCCTCTCTATCCCCATCGGTTAGGCCAAATCAGAGTCACCCACACTTCCAGACACCACCTTCTATCCTGACCTTAATCAATCATTCATGGCAGGGATGACTTCCAAAGCTGAAGCATCCCCCGCTCCATCTTCCTACACCAGCCACAGGCAAGGAAAGACGATTTTGCACACAACTCCCTCCATCCTCCCACCACCAAGAACACCATAACCCACCAGAACTCCTCCCGAGAGGAAGTGCCCTGCTTCCTTCTTCCCTCTGTTTCTATCCTGTGCATGTTATGCAGCTGTGCCCTATTGCAAATCGAGTTCCCCAAGGGTTAGAGTAAGGAGGGTGATCTTGCATATGTCACGAAGACTGGGAATTACTCAGTCAATGATAACATCCACTGGAAATAACATGGGCAAAAAAGAAAACTGGGTAATTGTAAATCGAGGTTATCCTGTGGTGGTCTTTCCAGGTGTAGCCATGTATAATGCTTCTGTTCCTCCTCGGTCTCTTAAAAGTGAAACATTCAAACAGCACACTCCAGAGTGGGTGTATTAATCAATTAAACATTAAGGTAGACATAAATTAAACCAAGTACATTTTGCTTGGTTTTGTTTTGAATTTTACAAGTTAAATTGCCGAAAAAAAATCCTTCAATTTATTGTTCTACAGTCCTGTCTTAATGTATAGAGTATAAAAAAAAAATAAGCTGAATGTTTTTCGGTTACAGGAGTTCTTGCTGGTCCCCAGGGGTTGTTCCAAACTCCAGTTGTTAAAATTCTCTGTACTAAACCGTAGAGATGTGGGAAAGGCTGTATGTAATCTGTACTATTCCTTGGATTTTGGGGGAATTTCTATTGGTACTAAATCTCTCCCATGAGATTGCTCTGCAAGAGACATGCACAAGTAGTTCCAACAGATCAAGATTTTACTGTGCAGCCAGATTTCTCCAAACCGCAAATAGAGATTTAAGGAGTACAACCGTCCAGACCTTGTATCTCATTGTTCAGTCCTCTTCAGTGTTGATTAAACAGAAATATTTCAGTAAAACTCTTCCATTCGGTTTTAGCATCAAATCAATATAGTGCAATTCTGTGGCAGGCTTGCTTGTTCAACGTGTGTCTGTGCTTCCGGAAACTTTCTTTCCTGATTTAGGATTGGTAAATAAAATTTAAGATGATGTGTTTGCTCTTGCTGTCCAATTAAAGTCACAGGAGAAAAACAGAATCCACTCAGGGATATCTTCTTTTCATGTTTGCCAAGTACAAATAGCTTAGAAATGTTACCTACTCAGTAGAGACATTTAATTTACAATGTAACATCCTGTTTTTGATGACAGTGTTTGTGCTGCTTTTACAATCCAAACACCTTAAAGGACAAACTAGTGAGTCAGAGGTTGGAATTGAGGCAGGATGCAGCATGGGTACCATTTGTCTTTTCCTTCTGTCTGCCCTGATCACTTTCTGCCTGAGCCCATCTTGCTTTTATCCCTCCAGTGTTTGTCCCATTTATTCATCCCATGATAGCACCATTCTCCTCTCAGGGCTTCCTATTTCCCATATCTTCCTATCTCCGCCTGCAACAGCCCAGGGGCCTCCAGGGGTTTATTCTTTAGGCCTCCTGAAGAGTTGAAAGTGATTCCAGTGTTAACATCCACTGGAAATAACCATGGCAAAAAGAAAACTGGGTAATTGTCAATTGAGATTACCCTATGGCAGTCTTTCTGAGTGTAGTCATGTGTAACACTTCTGTTCTTCCTCAGCCTCCTGTAAGAAGAGTGAAACATTCAAACCGAATACTGGGAAATGAGTGTAATTTATTTTTGTTGTGTGTTTGTGTGCATGCACATGTGCATATCCCCGTGAGTACACATATACTAATATTTATTGAACATTTACTAGTTTCCAGTGTAGAATGCTGATCTAATCCTCACATGAACCTATTTACATTTTACAGACAAGGAAATAAGCCCTGAGAAAACCTGTATAACTAGCCTAAAGAGCTAAAACATATGAGCTCATCTTCAAATCCGATGCTGTTATTTCTGAAGAATATGCTGTTAATTCTTCTATGAAACTGCTCACAAAAGGAGCCCCCAGCTAAGGTGCAGAGTGCACTCTCCAGGCTGGGCTAGCTGAAGACCAGATACTGTGGCCCTGACCTAGCTAAAGGTTTGATTTCAGAGACATATGAAAGTTGTCTCAAATTCACCTAACTTTCCTCCCAACACTGCTTCCCACATACCTCCTCCTCTAGTCCACTGACCCAGAACATACCACAATTAAAATTTTATTTATTTGGTCAAAGGTTTCTTGTTGCCTGCTCAAATGAAAATTCCACCATGAGTTAGTATCATGTTACATTTTTAAAAAAAATTATTTGTATCTCAGTATGAAAACTTTTATTAAATAATTTCCTGGTTAAGGATTAATAGAGGCAGAAGATGGAGAGGATATGAGGCCACTGGTCAGTGAGTGGAAGGAAAAATTACTTGGGAGAAGGATTCAGAAATGGGGAGACAAGAATCCAGTGTCAGGAGAAGGCTAGAGCAGTGGCCATATGCCACTGCACATTATTCTTTTCTTTTTTTTTTCCTTTGAGACAGATTCTCATTCTGTTGCCCAGGCTGGAGTGCAGTGGCACGATCTCGGCTCACTGCAACCTCTGCAGCCTGAGTTTAAGTGATTCTCCTGCCTCAGTCTCCCGAGTAGCTGGGATTACAGGTGCCTGCCACCAAGCTCAGCTAATTTTTTTGTATTTTTAGTAGAAATGGGGTTTCACCATCTTGGCCAGGCTGGTTTTGAACTCCTCAGCACACTGCACACAATTCTAAATGTGCATGTCACAAACACACACACACACACACATACACACACACCCAAGTACATTAATTTAAGATGCTCCCACTCAATTATTTCAATATGCAACTGAGATATAGCTGAGATGTCTTTGGTTTATAAAAATAACCATTTGTATATAGAATACAAACAGTTATTTCTAACTTCATATGTACAATATGCATAATGCATATAAAGAAGTGATTTAAAATGCTGCCTGTTCCAGATGTCCAAGTAACAACTGAGTAAGACTTCTTGAAATACTTAAAAAATATTCAGGCTTAAATATAAACACCTGTCCTGTTAATTCTTTGGGCTATAGAATCCAATTCCTCAAATTCCTACCAGCTTATCTACCAGCCAGAAGTGGGTCAGTGCTGGTAGCTGTGGCTGTGTGGGGAAATGCGTAGGGGACTTATCAGGCACTGCAAAGCATCTGTCACAGCCTCACATTATCATCACCAACACAGGAACAGAATAATTAGAGACTTTACTGGTCAGTTGTACACTCATTATTTCAGTAAACAAATATTGAGCAATTACTATGTATAAGGCAGTGAAGATACAGTAGTGGGAAAAACATAAATGTTACCCCCTCAAAGAATCAATGCTCATCTTGTCTTCGTTAGCTTACTAACACATTTTCTTCATGATGGTGTGACTAGGAGTGTATTAAGAGGTTGTTTTAGCTAAGGAACTCAGAAACCATCTATGAATCAATCATCTTTGCAAAGTGCTGGATAAGAGAATTTGGATTGGCATTGGCCAGTCAAGTCAAGTAAAGCAGTCCTCAGTCTTGATAAGACAGAATTATGCGCAAGCCTCAACACAGAGCCATGGCGATGTTGGCTGGACCACACAGTGAATTCTTGTCTCTTGTTGATGGTTTGGGGTACAGGGTCAAAGGACAAGAACCTCTGAAGTGAAGGAGACCTAATTCACCTATTTTTGCCCCAAAGGTTAAAACTGAGTCTCAGATCACACCATGCCAACCTACTGAAAAGTACTTCACTAGTGCCAGAAGGATGGGAATAAGATGGCTAACTGAATTCTGGGAACAGCTTCTTTATACCCACGAGTCTCTAGCTATAGAAAGATGACCCCATTAGAGGCCTGCAGCATTCCTCTTTCTTGAGAGAGCAGAAGGAAAAATAGTTGGAAGAAAGAATCAGGGGGTCTTCAGCTCACCCTAGAAGAATCATGCATTGGTACACCCTTTCTCATGGTGCCTGCAGTGTTTGCTGTTCACACAAACTGAACCAGACACACTCTGACAGCAGAGCAGAGGCACCTCCAAAATAAATAGGCAGCATGGTCCTCTCCTCACTGAAAAGATGAAAAAGCAACTAAAACACAAGGCAGTATAGAATTCAGGGTCAGACAAATATTATTCATATCTAATCCAACCTCAGAAAGGTGAAGAAATTTCCCCAAAGTCAATTGTTCCTCAGTGACAAAGACTCAGAGAAGACTCTGGAAACAGCCGTGTTTCCACGGCAATGCACACTGCACCAGAAAGCAGGCTGAGCTGGCCCTCCAAGAGACAGCAGGCGAATTGCCTTTGCAGGTAGATAGTATGAAGGGCTTTGCCCATGTTACAGGAGTATTTTGATCATTTTATGTGGACTACATGAGCCAGTCGTGAGGTAAAAATTTGGATGCAAATTGGTTACAGAGGTAACTTCAGGGACTTCATTTTAAATGTAGGTTAGTCCTGGGATGAGTCTTCTACAAATGAGTAAGATGATTCCAAGCTTCTACCAATGTCTAATAAGAGTGAGCTAACCCCATCATAGATTAACTACATCCTCACATCCAAGTCAAAACAGATAATTCCTGAATGGACAGTAAAACCCATTGAGACTTGCAAAGGTTCTTTAAAATGGAAAAGTCCTGGGTTCAATGGGGTGAAGGAGAGTTGTTCTATGATCTTGGATTTGGGCTTAGCGGCCCCTCAGAGTCTTAAGAGTTTCTATATTCTTGGTTCTGAACTTTGGCTGCACATTAAAGTTACCCAGGGGGCTTTAAAAAAATGCCTGGACTGTACCTCTCATCAATGAGATCAACCACTCTGGGGGTGGGGTCTAGGCTTCCATATGTTTTAAAGCCCCTCAGGTGATTCTATGTGCTGCTAAGGCTCAGAACCTCAGTTAAGCAGACTAGTTCCCACTGATAAAGGCTGCGTAAGCACCACAACTCTGAGTGGGGGAAGTTGGTCTGGGGCTACTGGCACCCACAGTTGTTTCTTACAATATCGTTTTTAAACTTTGAAACTTTGGAATGTGTTTAAGGATGCCTTCAAAAATTGTGAGGGGTTTAACCCAAGGAAATTGTAGCAAGATTCATATCCAAACATGTCATAGTTCCTTTATTAAAACTATAGCACACAACTTTAAAATCAGCTGCTACTTAATTTCTACCCAGGACTGATCCATTCTCTTTGTAGAACAGTATAACTGATGCCCAGAGAATGCAGCCTGCCTGCAGCTAGCAGGCTCTTCTATGGGGCGGGGCACCCAATGGCCAGCAGCTGAGGTGTGTGCCTGCTAAGGTCACCATTATTTGTCCTTTCCTATTAATGCCGGTTGTACCTGTTACCCTAATTAACATTATTTTATGTTAATGCAAGTTGTACCTGTTACCCTAATTAACAATATATGTGTGTGCTACAGGAAATATAGTTGTTTTTTTCAGTGAAAGTTAAGTAAAATGCTTGGGAAAATGTGATAAAGACATTTAATCAGTGTTTTTTCAGTGAAAGTTAAGTAAAATGCTTGGGAAAAATGTGATAAAGACATTTAATCAGTGTTTTTTCAGTGAAAGTTAAGTAAAATGCTTGGGAAAATGTGAAAAAATCACTAACAAACATTTTATTATGTATCATATATAAATATTGTATAGTGATATATGTCTATACGTATACATATTTATGTGCATACATTTATATATTATGTATTTGTGTTACATATATAGTGTATGCAACATACATATGCAAGAAAACTATAAATGTTTTAGAAATATGTGTCAAAACTGAGTGGGAATTTGCACTTAGATTGCTTCATAAATGTCTTTAGATTCCAGTTTTGCTTTAATCTGAAAATCCTAGCAGATGCATTAGGGGTGTGGTTGATGCAAGAAAGATGGCAACAAAAAGAGTTCCAATTAGCACATCCATATTCAGAGAAAAGGCCTTGGCCCTATATCAAAAGATTGGCACATAAATGTAATGTTATATACCTTAAGTTAAAATAAAACATTTAAGGAACTCTGTCTCATTATTTACGATTCTCTTTTTAAAAGGCTCTTTGAATTAATCAACTGTCAGTTGAAATTATGGCTGAAAAAAGGCTTGTGTTTTAGTGGTTGAGTAAAGCATGAGTTGGTGGCCAAGGATTTTGTCAGAAATCATGCTTTGCTTTCTAGAGAGAGTAAGCTCATTTTTTGCCGAGGCTCTAGTCTAAACAGATGTGCAGAGACGTTAAGAGCACAGGTGTGGAAATCAGGCAAACTGAATTTTCAAGGCCTGTTCTGCTACTGATTAGCTCTGGTCTTGGGAAGCTTATTTGCCCTCCTGGGGCCTCACTTGCCTTATCTGTACTATAATGCTACTAAGAAGACAATGATCAATAAATAAAATGAGATACGTGGAGAGGAAGGGTAGGGTAGGGGTTAATGGCTTGGGTTTTGGAGTAGGAGATCTTAGTTTGAATCTCTATAATACCACTTATTAGTTGTGTAAGCTTGGGCAAGTTTCTTAAATTTTCTAAGCTTGCAATTTCTCTTCTGTAAAAATGGGAAAAACCATAACACCTACTTTATAAAGTTTTGCAGGGTTAAATAAGTTAATACCTGTAAAGCACTTAGAATACAGTCAGGGATTTAATACGTGCTAGACAAATACTACTATTATCATTTGAAAAAATCAGGGACCTAGCAACTTAGCATGTCTAATAATTAGTATCTGCTGTTATTAACAATATTATTATAATTATACTTGGCTTGGTTTTAAGATAAGATACTCTATGGTAATTTTGAACATACTGTAGAAATTCCATTTACTTTGACTCCCTAAGTCCTTAGAGGAACTAAGGTCACGCATCAAACAGGAGTTTAAGTGATTAACAATACTGTGGCCTTTTGAGTTCTAGTGAGACAATCCTATTACAGTATTAGAGTATTTAAGATAAATATGTTGAATGATGGCTGAGGAGTTTTTAATTTTGCTAAATATCCTGTGATTAAACCCATCATATCTCTGAACTAAATTGACAGTAAGGAGATTCTGATTTAAAGGCATGGTTTTGTGATAACTGAATGACAGAGTTTAGAAGAGACACTGGGAAGTAACTGCAAGGGAGGTAGCATCAGAGAGAGAACCTTGTCTATACCTATTTTTGAAATGTGTTAGGCTCACTAATCTGTGATCAATTAGATAAGATCTTTTTTGTAACTTTCTATGTATGTTTGTGAAAAATGTGCTCTGGGATAGTGAATTCATTGCTGAATGGTTGACTTTTTATATTTCCTTTACTTCAAACCTGTTGCTCAGATTTAATTGAGAAAGGAATGTTAAAATGTCCCACTAAAATGGATTTGTCAGTTTTTCCTTATATTATCATTTTTTGCTTTATATATTTTGAGGATATTTATTAGGTACACACCAAACTGTTTTATTCTTCTTGGTGAGTTGTACCTTTTGTCATTATAAATGACCCACCCTATAACAAGATTGATTTATGTCTTAAAATATATTTGTCTGATAATTATATAGACAAACTACACTTCTTTGAGTTAATTTTTTTTGCTTCATCTTTTTCCATCATTTTATTTTCCTAGAAACTTGATTTACATACGTCTCCTTTAAACAGCATGTATCTGTATTAGTTTTTCAGTCCAGTCCAAATGGACAAGTTTGGTCAATTCACGAGTTCTATAATTCACAAAATATTTGAACATTTTCTACCCTTATTATTTATAATTAAATTTGTCCAACTTTTTATATTTTTCCTAATGTTTTCTTATCTTCCTTTGAGGTAAAATTCACATCACATAAAATTCACAATTTCAATTTCAACCACTTTAAACATACACACATCATTCATCATTTCACTTTTGTTCCAATAATGGTTAACCAAAAATGTATATATTTTTTTATATAACAATGTTTTTGATTTCTATTTTTATATTTATCTGTCATTGCTGTGTGTCTGTAAACGAGGTATAATTGAAATGCAAACTATTATATGATATATATTAACATATAAAGCTAAAATAATTTTTTTTTAAGTTTGTATCATACGTTTGTTTAGTATAGTGACTTTTTTTTTTTTTTTTTTTTGAGACAGAGTCTCATTCTGTCTGCCAGGCTGGAGAACAGTGGCACAATCTTGGCTCACTGCAACCTCCATCTCCCAGGTTCAAGCAATTCTCCTGCCTCAGCCTCCCAAGTAACTGGGATTACAGGCATGTGCCACCATGCCCTGCTAATTTTTGTATTTTTAGTAGAGACAGGGTTTCACCGTGTTGACCAAGCTGGTCTCGAACCCCTGACCTCAGGTAATCCGCCCACCTCGGCCTCCCAAAGTGCTGGGATTACAGGTATGAGCCACCGCACCTGACCCAGTGACTTTTAATACGTTCAGAGTGTTGTACAACTATCAACACTATCTAGTTCCATAACACTTCATCACATCAAAAGGAAACCCCTTGCTTTTCAAGCAGTCATTCCCCATTACATCCTATTCCTAGCTTCTGGCAACCACTAATCTGCTGTCTCTGTGGATTTGTCTATTGTAGATATGTCATATAAATGGAATCCTATGATATGTGGCTTTTTGTGTTTTGTGATTGTGTTTGGCCTCTTTCACTTAGTACAAATAGAATTGCTTTTTAAATTTCCTTTTTGAATTGGCCATTGATAGTGTTAGAAATGTAATCGATTCTTACATGTTAATCTTACATTCCACAATTTTGCTGAATGTGTTTATCAGTTCTAGTAGTTTTATTGTGAGCTCTTTAGGACTTAATATGTGTAAGTTCATGCTATGTGTAAATAGAGATGGTTTTACTTCTTTCTCTTAAAATTAGATGCCTTTGATTCCTTTTTCTTGTCTAATTACTTTGGCTAGAACTTCCAGGACCAGGTGGAACAGGAGTAGTGATTGCAGGCTTCCTTGTCTGGTCCTTGATCTTAGGGAGAAAGCTGTTAGTCTTTTGCCATTGAGTATGATATTAGCTGTAGGCTTTCATAAATACCCTTCATCATGTTGAGAAAGTTCCCTTTGTCTTAGTGTTTTGAGTGTGTGTTTTTTTTTTTCTTTTTATCATGATAGGGTGTTGGATGTTGTCAGATGCTTTTCCTGCATCAGTTGAGATGATTATGTGAGTTTTTCCTTCCATTGTACTAAGATGATATATTACATTGGTTGGTTTTCATATGCTGCATTTCTAGAATAATTCCATTTAGCCATGGTGTTCAATCCATTTAATATGCTACTGTATTGCATTTTCTAGTATTTTCTTGGGGATTTTTACATCTGTATTCACAAGGTATTTGTCTCTAATTTCCTTATATCTGTACCTGGCTTGGGTATGAAGTTAATGCTGGTTTCATGCTCCATGCATAAATTGGCCTCAGTTTACCTGTTTGTCTGCTTTCAAAACTGGGTTTGAGAGTGGTATACTCCAGCTCCTCACTTCAAGAAGTAGTAAGCCTGTCTCGAGCCCCTCAGTTGTATGAAATAGTTTTGTCCCCTCTACTACACAGAGTCAAGGCCCTGACCAACACAATCCACTTCATAATTCAGAGAGCAACAGCTCAATAGCTTTAGCCACACACATCATTCATCATTTCACTTTTTTGTTCCAATAAGGGTTAACCAAAAAATGTATATCACATTTTTTATATAACAATGTTTTTGATTTCTATTTTTATATTTTTCTGTCATTGCCATGTGTATGTAAATGAGGTATAATTGAAGTGCAAACTGTGATATGATATATATTAACATACAAAGCTAAAATAATGTTTTTTAAAAAGTTTGTATCATAAATTTGTTTAGTATAGTTGCTGCCTTGATATCCAATTTTAGGTCTGACATAAGGTGTCTGAAACTCAGTCCTACCCTGTCACCTTCAGACTAGCTAAAACTTTCCCTCCCCGAGTGTTTGTTGTAACGTGGCATGCTTGTTCCTCGTTCACTGACCCCAAACCCAGCACACGCCATAACTGCTTATCATGATAAAACCTAATGGTCAAAACCAGAGACATGTAAATACACTCCCCAATTTGTGTATGTTTTCTTTAAAACTACCCAATCCACAACCCCACAAGAAAGCCTAAGGCATAACACCCACGGGTCCCCACTCTCTCTCTCTCCACCTACTGGTGAAGCTCCTTGCCATTCCCAGATGTCCTCTTGGTACTCCTAACCCTTTTGGGACCTATAAGCAATGAATTTCTTCTGTTTTGTGCATTTTAGTTTAACTTCCTCATTGCGTCTCACCCGACACACACAACCAAACCTAACTCCCCCATCAGGGCTCTTGTAGAGAGGTCTATCTTGGCTTTTGGCCACACCCAAGAGAAATACCTCAAGACCAAATTAGAAAGAAACCATAATAATAGAAATCATAACAATATGGCCAGGCACGGTGGGTCACACCTGTAATCCCAGCACTTTGAGAGACCAAGGCAGGTGGATCTCTTGAGCTCAGGAGTTTGAGACCAGCCTGGGCAACATGATAAAACCCTGTCTCTACCAAAAAATCAAAAACTTAGCTGGGCATGGTGGCATGCCTCTGCAGTCCCAGTTACTTGGGAGGCTGAGGTGGGAGGATTGCTTGAGCCCAGAGGGTGGAGGCTGCAGTGCAGTGGAGATTGCACCACTGCACTGCAGCCTGGGTGACAGAGCAAGACTCCCTCTCAAAAAAAAAGAAATCATAACAATATGGTACATCACCATGATACTGGAAAAATATACCGATTAGAAGTCTATTCATTTTATATGGGAAGTCAAAATATAATGAAAATGACATTTCAAAAAGCAATAAGGATTATTTAATAATGTTGGAAATATCAGTTATTCATTTGGAAGAAAAATAAATTGGATTGTTTTCTCTCTTCCAGCAGATAGTGTCTCCTTATCTTTAATAGCTGAATGGGAAGAGAAATAAATCTGCATACAATTATAGCCTGTTGTACTTTCCATATCCAATGTAAATTTTTTGATGGATACATTGGCAATATCAAGGAACTAAAATACACTTATCTTTTAATCCACAAACACCATTGCATGTAATTCATTTTATTTACATAATTTCACATACAGAAAGCTATACATATGATTTTGTTCATCACCACATTTATAATAACCAAAGATTCAAACTGGAAATAACCCAAATGCTTACTCATAGGAAGTTACTGAGTAATGGTATACAGGTAATGGAATACAGTGCATTAGCTAAAAAGTGTAAGGTTGGTTGGGTGTGGTGGCTCACGCCTGTAATCCCAGCACTTTGGGAGGCTGAGGCAGGTGGATCACCTGAGGTCAGGAGTTCAAGATCAGCCTGGCCAACATGGTGAAACCCCATCTCCACTAAAAATACTAAAATTAATTGGGTGTGGTGGCACATGCCTGTAGTCCTAGCTACTCAGGAGGCTGAGGTAGGAGGTTGGCTTGAATTCAAGAGGCAGAGGTTGCAGTGAGCCGAGATCTCGCCACTGCACTCCAGCCTGGGCGACAAAGCAAGGCTCTGTCTCAAAAACAAAACAAAACAAAAAGTGTGAGGTTAGTTTTTATGTGCTCATAGTAAAATATATCTAGCCCACTTTCTAAATTAAAACTAACTATATGTTGTTTATAAAAAATATGACGAAAAACAAAAGGATATAGAAATTTTAAAACTCAAAGATAAGTTCCATTCAAATGCAAAAAAGATGTAGTTGAGGTGATAGTTTTGACAGGAAAAAATCCTTAGATATGTAATTTTATATTTATTAAAACTATAATACAAAATCCAGTCATAATAAGCTAGTACAAGGGAGTCATGAAAGCATGAGAGTTTATGTACCTGATGGCAAAGCACCAAAACAAATGAAGAAAAAATTCTAAGACTTTTAAGCAGAGAAATAGACT